>NC_090446.1:805035123-805761663 GCF_031143425.1 Pleurodeles waltl
TTCAGAACCTAACTATAATATCCCTACATCCTTCACTTTGTATTGTGCTTCACCTCTGTTCCTGGGAAAGTCACCTCCTACGAATGAAGGCTACAGGTTCATTTAGTCCTTCTTCATCTAGCTGTGAGAGCACAGCCCCCACGCCATGCTCTGATGAATTGGTCTGCAGCACTAATTCTTTGGAGAAGTCAGGAGCCTTGAGCATGAGTGTTGTGCACATGGTCTCTTTAAGGTGTCAAAAGCGGTCTGGCATGCCTCTGTCTAGTTCACCTGATGGGGCTGCTTCCTGGAAGTCAGCTCTGTCAAGGGGGCAACAATGGTGCCATACCACCAGACGAATCTCCTGTAGCACCCAGTGAGATATAAAAAGTCACTCACCTTTGTCTGGGTTTTGAGAGGTGCCCAAGTCAGAATGGTGTCAATCATGGCTTGTAGGAGTGCCACCTGGCCACACCCTACCTGGTGTCCTAAGTACACAACAGACCACTGCCCTATGTGGCACTTACTGGCCTTGATATTAGGCCTGCACTCAGCAAAGCCCTCAACACTTTTTGGAGGTGGTGCAAGTTGTCCTCCCAGCTACAGCTAAAGACTGCAATGTCAAACAAATAAGTGGCACTGAAATTCCTCAACCCATCCATGACCTGATTTACCAGCCTTTAGAATGTGGCATGGGCATTCTTCAACCCAAAGGTAATGTCTATCTGGCATTGAGAACGTTGATGTCCCCTAGACCTCCTCAGTTAAAGCAATCTGCCAGTACCCAAACTTTAGATCAAATGTGCTGAGGTACTTGGCAGCTCCCAACCGGTCAATGAGCTCACCAGTATGGGGGATGGGGTGCACGTCAGTGTTAGTGATGCCATTGAACCCACGGTAGTCAACACAGAACCTCAATGCATATGTGACACTGGGTGGAGCAGCCTTGGGGACCAGAACCATAGGGCTGGACCAAGGACTCTTGGAGTGCTCAATTACCCCTAAGTCCAGCATCTTAGAGACTTCCCCTTTGATGCAGTTCCTCACTATAACAGTCACCCGGTAAGACTTGTGCTAAACAGGTAGGCTGTTCCCAGTGTCAATATGATGAGTACACCATTTGATGACTCCAGGACTGAGTGAGAACATGGAGGCAAACTGTCCCAGCAACTTGCGACAATTCCTCTTGTGCTCTAGGGTCAGAGTAGGGGAGAGGTTCACACCCTCCACTGATCCATTCTGCTCTTTGGAAGACAGGAGAACAGCAAAACGTTCCTTCTCCTTTTTCATCCCATCATCCATGACCAAGACCATGACCAACTCGGACCTCTCCAAGTGCATCTTGAGGCGGTTCACGTGCCGGACCCTCAAAGGGTTCCTAGGAGTCTGCATGTCCACCAGTCCTTAGTATAGAGTCCTTGTTTCATGTTCACCAGAGCCTTCTGATAAATCATGGACACTGGTGTCTGACCATGGATTTCCCTCAGCATTAGTTTACGCTTGGGGAGATGCTGCCCGATGAGCCCAGAGATATGAGATATTTTACTCAGGGGGTGGTTGTCACTAAGCTTAATTTATGGGCTAAGATATAGTTTCAAGACTATTAGATGGTTTTCCATGTTAATAATTGTCTGGCCAACATGGCCAAAACCTTTCATGCTTCAGTCTTGATCATTTAGTCCTTCCTTCATACCCATCGGGCCGTTTCGTTACGCTATAAAATGGGCGTCTTACTAGAGATTTCTCCCCGCATGATTCTACGCACGGGGAGACGCTACCTGCCGAGCCCAGGGAAATCAGGTATTTCACTTAGGAATTCAATTTTTTTCACTTCTGTGGTTTACAAGGCAAATGCACACATTGCGTTTCTACCTATTTTTGTGTTTTCATCAAATGTTTTTAATTCCTTGGAGATGGGGCCAACACAGCCCTCTTTATGTACCTCTCAGTTGTGACAATACTTGACATTATGCGGAATTCGCTCCTGTTTAACCTTTTTAGTTTTGATTTAATGTTTTCAATGCATTTGAGATAGGGTTCACTGTGATGCTTTTGAACTGTAATTTGGACGTGTTTACCGACTCTTTAGGTAAATACCTCACATTTGAGACATTGCCCGATCAGTTTGAGAAACTTTAGATAAGTTTAATCTTTGGTGTGCAGTTTGAACCACTTGATTTCATTAGTATTCTTTCCATATTACAAGTTTAAGTTTTTTAGTAAGAAAACAGGACATTTTTAAGACTAAGGTGCCCATTGTTCACAGTTTGTGTCTTTTACTCCTTGTGACTCTTTCACTATTTTGCGTTATTGTTTGCAGTAATCTAGCTCAGAGTATTTACTTATTACTTTTTTCTTTCTCTTTATTATCTATTGAATTAGGACACAGACTTATCAAGGTTTGGATGGTTGCCCGTACATTTATTTCAATACTACGTCTTTTCATTCAATTTGATGGAAGTATTGGAAGTATTTCAGTTACACATAGACATGTAACATGGTCTTTTATGATGGTATGAGGTTGGATTTACATGACATTATTGAGTCCTTTTATATTATTTTCTAGTACAACGATTTTCTACTCATTGTATGCCTGCTTGAGAAAGCTTTCGACGGTGACTCACAGTTATAATGGCTTGTTTGTACCTGTAACCAGACAGGTCCTTTATTCGTCTAACGCCTTAAGAGTTACCTATCAGCATTTGCAATGTCTATGGAACTTTTGTGGTCAGGTTAACTCTCTTCTTATTATCTTAACAACAACAGCCACTTTACCCTAACAGCATGGTCCACATATCACACTTAGGGATCCACTTACTATTACTGTAAGGCAGACTGGGTTTTCCATAAAATACCATGGCATAAAATAATTATTTTTATATCTTTCCTTCGGGTTTTAACACACCGGTATTGGTTTCGCTTTGGTAAATTTTACCTTATGGTTCTTTCTGGAAATTCTTGTTTTAGGGAATAAATATACAACATTTTTCATGGGTATGCTCTAATCTTCCTCGTTCACTTCACTATCTTTAATTTTATACCCTCTTTCTCTTCTCACTTTCGGTTGTAAGTTAAGTATACAATTATGCATTATTGTATCTTTCTTATCTCTGTCACCATCTTTTTATGTATTACAAGTGGAATCTTTTTATGTACTTTTCACAGCCGTGAAAAAGTCAAAATAAGTGACAAAACATGTGTTCGCTGTTGTATCTTCATGCAGTAAGTGGACTGATTACATCCCGATTCTCAAAAGCATCCTTACTTTAACAGGAACGTTTAAATACATTGTGCACTCTCTGAAACGTGTGCAGGAGGTTTATGTTGTTTTTGAATTGGTATTGGTCTCTCTGAGATTAATATTACAAAATCTCTGGTAGTAGGACATCTATTACCTAACTAGCACCGTTCATATACCATTTCCTTTTATATTTACTTCCCACTACTACCTAGTTTTTGAGTTTTAATGTCCACCAGGTAGGTGACATTGCTCTTACACTCCTTCACCTCAAAAGGCCCAGACCAATGGTCTTGGAGACCACAGAGTCTACCGGGACATCACCCAAACCTTCTGGCCACGTTTCATATCCTCTTGGCTACCTTCCCGATTCTCCTGGATGAGCTTCTGGAAGTGGGCTGTCTGGCTCCTGAAGCCAGCATGTAACAGAATACATCCTGGGGTGGCTTCCTGGTAGCTTGCTCGCAGACCTTCTTCACCACCCTGAGAGGCCTTATCACAGGGTGTCCGTTGAAAAGGGCTGAAGCCAACCCCCTTCTGTGGTGCCCCCCTGTAGGCAAACAACAAACATGGTAACAGGATGTCCCACTTACATATGTTCTGAGAGACCCACAATCATGCCCTTCAAGGTGCAGTTGAACCTTTCAACCAACACATTGCTTTCGGGGTTGGTAAGGCGCTGTGAACTTGTAGGTAACGTCACTCACCTTCCACATGGCCTTCATGTACAACGGCATGAAATTGGTACCCTGGTAAGATACCACCTCCCTGGGGAAACCCACATGGGCAAAGATCCCCATAAGTGCCTAGCCCACAGAGGGTGCAGTCACTGTCCTCAAAGGGATAGCTACCGGGTACCGGGTGTCATGGACCACTAAGCCCAGGATGAACCTGTTGTCCCTGGCTGTCTTGGGATCAAGATGCCCCCCACTGTCAATGCTCACTCGCTCAAAAGTGGTGCTCATGACAGGAAACAATTGAAGAGGAGCCTTGGACCTCTTCTCATATTTACCACTCGCCTGGCATGTTTGACCTACAGAGAGCGTCTGAGGTCAACCTCATTTGGGGATAATTGAAGTGAGTGACAAGCCTGTCAAAGGTCTTTTCCTGCCCCAAATGACCTGTCATGGGCACATCATGAGCCAGAGCCAGTAGTAAGGCTCTAAAACACAGTTGTACCGCCAGCACATGGGCTGCCCCAGGCTCAGCAACCTTAGGCTCACTATACAGAAGATCATTCTCATAGTAAATCAGGTGAGATCCAGAGGTGTCACCAGCTGCCTGGCCTTGGCCTATGCCCACAGACCCTCAAAAGTGGGGCACACTTTCTGTGCTGCACAGAACTCCTTCCTGGTGGGGTCTCATTCCTGCTGTCAGTGGGTCAGGTAAGACAGGTCCCCAGTTCACCCACTTCTTCCCCTGTAGGTTTCAAGGCCCCCACTCAGGTTCAGCCTCCTCCCAGAGCCTCCTTCTCGACCGTGGTAATCTTAGGCTCCAGGTCCTTCTGATCACCCTCTCTGGCGGCCATGGACTGTGTGGTCAGGCATGACCACTCTGGCAATCCCAAAATCTCCAAGTATGACCTGAGCTCTACCTCCTTCCAGGCAGTATGCTCCAGGTCATTCCCTTGCGACAGTCAACAGGCATGGGTGGACTCACAGCTACCCTCAAGGAACCTGAGACCCCCTCCCATTCAAAGAGAACCTGAGCTACAAAGCATTGGCGCTCAATGTTGTCTACTGCTACCTGGTGGTCCACATTAGGCATTACCTGTTCCTCAGAAAGCAGATGACAGCAGACAGTTGCCATACTGGCTCCTGTGTCTCTCAGAGCCTCCACCCGCCTCCCATTGATGGTCTCCGACTGCCTGTACTTTTTTGAGTTGTCAGGCATAAGGGTTGTCTGAACCACCTCACCCTCACCCAGGAATCTAGGGCCACCTCAGCTGGCTCCCCACCAATAACTGGGACCAACTCCTCTCCAAGCATTACACTCTCTGCCACTGGAGTCTGCCCACCAGTGGTGAGCTGTGCCACTTGGGAGACTTGAGACTCCCCCTGAAATACCCTTCCAGGCTACAGGTGAAACACTGCAGAGGTTCCTTCCCTACAGGCTTTCCTGAAGGGAGCCAACTTTTCTTTTCAATAGGGAGTTGGGAACTTGTTTGGGGCCCTTTTGGTAATTCCTTACTTTTATCCATGCCCCCTTCTTCTGTTGGGGACCCTACCCACCCTTGGCTGAGTCCCTCACACACAACTTCTTTTGGATCCTGGTGCGGAGCCAGCAGTCTGGCCCCTTGGCAAGGTTCCTGGGGTCAGTAAGCTTGCTGTCAATCAAGTGCTGGCACAGCTCTGGAAAACAATGACTAGACAAGTGCTCCCATGCATTCAAATCATATAGTCCCTGATAGTTTGCTACCCCACTGCCCTTCACCCAACCATCCAGTGCTCTGCAGAAAGAATCAACTTATGCCTTCCCAGTTTGGGACCCAAGCTTAGTACTCTCCCTAACCTTTACCCTGTAACTCTATTGGTGTGAGACCGCACATCCTGTACAGGGCATCCTTTAAGGCAGAGTACCTCATCTGATCCTTTACTTCTAAGGCCAACAAGGTGTCCCTCCACCCCACTGAGAAATGCTTCGACAGGCCTGTCCCTTAATCACTCTCAAGGACCCTGTGCATCCTCAGTGCCACCTCATAACACCTAAACCACTGCTCTATGTCATCCCCCACAAAAAAATCATCCTTGGGTAAATGCACTTTCTCCTCAGATGGCACTGGAGAACTGCTTCCTTCATCTGTGTTGGATCTGCTCTTTGGATCTAGATCCTTCAAGCTCAGTGCTTGAGCTAAACGCATTTTCTTCTCCGCCATGGACATTTCCTCTTTCACTGCCTCTCTTCTGGAACCTAGCTAGTCCAACTGAAGCTCCATCTCATGCTTCAGCTTCTCCAGCTCAACCTGGAGACTCCTATCCTCCTGCTTGTCCTCCAGCTCCTCTGGGGGTCAGACCTTTTGAGGAAACACTGCTGCTTGCTCTGGCAGGTGCCCTCCCAGGCAGATCCTGATTCTCCATCAAATCATCCTGCAGGTTTTGCTCCTCTAACTCTACAATAGCATTCTCCTCCCCTGTGTGCTAATCAGCCTCCTTTGATGGCAACCAGGCCCACAGCACCTTTTGCAGCTCCACCGCTGAGACACTGCAATGGTCTCCAAACTCTGCTGCTCAAACATCAACTCTACAGCTTCAACTAATGGCTCATCAGACTGAGACATGATTGTGAATCAAACCAGTATGTTGGGGTATAATGGTCTGCGATATGGAACTAGTGTACACCAATCACTGTACGTAAAGTACAGTTACAAGTCCTACCTTCACCGCTGATCGCCCGGTTAGAAAGGGTCTCTAGTTGGCAGTGGTTTGTATCCTGTCCAAGTAGGGACCCTCATTCTGGTCCGGGTAAGGGAGCAACACAGCTAAGATAACCTCTGCTAAGCACCTTGGTAGTTTGACATGAGCAATTAGGCTTATCTCAGAGGCAACGTGTAAAGTATTTGAACACACACACACACACACAGTAACACTGTGAAAACACCACAAAAGTACTCACCACCAGTTTAGAATCATAGCAAATATTTACCTGAGTACAACAAGACCAGCACGACAACAATTCAACATACACAAGCGAAGATATGCCTTTTTAAAAGTTTCAGTGAGTCTTAATCCATAGGAATCAATGGTTGTAGCACAAAGGCCCTCATTATAACATTGGGGGTAATTCCTGCCTACCGCCATGGCGACGGCCTCCAAAAGACCATCGCCGTGGCTACCTACCATCTACCATAATATGACCATAGCCGGAAGGAGAGGGTGGGGGAAGACTCTGGGGAGGGGGAGGGGACGGGGGAGACCCCTATCAGTGCCAGGGAAGAAATTCCCTGGCACTGATAGTGCCTGCCACCATGGTAAGATTGCCACGAAAGCCATGGCGGTAGGTGGGGTCATTATCCCGAGGGTGAGATTGTGACGGCCGCCTGGCTGGAGACTGAACTCTCCAGCCCAGCAGCTGTTACCACCCTGGTGGACGGAGTGGTACATTGGCAGTTTGGCTTGAGCCAAACGGCCAATGTCATATTTTGGGTAAAGGTAGTGCCAGCCTGTTGGCAGTACCTTTCTCCAAAATAACACCATCCGCCAGGGTCCTAATGAGGGCCAAAATATCTGGAATGCATCAAAAACAAAGACGAAGTGGGGAGAAGGGGAGGTGAGGCACCAAAAAGAGAAGTGATGCATTGGTTCCTTACTGCACGGGGGAGGTGATGCATCAATTCTTTCCTTGCGGAAGAGACGATGCATCGGTTCCTTACTGGCAGGGGAGGTGATGCGTCGATTCTTTCCTCGCAAGAAAGGCGATGTGTTGATTTCTGGACAAACAGCCTCGGTCCCTTACTGGGGTGCGGGGTCGATGAGAAATTGATGCCCGGGGACAGTGTGGAAAAATCAGACACGCTGTGTTGATGGAGCTGCGAGGGAACAGGTGCTCTGTCAATTCTGCAACAACGAGGCAGGAGATGTGTCTATTTTCCAGCTCCAGAGCGTCAATACATGGATTTTTCCTTCAGATCACCAGCTGACATTTCCAAGGGCCCAGGGACAGGACTTGACACCACTTGGCAGGTCAGGACTCTCAGGAGAAGAGCCCTGCACTGGCAGATAAAGTCTTTGATGTCCCAGAGATTTCTTAACAGGAGACAAGCTCAGTCCAAGCTCTTGGAGAAACATGGAAAGCAGGATGTAGAAAGCAAAGTCCAGCCCTTTCACTCCCAGGAGAGAAGCAGCAAGCAGCAGACCAGCACAACAACACAACAGGCAGAGAGGCAGCTCCTCCTACAGCATCTAGCTCTTCTTCCTGGCAGAATGTCTTCAGTCCAGAAGTGTTCTAACTTTGTGGGGTTGCAGGTTCAGTATTTATACTCAATTCTGCCTTTGAAGTAGGCAAACTTCAAAGAAAAGTCTTTGTAGTGCACAAGATCTTGCCTTTCCTGCCCTGGCCCCATACACATTCATTCATTTAACTTTATTTCGGTAAGTAAAAAACAAACCATTAAAGTACAATACACAACAAAGACAAAGAGAGCTTCTTAAAAGCCGGGGGCTACTAAAAAAGTAAAATCAAAACAGTTAAAAAGGACAAAACAAGTTAAAAAAACTGTCAGATAAACATCGCTTAATATAATGAAAGGCTGTACTCAATAAGGAAACTAGTTCCATAAAGCAGCACTAGTTAAAAATATAATACACCAATGTCTATATCCTAAGGAGCAATCACACATCCAATTTGTTAAATATACATAATTAAATCTAAAAATTAATTCCCAATTTTACTCCTTAAAATTGCTAATCTCGAATGTCAGAATAATACAATTTTTTTTTTTACCATTAATAAAACTATCTGGGTGGATGAATCTCATTTTAAAATTCTCACAACATAAACTGAGGGATCAGTTCCATAGATCTATAAATAATCCATAAAAAACCGAACCAAAGTCTATGTCCTATACAACAAGGACTACAATCATACATTAATTAAGTAAATATACATAGGTAAAACTAAACAGTAACTACACAGTTTTGTTCCTTAAAACTGCTAATCTCAACCGCCTGATTGACTCAAGAAATCTTGCCACTGGTAGAGCTATCTAGATGGACGGGTCGCATTTTAAAATTCTCTCAGCGTGGAGACATGATCTAACCCCTAATTGTTTGCAAAGCGGAATGAGCCAAAGTGCTCTTTGTTTTTGATACGCTTGACAGTGGAAGAAAACATGAGAAACAGTTTCTTCACTTTTACAACCCATCGGGCAGTGTTTAGATCTATTATTTGAGCTGGACCATTTATACGTAAAACAACACAGAGGGAGAGACCCGATCCTAAACCTAATAAAAAGGGCACGAGCAAATGGAGATAACTTTGCGTCCAGAAAGGGCTCAAATTCGGAATGGCATTTAACAAATAAAAAATTGTCGGACATAGACAATGGCGTAGAACTAACAAATTGTCCAACCTGAACATTATGCCAAAAAGCATCCTTTAACAACTGGGCAGCATTTTTAGGAATAGAAATAGGATCATGCCAATAGGACCCTAAGCCAAGACGAGAAAAAGATTGTTCAACAAAGACCCACCATTTAGTTTTAATGCTAGAATCGTGGCCCACCACGTTAAGAAGGCCACACCGAAAAGGGGTTAGGGCATCTGTTGTCCACAACCGAATCCAAAACAGCAGAGGCCTTAGGGCAGCAATCTGTGAAATTGAAAAAAGATTTAGGTCCAGGCGAATGGGCAAAGATGGGGTACTCGATGGAACCTTTAGCATCATTTTTAGAAACTGATTTTCCGCCCTAGCCAGATTCGCCAAATTATAATGGCCCCAAAGTTCAGCTCCATATAAGGCGGCCCCCCTAGCTTGAGCTTTGTATATTTCCAGTGCAGGGGATATTGCAAAATTTGGAGAACTAGAGGCAAATCTGACAATTCCACCCGCCCTCTGCTTCAGGCATAATAAAGATGTTTGGCGTTGGGCATGCCAAAGATGTGAGTCTTCCACTTTGATGCCTAAGTAATCAAAGGTACCCACCCTTTCCAAGGGGACACCATCTAAGTACACAGGCCTCTTCATTTTTTGCCTAATATCTCCAAAAACCATGTATTTTGTTTTTGCTGAGTTAATCGATAACCCATGGTCAGTGCAAAACTCCAGAAATCTGGAGAGCAGCCTAGAAAGGCCCATGGCAGTACGTGATAACAATAGGGTATCATCTGCAAACAGAAGACAGGAAAACTTCTGCCCGCCCAGGCTTGGGGCATCACTTTGACAGTCTGAGAGGTATGGCAAACAGGCATTAATAAACAAGAGGAATAAGGTGGGCGCCAAGACACAGCCTTGCCTCACACCCCGTGCAGTTGGAAAAGCAGGAGTCAGATCGCCAATAGCACCCCAACGGACTTTAGCACAGTTATCAGAAAAAAGATCCTTGATGATGTTAAACATGGAACCCGGAACACCGGTGGTACTGAGGACCTCCCAAAGCTTGGTACGCGGGACAAGGTCAAACGCAGATTTCAAATCAACAAAGGCCACAAATAAGTGGCCTTTGTCTACATCTACGGTCTTCCACTTAATGATGGTAAATCGGAAGATCTGATCAATAGTGCTGATCTTGTCCCTAAATCCTGCCTGAAGATGGCTTAAGACCTGATTTTTTGTTATCCATTGTTTTAATCTAGTTAGCAACTGATACGAGAACATTTTCTGCAAGTTGTCTAATAGACTAATAGGCCTATAATTCCCAGGGGAGCTCTTGTCTCCTTTTTTATGGACGGGGACAATAATCGCCATCTTCCACGAAACCGGATAAGATCGAGATGCCATGGCAGTGTTTGATACCCTGTTAATGTATCGGGTCCACACAGGTAGGTCTGATTTGTACAGATCCGAGGGAATACCATCTTGGCCAGGAGCCCTACCAGATCTTTGAGCGCAAATTGCCATCTCTGTTTCTTTCAGGGTGAAGGGCGGCATTTCAGGCTGGCACAGTGCATAATCTGTGGAAGTATCATAAAGCTCCAACCGAGAGCCATACAATTCACGAAAATAAGAGAACCAGGTTCCTGAGTCGATATGACATTCAGTAGTAGATGACAGGCCTGGGTCGCTGCGTGCAACCAAAGTCCAAAAGAGCTTGGCGTCGTGAGAACTAGCAGCCTCCGCCAGACACTCCCATAAATGCTCCTCATATTTGAGTTTCGATAGCGTACGAGTAGACACATAGTTCTTTCTCGCATATATAATGTCATCCCGGTTCTTTGACTTTAAGGCTTCAGATAGAAGATGCTTGGCCACCTGGCCCTCTTTGTCAAACCATTTGCACCTAGGAGCAGAAGATTTTGGTTGGGATTTGGAAGGTTTAGTAAAAAGCTCCTTAAGTTCCGCAAAAAAACCCACATGGGCAGACAAAATTTCTGAGGGAGATAATACGATGGAGTCCTCAAAGAGTTGGTGACAGGACATCATAATGCCAAGCTTATAATTCAATAAGTTAGATTTCAGAAACGAAGGCCACTTTACCGCATGCTTATTAGTGGAAAGTTTCAACAGATCACTTCGAACAACCAAACCAGTGGGTAGATCAAACAGGGCTACATTATATGCAATTTGCAGGGGGGCATGGTCGCTAGTGCGGGGAAGACCCACCTCTACGTTAGTTATAACACTCTACACACTCCAGGAGTTTGGATACTGCTTCGTGTAAGGGCAGGCACAGCCCTGTTCAGATGCAAGTGTCAGCTGCTCCCACCATTCTAGCTCAGGAAGACCCATCAGGACATGTAGGGCACTCCTCAGTTCCCTTTGTATGACTGACTAGAGTGAATTTACTTCCTGGTTAAAGTGCTGGCAGCCAATCGGAGCTCTGCAGATAACTGCACGTGCTTTTTATTATTCATGGAGTCATTGCAGCCACAGATATACCACTTTGGATTTCCTTAAATGTCTCAACAGCTACTGAATGGATTCACATCAAATAACACAAAGCGTCATCTGCTTACTGAAAGGCACCTTTTACCAAATTTGGTGCAATTCTGTCCAGCAGTTTGGGCTGTAGTCATGTTCAACATGGGAAATGCCCATTTTTTACACCCCCCCTCCCTTTTCTCGGCCCCTGTTTGACGAACCACGCCAAACTTTCCATGCACAACAAGAATTAATGGCACACTTTTTTGTGGAAAAATGTCTGAAGAATCGTCAAATGGTGCCAAGGATATAGGCAAGTGAAAAAACACTTTTTCTATAGAAACTTGGTCCTAACCATAACTACCTACTGGCAACCCACACACACACACACACATATATATATATATATATATATATATATATATATATATATATATATATATATATATATATATAATTTTATTTTCCTTTGTTTAAGCATACCTAGAAGTTGTTTGGCGCCCCAGAAAATAATGTCTTTCTATTTGGAAAAAAGGTCTGCACTGCCTTGGGTACCTGCTTCACCCCCAGTTATGGTGATTTGCATATGGGCTGGCAGGACGAACAGCTGGTGGTGGTGGAGAGTGTGGACAACATTGTCTTATCGATGCCCTTCATCGATTACATCTTTGTTATATGGAAGGGGACTGAACAATCAGTCCACTGCTTCACAGAGCGGAGTAATCACAATAACCTGAATCTCCGCTTCACTGCCCATATAGGCAAGGAAATGGTATGGTTTTAGACCTCTCAATATTTGTGTGGAAGAGCAGGATTCACACCAAAACATACCACAAAGCCTCAGCGGGTAATACTGTACTACATGCAGCAGTTATTATCAAAATATATTGAAACATAGCATTCCATATGCCGAGAACCTGCAAATGCGCAGGAACTGTAGTAACATGGAGCAACGTAAGATTGCCCAGGATGATCTGACTAGTAGCTTTGTTGAGAGAGGCTTTAATGGAGCAGGGGATAAAGGAGCAAGAGTTAAGGACAACGAGAAATCTAGGGATGAACCTCTATTTGGAAGAAAGGATGCTGAGCAGAAAGGGAGCCAACCACTTCAGATGATCACGGGTTACAGTTTGCAACATGTTCAGTTGAGAGCCCTCCTGAAAAGAAATTGGAATTTGATTCAGAATGACCCTGTGATAGGTGACACAATACCAGATAGGGAATTGGTTACTTTTCATAAAGCCAAATCCATGAGACAGGACCTTGTAGTTAGTAGTTCAGAGTGCATAAGAGAGGGAACTTGTTTTTCACAAAACCCTGGATTTAAGAAATGTCACAGGTGTAAGGCTTGTACTTTAGGGGTGAATACATCTTATGGTCCATCACCATTATCGGAGTACCCCATATGTATCAGCAAAAGTCTGCATTGTAACACTGAATTTGCAATTTATGACCTAAAATGCTCCTGTCCAAAGCTATATGTAGGGAGTATGACACTGAAGGTCCATCTCTGCATCCTAAAGCATATTAGAGCCATCAGAAATAGGGATCAAAATTACCCAGTAGCCTGTCATTTTGAGGAAGTCCATGATGGATGCAAAGGTGAACTCAGGTACTTTGTGTTCAATGTGGTGCCCATAAGATTGCAAGAAGGCAATAGAGAACAGCAGTGAGGAGACTAGGATCCAGGTAAATCCTTATGCTGGATACCTAGGCTCTAGGGGCCTTAACACAGATGAAGATTTACATGTTTATTTGTAGGTAGTGAATATGCTTAGAACATTCTCTGATACTGACTTAGGATCAGGCACTTTTGTTTTCATATTGTTTGTAAAATCACACCAAAAAGTACGGGGTTCACAAGATCATTGCAGAGCTCTAACAAAAGGGAATTCCTAGTGGCTCTTGGACCTCATTAGGTAAGTTGGTGCTAGTGAGAACTGTGTAGAGTCGAGATTCAAAAGAGAGGGAGATGGGGAAAGTTTCCTTTACGGACTAGGTAGTCTCACACACTATATAGTGTTATGCTTCATCATCTGACCACCTAGCCCCACCCAGGTAGGACAATGCCACCTGGGCGGACTAAACCTCACTGTTAAAAGAACAGGAGGAAGTGCGTAAATGATCACTGTTCTGGAAAGGTGTGGGATCCAGCTAATCTAGGGAATATTTAAAAACACCTAAGCAGTTACCTGTGTAGAAGTACACTTTTAATAGTGGTGACTGTTGGTGTGGTTAATAACAAAAATGGGACATCTCTGTGAGAGCAAGGACTCACGGGGTCACCTATTTAAAAGCCAATGGCCAACATGTTTCTGCCTATTCGGTTGAGCCAAGGAAGGTCTCAGGGCATTCATCAGGGCCTCGGATCCCTGCACCTTATAGAAGATGAGGGACTATAAGTTCTCTGTGCACTGGGAGAATCCGTGAGGAAAGGTGAAGAGAAGGAAAAAGGGCGTACCTTGAACAAGGAATTACCTAGTGGAGGCCCTACATCTGAAGGCAACTAGCCCCAGGACTCCAGGAGGGGGAGTGACCCCTTTTTGTCACACAAACTCCAAAGGGGGCGCTCGCTATGCACCTATTCTGTCCCCTCGCTGGACCGCTTGTTCATATTGTTTGTGTATCACATTAGAAATGTACATATGGTTCACAAATAGACAAAGTAATCACCCTCACTGGGGTTTTTGTATATTCAATTTCATTTCATTGTTTGTTTAATTTTGGTTTTATTTTATTCTGTATTGGTACACACACCCTTGTATAGGACGAGCATATATATTGTACTTTATCATTCCAATAGTCCATTGACTTTGTATAATGGGTACCTAAACAGGCCAACCTTTTTATGATTATCTGTGTCTCAGACCTGGAATAACGATGTCATTTTGATTTACCTACTGGAGTTGCCGGACACAGGGGGGTGACACGGGTAAGGATAGTTTGTTGTTTAATTTCAAAAACGTTTATTTATTTTTGCATTGAAGGGTGGAATCAAACATTGTGTTTATGTTAGTGTTATAGAGTCACGATGAATAGATTCTCTTTTCTTTTTTTGTACAAATTGTACCTGGATTATCATATTTTCTATATCTATTGGTCAGGCATGGGTGAGGCAAGTTGTCATCATGGTGAGACACAGCTGCCCAATAAAATGAATTGAGTGTGTGATTACAGCCTTTTTGAGAAAGGCTGCTTAGTTGGCCAAAATGCGTCAAGCCTGTAATTATTATTATAATATTGCGATGAACTGGAAATAAAGCCATGCTTTGATGATCTTGGTAATATATATATATATATATGTTTTTTTCACCTTCTCACGCAGCCACCACACAGACCCGGGATGGGGTGGCACATAAAAGTATAGTTTAAAGCCAGTATTGGTGCAAAACGTCACAGAAAAATGTATTCAACGAGCTCTCACAAAATGTATATAAAGTTCTACTGGGGGTCTCTCTCTATATATATGGTTGCACTGTGTAGTTATAGCTAGGAATTATTTGGTTTGCTACAAACTTTGGCATGGTTCGACAAATCTTTTCAAAACTTTCCAAAAAAAGGTTAATCTACCTCAACTCCTTCCTTGAACGTTTTAAAGGTGAACAATCAAGCAGGGGACAAGAAATAAAGTAAGGTCACAAAATGCAATTTCCAATGCAATAAAATTCCATAAGGAATCTTAGACACTGTTATAGTCTAAATGGCTAAATGGAATTACACCAAATTTTGCTAGATCTTTACCCAGTAATCATGCGCGTTGTGATTTACTGTAAATCCGTTCATCAGTTTTTAAGAAATTAATGTTCAAAATGTATATATTTGGACGCTTAGATTTGTGGGACTCCACCACGGGCCTGCAACTTCAATAATATAGCAATCTTATTGGCAGAGGGGGCTTTTTTTCTCATCATCCTTCTTTCTCCTGCAGAAGCAAGAAGATCCTGCGAGTCTGCAGAAGTTTGCACTCTGATTGGCTGGCCACAACATGAAAAGAAGTGTTGCAGCCACCACCATTACAGTACACAAGGACTGTTTCTCTATGTGCCAAAAAACTGAAAAACAAAATAAGGTATACGGGGCATAGTAGGGGAACAACCCCCCATCCACACTGACTAAATAAAAAAATAAATTTGTTTTGGTTGCTGTAATCCTGCAGGACTCTTGAGGGATCCATAGTGACCCATTTATTCCTGTGAGAGTCCTGCAGGTGTGAGGTGTTCATGCTAGCTCCCACAAGAGTCCAACAGGATCGGAAAAACATTTAAAAATGGGCATGGGTGTCAATAGTGGGTTGGCTGCAGACAGGTGGTATGACCAACCCTGTGCTGAGCTCGGCTGAAGGCTATGAGCAGCGAGAGGTGGCTGTCAGTGGGGGTTTGGGCACAGCACCTGGCTAAAGGATGTCCACAGCTGTGGAGAGTTGGGCAGAGTCGCCCACAGCCAAAAGCTGAGGGTTGGAAAAGCTAAGTATGGTAATAAATCAATATTTCATATTAAACAAAAATAGAAATGTATATATATATATATATATATATATATATAAATATATATATATATATATATATACACACACACATATATATATACACATATATAATATATATATACATACATTGAAAACTACACAAGAATCACACAAGAATCAGTAGATCTAATGTAGCTGCAATGCCATGCATTGTAAGTGTCAACATATATATTTTAAGTGTGGTAAAGCATGCATGGTAATGACATGCCTGATAATGCCATACATTCTTCCCACACTGCCTAATCAGCACGCCAACAATAGTAATCTAATATTCCTTAAGGGTATCATCATTTAAGTGGTAAGTTAATCACCAGCTAAATGTCTGATTTTTTGTGTGTTACAAAACTATTCACAAAAATACAGTTAAAGAACTTAAAAATTCTAACAAGGGTCATTTCAAAAGAAAACAAATATGAGAGGCATGTTTAAAAAAATGAATGAATATAGGGTTAAAAAAGTAATACGTAATTGAAACTATATCCCCAGGGATCAAAGGCAAAAAGGTGACAATGTTAAGCTACAGAAAATTCAAGAAAAGCAAAAAGGAGATATTTACACCTATTTATTGATAACTTCTTGTAACTTAGAGAGCCAGCAGGAATGACCCACATGTGTACACTGTTGGATATGTGGAAACAGCTTAGCCCATGAATAGTTCCTTGTTAAAAAACATATAGAGCAAACATCAGTGCAGTGAGATCAAGCTGTAGTTAAAATTGGCTTTAGCTCATTGGGAACACTGTGCATGAGCCCTGAAAGAGCAGTATAAACATTTTTGAATGGGACAACGAGACAGCCAGTAGTTGATCTCCACATTTCAGAGGATTAGATATTTTAATTCTCTTGGATAGAGTCAGTTATGGTGTTGAGCTGACAGGACATATCTATTGAGTCAAGCTTCAAACTCAATACTGGTTCAACATATCTATCAAAAGCCTTTATGAGGATGAGACCTTCTTGTGGGACAAGGCTTTTCAGGAGTATGAAGAAGGCTTTATCTTACTCAGAAACATGTTCCTAGCTTCCAAAAACCAGAAAAGACTGTTATGACAGTCCAAAAACAACATGGGTTAAAAGGTGGAGGATGCAAAGCTACATAATTGTTCTTTTTATATCCATAGCCAGGAATTTCATGATACGGAACTCAAGCAGCATGTGCGCTTCTCTAAGCATCTTGCAGTGAAACATCCTAGAACTTAATTCTTCAGCATAGAACATTGCCTAATTTTTTATCCAGGCTAGATCTGAGTTGGAGCACATTCTAGTTGCTCAACTGGAAGTAGGAACCATGCACAGTATGACAGTAGTTCATACCTATCTGGCAGTACTAGATCAGAATAACAAATCTCCAATCTTTACATTGCATAGAAAGCTTTCAAAGTGGGTTAAGCTCCATATCTTCATTAGATAGCCATTTACACAGGAAAATCATATTTCTATGCAACAAAGACAGCATAATTACCATTATGTATCTGCTGCTCCAAGTCACATTGAGCCTCCACATAGATAGAGCCCAGAATACAAGGTAATGGGAAGACAGTGTTAAAATCAGATTATGAAATAGAGACAGTGCACCTTTCCCCACAAATAATGATCCACACACGTATTCATATTAATTCACTCAAAGCAGCGATGGATGTAGTTGAGGAAGGGCCATAGATCCAAAAGTCTGGTGACTATATTGGTCTGGCTACTGGTCCTCATTTCCATTGGCCAGAACACTACATGCCCAAGTTTCACTAAATTCCTGGATGACAAAACAGTGACTAGAATGTACTATACTCCCTTGATTTCAAGGTGGTGTATGCCTTCAAATGAATGAAACACAAAAGGCGGGACCAAGCTCAGGCCCAATCATTGTATGTGTGGTCTGCAGTATTTGTCGATGACTACCACATTTAAAAATCATTTTGAAGGACATCTATGTGCACAGGCTTAGTAGCAAAGTAGGGTTCATACTTTTTCAAGCAATTTAGTGTCACCCCAATAATTATACATTCGTATAGTCTCGTAAGCATAATTGAGAATGTAGTTCCCAAGAAATGTTGAAGCGTAAGTAGTATCCGTATGCCACTTTTGCAATTTCAGAAGTGACAATGAGATGACTTGTTGCAGTCCTAACACCACAGCAGATCATTCAGCTTCCATCTGACACATGGCAACTTGAGACAAACTTGTCTGTGTGGAAAATGTATCATAGTCAACAGACACATAACTTGAAAAACATGCAACTAATATGTTACCCAATTATATAGTTACAATGAACAAGTTACTTACCTTGTGTAACACCTTATGTGGTAGAGACATATTCGAGTTGTAGCTTCCTTACCTCTGACTTCCTGCCAGGCATCAGTGTAGATTAGGAGATTTTTCTAGAGCAGTACCCCTGCTTGCCATCAGATTGCGATGATCGGCTCCAGAAACATTGTCAGCGTCATGTGCACCGGATATGGGCTCTCATTATGAACACGGTGGTCGAGACCGCCAAGCCGGTGGAAATTACTGCCACCAGCATGGCGGTCTTGACTGCCATATAAAAAACAAGTCCTCCGCCACTGCCAGGCTGCTGCCGAAAGGCAGCCTGACGATGGCAGATTACATTATCCGACATGGCAGTGCTGCAAGCAGAGCAGCCCTCCAGATAATGTACCCTGTTTCCCCAGCCTTTTCCTGGCAGGTTCCCAAGCTAGGGAAAGGCTAGTGGAAGGGGTGCTCCCAGGCCTCCGTGCAGTGCCCAGTTGTGCAGGTCACTGCCCGATTTACGGGCAGTGATCTGCGCGACGGGTGCTGCTGCACCCGCTGCACACCAACATTGACAACGGCTCCATTTGGAGCCGCCTTCCATTTGGAGCCGCCGTCCATGTTAAGGCCCTCTTCCCTGCTGGACCGCTGGCCGGAAACACTTTCCACCCGCCGGCCCAGCAGGGAAAACATTATACGTCCGGCGGGGGGGCGGCGCACTGGCGGTCTTCTGTTGACTGCCAGCGTTGATCTCTGCAGTCTTTACAGCCGAGATCATAATGAGGGCCATGATGTCAAGGGTCAAATATAGGTGTTACCCTGGTGTGCTGACATCAGTTTCTTTTCACAACTTTCCACACCAGAAGTGCGGAGCCATGAAGTACTCTACCACTGGTACATCAAAACTATGGCCCTGAAAAAGAAGTCCCTGTCCCTAGAAATCAGTTTGCAGAGCAGGGAGAACGGGTGGGTCAGTAAGGAATTCGCAACTAGAATATGTCTCTACCAGATATCTGATAGAGATCTCTAGTTGCAGATTCCTTACATAGAATAGATATCCAAGCAATACCATCCCCAGAGGAGTGTCTGTGACCCAAGATCATACTATGAAGTCCTGCAGGACCGAACAGGCAAAGTACTGTTCCCTACGGACCTGACTGTCTAGACAGTAGTGTTTGGTAAATATGTGCAAGGATGCCAATGTCGCTGCCTGACAGAAGTCCAGGACTCGAATTCCTAAGGTTGCTTTTTAGCCAATGCATTGCACATTTTAGTGCAGAGAATGACCCATTTAGAGATGATTCTCTTCTTCACTGCCTGACCATTCTTTGCACCCACATATCCAACAAACAGTTGAACATCCACCCAGAACTCGTTGATACGATCAAGGTAGAATGACAATGCTCCTTTTGGGTTCAGGCAGTGGAGTCTCCCCTCTTCCTTAGAAGGATGTGGGGGATGTAAAAAGTAGGCAAGGTGATGGATTGGCCTACATTTAAGGGTGTAGCCACTTTGCGAAGAAAGGAGATGCCTATGTAAAGCACCACTTTGTCAGGATAGATGGAAATGTAGGGTGGCTTAGATGATAATGCCTGTACCTTAATCTCCCTGCGGGCAGATGCAGTGGCTAAAAGGAATGCTGTTTTTATTGTTAGAAGCCTGAGAGGACAATTGTGAAGTGGCTCAAACGAAGCACACATGAAGAATGTCAGAACCAAATTCAAATCCGATTGGGGCATGATGAATGGTGATGGAGGAAACATGTGGTTAAAATCCTTAAGGAACCTAATAACTATAGGAGGCTTAAACAAAGAGGGTTGGTCAGGTACTTCCAGAAATTTAGAAGCAGCAGACAAATAGCCTCTGAGGGAGCCCAAAGCAGAGCCTTACTGGGTCAAAGAAAGTATAAACAAGAGGACCTTGGAAAGAGGGGCAGAGAGGGGGTCAACAGACTTGTTTGTGCACCATGCCACAAATGTGTTCCATCAACAGCCATATACCGTTTTGGAGGCGGGACGCCTGGCTGCCAGGAAAATGTTACAGACTTCGGGTGGAAGATCAAAAGGTGGCAACGGTCACCACTCAATCTCCATGCAAGAAGGCAGAGACTAGATAGGTTCGGGTGGAGAACCCTCCCCTGCTGCTGCTGCGACAGAAGATCTTCCCAAAGGGGCGTTCTGATCGGAGGATCGATGGCCATGCTCAATAGCTCGGGATACCAGACTATTCGTGCCCAGTCAGAGCGACAAAACTTGGGGGTGGTCGTTCTTGATCTTCTTAAGAAATCTGGGAAGAAGTGGTATAGGTGGAAAGGCATACAGGAGGCCTGAGCACCACTCGAGATGAAACGTGATGCCAAGCATGTGCCGCCTTGGAATCTCCAATGCGCAGAACTGCTGTCGTTGTGTTTTCTCTACTGAGGCAAACAGATTTAACCAAGGCTCTCCACACTGCTGAAAGAGACCTTACGCCACCTCCAGATGGAGCCGTTCATGATCGACCAGGCATTGTCGGCTGAGATTGTCTGCTCTGATGTTCAAAGAGCCCACCATGTGTTGAACCACCAGTTAAAGGGCATGTCCAAACAGGTGGATATGACATCTCCTTGAAAAGCCATACGTCCTTAACCAAGCATTGCCTCAAGGCCACTGTCAATGCAAATGATCTGCCTAGTGAGTCGGTTGTATCCAGCCCACATTGTATTGTGAACTTTGCTGTGCCTCTCTCATCAGCAACAGCTTGGGAGAGAATGGCCCTGGCGTAAACCAGGTCCATCCGCCAGTCCATGGAATTTTCCATCTGGTATTCCAAAGGGCCCAGTTACACCTGCCAATCCTAACCATACCCAAACCTAAGAGAGTAAGGATCAGGATCCGACCTAGAGAGCAAGGACCCTGTCAAAGTCGGAATCAGCGTCACAAGAAGCTGGTCCGGCTCTATGTTGGAGTCAGGAATGAGGATGGGGTCAGTGCCACCCGGAGGGGTAGCATCGGGAGTGTTGATGTCAGAACCAATGTCAGGGAAGGTTGAGATGGCTCTACCCATGATGGTTCTGACCCAGGAACGGATCCATGAGTGTCCCCTGGAGGTGAGGTTGAAACCACTAGCAGGCAACCCAAGGGGACCTTGGTTAACCCCATAGGTCCTGAAGGTGCTCCAGCAGAGTCGGACTGCCCAAATATTAGGCGCATGGCTTCATAGAGCTCACAGAGTTGGGCAGGGGTAGCTCCGGTTCCTGGAAACTCAGGGAGGCACGGAGCCGACCTAGACACAGGCTCCGAGGACAGAGGCCTGGAATGACGATGCTCCTTTTCCCTCTTCTCATCGGCCGATGGACGGGGTGAAGTCGAAGAAAGCTTGTTCTTCTTTGACTTCTTTTTGTGCCTCGACTTACCAGACCATCCCAAAAACTTGGAGCAGGATGATGAAGAAAGGGGGCTCCGTGACTGTTCTCGAGACCTTCTATTTGAATGAGAACAAGAGTGACGTGGAGCCAAGGTGGGTCACAATCAGCTTTAGGGACCGCTCCTTCAAAGCCTTTGGATTCATGGCCCGGCACTCGAAGCATGACTTTAGGTCGTGGTCACTCTCCAGACACGACAAGCACATGAGGTGCAGATTCATCACAGACATCGCCCGATGACAGGATTTGCAGGGCTTGAACTCAATCAATCAATCAATCAAGAAATTTGTAAAGCGCGCTACTCACCCGGAGGGTCTCAAGGCGCTGGGGGAGGGGGAACCGCTACTGCTCGAACAGCCAGGTCTTGAGTTGCTTCCTGAAGGAGAGGTGGTCTTGGGTCAGACGGAGGTGGATGGGGAGGGAGTTCCAAGTCTTGGCTGCCAGGTAGGAGAAGGATCTTCCTCCCATGGTGGCTTTTCTAATGCGTGGCACGGCGGCGAGGGCGTGGATGGTCGATCGTAGCTGGCGGGTGGGAGTGTAGAAGGTCAGGCGGTTGTTGAGTTACCTGGGGCCCAGGTCGTGGAGGGCCTTGTGTGCGTGGGTTAGGAGACGGAACGTGATTCTCTTGCTGACGTGGAGCCAGTGCAGGTCTCTCAGGTGTCCGGAGATGTGGCTGTGTCGGGGGATGTCAAGGATGAGGTGTGCGGAGGCGTTCTGGATGCGTTGGAGTCTTTTCTGTAGTTTGACCGTGGTTCCGGTGTAGAGGGTGTTACTGTAGTCCAGTTGGCTGGTGACGAGTGCCTGGGTGACCGTCTTCCTGGTTTCGGTGGGGATCCATCGGAAGATCTTTCGGAGCATGCGTAGGATGTTGAAGCATGATGATGAGACGGCGTTGACTTGTCTGGTCATCGAGAGGGAGGAGTCCAGGATGAAGCCCAGGTTGCGTGCGTGGTCCGTTGGTTTGGGTGCGCTGCCCAGGGCAGGGGGCCACCAGGAGTCGTCCCAGGCAGAGGGTGATGATCCAAGGATGAGGACTTCCGTCTTGTCTGAGTTCAGTTTCAGGGGGCTGTTCATCATCCACTCGGCTACGTCTTTCATCCCTTCGTGCAGGTTGGTTCTGGGGGTGGCTTGGTCGTTGGTGAGGGAGAGGATCAGCTGGGTGTCGTCGGCGTAGGAGATGATGTTGAGGTTGTGTTGGCGTGCGATGGCTGCGAGGGGGCTCATGTAAACGTTGAAAAGGGTGGGGCTGAGTGATGATCCTTGTAGTATGCCGCAGATGACTTCGGTGGCCTCGGATCTGAACGGGGGAGGCGGACTCTCTGGGTTCTTCCGGCGAGGAACAAGATGATCCACTCTAGTGCCTTCTCTTGAATTCCGATGTTGCTGAGGCGTTGCACTAGGGTGCGGTGGCAGACAGTGTCGAACGCTGCGGAGAGGTCCAGGAGGATGAGGGCCGCTGTTTTCCCGTTGTCGAGCAGGGCTCGGATGTCGTCAGTGGCTGCGATGAGGGCAGTCTCGGTGCTGTGGTTGGCTCGGAAGCCGGACTGCGAGTGGTCGAGGGATCCATTAGTCTCGAGGAAGGCGGCTAGCTGTCGGTTGACGGTCTTCTCAATGACTTTGGCCGGAAACGGGAGGAGCGAGATGGGGCGGTAGTTCTTGAGGTCGGTGGGGTCTGCTGATGGTTTCTTCAGGAGGGCGCTGAGTTCGGCATGCTTTCAGCTCTCCGGGAAGGTGGCGGTGTTGAAGGAGCAGTTGATGATGTCCCAGAGATGGGGTGCGATAACGGAGTCGGCCTTGTTGAAGACGTGGTGGGGGCATGGGTCGGTTGGTGATCCAGAATGGATGGTGTTCATCGTATGGATGGTGTCTTCGGTGCTGACCGGGGTCCAGGCACGGAGGGTGGTGTTGGGGGGCGTCGGTTTGGTGGTTGGGCGCGTGGTCTGTGCGCCGAAGCTGTTGTGTATGTCGGCGATCTTGCGGTGAAAGAACGAGGCGAGTGAGTCGCAGAGGTCTTGTGAGGGAGTGATGTTGTTGTTTCCGGCGCTGGGGTTGGAGAGCTCTTTGACGATGCTGAAGAGTTCCTTGCTGTTGTGTGCGTTGTTGTCTAGTCGTTCTTTGAATGCTGTCTTCTTAGTGGTGTGGATCAGCTGGTGGTGTTTGCAGGAGGTGTGCTTGAGGGCGGTCATGTTGTCTGTAGTCGGGTTTTTTCACCAGGCTTTCTCGAGGGTGCGGCAGTTCTTCTTGGAGTTCTTGAGGTCGTTGTTGAACCAGGAGGCTTTCTTGCTGTTGGGCCTGATAGGTTGGGTTTTCAGAGGTGCAAGGTTGTCAGCGCAGTTGGTGATCCACTGTGTGAGGTTGTTGGCTGCTTGGTTGCGGTCCGCTGAGCTGGCGGGAGGGTTCTGGCTCAGTGATGTGGAGAGCTGGTCGGTGGTGATCTTGTTCCAGCTCCTGCAGGGAGCCTGTTGTGGGTGGTGGTGAGTCGTGGTTCTTCTGAAGCTGAAGTGGACGCAGCTGTGGTCTGTCCAGTGGAGTCCGGTGGAGTGGCTGAAGGAGATGTACTTGCTGGAGGAGAAGACTGGGTCAAGCGTGTGTCCGGCGTAGTGGGTGGGGGTGTTCACCAGTTGCTTGAGTCCGAGGTTGGCGAGGTTGTCCAGCAGGGTGGTGGTGTTGTTGTCGTTGTTGTTCTCCAGGGGGAAGTTGAGGTCCCCTAGGAGGATGTAGTCAGCGGAGGGAAGGGCGTGTGGGCTGATGAAGTCTGCGATGTCTTCGCTGAATTGTGTGCGGGTCCTGGGGGTCTGTAGATGAGGGTGCCTCTGAGTGTGGTCTTGGGGTCGGTGTGTATCTGGAAGTGAAGATGTTCGGCGGCTGTGAGGGTGTCGTCGGAGTTGGTCGTGATGCGGATGGTGTTCTTGTGGACGATGGCGATGCCTCCTCCTGTCTGGTTGATGCGGTCCCTCCGGGTGATCTTGTATCCGTCCGGGATGGCGATGGCGATGTCGGGCGCTGAGGAGGAGTTCATCCAGGTTTCTGTGAGGAAGGCGACGTCTGGAGATGTGGTGTCGAGCAGGTTCCAGAGTTCCACGGCGTGTCTGTGGATGGAGCGGGTGTTGAGCAGGATGCACTTCAGGTGGTTGCTGCTGGTGCTTGGCTTGACGGGTGCGGTGCGGGTCCGGATGCAGGAGAACTTGCAGGATTGGCAGGCGAAGGGTCCGTGGGTGCGTCTTGGGGCGGCTCGGCAGCACCCGGGGATCCGGCTGGTGTTGAGTGCGAGGAGGGTGGCGGCGTCGTAGGTCCGGCGGGTAGGCTGTCAGCGGCGGGGGCCAGGGGGTCTGGCGCTGGGCGCGGTCCAGGCGCGGACGGGCGCAGACGGGCTTGCCTTTGGCGCGCCCGCTGCGCGGCCTCCATATGAGGGGAAGAGGGAGGGAGGGAGGAGCAGCTGGGCG
Organism: Pleurodeles waltl; assembly: GCF_031143425.1. Lineage (NCBI taxonomy): Eukaryota > Metazoa > Chordata > Amphibia > Caudata > Salamandridae > Pleurodeles > Pleurodeles waltl. The sequence continues at coordinate 805,060,468 of NC_090446.1, forward strand.
GTGGGAGCGGGGCGGCCAATGGGGTGCAAGGGGGCAGAGCTACCGGGACGCGGCGGCGGGAAAACGGGCGGCGAGGGGGTGACGCGGCGAGATGAGGGAACAGAAAGTAAAAGGGACCACAGTCAGGGCAACAAAAGTAAGGGAGAACAAATCAGGGCAACAATACCAGGGACACAGGCACTCGGGGTACAGAATAAAAAAAAGCGGACACAGGCACTCGGGGCACAAAATCAGAGAGAACACTGGCGCTCGGTCACAGAAGGCAGGCACAGGCAGTCAGGGCAGTCAGGGCACGGCAGCGAGAGCGGTCACACTGGGGGCTGCGTGGCGGTGAGGGGAGCGACCTGCCTGGGGACTCAGCCTTAGGTGGAAAAATCTCAACGCACCAGGAGGTTCAACTCTCAAAATCCCTCGACAAAAAGTTTTTTTCTTTAAAGTAGTCAAAAAGTGAATGAGGGGTAGCTCTTCTTTGTATCTGCAGGCTGGAGCAGAAAGAAAAGAACTGATTTCGGCACTCTGGGGTAGTGCCTATATAGGTCCTGCAACATCATATCCTGTGTGCACAATGCCGATGACGGACGGACGGACGGACGTGGAGCTGATCAACGCCATGCAGGGGTACTGCTCAATAAAAATATCTAGATCCGGACTGACGCCTGGGTGAAATTCGAAGGTAAGGAATCTGCAACTAGAAGTCTCAACCAGTTGAGCAGATTACCAATAATTAGCACCTCCCAATGACAGACTATTGACCGGCCAAAATGGCTATCCAGCATCATGTTATCTATTGCTGCACTGGGAGACAGAAGGAAATCAATTTACACAAAATGCCTACGGGTGAGGCCTTTTTGGAAGGCCTTCAAAACACAATCTCCCACTGAGGTGGTGGAGGAGCTACACTGGATACTGAATAATATTGGAAGCATGACTCTTTTCCTTGTCAAGCTCTCTACCACATTTGATTCCGTCTACCATAAAATCATTCTGATTCAGCTTCATTAGTTTCTGTGGCTCAGCTCTGAAGTGGCTGAGGTCTTACTTATGGGATAGTTAAATGTACGTGTGGATAAGTGATGCAAGGGGTTCCACAGGAGTTCCTGTTAAACCCTACTCTGTTTAACATATATGGCGCCACTCTGGCCCACCTAATAAGATAATTAAGGTTCACCATCATGGCCTATGCAGATAATACACAACATCATCCGAATGATTGGGCCATTTAGCCATCCTATTGAGAAGTTTAAAGACTTTGGGGGTGATTCTGAGACTGACGGGCGGCGGAGGCCGCCCGCCAGTCTTCCCCCGACAAAATACCGCTCCGCGGTCGCAAGACCGCTGAGGGTATGTTGAGATTTGCCCTGGGCTGGCGGGCGGCCGCCAAAAGGCCGCCCGCCAGCCCAGGGCAAATCTACCTTCCCACGAGGACGCCGGCTCCGAATGGAGCCGGCGTAGTGGGAAGGTGCGACGGGTGCAGTTGCACCCGTCGCGTATTTCAGAGTCTGCTTTGCAGACACTGAAATACTTTGCGGGGCCCTCTTATGGGGGCCCCTGCAGTGCCCATGCCATTGGCATGGGCACTGCAGGGGCCCCCAGGGGCCCCGCGGCACCCCCTACCGCCATCCTGTTCCTGGCGGGAGACCCGTCAGGAACAGGATGGCGGTAGGGGGTGTCAGAATCCCCATGGCGGCGGAGCGCGCTCCGCCGCCATGGAGGATTCCCCCGAGCAGCGGAAAGTCGGCGGGAGACCGCCGACTTTCCGGTTCTGACCGCGGCTGAACCGCCGCGGTCAGAATGCTCGACGGAGCACCGCCAGCCTGTTGGCGGTGCTCCCGTGGTCGGTGACCCTGGCGGTCACCGACCGCCAGGGTCAGAATGACCCCTTGTGTCTCTGGCGTAGCTTTGAAAGGGAACAACAATGCCTTAAAATTAAACACAGACAAGAAGGAAGTTATTGTCATGGGCAGTTCAAAAGAAGTTTGATCCGGCAGCTGGCAACCTGCAATGGTATCACCAACCAATGCTCCTGATTCGCATGATAAGAGCTATGTCTCTTGCTGGATAGCTGCCTCATACTCAATTTGCAAGTCTCCAGGACACAATTATATTGACTCTGGATTATTGTAATGGGCTGTTCTTTGGTCGGCTAAGCGCAAGATTCAGAAACTGTAGCTGAATCATAATACGACTGTGTGCATTGTTTTTGATATGTACAGAAGAGCATTTGTTTCCCCGCATAAATGTTGACTACATTATCACTCTGTTCAGTGTTGTTTAAAGCCCTTTGCCTCATCCCTTGGATGTTTCTTCTTGTGGGACCTAGATTCATCCAACCTAATTTTTCTAAATATCAGCCTAACATAAAGCAACCTTATCCTTAACAACCAGACTAATTATTTCACCCTAAGCTTAAGCGAGTTGGAGGACAATAATTTAGATCCCTGCAGTCATGCTTTGGAACGCACTCGCTCCGCATCCGGGACAAAGCCCTAAGCCCCTCATTTTCGGGAAGTCACTTGAAGCACTCATTTTAATATGTACAGGCGTATCAGCCTTTTGGCCATTGAACACCCTTGCCGGTAGCAGTTTGAACTCTATGAATGCTATTGATATCATCAGCAGTGATCGAAAATCAAAAAGCACTTAAAGCAAGACAATCCCTTAGATGGGATTTCTCAGATCTGTTTTAGTTATTGTGTCTCCTTCCTTAATTGGCGTTCATGGTTTACAACATAGATTGCGTTAATTTACTTACTAAAATCGCCAATCTGGGTTGGGAAAATGTAGCACGTCTACTCCTTCGAAGATTGTCAGGACGATCGCAGAAAAGCAGCTTCGAGCTGAACAGTTAGGCTTTGCTTGAAGCCTGGCATTAGGGAAAATTGCTGTTCAAAGAAGCTGTGTGATAAATGTTTCTCTGCAACTGGATTAATGTCGCGAAGTCAAAAGCAGCAGTCTATGGAATCCTTTACTCGGCCGAAGCAGTCACAATAAGAAATTAAAGCCAAGTTCCATTACTCAGTATTTGTCACTAAATGCGACACCGAAAAAGAGTATGCAGTCATTTTTTTCCAAAAGGTCGGATTGTGTCTCGGAATGTCTGCAGGAACATCAGTGTTAAATGGCGATCTGAAGGTTCTCATCCAACCGTTAGTTACAAACGTAAATAAGTGAATTATCTCTTTAATAATAATGGACCTGCCTGTTGATAACAATCAAAGTGATCATTTAGCAGCTCAATGATCACAAATGTTCACGTTTTCCTAATCAGATTTACTTATGTCACTGGTCAAAATAATTTATTGTTATCCTGATACATTAATTTAACTTTTTTCTAGAAAAATACTATATCACAGGAGATCTGCATTTATCATAACAAAAAAAGTTACTAAATAGGTCCATGCAAGTCATACCTAAAAACATTGTCAATGGTACTACAATGCTCATGAGGCTAAGAAAAAAACTTACATGAATTACTTTTCCTTCATTATCGCATACACACATGACGACTTCCACGTTTCGTTGTGTTGTTTTGTCGAAATCACCTTGTAATATTGTGATGTATATATCGTTCCTTATGTCACCTGTGAGATAACACACATAAATTAAGAACTAGTTCAAACTTGTGGGGGAAACTGAGGTAGTGGCAACAAGGGAACCAAGAAAAGGTAGTGGCAACAAGGGAACCAAGAAAAGGGATCATTTTCAAACTACTGTATGTTAGGATAATTTGTCAATTCTGTAGCACACTACATAAAAGCAGATTATGAGTTTTAATCTGTACATCTACTCTTTTGATTTCTTTAGTGTTTGTGATATAATGCTACCAGAAGATTATTTTACTGGCAGAATGATGATGATAATGATGCAAGGATGGTGGTGGAAATGAAATGTACTCCATGCTGTCATGCGTAGTCTCCAAACTTTTCAGGAATAAGAGCTACATATATTCAATGAAAACCACCCGAGCTACTAACATTATGGGCCTCAAAGACGCCCACTCCGGTTTTCTGCCCACTGGCCCTATTACGAGTTTCCACTTGGGCCAGCAGTCCGACTGTGATGCTTTCGCCACAGTCGTAATGTGGAGGTCGGACCACCACTTAGGCGGCAGTCTGACCACCACACTCGTAATGAGGGCTTATATGTCTTGTAATAGTGAACACATCAGACAAAATTACATATGTGACCACCCCATGCAGGATTACTAGCAGTGATCACCTCGGTGAAACAGGCAGGTGCTGCCAGCAGTAAAAACTGTTTTGACATTTTTGAATGTCCCCCGTATCAGTAACACGACAGACACAATGTTTTACCCTCTGGCACCTAGGTACTGATCTGGGTATTAGGTCTGCAGAATGCCACATGGTTTATCAGAAAAATGTCAGCCTTAATTAGACTTTAGGAAATTCTGTCATTTTTTTTACAAGCATCAGCCTATGAGTTTGGAAAATAATTACATTGTTGTCTATAAACTATCAATATATGTGTATGTTAATTCAGTCAAGCTACTCCTAATTTAGTGGGTTGGGCTGCACACAGGAGAGCTACTTACAGGTAGCTGAAGGTCAACCAGTAGCTCGCAAAACCAGTAGCTCAAGAGCTACAAGTTGGAGAAGGCTGCTGTAAAGCATTTGGACCTAGTTTTATCATTTCACATGATAGTAGCTAGAGAGGTTTTTGAACGGGCTCAATTAATGACTTCATGAGGATAACAAAATAGCTCTCTTGAAAAGTGCGATCCCGCCTTCGCTAAATCGAATAACCTGGATTTGATTAGCCTTTCCTTTCAAGCATGAATTAGGAAAGTACAATATCAATGCAAGTCAACTGTTATATAATTTGTATTTTTGTTTGGACTAGTTGGTTCGGTGCAGTTAGCATGACAACCTAACTTGCTATTAAACGGGTAAAAGTATTTTAAAAACAGAAAAGTAATTACTTGACAATTCTGTTTGTTTGTAGGGCACTGAATTGCATCGTTAGACTAATGGTGGACCAATGCCACAGAATGTTCCTTAAGAATTTTAGAGATTTCTACTCAGTGCAGACATTAAGCCACTTATGAAACCCTGATTGGAGAAAAATAGTTACTGGAGGTGACAACAGTGGCAGCTGCAACTGAACAGGGGTGGCAGAGTGGGACGGAACTGGGGGGGCAAGGTGTAATAAAAAATAATAATAAAAAACACTTACCTCCTTGGGAAGATGTGTTTTTCTCCCCTCCATCCTTGTCCTCTTCCCGGCAGGACACAGACTCCCAGCCAATCACAACGCTGTAGTCACCAGCATGACAGCAGTGTTGTGATTGGTCTAAGCGGCCTGCTTCACCGCTGAGATTTGGAGTGGGAGCCTGTGCATGTTCTCCATTCGGCTGTGCAATACAGCCGGTAGAGAACATGTAAAGTGCGCATGTCTGTTTGGCCAACCCAACACCACCGGTCAAACAGACATGTGCACTTTATAGTGCACATACCCCTCCTCCAGCTCTTCTCCGACCCCTCCATCCTATCCCCAACCCCTTGCTCCCAGAAAAATTAAAATGATAATTACACAATGTTATTAACATTTTATTTTTCCTTTAAAATGGTAATAACATAGCGTTATTATCATTTTATTTTTCCTTCTACAAAAAACCAGTGGAGCAGTGCTTCTCCGCACCTGGGTGACAACAAAGGAAACACATACCAGAAGTCACTGAAGGAAAGGCAGACTAACGAGATACAACACAATGTACACATAAAAAAGAACAGACTCATAATAAAAGATGACTTCACACTTTTCATCAATTTGAATGCTTAAAATTAGAAATATGACACGAAACTGAAAGTAGCAAGTTCCACAACGTGCTCCAGAGCAAACGCGGCCTAAATAAACTACTGCCATGTCTAATGTCAATGCTGCAGCAGGTGAAGGTGTTGAGCAGCAAAAGCTACAACCACTGGTGGTAACAACACAGCAGTTAATAACATATTACTAAATAGTGAAGTGAATCATAAAGGGCTGCTTCTCCACTGACCTGTGCTGAAATGCCTCACAAGATGGAAGAAGCAGTTTGTATAGAAATCTAGTCCCCACCCCGTATGTGATACACATGAATTGTAAACACACTGTAGCCACTTTGCTTCTTCCCTGTTGCCCACGTAGAGTATATTTGTACAAGAGACCTATTTTGCAAATACCACACCCTTCAATCACACTCTGTGGTTTCACCCCTTTCACCTGTGTTAAGGATATTCAGAGTTGGGTTCAGTTCACCATCACTTGGAAACATAAAGCTCATTTGTGCACAGTACAAAATATACAGGCACTGTATTTGTCATGCACACTTTAAGATTTCCGTTTTTCTTCTTCGTATTAACAGACAGAGTATTGAATTATGTTGCCTCTCTTACGCTGCAGTCTTAAATAATTTCTTGTACTTGTTTCACAAGAACACACTGTGTGTCAACCTTTTACATTTGCTCATACTTCAATAGATCTAAAGATGTCATAGGCAATGCAATATGTGATCTCAACAGTGATGTCATCAATGCCATTTGAGATGCTATCAGTGATACCATTACATATAGAAGATACATAACAGGGAACCGAGTAATATAGTCCAATATTGCCTCGGAGAGGTTATGGTGATATCATAATCCACAAGGCCAAAGTTTGTTCATTTTGTGACAGAGTGCTTCAAGAAGGGAAATGTTAATTGAAAATTGGAAATAAAATATTTAACTATACTTTTATCTTCCAGAAACATATTTCATAATAATGTAAATAGGAGTGTAGAGTTTCAGTGAACTCACTATTTGTGCTATCAAAAAGACATTAGTTCTGCCAGCTATGGCAATTTTCTAAGGCAATTCATGAGCCATAAAATGTATCCTAAAATGAATCATTTTAAGAAGGTTACAATCATTCTAAAATGTCAAACCATCAACCATCAAATATGATTATCATTGTGACCTCAAATTGCTGATGGCTTGGAAACCACATTACCTGGCGACAGGGGCATTTTTATTTAAACAAAAAACTCAGTGCCAAAGACAAGACTAAGAGAAAGGGGGACTGTTCAGGAAGTGGAAGAATTATGTTCTTCGTGATTAATGCATGCTGCATATGTGCAAACTCTGTGCATATTGGCTTTTGGGACACAAGTAGAGGTCTCTGTGCTTTGGTATAACTGCATATGGCTAACTGATGTGCTAAGGGTACCCAGAAAACCGTTGGCTGGGAGCAGAACATGTCAAAGGCCACTCCCGTCAGTAATCTCTAAGCATGGATATATGCTTTATATAGCAATTCAGGGACTTTATGAAGAGAGTAATTGCATGGCTGAAGGTCAAGTGCTGCACCTAATACCTTCTAAGGAAATGAACAGAGTGTTTGGTGGTCAAAGCCCGTATCCAACATCCAAAGGCTATTGTGCACTGGATGTGCGTATGGCTGAAGGCACTGAGTATTGGGTTCAGAGGCCCAATTACTGGGTACACACAATAGACATAGCCCATGACCTTCGTCATATGCTCAATGCTCACAGACTAAGGTCATATGTGATAAGTTTGCTTGCTTGTTTGTATGAGAAGTGGGTATGTAAATGTCCCACCCTTCAACAGTGTCTGCTGCTGACACTGTACAATGGATTTTGGGTAACAAGGACAGGGCTCAATGAGCAGAAAAAGCCCACACACAGATCTCACCACACTTGAATGAGCTCCACTGACTCTGCATATACAAACAAGCAAAATTAAAATGCACCACAACCACAATCAAGGCACTTTTTTAACACTGGCCCATCATTTCTCAACAATTGCATCCGCTTCCACAAACTTTCCAGACACCTCCGCTTGTCTGGACTCCTATTTGCACACATTCCACGCATACAGAAAACCAGATCCAGTGGTTGAGCCTTCTCTTACATCGTTCCTAAAGCGTGGAACATCCTGCCACTACATATAAAAGCCTCACCTTCATTTTTTTTAATTTGGCAAGAAGCTGAAGGTCTGGCTTTTTGACTAAATCCATTAGGCCCTACCTTTGGCTAGACTCACACCTGCTCAGGTCCAGGATACCCTCCCAGGTGATAGCATAACATATTATATTACAAAATAACAAAATACAACATAATATAACATAACATAAAAAGTAACATAACCAATGTCTATTATAGGTTCAGGGGCGTGGTGTCTTGGCATTCTAAAGCCTGAATGGCGATCATTTAAGCTTCTATTTCTCCTCAAATATATTAATACTTGATGTGCCAACTCATTCTCCATGACTTTACTCGTGCACGAAAGCTTAAAATGGGGTAACAGTTTTGTAGATTACTTGAATCAGCTCCGGCTTTAAAAATGTAGTAATGACAGCATAATTCAGGAATTAGGGTTTTACGTTATAATGGAGAAACACATTGATCATTGGTGCCAGAGGTTCCATGTGGGCTTGGGTGGTGGATTCACACCACATTTTGGTTGGGTGGTTGAAAGCACCGGCTTCCTGACTGCTTTCAGGACATATACAACCCTCAATGTAGAGAACTTAAAGAATATTGAACAATTTTGTGATCTACTAGTTGGGATCAGGATTCCTGAAAAAACATTCGAATTTAGTTCAGATGCTATTTAAAGTTTTCTCATTCTGATCAGTAATAAATGACAGCAGCTCATAAAATTTTGGAAAGTGCCAGGATAGTTTTTCATTGCTTCGAGTGCAGTCACATAATAGAGGATTTACAGGAGTTTGTTATTAGTTTTGTAATTTGAATAATTCGAGATGTATTACCTGATCTGACGTGTTTGGCTCTGGGATAAATTGTAGTAGGCTCCAAAGTGGATTTTGCGGCGCTTTTGTTCGTTCTGCTCTACTACTGCTAACGCTGACACCTCGGTGTCCCCTTGTATGCTTGGTTAATGCTGAACCATTTTGTTGGCAGCTTTTTACAAACTATGGTTTTCTGGACAGAGCTAGAGCTACTGCATCTAGGGTTATGAACTGTTTTCAGATGTAGGGTTTCAAGGGAGAGATCTGGGCTCTATGTCAGAGGGAAAAATGATCAAAGGGTCCCAAATGTCTCAAACCACCTGGGTGATGCCCTCATATCTCCAGCTACACCATGAGAGAGGCCGCAGTGCTTGGTTTAATGGTTATGATTGGAGATGGGGGCTCAACACATAGGTTCATTGCAATTGGAGAGTGTTACAATCAGGATTATCGTTGCAAATCCTAGGCATTTGTTTTGTGGAATCGTCACTCATAGGTTCAAGTCCCCATTAATAGGATCTTCCACTACACTGGCTTGTTTTATTACTATCAAGTCAGTGATTCTGTTGACAATAATGACACCGAGGATTGTCAGTGGAGTAATGCATCCACACCAGGGCACAGTGGTTTACAATTTGGTAAGAGCTTTGAACCCTGGTGGATTCACTCAGGCTTTTGCTTTTCCGAGGATGATAAAATTAATATTTTTGAGTTTAGTAGCAATAATCATGTGTTATTAGTACCAAGATACCACGTTTGTGGTGAATCTACACTTTGCAAATAGACTCAAATAAGGCTGCTCAGAGGACAATGAAGTATAGGTTTTGAGTTGTGGAGTAGGAGGAAATTCCATTACTTTGCCCCTTAAAACGATTATGATGCATGAGTATGTTTTCCAGTGAACTATTTTGCGGAGGTAGCTTTTACAGCAAGGACTGGAAAGTGTTGCAAGTTTATTAGAACTTAAGTAACTGAGTGCATTGTTCAGGGGTTGAGTGCTCTGATGTGTTTCATTCATTATTATTATTTCACCATAACAACGTGATGAGTGTATAAAACATCCCTTTACTTCATTGAGAAAAATGTGTATCTTTTCATGGCTTTCTGTCACTGTACCCCAAACTGGATATGGAAAACAACTCCAAAGTATGCATGCTCTTCCTGCCTGTTGTATCACGTGTTCCCTTTAGCCCGGTGCTTCTTTGCTCAGGAATGGAATGGGATTATGATTGAGTTTTCGATTATGTCAAAGATCAGTTACACTGGCAGTATGTCAGCCTGAACATGGAAAGAATGTGCACCCTCCTGTGCACCTAAATTCATACATTTTGTCTTGTAAAAGAAAGAAGCACCACCTCGAGGGGCCCTGTATTCTTAGTCTGTGTGGTATATGGCCACTGATGTTCTATTGTAGAGGGCTTTTCCACGAGTTCAGTATTTCACCCACACAGGTTTCCTTTACATCAGGCAGACTCAAACAACTTTCTGATAAAATGCCTGCAAGTCCCTGGCAAGAAGGGCAGGCAGCATGAAAAAGAAGATAACTCACAGTTGTTAAGAGGAGGGGTGCAGTTTTCACCTGCTAAGCGGTGGCAAGAAGTGACAGATGCCGTGTCTGTGTAGAAATATGAAGGCGCTCAATGTGCCACAAATGCCGTCAACATCTTCAACATTATTCTGAAGTATTACCAAGGGTTTTAAATGCTTGGAGGGCATCCTGGCTAACTACCTACTATCTACCTGCAGTAGCATATGTACTCTGGATTTGAGCATACTTCCTGCTTTCATGTAAAAAGAGGGTGTTTACTGTTTTAGGACATTTCTTCGTGGACCACAGTGAACCTTTGATTTAAAGTGAAGGTTTATATTTGCTTCAAATAAGTGTTTAATGCTTCGGTTTTGCTTGGACGTCCGCAATGATGTAGTTTCTTCAAAAGGCCTAGTTTGTATACACTCTAACGGCATATGGGAGTCCACTAGACTAAGGGGGTGTTAAATGCTAGAATTAATTGTTTCATGCATCAACCTGTTTCCTTGGCAACGTACCTTTGCAGTAGCATGCGTGATGTTCATGGGGCGTATTCTTCTTCAGCTAGGTTTTGGCGGTGATACGGACGAGCTCAAGCGGCCATATTGAAAAGTTAGAGTTCCCAACACCCTAATGATGTTTAACTGTTTTTTCGTGTTCTTCTGTTACCGGGAATTAATGCAGTAAGCATTTTCTGCAACTCTACGATGTGCATGACTAATGAACAGTGCTCTTTCGAATAAAAGAACTCACAATATTACTGTGGTTTTATGAGATTCTCTCACGCCCTGTTACATTGCAATAATTTAACATAGGGCTTTCTCAGGTAAAGGGTCATCAGAATAGCTAAGGAACAAGGCCAGAACCTATATGTGTTTCCCCTGTGTAAAAAAGTAACATTCGTCATCTGATCAGTCGTCTTTTGAGTCTGTTCAATCCATTGTCACTTAAGTATAGAGGGGTTTGATGAATGTGGTTGGAAATTCATATGTAGATGAAAGCCACTGTTCACTTTTGCACCCATTCGATAGAATTGTAACTGGAATTTTATGTATATAGAACTTACTACCCACGACAAGGTATTAAAGCGATTTATGTCTTCTGGCTTGCTACTCCGGAACCTAGCCCTTGTACATGCTGCATACAAATATCATGGTTTCCAAAAACATGCTGCCATCAGTATTCCATCTTAGATTTTTTTAACTCGAAAATGTCCTGCCTGTGACTGTTTTCAGGTAGTAGGCCACTTGCTCTCCATCTACCATCAACATTGTTTAATATTGAGGCGGCAACCTCTATAGACCCAGCCCTACATTTCATACTCTACACATCAATTGGTATACATTTCAATTTGTTTGACTGTTTTAAATCAGAAACATGGCACTATCTAACATTTCAACACTGTATAAAATGGAGGTATAACAAAAACATGAGAGTACAAAATTGGCATATGCTCGTTAGTAGGCATGAGCAAAAAGCTCTTCTTCCCACATTTACAAAGCAGACGCAAACCTGCGCGCAATTTCGTGTTTCTGCAACTGCTTGCCATAGTTTGGAAAAACAGAGGAAGGCAAGCACATACCCTGCAAAACAACAGTTCCTCGCTCTGGGCATTGAGGAATGCAAGGGACGAGGAACTTTGCTATTCTGTAATGTCTGGCGCCCGTCATTCTAATGAATTTAACTGTAATTACAATGGGATTAATTACAGTGGCAGTGCCCGGACAGTACCCTTCAAATAAACTTTCTCTGCTGGAGAGCTTGAGTGTGCTGCCTGCCTGGCAGGTGCTGTAAGGAGGACCCTGCAGGAAGGCACTGCACAGACTTCTCTGCTGGGGATGGTGTTTTCAAGCGCTCTGTCCTTAAGGTAAATGCATTGGCCGGCCCCTCACAGCGCTTTAAAAAGCAACTGTGTTTTTTCGTGGCTTTTTTTCCTCCACCCACAGAGCAGTGAATCATGTCCATGAATGAAACTGGCACGTATTACTTTCTGTAGGGTAATTTCGCCCACCTGTAATCAGTTACAATACACAAACATATAATCACAGCATTCAACGTTAAAAAAAAAAACACACGCCAATCTCTCTCACGTTAATCGATACAGTGTGATTTACTTCTTACCTGGCATTATAATCTCAGGGAATCCGAGCTTTCTTGCTACAACCGTCGTCCTGTCTACAAGATGTGGGTAGTTTTTTCGGATTAGCACTGTGTCTCCGACAAGCATTTTCATTGTAACCCAAAGACCTGAAACATTAGTTTAAGGAAATATGTTTAAATTTACTAGGATGTTCACTACATTAATATTAGTCCTTAAACTATTTTCGCATTATCGTCTCTCTAGGTACTTGTCAACGGGTGGTGGGACCAGAAACGGCTTCAAAGGTTGTTTAGGCAGAGCTTTTTTTGCAGTGGTTACACGCACAGAAGGGGTGCGTCTTACAGCCAGTCCTACTTCAATATGTGTAGGCCTGTCCTCCAGGATTTCGTTATTCAACCATTTTTTCAATAAGCGAAAATGTTTTTCTTTCTTTGCATGTGATTGTGTATTTGGTTGTGTGGGGAGATTAGAGGGTAAATGCAGGAACATATCAAAGGTTGGATAAAATAGTGAGAGCATGAAACAAAGAATGGAGTGACTTAGTGCATGGATGGATGCTGGATAAAGGGGTGAGTACATGCTTGGACGACAGGGTGAGTGGATGTGATAACGCGTCCCATTTTAGATAATTCAATTAGTCTGGGACTCGTTTTAGGGCAATGAATCTTTTGACCCTGATTGAAGACACCTCAGGACGAGACAATTAATCAACAGAGCAATCAATAGATCGATAACATCCTCAATATTCACTATAACAAATCGATTCAATTTGGATAATGGCATCAGTAAGAATCAAAACACACCAAGATCTCTCAGTCATGAAAAACAGCACAATAATTTTGTAAGATTTATGATATTTATTCCCTATTGATTACACTCTATTAGCAAGTTTATTAGTCTCAATACCAGAAAACACATCAACACTGTTATAATATGGAAACTCAAATAAGATTTAATCAAAGCAAAAATCATAAACATTAGAACAAAGCACGACGTCAACATGGGTTAATCTTAGGAAAGGCTCAATAGCGCATTATTCAACAAAGCATAGATTCAGTCATTTGTCTATTTGCATCCATTTAGTGAATTCCTTAACTAACCTCGAATTAGCATTAGCATGTTGGGCTTCATGCATAACAATTTAGCAACACAAATTTAGAAAACATCTAACTATGGTCTCTATCAAAGGGAAGCAGTTGGAACCTAGAAAGGAAAGGCAAACAGACAATTACAATCTCATTGTCGTACAGTTACCCTCCGTAATGGGTCAGCATACAGAGTCAGTCTTCGTCCTCAGGACATCAGTTGATTCACCATCGACCAGGAAACACAACAAAATTCATCAAGACGGGCAATAAGGGACACTTCCCTCATAAGGAGGAAAGTATGAATCGGGCAAGGCAGAATAAGGATTGTTCGAAGAGATAAACCGCAAAGTCTTTAAGACAGAGTGACAAAGTGTCTAGGTAATAGCAAAGGCACGTAATGGCTATGGCAAAAGAATGGCATATAATGGCTGTTTTCTCCTGGTGTCAAAATATTATATTAAACTTGTTATCCAGTCCCCTAATTTCCAATTGGGCAAGTTTTGGTGCACCATTATCTCCATCCAATGGTTTACTTGCCGCCTCATTAAGATTTTCACCTCATAACAGTTCTCACGTAGTTTATCGGCTTCTGTAATTGACGTCTCCAATGGGCAGAATGTCAGGTACAATTTCATGTTCTCGCGTTCCTCTCACAGACCCAGTCAGTAGTTCCATTGTCTATACCAGTTCAGGCGACCTTGTACCTGTTGCAAGTTTACCCTGTTGCATTCGGCAAGAATGTCTCCTAGAGCAAGTCGAGTCTCATGAGAAAGACTTTACTACGGTTACACACATCTTCTAGCTTCTGGAAAAGTACGACTACATGTCCTTCAGCAAGTCAGCACATTGCACGTTAGAAAAACACATTTAATATGAAACTGGCAGCTAGGCCCCGACTAATGCTAACCAAGGCCTAGTGATTAATTAGCAAAACCTTAACATATAACTCTTAATACTAATACAAAATCATACATTAGTACATTAATATTTCATTATTAGTCAGTTTCAATTATCATCGTATACGTTGGTGGCCACTCCCTGTGGGCACATTTCAAACATGCGTTTAATAAAACACAGCAATACAATTTCTATGCGGCATCATTATGCATTAATTCCCAAACATTTCATGTTAATTTTGATTATAAAACTGCACTACAACAGATGCCTGGATAATAATCTGCTGAGTGAGCTGATGTGTTAGTTTAGCGATGACAAATCAAGGGAAAATCCTTTAACCCACACTTATCCATTCATTTTTCTATCTGCTTATACAACCAATAATTCAGACAAACCGCTATTAATTCACACATTCATCCATCTGTTCATTATTCTATCCTTGTATGCCCCAGAGCTATATCCCAAACCTTCCATTAATTCACCCACACCCATGTATTCTTCATATACATTAATGCAATACCAATCCATGACAGTGATGCAAATAGTGTGATAGTATGCCTAAATGTGTGTTGGTTGATGTGTGCCTCTGTGCTTGTAGTTTCATGTTTTAGGCCGAGAGGTTTCATTGTGTGCATAGTCATCTGTATGTCTGTTAACCTGTGTGTGTTAGTGACCCTATGTATGTCGGTCTGTGTGTCCCTAAATGCTTCTCAGTTTTGTTGTACCTCTGAATGTGAATAAGTAAATCTGCTGTGTGTATTTGTCGGTGCATGTGCATGGAGGTCTGTGTGTTTGACATTATCTATATGAAAATTTGTTTGAAGGTGTGTATGGGTGCTTGTATATCTTCTTGTTTGTGTGTACTTTTTTCTGCATCAGTCCTGATCTGTAGGTATTTACATGGTCTAGCTTGATAGTGCAGCTGTTGGCAGACAATTATGTGAGTACCACTAGAGACATTCTTTGGCTATACACAAATGTTAGGAGCGAGGAGTATATATTTTCACAAAAATTGTGTTTGCCCTCCACTAGCTATGATCATTTCTTTATTTATCCAACTGGCTGAGCTTGAACTTTCAGGGGCACACATATGACAATGTAATGCGGTGGACATCTTAGATAACTAGATAAGGTATGGTGTTTGATGGGAGGAGGGATGTCTTTAACATACATGGATTTTTAAGTCTGGCTTGACAGTGCAACTGTCACCTGACCTTTTAGCCTGCACCAATATTATTCTACACTGCTTTATTTCACACAAGAATGTGTGCTATTTACTTGTAATGCTTCACATTGCTATAAAATATTTATTCAAAGCCAAACCTATCGGCATTGCCAATGCTTGTTTGATTCCTGCTGTTGACCCACCGCAATGCCCAATTTCCTCCATCCATCCTCACGCTATGATACTGGCTTACTCATGGAATTCATGGAAAGGAGCGAGGTCTGCAAGGACAGGCCCACCTTGCATCCTATAACAATGGATAGCATTTTAATCCTCAATAAGAGTTACTTCCCCCTTTCCTATTAAAAAGTAAACAATTTGCGGATTTAAGGGGCATATCAAAGTGTCATGAAACTCATGGATCTGCATGGCATCTATGTATATGTCTCCTTACCGTACCCCTCAATCAATGAGGATTTATAAAGCACAGCTAATCATCTGAGAGGGTATCTAGGCACTTGCAGGTCCCTGAGGCTTATTAAAACAGCCAGGTCTTGAGGGCCATTCGGAATTCCATAAGTGGGGTGATGGTCCGGAGGTGCATGGGGAGGCTGTTCCAGGTTTTTGCTGTGATGTGAGAAAAGGAGCTTCCTCCACTTCTGCTTCCATAGATGCAGGGAGTGAAAAAGAGGCAGAGCGTACTCTTCCCAATGGTTGGTGGAAGTTCAGGCAGTGGTTAATGTACGTGGGTCCTTGGTTGTGTAAAGCAATGTGTGCATGGGTCAGCAACTTGAATTGGCATTCCTTCTGTATGGGGAGCCAGTGGAGTTGCCTAAGGTGGGGTGTGATGTGGGTTCGTCAGGGAAGGTCGAGGATTAGTCTAGATGAAGCATTCTGTATGGTTTGAAGTCTCTGTTGGAGGTGTGTGGTGATTCCTGCCTAGAGAGCATTGCTGTAGTCCAGTCAGCTGATGATGAGGACCTGTGTCATGGTGCGCCTCGTGTGTAGTGGCAGCCACTTGAAGATCTTATGTAGCATGCGCAAAGTGAGGAAGTAGGTGGAGGAGAAGGCGTTGAGCTTTGATTTCATGGTGAGCTTGTGGTCAGTGATGATTCCAAGGTTTCTGCGGTGGTCAGAGGGAGTGGGTGCAGGTCCTTGGTCTGATGGCCACGAGGAGTCATTCCATGTGTTGCTGCTGTTGCCAAAGTTCTGTACTTCCATACCCCTTCACTAACACGCATGCTCCTATGCTTTTCCCTTGTAACAAAATGACCATCTGCTCCTCATGCACTTAACCTCAAGGGAATGTTGTGTTTGCCTTGTGGTAACTCTCGATAGGGATCAGTAGCTCATCCCAGCTAGGATTTTTATGCTTTAGGACCTGAAGTTATAATATAAACACAAAAACGAATTGAAACCAGGGGAAAGTACAAACCAGATTTGCAGAATCTTATGATATATGACATGTGACAACTTGCAGTAAGCTCTTAAAAGTGTACTAAAATGTAGCAAACTACACAACAAACATCTGCTATTATAATATGAGTTTGATGCTTGTACATTGTGCTACTGTGGTCCCTTGTTCTGTGTCAGTAGGTTTTGTCATTGTAATCTGTGTCCATTGTAGCTGCCAATATGCAATCCCATGTCAGGGACCATCTGTCAAGCAAGTAGCACATTAACCTTTTTGAACAATGTCCAATAACAGAATCTGAGTCACTTGACTATGTACTGAGTGAAGGGCTTCCTGACATGCACCATGACACTGAGGTTCTTTGTAGAGAGATCAAGGTATGAAAATGCTAGCTGCGCAATAATCATAGAAGTTGCACAAGGTAGGGGGATGAGCAAACAATCTACCCATTTCCATGGGCAGGGGAGGTGAATATGGTCCCTCTGAACTTGTTGAAACAGGTAAAAGATCTAAACTTGACAGAGCCAAGTTGAAGTAATTAGAAAGACAAAACGTCCTGGGCTGTCTGTCATCTAAAAGGAACGCCCCTTTCCAGCCCAACATTAGGCTGTCCCTCAGAATCATGTTGCTCCTATCCATTCAGATGGTGCACTTGTTGCATCTGGGATGAGGTGGGAAGAGAAGGCCCCTACCAAGGTCCCAGAAATGGAGTCAATTACTTTATTTTGGCTACCTACTCACATGGAGAGAGGAGACAACCTTCTGGGCTTTGGCATACTGGTTGTGTATTTAGGCTTATTCCCACTTGTTTTCTGTTTGCCAGCAGAGCTGTGAGGAGTAGGTGTGACCTTAATTTTTCACAAAGAAGATGGCAGTGATGCTATCTTTGTAAATAATCGATATTCTGGATCTCATCAGTGGTACAAACAATCCATGTCATAAAGAGTGCCTTTTACTCCAGAACTTGTCAGTGGAGGGATAAATTGGAACTTTTCTCAAAAGGCACTGATGGAGAGCGAACTCCCAAAGAGCTCTAGAGAGTTGGTTATGACAGCAAGTTGATGCAGGAGGTGGTAAGCTCATTGAGATCAAACAACCTCATTCTTTATGGGTAGTTTGCATTTAAAACGGCAAGGCGGAGACTCTTTCTGTATACCTCCCAGGTGGGTCATGCATAAAGGTGTCCTGAAGATGCACTAAGCACAGCCAATGTTAACATCCTAAATTCCTGCAGAAGGAGGAACTGATTTGTCCTTGTCCGAAACAATACAGTAATGGGAGTAGTACCTCTGCTTTTTTTCTGGGTGAGTAAAGACTCTAACGTCTCCTACAAAGAGGAGCTTCTGAACTTCTTGCTGAAAGTCTGGCAATGTTGATTAAGGCAGAAGAAGTCTTTGTGGAAATTGGCTGTGGGAGTTGTAAATCACTGCTGTTGCTCGCTACTGTAAGGAACTCCACATTGATGATTATCTGGGCTAAATGATGCCAGTAGAAACAATGGGGGTTGTTACAATGTTAGCTTTCTCAAAACTGCCATGGTGGCGATCATACTGCCAACAGGCTGGCGGAGAAGATCTGCCAAAATATGATATTGGCAGTATTCCCAACAGAAGACAGCCAAACCACCACCGGCACCACCAGTGCGGTCAGATCACCACAGACGGTGGGAGGCACCTTCAGGCCGGCAGAGACCATGTTTCCGCCAGACAGATTACGAAGTAGCACACCGCCAAGTTTCCGTCTCTGTCGCACCACCACAGAAACTCTGGGGGAAACCAATAGTATAAATGGAGACACCCACCTTCAGGAAGCCACACCTGACTGGATCCGCCATGGAACCTGAACTGAACATCTTCCCGCTGCCCCAGCTCGCCCAGCAACTCCGGAACCAGCAACGACAACAACGGCAGCAATCACAAGTACACAGACTTACCTGTCACTGCAGCGAAATGGCAAGGTCGCTACGCACACACATCATACATATACGGAATGGGTGGCGAGGGCGACACAAATAGATACTCCTACACTGAAATGCACATTCACTTACAGCCACATACACACACAAACAGACCCAGGACACACACTATGGGCCACACAAACTACCAAACCACATACCTAGCCCACTAGTGCACAGGCACTGTCAAATTTAACAATACACAACACCAGCAAACTACACAAATACACAACAACCGCAACACCTCAAACGCACTGTCAAAAGGCCACAATTCACACCTCCACCTGACAATACATATATACAACACAACATTACAACACCATAGTACCAAGACATACAATCACACAGCGATACAACAAGGCATACATCACACCATGCAAACACACCACACAGTGGCTCGGACATACCAATCAACACACATGCACACACACAGTACAACCACACAAGGGAACAGCACAACCCACACCACAACAGCCAACACAATCATTCCACACAAAGCAACCTAAATGTATGTTCCACACACATACATGCCTAACACACCATACCCAGCCATCACTACGGGAGAAATGAAAAGGACACAGCCACACAAGCAGCTCAGACACAAGAGGTAGCACAACCACCACACATGGCACACTCACACACAATATGAACCAGGCAAGACCATAACAGCCATGAGAAATGAAAGGCAGGACAAAGATGATAATGTTGGAACCAGCACCTGGCTGAAGGAGATGTATATAAATAAATATAGATAGATAAAAAAACTTTAAGATACCATAATATACACATGTAAAAGACCTTAGGCCGGTGCCATAGTCCAAAGTGCAACATGCACAGCTGGCATGTCATACTGCCCTAACTTGACTTCTGACTGCTAAATACCTCCACTTGTAGGGACATGAAGGGGACAGGCAGGCACCTCAGGGATTGGGAGGGGGGTTGGTGTTGGGGATTTGGGCCTATTTTTGGAAGGGGGAGTCTTTGTGCTTGGGTTTGGGAGGTGGCAGCTTCAGATGTGGCTTAAGGGAGTGCTAGGAATACTTAGGAGGGGTAGACTTCTTGGGAGGGGCATGGGTACTTGCAGGGGGCATGGGAGAACTTCGAGGTGGTAGGCCTGGACATTTTCAGGAAACTGATCTTTTGGGGGTCACACAGGGTGGGAGAGGAGCAGGGAAAAGGTTCAACTCCAAGAGGAAAAACTTCTTAGACACACGGGGACGGTGATGGCAAAAGGGTTTGGGAGTAGAGGGGGAGGGAGTACTTGTAGGAGGTGTCGTTGTGGATGTTGTGGGTGCAGGTGTCTGTGAGGAATGCTTGTGTGTGCTGGGTGTCTGTTGGGTGGGTGAGTGTGGGCGTTTATGTGTCTTGGGAAGAGAGGGGTGGAGGAGATGGGAGATGTAGTGTTGGATGGGTGACTGTTGGGGGGGTGACTGCAGCTATGGTGGATGTGCTGCATGTGGGAGTGTAGGTGGTTGTGGTGGCTATGGATGTGGTGACTGGGGTGGATGTCTTCGGGTCTGCTATTTTGCTGACTGTGGTTGGGATTGTAGTTGTGGCTAGATCAGTGAAAGTTGGTGTAGTGTCTGTGGGTGTGTCAGGTGTAGTGTCTGTGAAGGTGGGGATGGTGGGGGAGTCACTACAGGTAGTGGCTGTTGGTGTGCCTGCAGGTGGGTTTTGTTTGTGTGCATGCCGATGGTGGGTCTTGTGGTGGTTGTGTTTGACAGCCGTATCCTTGGCTGTTGAGGTAGATCCATGCTTGTCTGTCTGTGTGCTTTGGCTGGGATGGGGAAGAGGGGTGTGGGATTGGCTTGAGGAAGATAGAGGGGGAACAGAAGACAAAGGGTGACTGGCTTCCATCAGTGTGGAGGCCAGAGCCTATAAGGATCTTTGTAGGCCAGCCAGTGCACCGTGAATGCTCTCCAGGAACGCATTGCTCTGTTGTACTTGAGCTACATGTCCTTGGATGGCATTCACAATGGTTGACTGACCGACAGAGATCGACCTCAGGCGGTCAATAGCCTCATCACTGAGGGCAGCAGGGATGGCAGGGGCAGAGGTTCCTCCAGCGAAAGAGATGCCCACCCTTCTGGGTGAGCAGGCACAGACAACTCGGTGAGGAGCTACACGAAGGGTGGTGATAGTAAGGGGGGTGGTAGACAAAGATGGAGCTGATGTGGTCCAAGATGGGTCCGCCACCACCAGGGAGTGTCCTCTGAAGGAGGATTCCGAGGATGATGATGTTCCGGTCTCCCCCGTGGCACTACCTTTGCCCTCCGGCCACTGGGTCCCTCGTTGTTGCTGGTCGCAGCACTCCAGGTCCTTTGGCCAGCAGCTTCACCACTCACCTGTGCCCCGTCTCATTCACCTGCCGATGCTGGTGCAAACAAATAGAGAGAGAGGGAGGGAGAGACAGAGAGGGAGAGAAAAAGTCCTCATATTCCTAACAAACACACATGGAAACATGCAGTAATGCAGGTGAACAGGTCTAGGCTGGCTTTATACATATCCTAACCCATGTCACATCATGTTAATCCTACTCACCCAGATCCAAATTTGAGTTAGCAAGCACGACTGGATGAATCCATCTGCACACCTGTAAAGCCATGTGTATATGCTACTCATGGTCTTGCTGAGGTAGCTATATCATGCATATTCCACATCCTATCTCTCCATACTCCCAACATCAATATGAAGAGCAGGTGAGTGATCCCAACACATCATGAATGTCCAGAAACTACACCTGACCACTCCATCTCCAATACTAATGTCCCTTCAAAGTGTAGACTACCCAAATCACATCCCACAAGACACATGCCATACGTATCACACTGCTGGCTGACCACAATACAGAAATGCCAACTGGGGTACCTGAACTGATCAAGCCACAACAAGCGGCATTCCGTTACAGGACAGGTGACAACTGATGTGTAGAAAACATGTCTGGAGAACAGCCATGGCATGACATTCACACAATTACAGAGGAATATCAGCACACACAAAACAATGATACACCACATCACTTCATTATTGCATGTCCAGCTACAATGGCCTAATACACATTCATAGTCAATCTCAGTGTGTAGTGTCATAACAACTACACAATAGGCTGTCATGTAGACATCATAGGCCACCTACCATTCCACCTGACATGCAGCTCAAAGTACCAGGACTTGGCAACACAAGTACACCTACATCGCTCACACCATACCTGACACGTGATTCCATGTTCCTAACGCCAGATTACACAAAGGTGACACAGAAATGACACGTACACTTGATTTAGACATGGCCCAAGATGACTGCCAGTGCATTAAAGACATCTTCAATTACAACACATACCTGCTTACTATATAGTGGTACAACCAGACCATTACTTCATGATCACATGAGTGATGCCATACATATTCCTCACCTGACTGGACACTTCAGCTTGGCCAAGGGTAACTAGATTGTCCTTCTCCACGTGGTGTGCCCCCAATTAAAAAATGAGACATGATGTGGGCAGCACATTACCAAGGTTACAAAGGAATTGGTAGCCCATTTCCTCACATATCATTGGCATCACATATTGGAAAAGGCTGTCTCTGGCAAACCACTAACATTCACTATTACCCAACCATTAGGACTGAGAGGAAATGCCCACATGCCAATCACATGGAAAAGCAATTGTATCACCAATACTCAAAGCATACACCTTAAGTTCAATGTTCCTTCGTTGCTAAATTCACATACCCCACTGTATGAAGATAAATGGTCAATGGAATAACAACTACAAACACAGATATGTAGAGCCCTAGACCGGCCAAATCTCTGCTGTACATGAGATGGCAGCCTTGCAAGGAGTCCATGGCTTTAGCAGTAAAAAGGTAATGTTGGGAGCCTGTACCAAATAAGGGACTCAACTTGTTGGTACAACAATTGATCAGCACAGATGGGAGTTGTCAGACACCTCAGATCCACTGACGGACATATGCATAGGGATGATCTGGGATAGACTAAAGGGTATGCTGAAACACCAGCTCAGATGCATAGGGAGGGCAGGATGTGCAACAAAAGTGCCACTGACATTGGACATTTCCACATGCATTCAGAATGATGTCATGATACATGCTTTCAAAACTCATACATAGCAAAACATGATGGCTGTTCCATATCTCATACACTGGCAAGGTGATGACAACTGATTACCTCTAGCCTAGAAACATTCCTCAGCTACAACTTCATCACTGAAGGTAAAGTGAGACAGCAAATGGCATACAACCAGAGCCAAGTACCAGGTAGCAGTCAGTACTTACCCCCTTGTGCCTGCTGTTTGGCCCTCAAACGCCCATCCACCTCATGATAGGCCACCGCTAAAATGCGGGCCATTGGAGGGGTCAGGGTCTGATGAGCACCCCTCCCTTGTTGGGAGGACATCTCAAGCTGGGTCTCGGCTTTCTTCCGGGTCTGCCATCGCTTGCGACAATGGGTGCTCTGCCAGCAGTGGACCCCCAGGGTTCGCACTTGCTTGGCAATGGCACACCAGATCCCTTTCTTCTGATGGGCATTCACCTGCATGGATGACACAGACAAAAGAAGAAAGTAATGCACACATGCACCATACCAACATTAGTTGACACTACACAACTGTAACAACAAGTGGGCACACATAACCAACCACCATTGCCACACGTCTGTACACTATGCCACATGCATTCATCTACACCAACTAGAGTTCACATTGAAAATTCACTGTCACACACATCACGCATGGCTGAGGCACTGGACTGACCTGTTCCTCTTGTGCCCCATATAGCTGTTCATACAGGGCAGGGGTAGGACCTCCTCCACCAGCTTTTCCAGCTCTTCCTGGGCGGAGGCAGTGGCCCTACCACCTGCAGGACATGGCATGATAGCTTCTAGAGGCAGTACACAGCAGCTCATGTAGTGGAGGTCTTGCTAGCAACAGTGCCAGAAGTCAAGTGAACAAGACTGCCGAAAATGGTGGTCATGACCGCCATGTACAGGACCGTCACTGCCGGCTGTCATCGCCATCGGTCCAACTCCGCCATAGGCAGCAATGTTAACCTTTTACAAGTTACACAGCGTTTGCGACCGCCTATCACCATGACAACTCCCTCTGGCAGACTGAGGTCACTCCCATCTGTCCAGAACAGTAGGTCAGGCAGCTGCCATTTTGTGCACATTTACTTGATGCATCTTAAATAAGTGTGTCAGACACCTGATCGACCTTAATTCTATGTGACCCAAAGTAGTGTGTTCATGATAGTGCTACATAATGGGACAAACATATAAAAATCACCTGCTGAGCCTGCATACATGTGATAGGTCTGTGTAGCTACTCTGAGGTATATAGGCATCTGATAGTGATAGATGAATTCTGTGACATATGTGTCATCAGTGCAGTACTGCACAGTAACACACACATGTTCACATACATATGTGTCACATCTCCTAACTTACTGATATTCCAGCCAATATGCTACAATGAAGGTGTCTGATGTCCATTTCTATGGTCTGTGATGTTAATGTCAGCATTGCTCCACAGACACTGCACATGTGTAGGTGTCGGAAAGTATTCAATGTGAAGCTGTTGTGTGCCAACTGTATGACCTATTGTACATTTTCTACTCTCTATTTAGATAGCCTGCCATGAGGGGAATGACACAACCACCAGTTTACCATCTACTGGTAGACCTGGCAACCATACAGGACAGGCATGTCATCCAGACCTACTGTCTGAATCGCCAGACCATCATGGATCTATGTAGTCAGTTGGAGCCATATCTGATGCCAGGCAATCACAATCCCTATTCCATACCACCCGTCATTCAAGTACTGTGAGTGCTACACTTCCTGGCCACTGGCACATTCCAGTATACGGATGCCTTAACCACAGGGATGTTTCAGCCCATGTTCAGTAAGGTTTTGAGGGATGCACTGTGTACTTTCTTGCAACACCTGGACAGCTTCATCAAATTTCCCCTAAGTGTGAATATGACCAATGTGAAGGGTGACTTTTATCAGATGGGACTGATTCCCCATGTAGAAGGGGCCATTGATGGCACCCATATTTCCCTGCTCTCTCACACTGTCAATTAACAGGTATATAGGAACAGCAAAAACTAAAAAATAATTGTTCAGGTGGTGTGTCTGGCAAACCAGTATATCTCCCAAGTGACTGCCAAGTTCCCTGGATGAGTGCATGACTCCTACCTTATGCGGAACAGCAATATCCAAACATGATGGCATGAATATACACAGAGAGGGCCTGGCTGGTTGGTGAGTATGCATTGTTATGTTTCTAAATGTTATGTGCCCTGTCATCACAGTCTGCACAATCACAGTACCTCAATTGGCTCAAGTGATTCTGCTGTCCAAACCTTCCTTGGCTGTTGACACCTGTGAGGTACCCACCCACGCCAGGGGAACTCCGTTTCAATGAGGCCCACGGGAGGACCAGGCATGTAATAGAGTGTACTTTCAGCCTACTGAAGGCAAGATTCAGGTGCCTGGACCTGTCTGGAGGTGCCCTCCTCTACTCTCCCCACAAGGTTTGCCAAATCATTGTTGCCTGCTGCATGCTCCACAATCTAGCCCTGAGGTGTCGGATATGATTGCTAGCTGATGAGGGTGAGGCAGACATACCTGTATCTGTAAGTGGTTATATGGAAAGTGGTGAAGAGCCAGAGGACAAAGGAGCTGCTCACTGTAGGACTGAGCTCATCAACCAGTACTTCCAGTGACAGACAGGTAAGTGAGGTGGACCCTTTCATGTCTTTCAAGAGCACAATCAGAAGTGGATAGCTGATATTACACCTCCTGCCATTTGGGAAATGTGATGCTGTAATGATGTCCAGTGCCTGTGTGTGAGTTGTTGTAGCAAACAGTAGGATTGTTGATAAATAGTATTAGTGGTTCTGCCCTGACATGTGTTGTGGCCACTCATTCAAACATTCACCTCTCTCATGGACTGACCATTTTAGAGTTGATCTTCATGTATTCTCTAGTTGCCAGCTCCTCCCACCCACAGGATATGGATATCATCTGTGGGTCTGCTACCTAGGCTTTGGGGCATACTTAGTCAGCAGTCAATGGTTACAGGGTACAGTTCTGAGAGGTGTTCAGGACAAATAGCTTGTTAGGAAGGCCCTGAAGCTTGTGCTGTATAGGTCATATCAAGATGCTCATGATTTGGATTCTCACTACAATAGGCACACAGTCAATTAGCTGTGCATGTGCTAACTGTTAACTCATGCTTTCCATTGTGATGGTACTCTCTGTCTTGCTCTATTTGTAGATTCCTCATCAGTCACTATCCTGGTGTTACTGTGGATTTCTATTTCATCCTGTGACATATGTCCATTGACATTTCTGTGGTCATGTGTGTCCTGCTGAGGAAGCCTCCGTCTGATATCCGTTTTTATTGCCAGTTGGAATCAGGGGGGCCTTTGCCAGACCACATTTGTATTGATGGACATATGTTGTTGTACTATTAAACAAACATGTATAGTAGCTGTGTCCATATATCCATTTTTGTGCATATATGTATCATGAGAAGCCAAATCAAGTGTACAACATAATAAACAAGGGATGAGTGGAGTCACAGGAGATGGGTTGGTCAGAGTAGCTGCTACAATATTTGGCCAAATAGGTCCTGTATCCTTATCCAATGGGAAAATGCAGTTAGGATTCAGAACAGTCAACAGGGTGTTTCAGAGGCACACAAGGGTGAAAAATCAGGAGAGGTTTACTTCGTGGCAGTGGGTTGGGTCTTGGCATCTGCCGCAGCTGAATGTCTATATGGTCATCCACGTTTGTGGGTGGGGGGTTCATCTGCTACAGAGGGAGGAGTGTCTGAGGCTCCCCTGGCAGGGCTTCTATTGCACCAGCTGCCCCTGATGTTGAGGGGGCAGATGTAACATTGCTAGTTGAAGGGGCCTGATGGTGGGTAGCTATGTCATGCAGGGTGGTGTTGACGTTCCTCAGCACCCCAGCTATGGAGGCCATGGTGGCATTGTGTGCCAGCCATTGCTGCATGGCTTCCTGGTGGTATTCCCTCTACAGCCTTTGACTTTCCCCCAACATAGTGATGATCTGGCCCAACCTGTCCTGGAAAGATGGTATGCTCCCAGGACTTGGGAGAGGCTTCCCCATCCTCTGTTCCACAGCATTACTTCCACGCCCCTTGCCTCCAGGTGCCTGTGCTCCTGGCATGGTGTGCCCACTCCCAGTGTTAGCAGAGCCATCATTGTCTGGGGTTCAATGTCAGACTCAGGACCCTGTACTGTGGGGCACACAATTGTTTGAACAGTCTTTGGGAAACAGGTTTGGGGGCGCATGCTTGGCTGTGATGTCTGTGCAACTGTGGTGGGAGGGACTGATGTGGGCAGGGTGAGGCTGGGAGTCGTCGACTGACCAGATGTCTTGGATGGGCAAGGTAGGTCATCACTTTCCAGACACCCAGGCGTGTTGTCCTCACTGGGGCCTTCATCCTGTGGAGGGCTGGCAGTGTCTGGCATCTTATTCGTGGTGGCAATGGCAGGGTTACCTGTGGATGGAGTGAGACACAGAGTACAGTTAAGAAAGTTTGTTTGGTATCCTCTTTGTGTAATACAGACAATGGCCTAGCATGATCCCAGCACTGACAATGACAGTTGCTGCACAGAATAGCTAGGTGGTACATAGGAGTCTGTGACAAGAATGCCATAGTCCATGTTGTGTGCTGTCATCAATGTTTGGTACATATGGCACTGCAGATGGGTTTCTGTAACTATCTGATACATGACAAATAGACTCTGGTACCTGGTGTGTAGTCAGGCTTGGTAGTGGTATCACATAATGGCTGAACATTGGCTCATGATGTTCCATAGGGAACAGAGTATGTGGGTACATAGGACACATACTCCTGTCTCTGGATCTTTCAGTCTGCAAGGACTCTGGCATCCTACTTTCCAACCCATGGTCACTCCATTACAGGCATGGGTATATGAATCAGTGTCCAATTTGAATGGTTACAGGGTTGTTGCTATGTTTTGCCTTACTTACCATTGTGGTGTACCATTGCATTGCTGTCATTGCCATGTACAGGTCCTCAATTGTACATTCTAGATGGTGTAGGTTGTATAATAATCATACATGTATGAAATGTGACCTGATATGCACATTGAATGTTTTCACATAGATGGCTTGGTGCATTGTGGAAGTCGTAGTATTAGGATCAGGCTGTGGTATCCCTGTCCATGCCAAGGGATATGTGGGAAGTAGGGCTGTGTGGGGTGGTGGCATGCAGGAGAGGGGCATTGGGTGATAGGCAGGTAAGTGCAGTGGAAAAATTAGTGAACTGTGGGGTATTTAGGCAGTGAGGAAGCATGCAGGACACAACAATTGTGTGAAATTGATGTTGTGGGTACTTACCAGACTCCAGTCCTTAAGGTATTCCAGTAAGGCTCTCAGGATGCAGTACTTCTAAGGCCCTCGCCTCCCAAGATGTGAAGCTTGGGGAAGGAGGTGGGGGCCCACTGTTAGTCTTGTGCATGGCTATTTGGTGTCTCGATGCCATGGAATGCACCTTCCCCATAAGTCGTTCCACCTCTTCCTGATGTCCTCACTTGTGCGTGGATGGCTGCCCACAGAGTTGACACTGTTGACAGTTGTTAGACCTGACAGCCTTGGGGTGGTCACCCCCACTTTTTGCCTGCCTCCCTCCACTTTTTGACACTGTTTCTGATGGTTTTAGGACTCTGCGAACTTCAACACTGCTAACAAGTGCTAAACTGCATATGCTCTCTCCCTTATTGGCATATTTATTTTACTTGTAAGTCCCTAGTACATGTGCCGAGGGCCTGTAAATCAAATGCTACTATTGGGCCTGCAGCACTGGTTGTGCCACCCACATAAGTAGCCCCATAACCATGTCTCAGGTCTGCCATTGGAAGGCCTGTGTGTGCAGTTTCACTGCCACGTTGACTTGGCATTTAAAAGCACTTGCCAAGCCTGAAACTCCCCTTTTTCTACATATAAGCCACCCCTAAGTTAGGCCCTGGATAACCCACAGGGCAGGGTGCTATGTAGGTAAGTGGAGAAGTGGAGAAGTGTGGCTCAATGGAGAAGTGTGGCTCAATGGTTAGAGTGGCAGACCCTGATGCAGAAATCTGGCCTGGGACCAGGGTTCAATTCCTGTCTCGGCGGGTCTTGGGCTCAATTTCCTCAGACCTGATAATTCTCACATCGGTGCCTAATCTAATTCATGGGTCCCACTCTGTAACTCTGGGCAATAACTTGCTTAATCTCCACAACGGCCCCAACAGCATGGGATGCCTGGCTTCACCTTGGGGGTTGCCCAGGAGTGGGCACTTTACAGGGAAAAGCCAGGAGGGGTTCCACAGCGGTATGTGTACAGCGCCTTGAGACCCTAACGGGTGAGTAGTGCGCAATACAAGTATGAAGTTTACAGTTTAAAAGGCAAGACATATACTTGTGTGTTTTATATGTCATTTTAGTGGAAAACTCCTAAATGTGTTTTCCACTGCTGTGAGGCCTGCTCCTTTGATAGGCTAACATTAGGGATACCCTCATATACTGTTTGAGTGGTAGGTTCTGATCAGAAAGCGGTAGTCAGGTCATATTTAGTAAAGCATGGCCAGAATGGTAATACAAAATCCCACTGACTTGCGATGTTGGATTTTATATTACTATTTTACAAATGCAACTTTTAGAAAATGAGCATTTCTCTGCACTTAAAATCCTTCTGTGCCTTATAGCCTGTCTTCAATCCACATCTGGGCTGGGCTGGTTGACATCTCCCTTGTGCATTTCACCCACACAATCACAAACACAGGATGCTCAGTCACACCTGCACACATCTGCATACTAAATGAATCTTCCTGGGTTGGAAGGGTGGAGGGCCTGACACATTTCCAAGGACAGTGGGCTTGCGCTCACACAATGGACTGCCTAATGCCCCTACTGGGACCCTGGCAGACAGGGTTATACTGAAAGAGGACATTGTGCACTTCCAAACCACTCTTTGAAGTCTCCCCGACTTCAAAGGCACTTTTCGGTCTATAAACTTGGAATATAAACTGGGTCCCTGACCCTACCAACTTAGACAGTTCCTGGGACAGATACTCTGAACCAGATCCTGTAACCTGCCAAGAGGAGCTACCTGGCTGCCCAAAGGACTCACCTGGACTGATTTGCTGTGAAGGACTGCTGTGTTGCTGTTGCCCTGCTGCCTATTTGGCCTCTGGCTCTGCTGAGAAGTGTTCTCCAAGGGCTTGGATAGAGCTTGCCTTCTGTAACTCCTTGTACAGTGAAAGTCGACACACACCTTGCCAGAACCGACGCACCACTTGTCTAGCAGGGAAAGAATTACTGCATCGCCGAACCGGAACGACGCAGTCCTGCTCCCAAAGTGGAGATCAATGGAACTTTGACGCAAAGCCCATTGGATCGATGAATCACCAAGAAAGAATGACGCAGTCCAACTTCTTGTAGGAGGAATTGCCACAGTGATTGCCTTGCGACAGAAACTCCAACGCATCACCCACCAGACCGACGCAGCTCCTATAACTTCGTCCTGCATGCCCAGGATTTCCATGCATCGTCCCTGGGCATCAAAATTCCTTGCATTCCAAAGAGGATTCAAGCCTGTGCTCCGGATTTCGACGCAAAGTTCTTCTCGCATAGAAAATAATTGATGCATCATCTGTAGTGCCTGCAAATCCAACGAGCACCCCTCCTTTTCCTCACATACCCTCCTCTGTGGTCTCCGTGCTTATACTTTTGACGCATACCAGGTACTTTGTTCTTGCAAGAGACACTTGTTGAAAGACTTAAGACTCTTTGGCCCTGATTATGACCTTGGCGGACGGCAGAGGCCGTCCGCCAAGGTACCGCCGCCAAATGACCGCACCGCGGTCAGAAGACCGCGGCGGCCCTTCAGACATTTCCTCTGGGCCGGCGGGCGCTCTCCAAAAGAGCGCCCGCCGGCCCAGAGGAAATGCCCCTGCAACGAGGACGCCGGCTCAGAATTGAGCCGGCGTAGTTGCAGGGGTGCGACGGGTGCAGTTGCACCCGTCGCGTATTTCAGTGTCTGCTTTGCAGACACTGAAATACTTTGCGGGGCCCTCTTACGGGGGCCCCTGCAGTGCCCATGCCATGGGCATGGGCACTGCAGGGGCCCCCAGGGGCCCCGAGGCACCCCCTACCGCCATCCTGTTCCTGGCGGGAGACCCGCCAGGAACAGGATGGCGGTAGGGGGTGTCAGAATCCCCATGGCTGCGGAGCGCGCTCCGCAGCCATGGAGGATTCTGTAGGGCAGTGGTAAACCGGCGGTCTCCCGCAGGTTTACCCTTTCTGACCGCGGCTGAACCGCCGAGGTCAGAATGCCCTCGGGAGCACCGCCAGCCTGTTGGCGGTGCTCCCGTGGTCGGTGACCCTGGCGGTCACCGGCCGCCAGGGTCAGAATGACCCCCCTTGTATCATTACAAAAGTGATATTACAACTTGTACTCATCAAATCTTGATTGTTTTGACCTTAATTCAAATTCAAATAAACCTGTGTGGTGTATTTTTGTGGAGTTTTCACTGTGTTATTGCATGATTTATTTCACAAATACTTTACACATGGCCTTCTAAGTTAAGCCTGACTGCTCAGTGCCAAAGGTACCAGAGGGTGGGCACAGGATAATTCGGGTTGTGTGTGACTTACCGTGACTAGGATTGTGGTCCCTATTTGGACAAGGGTGTATACCTCTGCCAACCTGAGACACAATTTTTAACAACTATTCTTTGCCATACCTCCATTTTCCTTGCAATTGATGTTAGCTGGACCTACAGTCCAAACAGTTGTGGCTCTGTCATGACAATTTCATCCACCATGACTCTCAACTCATCGCCGGTAAATCTTTGGTGCTTTTGTGGGGACATGTTTGAATTTGCGCCTAATTTCCACCCACCAGTGTCCTGGCAGTTTACGATATTTGGCTGTTTTTTGACAGTCTTCATGGTTTGGGTCGTAATACGGCAGTCGGAAGACTGCCAACATGGCTGTCTTTTGGCGGCCGCCACCACAGTGGTCCTGCCTAAAGACCACCAAGATCATAATAAGGCCCAATGTTTTTCCCCCACTGAAGTGGAGTGAATTGCCTGAAACCGCAAAGCTACAAAAGATATTATTGAGGGTTATTGTACTCCAATGAGGTTAAAGGAATGAGCTTGTTCTTCCCTCTCACTTGTCTACTCTTTAAATGCAGGTTATTATTAGAGAATTGGGAGGATCTTGTCTGGAGCATAGAATAAAAAAATGTTCTTCCTTTGAAAGAAAAAAAACTTTAGGTTCCCTCAAAGAGATGAAGTGGCCTTGCTGGTACCACTTCAAAAGCCCTCAGTGAGTTGCCCGTGATGATTCTCATTTTGGCCTGCTGTAGAATCTTGTCAGTTGTTGTGGGAACAAATAAATTCTTCACAGCAAAACCGAGTTTGACAAATTTTCCCTCCATCCGAAGTTTTAAGCCACATTTAGCAGTGCATGGACATACTAAAGTTCATGGTCATGGTTGCCATATCAATGAGGTCCCATGATGTTGGAAGTTTTTACTCCACAGCTTTGTTGCCCAGATTACCAAAATTACGTAGATATTACAATCTTCTTAAACATGGAGCCCAGTTTAGAGTTTGGCA
This sequence comes from Pleurodeles waltl, assembly GCF_031143425.1. Lineage (NCBI taxonomy): Eukaryota > Metazoa > Chordata > Amphibia > Caudata > Salamandridae > Pleurodeles > Pleurodeles waltl. Next base: position 805,093,048 of record NC_090446.1, read on the forward strand.
GGCAGGGTACTCTGTTACAACACAAAAGAGTACACTGCCCACCAAACATTTGGCCCACTCACCTCATTTAGAGATGAGTGGGCCTTAAGTATTCCGTTGACAGAGCCCCGGTTGGCTCCTTTAATGGAATACCTCCTCAGACAGCTGACAGAGTAGGGACCATCAGAGGAAGGGCATTAGGCTGCCCTTCCAATTTACGGTGGACAGTGTAATTACTTTTTTTTCCTGTCCATCATCGCAAGCAAAAATCTGGTTGTGGGGGATAGGAAAAAATCATTTTGACCCCCATACTCTCGGAGAAACGTTTGGGGTGGGGTAATTATTTTTTTTCTTTTTGAGAAACAATCTCCCATTTTGTCAAAACCGATGGCAGCCAACCATCAAACATTGAGTACATTGAAATTAAGTCTCATGACTGCAGTCACTTTCAATGTACAGAGATGGCCGCTGGGCTAGCATCAGCTCTAAATTTGGTGGATAGGGTAGTGTTGGAATGGCAAAGGTAATGTGCTCTGTCAACCCGACAGACACTACTACATTTGTCCAACCCTAAATCAGGCTCATAATCTGGGATCAAGAACGCATGACAATTGGGGGGGGGGATGCCCCTGGAAATGGGAAAACATGGATTGGCTGGAACTCATACAGGGGTCTGAATCGGAGAGACTTGGAGGTTGCTAGTGGGAGTGCAACAGGTCATCAGAGAACGGTGAGATAATAGTTTAATAAGTGGGGGTACAGGGGTGGGTATACAGGGCTACAGACAATTCCTGATTGTCTCCTGAGGTGTAAGACAATTTTATTGCTAACTAATCTCGATGTTCTTTCATAATTTTCAAAAGAAAGTATGGCAATTACATTTTTTCCAGATGTGAGAATATATCCGTCCACTTCAGCATAGGCTAGTCTTAGACAGAGGTCACCTGGCTGGTACATTTTGTTCCCATATGTTTTGAAACTCTTGCCCTCATTGACCTTGTGGGGAGGTGCTTAGTGCCTGTCCCCAAGACCTTCATGACTGAAACAGGCTATCAGACACTGGCAGAAAACATAGGTTTTCTAGGGATTATTTAAATCAAAAACCTAAAGTTGGTTAATGTAACCTCCATAAAGGAGGGGGAGATTCCTTAAATAGGGTGGCTGGCTAAATCAAGAGTGTCCGGGATTGTTTCCTAAAACACTTTAATTTACTTCCCAACTCAATTTCAAGTGTTGAAGACTAGCTTCTCCTGCAAGACAGGTGCATGCCATCAAGGCATGAAGAAGTTCCAGAGGAACGTCATACCTATGATTGCACACCGGTACAGGGTCCAGGCATGAACCGGATGATGGTTCTTGAGATAAGAGACTTAGGACTTCATTCCAACTTGTGTAGTAAATAAGCTTTCTATTTCTGCATCTAAATTGCATATACCTTGAGTATTGGTAATATTGGTGTGCAGAATTAATTTCACATTATGATGGAACTCTGGATGCCCCCTAAAAATTGGAGCATTACCATCGGAATTGGAAAACTACTACATCACGTTATAAATTATTAACCATGTTTGCCTGCTTTTCCATCTGAGATTTCATCAGCTTTAATCTACTGGATTGTTTTGGGAGAGGATACAAGGAATGCAATATTCATATAATCCTTACATTTCTCAATATGGCCCCAACCACCGTTTCTGGGCGACTCATGAATTACACAGAAATCTCAATTGAGCCCTTAGAGGCTGTGAGGGTCAGCTACTGCAAACAATCCCTGGCATAACACAAATGGTTCTAAAAAGCTATGGCGTTACAGCACATGGTGCCGGACCTAAAAGAAGACGAAAGAAGATTAAAAATAAAAAAAAAATAAAAAAGGATTTCAGGACGGGAACCTGTTTCAAGAAACGATTGAGCCCAATAAGAAAGATTAAGTGCAATCAGCGACTTCACAATAGTGCATACAGTGTAGAATGAATACATGCGTGTGTCATACTAGTGTGCAAAGCTCTGAATTTAAAACAGTATGAAGCAGTTTCTGGTACCTCCACTTTGAGACAAGGTACTCAAATAGTTCAAAATGGGAAAAAGCCAGCATATACCAGCATGACAATTATAAAAACTGATAAAAGCATCTATTCTGTATTTAATAACAATTTAAAATGTAATAATTTAATAACAATCTTCCAAAATGTTCATCCATTAGGACACATTCCTACTCATCCACTCTTGCTCTTGAAAAAGCTCTCGAAACATGAGTACGTGCATCTTCCGTCCTCCTGTACCATTTTTGAATATCCATGCTTACTTTGAATAACATTAGACCCTTCACAGAAATGACTGCTGGTGGAACCCTCTGTGCCTAAGGCCTGGCCCTGTTAACCCAATCACCTTCCTCATTAAGGCCGAGATCCAATACCATTGCTATATCAACAATTAAACACAATACACTCGATAAACTAATACTTTCTCACATTTCTAAATCATCAAACAATTTTACATCACACCTGGAACTTGCTGTAGACAATAACAGCAAAACCTGATGACAAACAGATGAATGTGCATTTTGTATGAATTGTGTTTATACAAACGTAAATCCATACTGAAGCCCGCTACTTTGCCTTACCGTTTTTCAAATCACATGTGTCAAGTCACTGCTGAGTAATTCTGGAAAAATGATTTGAACTAAGTTACTAATTTGAGCAATCTTGATCACAGTTCCCTGTCAAAACTGACATAACTGTGTAAGTATGTACTCACATTTGTAAGAATATAAATTTAAACCCAACAACAAAAAACAAATATACGTGTTCTTTCTTACATCCTCGTCATCACATCATTTGGATGAATAAGTGCACCTTCAATATGTTATTTACCATGACAAAGTTAAAAAAACTTACCTTGGCCACCAGTATCTCCTCTGAGTGACGTCACTTTGTTCAGAAGAGTGTGTAGGAAATCATTCTCAGAAGTTACACTGGAGGAAATGAAAACAACTCTGCATAAAGGCATTGGATACGTGCGTGCTTGTTTGTATTTGTTATACACAGTTTCCTATTTGTTAGATATGGCTTCAGAACAAGAGATGTTTATTTTTCGGTAAGTGTATCTATTTATTGTCAAGGGCAATCAAAAAATATAACATATTCTTAAAACACACAGTTGAAAAATGTCCATATCTAAATTCAGAAATAGATCTTATAAGGTAAATTTCCTTAAGAACTGTAGGAAATGGGGTCTCTAGTTGGCAGTCAGTTTACACCCTGTCCAAGAAGGGACCCTCCCTCTAGTCAGGAAACAGAGATACACCGCTAGGATAACCCCTGCACACGCCCTTGGTAGCTTGGCACAAGAAGTCTCACTTATTTCAGAGGCAAGGTGTAAAGTATTTGAACACACACATTAACACAGTGAAAACACAACAAAAATATTCATCACCAGTTTAAATAAATAACCAATATTTATCTGAGTAAAACAAGACCAGAATGACAAAAATCCAACATACACAAATAAAGTTATCACTTTTTAAAGATTTAAAAGAGTCTTAATTCTGAGAATTCAGTGGTTGGATCCTTATAACACACAGTACCTTGAATGCGTCAAAAACAAAGATGATGCGGAATGTAGAGGAAGTGGTGTGTCGGAAAAGCAAGCAGTGTACCAATTATTTTCATGCTGGACAGGCGATGAGTGGATTATTTTACAACCCTGTTGCCAACGCATCGATTCCTTACCGCCCTTCTGGGATGCATGGATAATTTTCCCATTAGACTATCGAAGCGTCAATTCCTGGTTGCAGAGCAATGACAATGAAGAAAAATGACACCCAGTGAAGATGCATAGAAATCCAAATGCACAGCGACAATGGATCTGAGACGAAGCAGGCGATGCATCAATTTCACAGCCACAAGAATGGCGCTGCATGGATTTTTCAGCTGCAATGGCATCAGTGCATGGATTTTCACCCAGGTTTCAAGCTTCTACTTTTAAGGGCCCAGGGACTGGATATGGCACCACTTAGCAAGTTAGGACTCTCAGCAGAAGAGCCCAGGCACTGGCAGATTAAGTCTTTGATGTCACTGAGACTTCACAACAGAAGGCAATCTCAGTTCAAGCCCATGGAGAACCTTAGAAAGCAGGATGAAAAAAGCAAAGTCCAGTCCTTTCACCCCCAGGACAGAAGCAGCAAGAAGCAGGCCAGCACAGCGAAGCAACAGGCAGAGTGGCTGTTAGAAATTGAGTCTTTGGTTGACAGTCAGGTTATCCCTCAGCTAACCCCTGCTTGCCCCCTTGGTAGATTGGCAGAGCAGTAGGCTTCACTTCAGATTGCTAGGTGTAAACTATTTGTACCAACACACACAGTAACCTAATGAAAATACTACAAAATGACACAACACCAGTTTAGAAAAATAGGAAATATTTATCTAAACAAAGCAAGACCAAAATGGCAAAAACCCGACATACACAAGTCAAGTTATGAATTTTTAAAGATTAAACTCAAAAATAGTGCTTAGAAACACAAAATGCTTTGATGAGGTGTTAACACGGCATCGTAATGGAGTGATTCCCAACAATCTGACACCAGCGGCGCTGGACACGGAGTCACGTAGACCCCCAGGTACAGTACCTTGGTGAAGAAAGGAAAACGAGCCGATCGTGGCGTCTGTGCGAAACGTTGAATGTGCGCACTTCGAGCAGCGTCGGTCACGATGTGGTGCGGCGACTTCCACAGAGTTGTGGACTTCGGCGGGGTTGCAGCGATGTCGGGCCTGCAAAAGTCATCGCGTTCCAGCGAAGATCACGGAGTCAGTTGCAGGCGGCGTCACCGGATTTAGCAGTGGCGTCGGTCCAAAGTCGTCCGAAGTCGATTTCCTTGGATTTTCACCAGCTTTCCTTTCAAGGGCCCAGGGACTGGATAGGGCACCACTTGTCAGAGACTCCAGGTGCTGGCAGAGAGAAGTCTTTGCTGTTCCTGAGACTTCAAACAACAGGAGGCAAGTTCTAAATCAAGCCCTTGGAGATTTCTTCACAAGATGGAAGTCACACAAAGTCCAGTCTTTGCCCTCTTACTCTGGCAGAAGCAGCAACTGCAGGATAGCTCTACAAAGCACAGTCACAGGCAGGTCAGCTCTTCAGCTCTTCTACAGGGAGAGGTTCCTCTTGTTTCCAGAAGTGTCCTAAAGTCTGTGGTTTTGGGTGCCATTCTTACACCCAATTCCACCTTTGAAGTAGGCCTACTTCAAAGCAAAGTCTCTCGTGAATGTGAAATCCTGCCTTGCCCAGGCCAGGCCCCAAACACTCACTCAGGGTTAGAGACTGCATTGTGTGAGGGCAGGCACAGCCCTTTCAAGGTGTGACTGACCACTTCTCCCCTTCCTCCTAGCACAGATGGCTCCTCAGGATATGCAGGCTACATCCCAGATCCCTTTGTGTCCTCTCTAGTGTGAGGTGCAACCAGCCAAACTGTCAAACTGACCCAGACAGAGAATCCACAAACAGGCAGAGTCACAGAAATGGTATAAGCAAGAAAATGCTCACTTTCTAAAAGTGGCATTTTCAAACACACAATCTTAAAATCGACTTTACTAAAAGATTTATTTTTAAATTGTGGGCTCAGAGACCCCAAACTCCACACGTCCATCCGCTCCCAAAGGGAATCTACACTTTGATCATATTTAGAGGTAGCCCCCATGTTAACCTATGAGAGGGACAGGCCTTGCAACAGTGAAAAACGAGTTTAGCAATATTTCACTGTCAGGACATATAAACACATTACTATATGTCCTACCTTAACCATGCACTGCACCCTGCCCTTGGGGCTACCTAGGGCCTACCTTAGGGGTGCCTTACATGTAAGAAAAGGGAAGGTTTAGGCCTGGCGAGTGGGTACACTTGCCAAGTCGAATTTACAGTTAAAACTGCACACACAGACACTGCAATGGCAGGTCTGAGACATGATTACGGAGCTACTTATGTGGGTGGCACAACCAGTGCTGCAGGCCCACTAGTAGCATTTGATTTACAGGCCCTGGCATCTCCAGTGCACTTTACTAGGGACTTACTAGTAAATCAAATATGCCAATCATGGATAAGCCAATTACATACACATTTTGTAAAGGAGAACTTGCACTTTAGCGCTGGTTAGCAGTGATAAAGTGCCCAGAGTAACAAAAACAGTAACATCAGAGTCCAGCACACATCATCAATAACCTGGGGAACAGAGGCAAAAAGGTAAGGGAGACCACGCCAAGGATGAAAAGTCTAACAGTGCATTTCCTCCTATGGCATCCAGCTCTCCTTCCTGGCAGAATGTCCTCAATCCAGAAGGTGTTCTAAAATTGTGGGGTCAGCAGTCACATACTTCTACTCACTTCTGCCTTTGAAGTAGGCAAACGTCAAAGGAAAGTCTTTGTAGTGCACATGACCCTGCCTCTTCCTTGCCCAGCACCAGCCACACTCTAAGGTGTTGGAGACAGTATTGTGTGAGGTTGGCACAGCCTCTTCAAGTGCAGTTGTCAGCTTCTCCTTCTCACTCTAGCCAAGGAAGACCCATCAGGATATACAGGACACACCTCAGCTCCCTTTGTGCTAGTGTCGAGTGAATTCACAAAATGACGCAGACAGGGATTCAGCAGCCAAGCAAAGGCACAGAATGGTTAAGCAAGAAAATGACCACTTTTTTAAAAGTGGGCATTTTCAAACTCACAATCTGAAAACCAACTTTCCCAAAAGATGTATTTTTAAATTGTGAGTTCAGAGACCTCAACCTCCATTTCCCTATCTGCTCCCAAGGTAAACTGCACGTAAAAGATATTTAAAGGCAATCCCCATGTTAACCTGTGGGAGCGATAGGCCTTGCAACAGTGAAAAACAGATTTGACAGTATTTCACCATCAGGACATGTAAAACAGACCAGTACCTGTCCTGCCTTTTGAATACTCTGCACCCTGCCCGTGGGGTTACTATGGCATACCTTAGGGGTGCCTTACATATAAAAGGGACGTTTTGGCTGCGAGGTCGAACTGGCAGTTACAAACTTCATACACAGACACTGCCATGGCCTGTCTGAGACATGTTTACAGGGCTACTCATGTTGGTGCCATAATCAGTGCTGCAGGGCCACTAGCATTTGCTTTAAAGGCCCTGGGCACCTCTGGTGCACTTTACTAGGGACTTACTAGTAAATCAAATATGCCTATCAAGGATAAACCAATCACCAATACAATTTAGACAGAGAGCATATGCATGTTAGCACTGGTTAGCAGTGGTAAAGTGCCCAGAGTCCTAAAACCAACAAAAGCAGGTCAGAAAAAAATAGGAGGAAAGAGGCAAAAAGTGTGGGAATGACCCTGCAGAAAGGGCCAGGTCCAATAAAAACACTGATTTATAACAGCAGTATTATGGATCTTGTGTTTGGAAACCATACCAGTAATGCATATGATTTACATTTGTCTTGTATATGTAAATTCAAATATTAAAGTAGGCTGGTTAAAAACATTGATAAATCAAGATCAGTGTTGTTATAAACTATCATATACCTTAATTGTCATACGTAAATAACATGTCTACTAGGGAGCTGTGATAGTCTGCTGCACACTACTAGAATTGAAATATGCCTTTATGAAATTGCATCATACCATTATGAGAGATACAAAGTTTCAAAGGACAGATCTACCCACATTTCTGCACATCTGTGGATTCTACTAAACACTAACTGCATGATTCACAAGGTTATTTCAATGTGTAAGTTAGGCTTAGCCACAGAAAAAGACTGAAATTCTTCTTGCAAAAAAATGATAGGTAATTTATTGTCAGTGTAGTTTTTATGCATGGTTGTAATTTAATTATGTGATATTTCTGCTACTCCTCTCTTGAAGTCTTTAATTGTTTATTGCTAGTTCAGATAAAAACATTCATCGCCAATTAAACACACAGAATCACAAAATTACAAACCATTTAAATTATAATAATCACAATCTCATTAAAATGCACACAAATAAATGCAAATTAATTAATAAAATGCATTCAGAGGATTTAACTTAGGCATAGCAGCATCTTTTCCTATCCTAATAAATGTAATTCCTATTAAATACACAGGGGAATACAGATAGGTCAGACTATAAAATAAATAAATAAAAAGAGTATTCACTTGCATGAAGATTTTTGGTTTGTCATCCTTACACACCACATTGTTTGGAGATATCTAGAAATCACGAAAGCAACCTGCATACTAGTGTCTGATTTACATATTGTGAGAGTAGAGCTGCACTGCCTGATCCTTATTTGTAAACGAAGTGGCTTGACATATTTCTCCCTAGGGTTCCTGTAGGCACTACAAAAAAGAGAGCATGTTTCTCAGTTCTATTGAATGAATTACATGATGAATAGGTCTTACATTAGGACTCAGAATTTGACCACAAGCTTTTAAACATGGTCAAAATTAACATCCCCATACTAAACTTGATATGTAGGCTTTGCATAGCATGAGATAATATAGAATCCATTCAACTTTAAATCTGTATTCCTATTTCATTATCAGGAATTTGCGTTAAAGTGACCATGTTTGTATGAGGTCAGCAATATCTCAGATGCACAAAACAAATATCTTTCTTTTACTGCATGGTAAAAACACTTTCTGATGCATTAGACATTATGTCAGTATTCCCCAAGCCCTTGACTAAATAATAGATCCTTCATACGTTTTAGCCATGGAATATTTGTTGCTTGGGGATACAAAATTATGTCAAGAAGTCCTTCTCTGTTAGTTCACACCTCCTCTGTGGAACACATTTATGTCAAGAATAGAATGGAACGCAAGACAGCAAAGCTTGTCTTAGATTTCAGGCCAAAATCCAACTTTAAAGAGATAAGCAGTGCACTCGTTAGAAGTTTTAGTAAGGCCTTTTTGAAAGCATTGTCAGTCTCCTCTAGGCAGTCCATCTTACAGAGGCCCCATAAATCTGACTTGTAAAGGGTTGCACTCATGGCCTGTGCACTGTATATTTCAGAAGCTGGTGATACTGGGGATAAATTGCCCTGGACTCTTCTGGTTGCAGGGATATATAGGGCATGTAGGTTCATCAAGATCCCTAGGTACCCAGAGCCAATAAATGAGCTGCACATTGTAATGGGTTTTAATTCTATACCGGGTATACAGTAATTAATTTGCTGAAATATAAAGTTTGAAAAATAGGTACCAAGAAAACCTTTGTATTTCCAAAATGGGTACAAGAAAAGGTGTTGAGAAGCAGTGGTTATTTGCACATCTCTAAATTCTGGGGTGCCCATACCAGCATGTGAATTACAGAGCATTTCTCAAATAGACGTCTTTTTTACACACTGTCTTACATTTGGAAGGACAAAATATACACTTGTTCTGCTATTCTGTGATCCCCCAAGTCTCCCAATAAAAATGGTACCTAACCTGCGTGGGTAGGCCTAATGCTCGCGACAGGAAACACAACATGGACACATCCCATTTTTACATTGAAATCTGACATGTTTTTTGCAAAGTGCCTAGCTGTAGATTGTGGCCTCTAGCTCAGCCGACACCTACAGAAACCTACCAAACCTGCATATTTTTGAAAACTAGACACCTAGGGAAATCCAAGATGGGGTGACTCGTGGGGCTCTCACCAGGGTCTGTTACCGAGAATCCTTAGCAAAACTCAAAATTTGACCAAAAAATCACTTTTTCACAACTCACTGGCATGCAGTACTAACACCCAATAAATGATTTTCCAGCCAGTACTTTTTCTTTAGATAAAGAAGTACATTTGCTAGACACAAACTACTAAATATTATGCAATAATTTGCAAATATGTACATTAGCAGATATAAAATACCAAAGATGACATTGCATAATCACTATTGACTCTCAAAATGGGTCACACAGATATATTAAGTGAGTCTACTGGCTTGGTCATGGTTCAACAGCAACAAACCACAAGTTAACATCATTATTTCATACTTAAATGCAATTACAAAAAATAATCATCCTGGGTAAATGCCCTTAGAAATGCTAATTCAACATATACACTGTTAGCAATAATCACTGTCAACATTATGTGAAAACAACAAAGCATTTAAAAAAGCAAAACATGTGTTCCTGTGTTTTTTATACATTTTGCAGCCATAAAACTGCAATTATAAAAACAGCCCCTAGAGGTCATCATATTGTAATGACATTGCATTGCAACCATAAACATGGTCCCTAGTGGGCACTTTAAGACATGTATTTACTTTACCGACTTTCAGGTCTTTGAACCATAAATATAACCCCTGGAGAATGCAGCACACCCCGATTTAAAGAAAAAGTTACAGCCTGGGGAGTGCTTGAAAATAATAAGAAAATCTTCGAGGGGCATAGATTCACTACCCCCATAAACTTAGAGTCAGTACTCACAAACGTTCTTGGGGGGAGGCTGCTGGGCTACTACAGCCCCCAAGGCCTCCTTGGTAAAGGTGGTAGTGCCCCCGCCAATTTTAGGGGCCACCACAAGCAGAAAAGTGAATAAACAGTGAATCCCAGCAAGGCATTATGGGGTGCTCCTCTAGGACCAGTGGATATTGTATTAGTGGCTCTCCTGCTGCCTCGGGGTAGACTGCTGCCACTTTTCTCTTTTGCTTTAGGATGTGCAGCAGTGGACTGCACTACCCTTTTCCCTTTTGTAGGGGTGTCCGGTCCCAGCTGGGCACCCCGCACTCTGCTCTCCTTAGGGAGGCAGTCCAGGTAGCCCACCCCTGCTCCCCCTGCCATTTCCCCACCCACGCAGCACTGGTCTGTGCTGCTGCAGGAGCCAGCAAAGTTCCTCTTGCTGCCTGCTCCTGTTGGCATGCCCTGATGTTTGCAGCAGTCTTCTGCTCCCCCCAGACTCAATCTTAGGGCGTATTGCCTGCTTGCCACAGCTAGGAGAGTGACAACACTCTTCCCAGAGATTTTGGCATGCAAGGGTTTGGGAGTGGGGTCCTGTGGAACCCATGTATGCCCCTTTCCCTGGGGAATCAGAAAGAAAACATTCCTTGCACTGACCGCCAGGCCCTGGCCCACCCCAGGGGTAATTGATGAACAGGTGGTGGAGCCCCATAAGCTTCCTTGCAGGAGAAAGGTTGCTAAACTTTAAAATGCCATAACGCAGGCCCTGTTGGGCCAACTTGGATCTAGGGCTCATTTAACTCCTAATGGCAGGCACTAGCCACCAGGAGCAGTAGCACCAGACATCCTCACCTCCAAAGCGGTACAGAAGCAGTGCATTCCTCAGGGAGCTGGTTATCCTGGCTTCCTCCACCAGCCTTCTTCCTGGTCTTGGTTACTGGGAGCACAAGTCCAGAACTTTTCCCCAACTGGTCCTTAAGGGGGCCAGCCTCACTGGCCCTTGGGTGACCCACTAATCCTGGTGTCAACTGGGTGGAGTCTTTAGTCCTTTGTGGGATTCAGAGGGCTCCTCCTTCCAGTTCTCCATGGTAGTCCCAGTGTCCAGCAGCGAAGTGCAGAGAAATCTCCAAGGAAGAGAGAGTTTCCCTCTTGTGCAAGAGTTTATTAAAGGCAGAGAAAGGTTCCAGAAGGCAGGCACCCCTGGACATCCCTAGGTTGCAATGTCACCTCTCCACTCCTGTCCCAACCCTCCTGCAGTATGCTGGGACAGTTCAAAATGGCATCATCCGGGAGTCACTAGTCACATCAGCTCCTGAGGTCTCAGCTCCCACCCTCACTGATTACTGCCAGGGTTTTGCACACCAAAATTTCAAAGAGAGCCCCCTTCTGAGTTGGCTCCAGTTGTCTTGGCTTCCTCCTTTGTTCAGAAGGCTTGTGTAGGTTTATCCTTGGTATAGTGTGACAGCTGATTGATTAATGCAGATCAATCCATCCCACACTTTTCTGCCTCAGGAGCTGGGTGAAGTACTGTTAGATGCTTCTTTTGTGTAGGGAGGACTTGGTTCCTGCTGCTGGAGAGAAATGTAATTAACCTGGCAAAGCAGTGTAACAAAAGACTTGGGCTCTGATCCTGAGCTAAGCTAGAGAAATATGACAATATGATGCATAAAGTGTACAGATCTCACTTTGGAAATTACCGAAGTGATTTTCCTACAAACGTTACACCACAATTTGAGTCATTAATGGTCGTTGTTGGTCAAAGGGAAGCAGCACTTTAAGGTGTTTCTCTCTGTAGTGCCACTAAAAACAAAAAGTAGATCACACTGACTTTCCTTATTAGTGTACACTAACATTATAAGGCCTATCATTAGGTCAATATCTAATCCTGCAGATTGCCCATTGTTCCAAGCTACATGTGCATATACAGTAGACTGTGCATGACAGTAGTATCTCACACACAGCTAGAACACTTGTGCATAAGCGTGTGCACACTTGTTCATGTGTAACTAGCCAAATCCCCCTTTACCCTTATTGTGCTGTAGATGCCCTATCTTAAAAGGAGGACACTGGTGGTAAACACGCACAGTCAGTTTGCTATGTGATTACCGTGGGTGAAACACTTAGTGAGACCCACCCATAGTTAAAAGTCGAAAACCAGGTGATCCAAAATGCAAAAATCTGGGCGGAACCCAATTGCAACAAGCACCTTGTAATCACTCATATCACTGCTCTTTGCCCAACCATCCAGCACCTTACAAAAGTATTCCACATAATACACTTAATACAGCTTCTGGCTGTCCCTAACCGTCTGCCTATACTTCTCTGGGGTGAATACAAATTTCCTGAAAAGGGCATCCTTCATGAGTGGATACTTCATCCTTTCTCCATTCCCTAGGGCCAAACGTGCATCCCTCCCTTCATTGGGAATGTGCTTCCTGAGCCTGGCTCTCCAGTCCAATTCAGGTATCCTTCACATCTCTGAGGCAACCTCATAAGCCTCAAACCACTTGTCATTACCCATAACAAAGTTAAGCACCAGATCGTTGGGGATGTAGACCCTCCTGTCTCCAATGGACACTAACATATAGATGCCACCCCATGCTGCTAGAACCTTTGCATTACTTGGCCTTAGGGTTTAGCTCCTTCAGATTCACTTCATGAGCCCACAAAAGCTTATTTTCTGCCACACATCTCTATGTCTCAGCCTTCTCCTTTGCTTTTACCTCAGCCCTCCACTCATTCAAGGCCATCTTTGCAGCATTTCCATCCTTGGCTGCTTCTGTTTTCAGCTTGACTAGCTGCAGCCTCAACTCCCTTTCAGCCTTGTTGTCTCCTATTCCTCAGGGGATAGGTTGCGGGTAGAAATGCTGCTGCCAGCTCTGGGACTTGTATGAGACCTCACTCCTCTGGGTCCTCTTCTATGGGGCCATGTTTAGGAGGTTTTCCCCCTTCACTTCAACCATTTCCTCCTCCAACTTCTCCATTTCCTTAGATTCCGTTTTTGTTGTGGCTTGTAACTGGTGGCTCTCCTCCCAGGCCCTGAGGGTCTGCAAGAGCTCCTGCTTCCTGGAACTCTTAGTTGCTGGAAGTCCCCCTTTCCTAGTAGATACTTTGAGCTCAGTACCAGTGTAGATGACCAGGTTGTCAAACTCAAACTCCAGGCTTCCGGGTAGAGTTATAGGAATAAAAAAAAAATCAGGTAAAATGCAAGTGAATTTGGAAAAAGCTAAATAAGACAATCATTGAGAATTCTAAAAGGTTCAAATCGTGCATCAATGTATTCATATTGGATTTTAGTGTTACACAAAATCACTGAGTAGCACTGCACAAATACAAGTACTGGAACCCACCACTGAACACAGGGTTATTGGTTGAGGAGTCTGATTCCCCACTCGGACAACAACCACCATACTTGTCAGAGTGAAACACAAAAGTCACTAAAGTAACATGTGCATAACCCTCTGGTAACTTAACTTAAAGTCAATAATGCTTAACTTAGAAGCACTATGTAAAATATCTGTGCAGTATCCACACATTAATACAGTGAAAACACAACTAAAGAAAAATCCTAAACCAGTTCAGACAAATAGAATACATTTTAACCTATGAAAGGAGAACAAAACAACAAAACAGCCAATCAGTAAACGCACTAGAGATATGCAATTGTAAAGTTTTAGATCAGTACAGCACCTAAAATCACAGACCACCACTCTCAGTCATCTTCTTGTTCTAGACCAGGGAAAGTCACAAGTTCCGGTTGACTGTGGTGGAATGTGGGCTCGATACAATGACCAGGTTAGTCCCACTGAAACAGTTACCTTCTCAAAGTCTGGGGTGAACTTCAGAATTTCTCCTTTTCTTGTGGAGAAGTGTACTCTGATGCCAGCCAAAGATCCAAGATCTGGGATGGCACCTCTTGGGGATCAGGGACTCATTCTAGCACAGGACAGCAGGGCTCAGACAGGTCCAGTTGAACGTCTAGGCAGGCCCAGTTGTAGCAGGTCGGCTGAGCAGTTGCAGGGAGGAGTCTGGAGCTTGCTCTGTACCTGTAGCTTAGAAAAGGAGGTCAGCCAACTGACCCTAGGAGTCACTCAGCTTACCAAGATAGAGAGAGCATGTCCAGTCTTCCCTAGAGTCAAATAAAACAATGACCCAACACCCTCTGGCCTGCCTTTTAATATCCTTCATAATTTGTCTCTTGGGAATGTGTACACTCTTGAGTGTTGGGCCAACTCCCCGTCTTTAAAGAACTGAATTACTTGAAAAACAATGAGTGTATTTTTCCTAAAGTTCATATATGATAATGAAATGCAAGTTAAAATCAATTCCATGTTGCACTATTGCAAAATACAACACAATTTGTTGAATCAGTTGACGTATGAAATTGACATCCTGTACTTTTTCCAAATCTTTTTATTTTTTTCCAAAATCAGGCATAAGTTAAATCACGCAGAATTTCAACATTAATAATTCATGTGGTTCATTTCATGTATCCAAAGCAATGTTTACTACACTTAGTTCTCAAGTATTTTAGCAGAAAATCTTTGACAACCTTAAGATAGTTCCAATGCTGTTATTTCTGAAGTAGTTTCACCATCTTTCATTTATTTAGGAAGCAGCCAATACGTGTTTCGCCCACTATCTTGCTTTCAAGCCTGAGGCTTTTTCAAGGCTAGAGTATTAGAAAGAACTGTCCTTATGCAAAATCCTATTTATTGCAGGATACTAATTTACTATCCCAAAAAGTGTAAAAACGCTTCAATGAAGTGATGCGCACAAAGTTCATTCTCTTTGAAAGTGAGACTACAATGTTAGTGTAATATTTAACCCTTCAAAGAAGCCATGTGTATTCATATTACAGACCCCATATTATTGTTTACCCCAATTAATTGTGCACAGGCATGTTCAAGGTGGTAATGGACAATAAACACTTTTCAGGCCATCCATTATTATTTTATTTGTTATATTTTTATATAACCCTTTATTATCTGATATTTCCCTTGGAATGACATGCACTAATACAGTTTAAACTATTCACCAGGAAATGTTCATCAGGCAGAATATTTAAAGTACCGACACAACAGTTATCTTAGATCTTCATATCATACAGTCCTTCAGGTAAAACAAAATCTGTAGTTAAAAAGATGCAGAGTTTATTTTATGAGACATAAAAGTAAGGTAAAGTAAAGAAACAGAAAAAGAAAAACCAAAAATAATAAACAGAAAAGGTAAAAAAGAAAAAGAAGGTCAGTTTGAGGTAATACCTGAATATTCCGGTATTATTGATAAATGCTATGTGAGTCTATAAACTGTTTCGGTCTGGGTAATGGTAACAATTAGCTATATCAAGTCCCCCAATATGGAAAAAATCAACAACTGTAAACATTTAACAGAGCATGGTAAAAATATGTGTTGTTTGCAAGGTAAATCAGTACAATGTTAGTGTGCTGCCAGGTGGCACCAGATGAGCAAAAGTCATCAATTAGCAGAACAAAGGACAGAACAAAAATAAATGTAGAAATAAGAAGGCCCCCAAAGGGCTTAGTTTACCCTTCCTGGCTAAAATCCCCCTAACGTTGTCTTGTTTCTGTGGTTCTGTTTTTGTCTGCTCCGCAGTATCCGGAATCTGTGCTATTTTTTAAGTGCAGGGCGGTTCTGAGTCCCTCTTCCATGTTGATGCCTAGCAAAGATTTCCAGCAGGTGATGGTGGCTGCCATATTCTTCGCAGAGAGCAGGGCAGACCTCAAGCAGCAGGGCCGTCCTCTGGGGAACAAGACAAGCCTTAAGCAGCAGGGCAGTCCTCTGGTAGCTACAGGTCCTTATTTTTTAATGTTCAATAGTCCCAGAGTATACTGAAGAGTGGCTCAGGAAGTTCAATATTTATCCCTGGTACCATTCTCTGAAGTGGGGTAATAATCTATGGTACCCACACATCTGGTTATGGAAAGTTCTTCCCTTCCCCTACAGACACTCAAAGAAGTCTAGGGTCACAGAAACTAGTGTTAGGTTTATTTGTGTCTGCTGGAGGCAAGCCAATTGTAATGAAAGTGGGGCATGAAAAAGCTCTACCCCCAAACATCCGGGCTGGATGGCCCATCCAGCCCACATCTAGGCCTCTATTGTCCATTGTCTGGGTCCAATACACATTCTTAATGGAAGAGCCATTAACAGGCCTAGGATGCTTGAAATGCCTAGAAGGCCTTAGAAACTTCAGGGCAGGAAAATGCCTTCATTCTAATGGTGGCATTTTAAAAATTGTAATCTAAAATCTGAATGTTCCTTCCTTAGGGTGGTCTTCTCCAAAATGTTTTGCCTGCTTGCCTCCAATTTTGCCAGATTTGCTTTTGTTGGCCTTAGGATTCTGTGCACTTTACCACTGCTATCCAATGCTAAAGAGTTTGTGCTCTCTCCTCACAACATGGTTTGTTTGGCATATACCAAATTGGCCTATTTAATTTACTTATAAGTTCCAAGTAAAGTGCACTAAATGTGCCCAGGGTCTGTAAATTAAATGGTACTAGTGGGCCTGAAACACTAATTGTGCTACCCACTTAAGGAGCACTTTAAACATGTCTCAGACATGACACTGCAGAGCCAGTATTGGCAGTTTATACTGCCTGTCAACTTTAAAACTCTGTGCCAAGCCTTAAACTCCCATTTTCCTACACATACGTCACCCCTATGGTAGGCCCTAGGTAGCCCATAAGGCAGGGTGCTGTGTGATTTAAAGGTAGTATATGTACTTTGAAGGTTTACATGTCCTGGTAGTGAAAAGCTCCCAAATTCTTTTTCACTACTGTGAAGCCCACCCCTCTCATAGTATAACATTAGGAATTCCTTATTAAAATTGATAAACTGTAATCCCTAACTGAAAGGTGGTAGACCTGTAATGTTTAGTACCTAGGGAACTGTAATGGCCAGACTTATTGTTACGATTTTGAAAATGCCAGTCTTATGAAGTTGTCTTTTTCCTTCTCTTAGCCTTGTATGCCAGAAGCCTATCTCTGATCACTTGTCTGGGGTGGTTGATAGCTGAGCTTTGTGTATCCCCTCTAGACACCTACATACAATAGGAGCTTGGGTCTGACTTGATAGGCCCTGATGGGCCCTTCTAACAACATGGGAGGGAGGAGCTTACCACAGCCTCACACCTACACCTGAATGGGCTGTATCCTGTCCCCACACGAGGACTGCTTACACCCCCTTAAAGCGTCTGGAGCCAGGGCAGGAAGAGAGAACCTCTGTGCACTTCAAAGACTTCTTTGAAGTCTCTCCCAATTCAAAAGCACCACTGGGTATACGAACTGGACCTCAGACCCTACCACTTCAGTACACTTCTGAACCTGTGGATACCCTGCCAGGAAGACGGACTGCTCTGCTGCTATGAGGACTGCCCCTCTGCTGGACTGCTGCTCTGGAAGACCTGCTGCCTGGCTGTGCTGGCCTGCTGCCCTCCTTGGTAAGGACTGGACCTGCATTTTCCAATCCAGAGTGACTCCAAGGGCCAGTTGACCAGTTTCCTGATCTGAAGTCTCAGGGACATAAAAGACTTCCAACAAGCACGACTGGACTCTGCCAGCTGTGAGCCTCACATACCAAGTAGTGCCATCCCAGTTCTGGGTCCTTGGAAGTAGATCCTCAGGCGCTGCTCCAGCAGAACCACTGCATCTCCACCGCTGCATGAACAAAATCAAAGTATCACATTCGGAACCAGCACTGTGGTGTTTCCTTTGGCACAAGTTACCTATATCTCCATAGATGACAGCCTGAGCTTTGCATCACAGCCACTGCAGTCACAGGAATTACACTTCATCTCGACATTGACACAGCTGGCACCGCCAAAATCCATCACATCTCAGCTCTGACATATCACCGCAGCTGCGTGGAGAACTTCAATGCATCTCGTTGACAGCATGGTTCAGAACTATAGCAATGCTCCCGCACTAGGATTTAGGGTACTTTAGCCAGCCCACACTCCATTGTAGTTACCCTGAACTTTTGGCTTTGCCTTGGTCTGGTGTGACCAGATAGCCCTAGTTGGCTCTTTATGCTTCTAAGTGCTTTTCTACAGTTCATACAATAAAAATTAATAACACAAGTTCCACTTATTGTTTTTTTGTCACTTTGGTATTGTTTTATTTCTTAAATTAAGTTATAAGGTGTGGTATCTTTTTTGGGGTGTTTTTAATGTTTTACTGTTTGAAGTATTGCACAAATAATTTACACATTGCATTTAAGTTACGCCTGAATGCTCTGTGCCAAGCTACCAGAGGATGAGCACAGGTTAATTCAGGGTGTGTCTCTGACTTACCCTGACTAGGACTGTAGTTCCTGCTTGATCACTATATATACCTCTGTCAACCAGAAACCAAATTTCTAACACCAACTTTACTATTAAAGAGGATTCATTTGAGCCCAAACTTTACATCCCTATTAGTTGCTAATCAAACGTTAGTGCTTATTAAATGTAATAAGGTAATCTAATGTTATCAAATGCGAGAGGTAGGCCTTACAGTACTGAAATAAAATGTAGGTGTCTAAAGCTTAAAAACACATGTCCTGCTTTTTTAATATAATGCATGCTGCACTACTTGCTGTTTACGGGCTACCTAACGACTGACATATGCATTAAAAAGGAAGGTTTGAGCCTGGTAAAAGGTTTATTTTGCCCAGTCGAAATGGCAGTATACATCTGCACTACAGGGTGCAATGGCCGACCTGACACTTGTTTTAAAGGACTACTATAGTGGGTGGCACAATGAGTGCTCCTAGTCCACTAGTCACATTCGGTTTACTTGCCCTGGGTACATGTAAGGAGTTATGCATCAATGAAACTTGGCAACCAGGTGTAGGTCAACTTTACCACATTTTAGGTAGACAGCGCAAGCACTTTAGCACTGTTAGCAGTGGTGAAGTGCACGGAGTCTTATTGACAACACATCCAGAAAAGAGGTGGGGTGAAGGCAAACGTTTGGAGCAGTGCTTGAAATGGAAACATAGAAGTGCAGGTACTCTGTACCAGAGTACCTGCTTATTTCAGAGAAGTGCCGGTACTCTCCAATTAAAGGTGTTACATTTCCTTGAGAAGTACTGGTACTCTCCCTCTAAAAATAAAAAAGTGCTGGTACTCCGTACCGGACAGTACCGGCCCATTTAAAGCACTGATTTGTAGGTGCCCCTGAAGAGAGGGCCAAGTCCAACAAGAAAATACATGTTTTCCACTTTTCACATGTAAAACATGTGACTAAACTGGCAACAAATAAATTAGCTATTTCTTATGAGTTGCAAAAATAGTCGGAAATATGGGCCAGATGTAGGTAAGTAAAATTGTGCGACTTGCAAATTGGGAGTCATACCGACTCGCAAATTGCAACTCGCAAAACCAAATGCAGAAAGGTGTCTCAGACACCTTCTGCGACTCGCTATCGGGCTGCAAAGACCCACCTCATGAATATTAATGAGGTGGGTCGCAGTTTGTGGCCCCATAGCGAGTCCATGCACTCACAGGGATGGTGGCCTGCTGGAGACAGCATATCTCCATGTCTGTGACTGCTTTTTTAATAAAGCAGTTTTTTTTTTCTTTTTGCAGCCCGTTTTCCTTAAAGGAAAACGAGTTGCAAAAAGAAAAACTTCCGAAACCATTTGGTTTCGGTTTTTTCAGAGTAGGCAGTGGTCCATAGGACCACCGCCTGCTCTGAAAAAAAAAAAATTTCGGCATTCACAAAGGGGAAGGGGTCCCATGGGGACCCCTTCCCTTTTGCGAATGAGTTACCACCCACTTCAAGTGGGTGGTAACTGCGAGTTGGTTTGCGACCGTGAAGCAACTTAGCATGGCGATGCGGTCGCAAATAGGAAGGGAATACCCCTTCCTATTTGTGAGTCGCATCCTCAAATTGCGAGGTTGTGCTTCGCGTTAGGCCTTTTGCATGCCGCAAACTGCGTTTTTCGCAGTTTGCGATGTGCAAAAGGCTTCCTACATCTGGCCCCGTGGGCCAGATGTAGGTAAGTAAAATTGTGCGACTTGCAAATTGCGAGTCATAGCGACTCGCAATTTGCAACTTGCAAAATTTTATGCAGAAAGCTGGCTCAGACACCTTCTGCGACTCGCTATGGGGTTGCATCGCGTTAGGCCTTTTGCATGTCGCAGACTGCGTTTTTTGCAGTTTGCGACATGCAAAAGGCTTCCTACATCTGGCCCTAAGTTACTTGCCAAGAATTACCAGTGAGACTGATAGCCATTGCCAATGCTTGTTATCTCCATTGTTGTGGTATAAGTTCTTGTTTGCTCCTTTGATACTTTAATTCCTTTGTTCCTGAATAGTTTTGCATTTTGCTTGTTGTTAATGGCAACACCCATCACTTCTTTGCAGGGCTTTCCCATCAAAAAGTGAGCCAATTATACCTGAAGGCGTATTTAGGTCCTCTGTGAGAGCGTCAAGAGTTATGTGTAGTAAAAGCTTGTTCTGGGAAAATTATTACAAGTCGTTTAGAACCTGGTGTCTAGCAAGTAAAAAACACACCCAAAAGAAATAACATTTCCGCATGGCACTGGATGTGATTTTGCACTTTACTGACACATTGGGTTAGTAAAAATAGGATCTAATGGGCACAATCTTTGCCGTTTTGCAACACATTTTTAACAATTTTTCATGGGCAGTTACCAGCAGATAAATGCTGATGGTAAGTAACCGAGCTCTAAAGAGAATAATTGTAATTGCGCTGATCTTCAAACGTCCAAAAGTGAATTGCTGAGCTACCAAAGGAATATGGCCTGTTAAAATCCCAACTCTTACGTTGCCTCCATCTAAGAGACACGTTAATGTCATAAATAACAGAAATAGGCGACATGCTAGAATTGAGCCCCTTGAAAGTTAAACTCACCGCTAATTACCAAGACATTACTGCAACTCAATAAAGCACTTGTAATTAATTTCTCGGGCATATTCTTACCATTTAGGTGCAGCAGGGGAGATGGCATGAGGCACTAGGCAATACAGAAAATATGGGGAGAGCCTTATGGCCCTGGAAAAGAAATTGCCATCACAGAATGGTTGTAGCTCATATAATACAAATTGCTACACTGTTTATGCTACACTAAGGTCCCACTATGAAAAACAGGACGTGAGTCACCCCTTACATCACTGGAGTGCAATGAGGACCGAGGAGAATATTTACACTGTGCAAAATACTGCAAGAATTGTAATACAATGGAAGATGCCTTTTCTAAAGTCACAGAAGTAAGCATTCCCTTGCAACATGATAGACACTTCTGAACATTGTAGAGGTCTGCAAGCAAACAGATACAATAAGGGCCTTATGTACGAACAC
Organism: Pleurodeles waltl; assembly: GCF_031143425.1. Taxonomy (NCBI): domain Eukaryota; kingdom Metazoa; phylum Chordata; class Amphibia; order Caudata; family Salamandridae; genus Pleurodeles; species Pleurodeles waltl. The sequence goes on from NC_090446.1 coordinate 805,114,724, forward strand.
TTTTTCCCATAGACACAGAATGGGTAAAAACCTTTGCTACATCTGACCCTAAACTCTTTGTTGGTCTCGGACCAGTATTTGCGAGTACCCACTAAAACGGACATTGCCCAGACTTTGAGAGTTTACAGTACATATAGTATTGCTAAATGGAAGGTGGGCCAAAATCAATGTTGAATCCAAGAGCGGCAGGTCTGTGAAAATCGTGGGTGCTCACAAAAGGATGTGTCGAAATGGCAAGGTTGCTATGGTGAAGACATGACTGATGCCATTAATGTTTGAATTCCCTGAGAGCTGTATTCCTCAATACAGTGAACTATCAAGTCAGTTTGTTTTGTACCCCGCAGACTTTTATCAACTCATTTAAAATTGCTCCGGTTTGCATTGCATTCTTTTGGTTTTATTGAAGGAAAAGCAAATAGATTACTATAAAACATGCAATACAAGCTGTGCAAGTGTATTTAAGGCCGTCTAAGACCATCTTTTGTACTTCGAGCTAGCTGGGGACTCGCTCACAAAGAAAAACAAAAATAGGCATGAACATCGATAATAGCCTATTCGATGCACACAAACTGCAGAGTGACATCCAACAACATGAGACCTGCCTTTAAAAAAGACATATCAAGGTGCAAGATGAGGTGGAAAGACATTTACAGAGCGTAGCAAGCTAAAAACCCTGTTATCAGCGCTTTGCGAAAATTCATGTGTCCAGAGGGAAGATTCCGCACGACGTGATTTCAGAAACGTGAGAAGCATGTGGTCTTAATAGTCGTTGCTGCTTTCAAATATATTTGCATTTTCTAAGATCAGATGTAATTAGATGCAGGCAGTCAGTGTCTTTGGCTATTCCTTAACAATGCAAATTTCCATTTTTATGATAAAAGCGAAACATCATTTTTCACTTACGGGCAAAAGGGAATGAAATGTTGTTTCTCTTCATCACTTTCAACTTTTCCTTTAATGAAGTCTGTAATATCCATCACTAAAATGAGAAGAAGAAAAAACAACCAAGATTCACTTCAAATGTCACTGCAATCTCACAGAATTAGTTTATAAATGTCATCACAACGGAAGTCATTGACACATGCAGGGTGCAGGGAATTTTGGTTGCAAAAAATTGTTAATCGGGACACGAAGCTGCCACGTAGAATTGCCGGAAAACTACACTAAACCGTGCCTTGCATGCTCAGAAGCAGGACAGTTCACCATCAGACCCTCCACGTCCTTTATCTCACGCCTGGAGGTTATTTTTCTTACCTGCTTTCTTGTTTTGACATACATTGTTTTCCATCTCTTTATTCTGCTTTCCCCATTTTGTACCTACATCTCTTTTATTCTGGGCCAAACTCTGATATTGAAAAATAATTCCCCAAAAATGAGTGGCAGGTGGCCCCACCTGCAACCACCACCTCAAATTAAGCACTGCTCATTACTATGTCTGAAAGTCATCCTTTGAACAAACATGTAATCTGTATTGGTGTGTGTTGAAATAGACCCGGTGTTATTAAGAAAAGGCAAACCGATTTTCGGCTGACTGAAAGGAAGAAACTACTTCCCCTGCCTCAAAGACATGATTAAATGTAAAGATACACACTGATGACTAATTGACTGATGCAAATTATTCGAAAGAAATAGAGGGACTGTAACCATCAGGCCTTTTCCCACTGTAAGTACAGTTATGCAGTATTGGTATCTTTCATCAATTCACATGCTTGAGTCATTCCCCGTAGCCAAAGTGGTAGTCCTGCGTTACCATGGTAAAGCAGTAAGTAAAACTATCATAGGCTATAATGACTCTAGGCCATCAGTTTAACAGCCTATCTATGTCCTTCCTAAAAACAAAAAGGGCCAAAGTTTAACAATGACCAATCAGGTGCAGGTACGATCTAGAACCCTCCTAAGAGGCAGAATCCCTCAGATGTTTGAGCAAGTGGGAATAACATCCCTCGTCATAAGGGGAGCCTCTCTGGGAAGGAGGGTGGGTCGAAGGTGAATCTATCAAAAATACCAATAGTGGATAACTGCAGTTACAGGTAAGTAATCTATTTTCTTATCCAGTATTGGATCTTTCATAGATTCACATGCTTGAATCAGAATAGCTAGCTGTATTGTAGGTACCTGAAGTATCCTTAGACGATGGTGGGTAAAAGCAATACACTTTCATAGTAAACCATATAAAATAAAATACATAAATACATATAAATATGTATAGTGATATACATTGAAGTCGTAGGTATTCATATCTAAAATCTTTAAGTAAGAAAACGTTGATAGGACAATCAAGTAGGAATATACAGTAGTCTGAAAAGCATTTGAATGTAATATTAATAAACATCTCTACTGAAAGAGGCGCACATTATGGGAATAGATGATGTAACACCACCAGTCCCACGGCTGCATCACTATACATATTTATATGTATTTATATATTTTATTTTATATGGTTTACTATGAAAGTGTATTGCTTTTACCCAGCACCAAGGATCCTGCTTTTATTGGGAGAAAAAACTGCAGGGTAAGAAACATGACGTTCAATTCCAATCTGCTGATGTGCATAGTCTTCTGTCGTGTCAACCACTTTTTCTTGGATCTGGAGGTCCTGCAAGTGGCTTTCCCAGCCCTACAGGGAAGCTTCTATGGTGATGAAGAAACTGAACACCAATGGAAAAAATGTGAGGTCTTCAGAGAGATGAGGTCTGTGAGACCACCACTTTAATGTGTCTATCATTCTTGGGTTTATGATTATCAAGTCCTAAAAGGACCCTTTTAATTGAATCCACTGGAGTTGCAGTTCTTCCTGCAATGGTCTTATCTTGAGGCATGCCAATGGGATTAGGTCGATTGCGGAAGAGATCATGCCCAGGAGGGACTTGAACAGCCTCACTGAAACACACTTTTTTCTTGATATTTCACAAGCCAACTCTGCTGAACTCCTTTGATCTTTCTGGGAGAGAAAGGCTTTGTTATGAGTTGTGTCTAGGTAGGGTCCTTGAAACATCACTACTTGACTGGGAGTAGTTGAGGACTTGCGTCCATTCACAGTGAGACCCTGTTTGAGAAATAGTGACAGGCAGACTTTTGTAGCTTTGGCAGCCTGCCTTGGAGTTGAAGCTTTTAGCAGCCAGTCATCTAGGTAGAGAAATACCAGGTGACCTTGTACCTTGAGCACGGCTGCTATCGGGTCCAAGCACTTGGTGAGTATGCAAGGGTCTGACTTGAGGCCAAATGGGAGGACTCTGAATTAATAATGGGTACCAGCTGTGGTGAAACAAAGGTATGTGAGGTGTTTGGGACGAATGAGGATACCGAAGTATTCATCTATCTAGTCTAGAGATGTTATGAAATCTCTGCTGTTCAGTAGGTGAGGGATGTCAGAGAGAGAAATCATCCAAAAGGATTGTTTATGGAAGAATTTGTTCAGCTTCCTGAGATCTAGGATAGGTCTCCATTCCCCTGATTTGTTGCAAATGAGGAAAAAAATGGGAGAAGAATTCTCTTACCTTTTGAGCAACCAGACCTCTCTCTATTGCTCCCCTGGCAAGCATCATGAGGGCCTAGTTTTTTGAATAAGTGAAATAAGTGAAGACAAGGGGGATCCGATCCCCTTTGTGTTTGATGGTCTTTCTGTAAGGGTGTGGTCATAAGTGACTAGTTCTAATAACCATCTGTCTGAGGTGATGCTTTCCCAATGATGGAGGCGATTAGAGATACCCCAACTCTGAGGTGGTGGCTTTCTGCATGGGCCTTGTTCAGAAAAACCCACTGTCGGTGGTTAGCAGTATGCCTGCTGCTGGTATGTTGGCCTGTATTGGGGCTCATAGGACTGGTATGCTGGGAGCATTGGTAGCTGCCTCTGTAGGTTGAGAACTGGACCCATGCACCCCTGTAAGGGTAACTTACTGTACTGGAGGATTGCAAGGGACTTGGCTGTGTCAGTGTCCACCTTAGTGGCAAAAAGAGCATCATCAATGTGCTTGCCAAACAGTGTGTCCTCATCATACGCCATGTCTAGTATTTTAGATTGGGCTTTGAGTCTGAAGGAAGTCATCTTAAGCCATCCATGGCACCTTAAAACAGCTATGCCTGCCAGTTGACGGAAGCCTGTGGAGGCAATGTCCATTATGCAATCAATGATCTCACAGGAGGTGCGCTCGCATTTCGGCAAGATCTTCCTGGCTTCAGTTTTTTTGTCTTCCGGGAGGAGGTCAATGATGGAACCGATATCTGACCACAACTTCCGGTCATATCGGCCCTCGGAAGTGCTCTGGCCCCCACGGACCACGCCAGCAACCTCGGATTCATCCTGGACTCAGCACTCTTGATGAACCGTCAAGTCAGCACAGTCTCCTCCTGCCTGTTTCAACACCATGCACATGCTCCGGAAGATCTTCAAATGGATCCCAACTGAATCCAAAAGAACATTCACCCAGGCCCTCGTCAGCAGCTCCTTGGACTACGGCAATGCACTCTACGCCGGAACCACCACTAAGGTACGGAAAAGACTGCAATGCATCGAGAATGCCTCCGACCCATTTCATCAAGAATGCCACCAAACACAGCCACACCTCTGCTCTAATGAGAGACCTGCACTGGCTCCCAATAGACAAGAGAATTACATTAAAAAATCTCACGCACACATAAAAACCCCTCCACAACACCGGACCAGAATACCTCAACCAGAGAATCCACTTCTACATGCCCACCAGGCAACTCCGCTCCGCCGACCTCACCCTTGCTGCTGTCCCACCCGTCCAGAAGGCCATAGCTGGAGGAAGGTCCCTCTCCCACCACGCCACCAACAACTTAAACTACCTTCCCATGCACCCCAGAAGATCTCCCACTCTATTGCAATTTAGAAAATACCTCAAAACTAGGCTCTTCACCTGATCCACTGTTTTCTTCGACTACCACTCACTTACGGCCCCCCAGCGCCTTGAGACCCTAGCGGGTGACTAGCCACACTTTACAAGTATACTGATTGATTGATTAATTGATAGAATAGCCAAGGTGTTGGTCGTCCAAACTGTGATGGCAGACATGGTAGAAAAACCTCTTGCCAATATTGTCTAAATGGTGCCTGTCTTTGTCCGGTGGCCCAGATATTGGAGTTGAGAGGTTTTTAGGTCTAAGTAGCCCACTTGAGAAATGACAGAATCAGGTTGGGGGTGTCCTACCAGGCACGAAGGGGAATCCTCTGGGGCCCTGTACTTCTTACCAGTACAGAAGAAGCACAGAGTGATCAAGAATGTCTTGTTTAAGAAAAGAGTGCTGGCCTAGGCACAAACAGATAGAGAGAAAATAAAACAAGACCGTAAAAGTGTTTATTATAATAATTGTAAGAAATGGGGTCTTTGGTTGGCAGTCAGTTTACCCCCTGTCCAAGCAAAGACCCTCACTCTAGTCACGGTAAAAAATAATCACCCTCAGCTAATCCCTGCTTACCCCTTGGTAGCTTGACACAAGCAGTAGGCTAAACTTCAGAGTGCTAGGTGTAAAATATTTGTACCAACACACACAGTAACATAATGAAAACACTACAAAATGACACAACACAGGTTTTGAAAAATAGAGAGTATTTATCTAAACAAAACAAGACCAAAACGACAAAAATCCACAATACACAAGTCAAGTTATCAAATAGAAAGCAAAAAGAATCTATATGTAGTTTTAAACACACACTAACACTGTTAGCGTAAAAATGTACCTGGGGTGCGTCAAAAATAACCCTGCACGGGTGAGTGTGCATCAAAAAGGGGCTTGTGATGCATTGATTTTACTCACAAGCGAGACCTTACGTCGTTTCTCCTTTCGTCGGGTCGGACGCGTCCTTTCTTCTCTCCACAGAAGAACAATTTGTAAATCCGGTCAGCACTCTCGGGTCTGGGCAGGCCTTGCGTTGTTTTTACACGCCCAGCGGTACTTGCGTTGGAAATCCAGCAGCACGATGATCCGAAAACCACACAGCGCAGGTTGCAATCTCACCAGTCTCCGTCAGCGATGCTGCGTGTCGTTTCTCCAGCTCCATGCATCGATTCTTCGGTCGCGTTGCAGACGAGCATTGATTTTCAGCCACGAAGCCGGTGGCGCGTTGATTTTTCAGCCGCAGATCAGAGTCGCGTCGATCTTTTCCCCGCATGGCATTCTGTGCGTGGATTTCTTCCTCTTAGGCTGCGAGCTTCTCCTTTCTGTGTGCCAGGAACTGGATGAGACTCCAGGTGCTGGCAGAGAGAAGTCTTTGCTGTCCCTGAGACTTCAAACAATAGGAGGCAAGCTCTAAATCAAGCCCTTGGAGATCTTCACAAGATGGAAGGCGCACAAAGTCAAGTCTTTGCCCTCTTACTCTGGCAGAAGCAGCAACTGGAGGATAGCTCCAGAAAGCACAGTCACAGGCAGGTCAGCTCTTCTTCCTCAGCTCTTCAGCTCTTCTCCAGGCATAGGTTCCTCTTGGTTTCCAGAAGTGTTCTAAAGTCTGTGGTTTTTGGTGCCCTTCTTATACCAAATTTCTCTCTTGAAGTAGGCCTACTTCAAAGTAAAGTCTCTTTTGAATGTGAAATCCTGCCTTGCCCAGGCCAGGCCCCAGACACTCACCAGGGGGTTGGAGACTGCATTGTGTGAGGGCAGGCATAGCCCTTTCAGGTGTGAGTGACCACTCCTCCCCTCCCTCCTAGCACAGATGGTTCATCAGGAAATGCAGACTACACCCCAGCTCCCTTTGTGTCACTGTCTAGTGTGAGGTGCAACCAGCGCAGCTGTCAAACTGACCCAGACAGAGAATCCACAAACAGGCAGAGTCACAGAAATGGTATAAGCAAGAAAATGTTCACTTTCTAAAATCGGTATTTTCAAACAGACAATCTTAAACTCAACTTTCCTAAAAGATGTATTTTTAAATTGTGAGCTCAGAGATCCAAAACTCCACATGTCCATCTGCTCCCAAAGGGAATCTACACTTTAATTAGATTTAAAGGTAGCCTCGATGTTAACCTATGAGAGGGACAGGCCTTGCAACAGTGAAAAATGAATTTAGCAATATTTCACTGTCAGGACATATAAAACACATTACTATGTGTCCTACCTTAACCGTACACTGCACCCTGCCCTTGGGGCTATCTAGGGCATACCTTAGGGGTGTCTTACATGTAAGAAAAGGGAAGGTTTAGGCCTGGCAGGTGGGTACACTTGCCAAGTCGAATTTACAGTTAAAACTGCACACACAGACACTACAGTGGCAGGTCTGAGACATGATTACAAAGCTACCTAGGTGGGTGGCACAACCGGTGCTGCAGGCCCACTAGTAGCATTTGATTTACAGGCCATGGGCTCCTCTAGTGCACTGTACTAGGGACTTACTAATACATCAAATATGCCAATCATGGATAAGCCAATTACATACACATTTTATATATGAGCACTTGCACTTGAGCACTGGTTAGCAGTGCCCAGAGTAGCAAAAACAGCAAAATCAGAGTCCAGCACAAGTCAACAACCTGGGAAAGAGAGACAAAAAGTTAAGGGAGACAACGCCAAGGATGCAAAGTCAAACAATAATAATAAAGCGAAGCCGAATAAAATATATCTAGGTTAAAGTGTACAGCAGCGGGCCTAGTATGTTAAAATAATGTGCATGGAGCTATAACTAAATGGCTACACAACAAGGCAGGATAGTGTGAAAAGGGCTCTTCATTATTTTGATACCCTTTTGTCAGATGAAGTCGATGATGGGCATAGCCTGGGCTGACTTTCTTGTTTGTTCTTTCATATAATAAAGGAAGCAGCTGGACTGCTTTGGGAGGTGGAACATGGATGCTTCTCTTTCCATTAAGTCACGAAAGACTGTCCTCTGGAAGTGAATTGACAGGTTGTTGAGGGGATGGTGATGGTGTGCGCATGACATAGCCTCTCTGTCGTCATCTGAGGACGACTGATCATCCATCGGTGGTGCTGCTTTATGGGAAGCAGGCGTCAATCTGGGAGTGGTGTAGTCGGAGATACTGGTTGTGGTGGTGCCACTTGTTCTTATAGGAGGTTGTGGGAAACGTTTCCTGTAGTCAGAAAGCATAGCCTGAAGATCCTGGATCAAGGACCTTGGCATTGGGAGGTCATCCTGTCTAGGTGGAGGATCATGGTAGTATCTGAAGTGCTAAGAATTCCTTTAAGCAGGAGGAGGATAATAGTCCTGCCTTTCTTCCCAGAAGTCATCACCTTAGTCCTGGCATTTAACGTGAAGCTTGTAGGGGCTGTGAGCTGGTCTTTCAATGTCCAGTAAGTGGCTTGGAATCAGGGAAGTAATGAGGTTTTGATGATTTTTGTAATCTTGATCCTCGATGACGGTGGCATTGACTATGACATCGTCAGAGCAATGTAAATATCCCGTCTTGATAGCCTTGGTGATGCTGTGCCCCTTTTAGAGGGAATCGTAGTCGACGTTGCCAAAAGGACTGGTAGCGCGTCTGACCTTAATATGTAAACTTACAAGGTGACACAAACAGGTCGACTCGCAATTAAGATGTTCCCACCATAACTCCAGTACATGCAGATCAATAATCAATAATTAAGCTGTAACATCAATAATCAATGATAATCAATAATCGATTTGAGTTAGTAATTGCCACACACCATGACCTTTCAGTCATGAATACCCACACTTTTAGTAAAAGTTGGAATATTTATTTCCCTATATTAACAATGCTAATGTCACATAAGATAACCTCAAAATCAAATGATACACATACAGAAACAACACTGGCTGTCCAAACCAACAAAAGAAGCGTAATCTAATAAAAGCTTGAGCCACTACACTTTCTAAAGTTACAGTGCAAATTAATAATAAAAACAATTGCGCAAACTATCACATACATTTAGATTTAGCAAAGAAAAGACATCAAACGTTATTCCCTATAGCAGACTTTCATTAGTGAGGATCCTTATCTAACACCAGATTAGCATTATCATGTTGGGCTTCATGCAAAACAATTTAGTAAACACAAATTTGGAAAACATCTAACTATAGCTCTATCAAAATAGTGAGGTTGGTACCTTGAAACAAAAAGCGAAACAGTCTTAAGAAACACATCAGTAGTAATATACCTCTCCTCAAGTAGATCGGCAAGCTAAGATAGTCTTCATCATCAGGATATCAGTTTGGTCAAAAAGGCATCAGGATTCAGCATCAAAGTTCAGAAAATGCAAAGTCTTTAAGCAGTAAAGTTAAGCATATCTCTTTTCAAGACGCTCAAGAAAGTAACGACCTTTCGGCCAGAAAGAAAATGGGCAAATGGCTTGTCTTTCCTTGGTGCAGTCCGGCTAAGTTAGATTCCCTAAAACTAGTTCCCAAGTCCCTATTGGACAAGGGATCGCATATTTACACTCTGTCCAATAAAACGAAAACTTCAAATCTATGATTTCGACAACTACACTGTTCACATGTCGGTGATTGGCTTTTCTTGTAATGTCCTCATCATCCCGCTTGTAAGGTAACAATATTGTTGCAGCTTATACTCCAGTCAGTGTCTCCATTGTTCTTCTCCTGAGAAAGTCAGTCTTACACACATTACACTCATAATGTTACATTTAGCAAGAACAGAATCTTCTAGCAATCAGTTCTCATGAGAAAGACTTTTAGCTACAAGCACATTTAGACAGTCCAGTGGAAAATCACAGTTTAATTCTCTGAACAGCCATTTTATTAAACGTTTAAGAAATACAGCTTGGCATGAAGTCGTGCAGATAGGCCAAGACCTCTGCTATTTTAAGACCTACAAGTAATAAAGCTAATACATAATAATGAGTAACCCTAAAAATGATGTATTGCTCTATTAATGAAATAAAAGCTCCATATTTCATATTAATAAGTCATTGATAAGTATGTTTCGTGAACATTGGCGCACACTCATTGTGATCACATTTTCAAATGTGTGCATTATTTTTCTCTCTATTACATTTTCCACACAAATCCATTACTCATAATATTTGAATACTCATTAATATTTTTATTAAAACACCTGCTTCAGCAATCCCTCCTCTGATAACTAAATATGTCATCACACTAAACTATCACATACAAAATTTAGCTTCAGCTACAATTCTGTCCTTTCAATACCTTCGTACTTTTGTTCCCTTTTCGAATTTTCCCTAAAAATGTTTCCTATTTCTTCTTTTCCCTCCTCTGATTATTCTTTGACCTTTTCAATGGTATTCTTTTACACAATTTACATATCCCCCATATTCCAATTAGGCAAACCATGACACTCAATATCCCCTGTATTATTTTCAATAAGATTCCCTTCCCAATGTTGCCAAGCCAATTTCCCACTGAAGCAAAACCTTTGCTAACCCTTTCCCAAACACCTTGTTCTTTCAATTCTTTCAAATCAGCACTTTCATTAGTCAGGTTAGTAAGTAAGCCTCTAATTTCTTTACTATTATCAGGAATGAAGGAACAACAATGCCTAGAATTAAGCATTCTACAAACTCCGCCATCCTTTGCTAAAAGAATGTTTAAAGCAAGACAATTCTGAAGAGTCATTGCTCTTTCAGCAGCTAATTCAGTGTCTATCAGAAGTCTGGCTCACGAAAAACTTGTCAGCATGTTATCCATAATAGTAGACAACTTTTGAATCTTTATCAAATTCAGAACAACTCCCACTGAAGGAATCATTTCTCCAAATATTTCTCCCACTATATTAGAAGGAGACTCTCTCCTCTGACTCATATGATGTAATTCTGTCACTTTTGGAAACTTCTTTAAGTCATCCATTTGAAAAATCTTTGGGAAAATTATTCCCAAATAACATGTCCCATACCATCCTCTTAGAAGACGGTAATAGGCATTAGGACCACAGATGTAATATATCCAAGTAATTGCCAGATTCTGTCCATTCAGCATAAATGTCCATTTACTCTGAAACAAAAAAACATGTCTACATCCACTCGTTCCCACAAATAGAACGGTCAGTGCATGATTTAGGCTAATATATACAAAGTTTCCCTACATGTTGCACATCTACAGCTCTTTTCCCTTGTGTTCTAATAGTACTATAAGCATAATCATTCTTGTAAGGCCTTTTCTCTAAGTCTTTTTCTAACATCTCCTTCAATGCCTTTCTCCTGTCATCTGTGTTATCTAAGAATCTCTTCTCTAAAGGTGTAAGCAAGCATGTCAGATTCTTCCTGTGAGCATAAGCTGTGCCAAATGTTATTGTAGGTTCAAAGAACCCTCTAATACTATGTCATTATCCTTAGCTACTCTACTAAAACACCTAATTATAGGGACAAATGAAAACACCATATCACAATTGGAGTAGAAATACTGAATGTACTCCTGGTTATAGAATCTTCTTAGTAACACACTTCAACTTATCCCGTATGTTAGTGACAAACTATGATAGGTAACTCCTTCTTCGACTGGTAAAGGAATCAGCATACACATAATTCTTCGTATCCATTGTCTCAACATACTCACTCAATAAGCGACAGAAAACATTAGAAGAAAGTTCTCCTTGTGCATTAGTACCCTCATGCAAATACTTTTCATCTAACCTAAACTTCTCTATTGCTGTTAGTTCAGTAGTTGTCTCAAAAGCAGAAGTATGGCTGGCTTCACTCTTATCAAGAACAGACATTCTCAAAATCAATATCACAAACAATATCCCACATACAGTCGCCAAACCAATACTCATATATTTACAGCACCTATTTTTCCTACCCTGCTGGCTAATGTTACTCATGATCTGTAAAGAATCAGAAAGCGGAAGAGAAATTTAGAAAAACTGAAGCAAAACCAAAAACAAAAAATGTTTTCTTTCTGCAGTTATTTACAGCTTTTAGTCTTTTTTCCAGGATCCCTTGTCAAAATCGGTAAGCAGCTTATAAAAATCAGGTTTCAAAAAGTCAAATCAGGTTATCAAAGTCTTTTCTGGTCAACAGTCTCTTCCTCAAAAACGTTTCTCAGATTGTTTCAACTGTTCAGTTCATCAGCTTCCTTCAAGTTCCAAAATATTGACCTGGAATGTCTCTATCAAAAGAAAAAGACCAAAATTCTTTCTGCCATTCACTTGTAGTTGCATTCGCCCATTCAGGACCTGCATATCTTTGACTTGCTATTCTCTTTCTTTTCAACTTTCGATCATCATCTTTGACTTGCTATTCTCTTTCTTTTCAACTTTCGATCACCATTCAATTCTCCTTCACTTAGATCATCTCTCCTTGATGTATCCACTTCTTCGTTAATTGTTGTTTCAACAACTTCTTCCTTTCTCAGTGCTTGTGACTCCGGACACTTATCTCCTTTCAGTGGACCCTTGGTGAATGTTCGTTTCAGTGTTGACCTTGAAACATCTCCTTGTTCTATGGTGTTTTCTCTTGATGGACCTGCAACCGGTTCAGGAGGAGTCAGATCACAGTGACTTTGATCCACATCAACTCCGTCCCCCTAGAAGTCCGGCAATTGCTCTGTTTGTGTCTCAAAATTGTCTGCTTCTGGGAAAGCCCTCCTCTGACTAAGCATTCCTGCTGCCTCTATTGATATAGGCTCTCCGTCACCCTCCTTGAGGTCTTCTCCTTCGTCTCTCACAGGAGTGACTGAAGTGTCCTCAATGGGCTCAGATCCGGTCTCAGTTCCCCTTTGTTCTCCTTCTGGCCCAGAGACTTGTTTCACTGTTGTTGGTACTTTGAACAGCTCGGCTTCCTCATCAGTCGGGCATATCACTTTCTTCGTGTGACTGGCATGGGTCCAGTTTGGAAGTCTAGTGCACATTACAGCTCCGGTAGTTGTCAGAAATACCTGGAAAGGTCCTTTCTAATGAGGCTCCAAACTCATTTTCCTCACGTGCTTTGGGACCACAACCCAGTCAAGGCTCTCAGGTTGTGCCTTGGGTCATGGATCGGAGGCAGTGTGGCGGCTTCCACCTGCTGAAAGAAAGAGCGAACCACAACAGCCAGATCTTTGCAGTGGTCCAACACCATATCATCTGTAATGTTGACAAGTGCATTTGCAGGCACAGCTGGCAATCTCATGGCTCGGCCCATAAGGATCTCATGCAGTGACAATCCTGTCTTCTTGTCGGGTGTGTTTTTCATTGTCATGAGAACTAAAGGCAGTGCGTCGGCCCATTTCAGATTCGTGGATGCACACATCTTTGCAACTCTTGACTTCAAGGTACCATTAATTTGTTCCACCAGTCCTGATGCTTCAGGACGGTAACTACAGTAAAACTTCTGCTCAATGTTCAGTGCTGCACACAGTAATTTAGGGCCACATGTGCGTGACATTTTGCACGTCGCAAACGGCGAATCAGGCCGTTTGCGACGTGCAAAATGCACTTTGATATGTACCAAACCATTTTTGCGATTCGGTAAACTATTTACCGAATCACAAAAAGGGATTGTGAGTCGCAATTAGGAAGGGGTGTTCCCTTCCTAATTGCGACTCGCAGTCCCATGTATGATTATTTTGTGACCGCGAATGCGGTCGCAAAATAATCGCAGTTAGAACCAATGTCACACTTGTGCTAATCCATTCGCAAACTGGAAGGTTCCCTTTTGTGAATGTCAGTAAAAACATTTTTTTCAGAGCAGGCAATGGTCCTGAGGACCACTGCCTGCTATGAAAAAATTCAACGAAAACGTTCCATTTTTTGTTTTTGAAATGCATCTCATTTTCCTTTACGGAAAACGGGCTGCATTTAAAAAACAAAAAACAGTTTTATTTAAAAGCAGTCACAGACATGGTGGTCTGCTGTCTCCAGCAGGCCACCATGTCTGTGAGGGCCACCATTCCCAAACTCATAAATAGTCATGAGGTGGATATTTAAGACCCCTTTGCGAGTTGCAAATAGTGTAATTGACACTATGCAACATACGGTTTTGCGAGTCGCAAAACCAAAGTTTGATACTTGTAGACCTTAATTACGTCATTGTTGAAGTGACTTCCCTTATCTGATTCTAAAGAGATCGGAAACCCAAAATGTGGTATCAGTTCCCTAAGCAGTAGTTTTGCTACTGTGAGACTTTAATTTCTTCGTGTACGGTAAACTTCAATCCAGTGACTAAAAACACAATCAACCACCAACACATATCTCAAACCTCCACACACAGGCATCTCAATAAAATCCATCTGCATTCTGCTGAATGGACCTCCTGCTCTTCCAATGTGGCTCAGATTCACCACTGTCCCTTTGATCAGTATAGGGAAAGGTGCGGAAGACATTGTGACGCGAAGGGTTAATTAGCTTGAGCAGTGTAGATGAGCGTGATGCCTGCTGAAACCCCCCGAACAATGTGGAAAAGTTCATGATATTATTTTCAAGCTTGTTTGTGTAGAAGACTCCGTCTCAGCCTTGAGAACGAGAGTACAGGGAGATGATAGAATGAAAACAAAGGCTGGGGAAGGGCAGAACAGCCAAGTGCTGATAACATAGCTAGAAAATGTAAGAAAGAGATAGAATCCAAGCTTCGAGTTATTTAAGCACTGAAGTGTGGGTGAGGGACTTGAAGCTCGCAGATGGAGTTGTGAAAGCTGGCATGGCACAGCACTGCCTCCCTGTTTTGCTGACCGTGATGCTTGAGGGAGAGAGAGGTCCAAGCAGGCGGTAGAGGGCTTCCCAGCATTTCGTGGACTAAGTTAGTTCCACACAGGGATGAAAGGCCTTTGTTTCTCTGCTCTATTATTATGATTGATTATTTATGCTTCCACTGTGTTTATAACCTGAAGTATTCAGCTTGTTTATATTTTGCTTCCTGAACATCGTAGTGTGAGCCTGCTGCAGTAATTGAAACATGCATTTTGGTGTGCAGTAAATCAAAGCTTATCTGAAGTATTTAACTCATTTATATTTTGCTTCCTGAACATCGTAGTGTGATGCATTTTAGTATACAGTTAATCAAAACTTATATCTGTCAATGAACTCTTTGCTTATACATATGCATATATGCTCTTTGTAGTGTACTTATATATAAATAGATGCTTTTCATTGCTATTCTTATTCCACTATTGTTAATGTGCTAAATGCCTACATTTACCGGAAATTCTAGTAAAGCTAAATTGTATTCATAATTGGCGTGTGGTCCTTCATTGAGCGTCCTTATTGACTTATACTGAACAGGTGTCAACCAGTCACCTGGATAAGACACCCTTCCCCTGTGTTCATGTGCTGGCAAAGGACGCAATGATGTCAAACTGCTTCAGCAACCTGTCTAAACCTTGAGTTGTACCAATCGTGCTTGAACAAACAAATCATGGCAACCCTCAAAACAAGTGCTTGACCATGATAAAACCTAGCCATTTGAGTCAACAGACTATTGGGCAAAACCAATTGACCCTCTTCTGAAGTCCACAATTCATCTTGTCTTTGCACACATTTCATTTTGCTCTATGAACGTTTCTCCTCCCAGTCAACATTATTCTGCAACATTTTCAATTCCTCCAATGTGTCAATTACTTGCAATGCAAAACTTAGACATGTTTCATCTTCTTCAGGTAACAGTTCCCACTTATCTTTGAATGATATACAGTTCAATGCACAAAACCTTGCGACTTCATCCACATATCCATTTCCCAATGACACTGCATTTCACCACAGCAATCTTTTCAAGCATTTGAATAGCATGCAACAGTTCTCTAATTCTCCCACTATTTCACACTGGTGAACCAGAAGAGGTCATTAAACCTCTCTGTGATGACAACGGGCCAAAATCACGGACTATTTCAAATCCATACTGACTATCTGTATAGATTGTAACTTTCAGTTGAGCAGAAACATGGCATGCTCTAGTGAGGGCTTCCAGTTCCACCACTTGGGCAGAATACACTCCTCAAAGCCAAAAAGCTTCCAGAATAGCAGTAATTGTGCATACGGCATATTCTGCTCTCAGTGTCCCTGCATTGTCTCCTAGACAGGTACCATCAACAAAGATAATTTGGTCATTCTCTTCCAATCGAGTATCTCTAATGTCAGGTCTCGGTTTTGTGCACAAGTCAGTTACTTCAAGACAATCATGTTCAACAGCCTCCAAATTTTCAATTTCAGCATTCTCATTTGGAAGTAAGGTTGCCGGCTCCAGCACTGTACATCTTTTCAATGACACATTTGGTGACCCTAGAATACTTGTTTCATATCTGGTCCATCCCGCACCAGTCAAATAATGGGATTTTGTTTTTGTAAGCAGGATCTCAATAGAGTGAGGGACCAATATAGTCAAAGGGTATCCCATCACAATGCCCTCACACTGTGTAAGGCTCTGTCCAACCGCTGCAACTGCATGCAAACAACCTTGTAAAAATATGTTACTGGGTGGCTTACACTTCCATGGACCTGCGTCAAGACAGACAAAGAACATGCATCACGCTCATGACAAAACAATGTGAAAGGTTTAGTGTAGGCAGGCATACCCAAAGCCAGAGCTTTGCACAGACTCTCTCTCAATTCAGTGAACGCTTTCATTCCAGCCTAGTATAAAACTATGGGAGAGTAGAGACTTCCTTATGAGTCAGCTTTTGCAGTGGTCTTGAAATGACTGAAAAATTGGGAATCCATTGGCGATAATAGCCTACCATTCCTAGAAACATTCTGAAATCTTTGTGTGGTCGGGGGATTCATCTGCAATATAGTTGTAACCCTTTCTCTGGATATCTTTCTCGATCATTTCTCAATATGGTGACCCAAGTATTTCACTTCTTTCTGGCAGTATTGCAATTTAAGTGGTGACACTTTATGACCATTCTTTCCCAAATGGTTCAACAAAGCAATTGTTTCATACTTGCACTTGTCCCTTATTTTGGACACAATCAGCAATTCATCAATGTACTGTATCACGGTCGATTGCAAAGGCAATTCCAATGACTCCAAATTATTTTTCAGGATCTGATTGAATATGGAAGGTGATTCTGAAAACCCTTGAGGAATTCGAAACGAACAGTAAACTTGTTCTGAAAATTTGAAACAAAAGAGAAACTGTCTGTCCTCATAAAGAGGCACAGAAAGAAAAGCTTGCGACAAGTCAATGACAGTGAACCATTCAGCATCACATGGAATTTGAAACATTATCACAGCTGTATTTGACACCAGGGGACAACATTTGACCACAATGTCATTTACTTTTCTCAAATCCTGGACAATTTGAACTTTCCCATAGGGCTTTTTCAAACCCATTTATGGTGAATTACATTGGCTGCTCAATACTTCCTTCAAAACCCCTTGTTCTACAAAGTCTGCAATTATTTGGGCGACCTTCATAAGGACATCTTGTGGAATGTCATACTGGGTAATTTGAGGAAAAACAGCAATCGGCTTAACAGTAACTTTAACTGGCTCAACTCCCTTTATCAGACCTATCTCTTTTCCTGTCAGATTCCACAACTTCTCCGTAACCGTTCCCTGTAAATCAGCATGAAGCTCCTTCACCCTGAACACAGTAAAGAAATCAATCGGAGGATAATCCTCATTTGTAGTCTCCCACTCTATCTCTGGGGCTTGGTCATCTTCATCATCGCTATTCATATGAATCTCAATTCCATCGTTTGAACAAGTAATCAAGCATTTCGATTTACACAGCAAGTCTCTTCCCAGTAGGGATACTGGATTTGAATCACAGACTACGAATTTGTGCACTCCCTGAAAGTTGCCAATTTTAACCTGAATTGGTTCTGTAATCAGGTTGGTCAAGTACTGATTTGCTACCTCTGCATTCTGAACTGTTTTAGCTGAAAGGGGCAAGTTCGGGACTTCAACTGATCTTACTGTAGAGCGTGTAGCTTCTGTGTCAACAGAGAATATATGTCTGTGACCCATGACTTTTCCTTTCACATAGGGACCTCTCTGATCTACTTCTAAGGAGGTTGCAAGCATGCATGGCTCCTCAACTGAACTTTCCCTCACCCAATCATCGTTTATTCCATTCTCACCATGTAATAGGAATTGGTGTACTGTGTTATTACTTTGGTTAAGCTTCTGACCTGTGATCTGTTGAGAAAGCTTAATTTGCTGCTGTTCCATTGGGGCTTGAGGTATTTGAATTTGCTGTCTAGGTACCATGGGAACATGCTGCTGCACTGGCTGCAACTGTGTCATTTGTACACGTGGCATTTGCACCTGCTGAATGGGTTGGAAGTTCTGCACTTGATTCACATTATTTTGATAATATGGATTAGGACCTCTCATTCTCGGTCCTCTCATGTTCTAGAATGAATTGATGTCATTAGTCTGCTGAACAACATCTTCCTATACCAACATCGGACACTCCCGTTTTCAATGTCGGAGGGGTCTGCAAACATGACAAGGCAACAATTTCTTCATTCCCTGCACATCATTCTGAACCCCTAGAGTACCCAAGTCTGGACTGCGATTCGTATTAGCTTTGCGACCCCTACCTCTCATCTGGGGCTGAAACACCATGTTTCCCTGCTGCTGTTGTGTTAGCTGTTGTGTAAAATTCCCTTGCATGCCTGTCTGAGCAGCTTTAATCTGCATCACCACCGCCTTTTCTTTCAGCTTTTTCTGCTTTAACTCAATTTCATCACTACAGTACTTTGCATACTGCAACACCTCATCAATCAGCTTTGCTTGCCAGCAAATCAAATGACTCTTAATCATCTGGCTAATTTCAGGTCTCAGTCCTTCCACAAATCTGAACACAAAATGAATCATGTCCTTCCCCTCAATTATCTCTGTACCACTGTAATGCTTGAACTCCCGTAACAACCTCTCATAACACGCATGTACCTAAACCTTTTCTTCTTGAGCTATCCTGTCAATTTTCTGCCAATCAGTGTTCTTGGGTGAAATTCTAGTTTTCAAACGTTCAATCACCTTATAGTAATATTTCATTTCCTCACAAGACAGTGCACCTGTAGTTTTATCTCTCTCTGGTTCTCTTGTTGGCTAATCTACACTCTTCTTACACTCTGTCCACAGATTAGCTGGGACCACTGTCTCTAATAATGTGTTCAGGTCCTCCCACAGGCACTTTGGAAGTTTTACAAATGTATCTGTCTGCTGGCACCACTCTACTGGCTTCTCCCTCTATTTTGGATAATCATTTGTAAATGATAGAATATCACTTCTGCTCCAAGGGACATGAACAAAATTCCCTCCTGGAACCTCTCTCGTTGATAAAAGCTTCACTGGCTCTTGACCTTGCTGCACATTTGCAGTCAGCTCCACAGAATAAATTTTCCTTTTGTCTCTTTTCTTTACCCATCTGCCTTCCCATATGTCTAATGATCTCCAAGTCTGGGCATTTTGAAGCAATTCCCTAAGGTGTGCCTTCATTCCGGCAGATCTCATGTGTTCAAAATCTTTAGTCTCGAAATCTTATCTCTAACTCCTTTTCAAATGCCTTGTGTTCTCTATTTCTATGCTGTACTTTTCTGCCACGTCTTCTAACTTCCGATGCACAATGCTCACTTCCCTTGCAATCTTCGGGCACAAATATCTAAACCCTGCTTCTGAGTAGGATTCTAACCTGTTCACACCCAAAGTTCCCTCAATGGCTCACCCGCTTCCATGCTTAGCCTAGAGTAGCTCAAACAGTCCTCTCCTTTAGGAGCTCTCTGCAGGGTATTCAGCTTGTCTAACCATTCAGTCAACTGCTGAGCAGTCAAACCTTGCAACAAGATGTTACTGGCTTGGACAGGTGCTATCTGCTGTGCAACTGCATTTGGGCTCTGTGGTGTCAGCAATTTCAAGCTCTGACTAATGTTTGACCCTCCCATAGTATCTGGAAGTACTCTGAATGGACTGAGGTCTAGCAATTATCTCGATCCGACAAAATCCTGTCCCACAGGAGAAACCACCCGAGTATTTTCATTATGTCCTTCCCGCCATTACATTCTGTGACATAGCACCCCGTTCACATACACTAGGTTTCTTCTGTGCAAATAAGGGTATGGCTGGACCAACAAGTAATAGGTAAAGATATAGCATCTGGGCTTGGTCTGGTACTTAGGTTCTGTGGGAAAGTAACCCCCATATTCTGATTCATCATTGAAGACACATTTGACTGTGTCCCTGTTACTGGAGTGAATCTCGGCATGACTTGTGGCTGCACTTGGGGCAGTAACAGTAGAGTTGGTTTTGTCTGAACCAACATTGGTCTCAGGAAAACCTGTTCCGTAGGCACCATTATGTTTGTGGCCGTTTCCATAATGGGAACATCAGGGTAAATTCTCTGAACCGCTGGCGGTTGCACCTGATTTTGTACCACTGGAGTAGTAGGCGCGTTAAGACTACCCTGCATCGTATTATGTGTCAGGCTAGTATCAACCTGCACCGGACTCACTGTGTCTGAGCTGAGGGATCAGCACTGGTGCTCTAATCACTCTCATGTGCTGCATATGGTGGTGGGCGATTTCTCAATAACTGTAAAATAAACTCATCATCATCTGATTCTTCGTCCCCTGTTGAAGACTTTCTAGCCTCCATACGTTTGGATGGGCTTCTGCTAGTCTTTCTAGTAGCTTTCCTTCCTTCCTTCTCATTCTCCTGTGTAATCGCTGGAAACAACTTAATTCCATGCAAAGTCTCCATTCTCCAAACTCTCTGAACACTGTCCCACCTAGCCTCTGTTAACTTCTTTTCTGCCTTTCTCATTCTCCTCTCGAATTACTGTTGCTGTCTGGTTACTAACTCCCAAATCACTAATGCCTCAAACTGTGCTGGTCTCCGAAGGGGCTTTGTTAGAAATGGGGTTTCTGGTTGGCTAGGGTATGCACCTCAGCCAGGCAGAACCCACCCACTCTAGTCAGGGCAAGGGAGTTACACGTCCAAAATAACCCCTGCTCACCCCCTTGGTAGCTTGGCATGAGCAGTCAGGCCTATCCCAGAAGCAATGTGTAAAGCGTTTGCACAACACACACAACACACGTGACGCACTATCCACACCACAAAGGAAACACAACACCAAGTTACATGAAAGTATACTGTATTGTACACAATGCAATTATTAGGCCAAACATCACATATCAGCAGTACCATGCTACCTTAGCAGTTGTCAGAATGTTACACATTAGTTACTCTGCAAACTAGCAGTAGTCATGTATAACACACAGGTTACCCAGTATTCTGCAACGTAAGCAGTAGTCAGGAAACACATTACTACACCAAAGCACTTGTCATAAGTATATCATAAACGCCCATAGTAGGAACATTATAAACCACATGGCAAGTCATAAAAACATATTAGTATGGTATGCCCATAATAGGAGCACTTGCATGCATATATAAAAACATCAAAATCAGGTAGGCAATATATAACTTATCAAAGTCTGTAAGAAGAACTTAGAATATATATATTGTTCCTTAATGGAGTACCTGGTTTAATGACTAAGGCACCTCAAGTGCCTGGAAGAAGAAAAAATGGGGGCCCCGGCGCTCCTCTGCACCTAACGGGGGGGCCTCTACTACTTTGAGGCAGATGAGGGTGGCACACACCTCCTCTGTGCTATGGACGGGCCCCTCCAGGGGCCTGCAATCACTGGGCCCTCATGAGGGGGGGCCAAAGTCCTCAAGATAGCGTAGTGGGAGGGGTGCACCACGCACCTCCTGCGAGTGGTGATGGGCCCCTCCTGGGGTCCACGATGGCTTGGGGTCCCCCCAGGGCCTGTACTGGCCCTCCGAGTCAGGGGGACCACAACACTGGCACCAGCCCACGAGGGGCCAAAAAGGGGTCTGCAGCACGGGCGAGCCTCAGGTGAGGCTGCCGCCTTGCCCGCCCGCAGATCAACAAAGAGCACTCCGGGGGTCGGCAGGTGAAGGAGAGATGTCTTCCTCTCCTTCCTGCCTCTCGTGGCGTTCCTGCCCAAAGCAGGGCCTTCCGGTGCCCCAGAGGTGATCTGGGGAGGGGTCTTCTCCCTAGAGGCACCAATAGGAGCACGCTTGCTCCGATCCAGGAAAGAAGGATTTCCTTTGTGCCCCGGCGGCACTGAAAGGTGTGCCCCCTCGCACTTCAGCTGAACAGCCTCCCTGGGATGCGACAGTGATTTCTGCCACCCCAACGCACTTTTAAAAGCGTTTGAGCACTCAATTAGACCTGGGTCGCAGCGGTGAATTTCAGGCACCAAAACAGCTGGAGAGCGATGTTCCAAAGAGCTGGACGAAGAGCAGAGGAAGCATTCCTCGTAAAAAAAACGTGGAGTTACGTCAGTGGTTAAAGGAATATGAGAGGGCTCTGGTAGAGCGCAGGATCCCTGAGAAGGATGGGCATTTATGATATTCTTATGACAAGTGCTTTGGTATAATAATGTGTTTCCTGAGTACTGCTTATGTTGCAGAATACTGAGTAACCTGTGTGTTATATGTGACTACTGCTAGTATGCAGAGTAACTAATGTGTAACGTTCTGACAACTGCTAAGGTAGCAGGATAGTACTGATATGTGATGTTTGGCCTAATAATTGCATTGTGTACAATACTGTATATTTTCATATAACTTGGTGTTGTGTTTCCTTTGTGGTGGGGATAGTGCGTCACGTGTGTTGTGTGTGTTGTGCAAACGCTTTACACATTGCTTCTGGGATAGGCCTGACTGCTCGTGCCAAGCTACCAAGGGGGTGAGCAGGGGTTATCTTTGATGTGTAATTACCTTGCCCTGACTAGAGTGGGTGGGTTCTGCCTAGCTGAGGTGCATACCCTAGACAACCAGAACCCCCTTTTCTAACACCTACTCTATGCAGAGTAACTGAGGTTAACGGAGACAAAACAGACATTCTTCTCTTCAGGCAGAAGTCTCTTGCCTGGTCTTCTGCTTGGTGGCATACACATCTGGGCTCCGCATCCGGCCCTGTCTCTTCAACCAAATATCTGGACATTATCATTGACAATCAACTGATCTTAGGAAAACAAATCAACAAGGCACTCAGAGCATACTGCACTCTTCTCAAAATGCTAAGGAAGATTGTCCTGTTTCTCCCACTACACGTCTACAGGACTATTTTTCATTCATTAATTGTTTTCTCCTTTGACTAGGGACATTCTATCTATCTGGGGGTTCCAAATTACCTCACTCATCATCTTCAAATCATGCAGAGCTCAGTTTCCTGACTGATCTTAGGGCTCTCCCCTACAACCCTGGTGTCTTTCCCTCTTAAGTCACTCCACTGGCTTATTCACGTGTCTTCATTTACATGTCTGCTGTCCTTGATAAAACTGACCATTAGCAATAGAATGCCACAATGGAACATTGAATGGGCATCAACATTAAAGTATGTCATCTGGCAAAAACTGGAGTCAGGCTATACTTTCACATTGATTAAAGTATTCTGCAGAGTCACTCTGGACTCTATTGTTGTGCCAGTTCTCTTACACTGACAACACTTAGCTGTACATAAAGAAAACAAAAATTCACATTATGGAGACCCTAAGAATCTGTCCTTCGCAGTTATCTGTGTTGGATGAAGGGCCATTTCCTTCCCGATGCAGACAAAATAGAAGTTTTTCTTTTATTGTCATCTACAAGAAGCTTAATCCATCACTTCTGACTCTTTTAAGTCTGAATTGCTTCCTGCACAATCAGTCACAATATTGGGATCCATCACTACCTCTACCCTTTCGGTCATCACACACATTAACAAGCTTGCCAAAGCTACGAAATGCCATCTTCATATGTAAAAGAAAACATGTCAGCTAATCTCCCCAGATAAAATAGTCAGCAGTATGTGTTCTTGTCATTTCAAGATTAGACTCTGTGAACATTTTACTGGCCAGAATCCTGCATTCACCCTTGGCCCAAATCAAAGCAGCCTTACACCCAACTGCTAGAATGGTTTGCAAAGTAAGGGAACTTATCACATCAGTCCTCCCATTTACAACATTAACTGACTCTCTTATTAAGCTAGAATGTCCTTCAAACTCAGTGTCCTCACAAAGCCCTACATGACGCCAGTCTACCATGCTTTGCCAAAATACTGGCCATCTCAAGTGGATAATGAGGATTCTGAAGGAAGAACTCTTTGCTCTGCAAAATTCCCAAATGCAAGACCTTACTAGTCAGCATCATAATGCATCCATTTAAACAATTTCTTTACCAATCATTGCCTGTTTAAGAATGCAAATCACACAAACACATCTTAATGTCATAAGCACCTAGCTGCTTCTTCTTTTTGCACATTCATGAAGGTAACATTCACCATCTCCTCTCGTTGCTACAACCTATGAACATTTTTGCATTTCCATAATTCAATCTATCCCTTCTCTTATATTTTGTTCCCCTTTTGAAATGGGCTGAACAACATACCTAGACAGACAGGATGCATGACAAATCCATATTCTTTGCATTTTCACAGATATTTCCAATCTTAAGTCCCATTAAATTGTTTATTGATGCATGTCAATAGCTCGAAAATCTATGTTTTAAGTTAAATTAGGAGCACATGACTACATTTAAATATGTTACACATGGTTAAAATGTGTATAGATTTGATGGAAAGTTATTTTCCTTGCTCCTTTTTTTCTTGTGCAATTGTGTATTTGCACAGGATACACTAGTTATATTTTAGTCTACAATTACAATTTGTACAAGTTGAATACTTACTTCGGTAACGTTATTTCTCTATGTACCTAAAGATTCCTCACCTTTCGAATATTCCACAGATTTGAGACTGCATCTTGAAACTTTTAAGTAGTACCTCTGTGGGCCAGAAGGTGGTGCTTTGTTGCTCCACACTGATACTGTTGTATTCCAAAAATGACAAGCAGGATGTATGTAGACTGACATTAGTTGATTTTAAGACTGCCCACGGCCCCAGATGCAGAGGCCCAAAAGCAAATTGGCATGCAGCATGCAGTTCCTAGACTTGGGATCTTATTAATGGACAGAGTCCATTCACAGAAAGTGAAGGATGGAAGGGTCGGTGAGGAATCTGCTGCTAAATAGAGTCTCTGTCCCAAAGAGCATTACCAAAGGTAATTAACTTGTTCTTTTGCTAGAGGCTTCTAGCCCCAGATTCCTCACCTTTTGAAAAGATGCTAATACAATACCTCTTTGGAGGTGGGTCTGCTACTGGTTTCAAACCAGAAAGTCTTGCAGGAACGAGCAGACAAAATGCCCCTCCTGGCGAACCAGATTGTCTGGACAATAATGCTTTACGAACATATGGTGAGATACCCACATTGTCAACAGGGAAATGTCTAAGAAAGGGACTCCGCATGTCAACGCAAAGGTAGACACTTTGGCCTTGTAGAATAAGTAGGGAGCCCTTCCAAAAGCTGCTTTTTTCAATGCACAGCAGACCTTAATTCAGAGCACAATCCAGCAGGAGATGGTTCTCTTCTGCACTGCTTTAACTTTTATGCACCAAGGAGAACCCCAAAAGGAGCTGATCCTACACTTGTTGGTCTATGGTGAATTCTACAAAAAAGTTAATTTTGGGATCCAACCAATGATTCTCCTCCTTAGAGGGGCGAGGCAGACCACAGAATGTGTCACAACATTCAACAAAAAGGATGCCTATGTCCATAGAACCAGTTTGTCTGGAAAGAAGCAAATGTATGGTGGAGTCATCCAATGACCCGGAAGCTCACTTCCACATGCCCTTAGGACTACAACTCACACCCCCATCGTGCACAGTTTTGTTATCACTAATGTTATTGGAAATGATGCAGTTAAATTATGAATGAAGTCAAACAAGATGTAATGACTGACGCAATATGAGGGGTAAGTAGCAGTGCATGGCAAGGACACAAGTAATATTTTCCTTAGGACACGAGTTATAGTTTCCTGAGAAAACTATAATTATAACTATTGAATTTCCATGGTTTTGTTTGTGTAAAACTTGAGCCTAATTATAACGTCATTGTAACCATTGTTGTTTTCATTGAATTTCCAAGGTTTTTTTAAATTCTATTTCCTACATATAATGTCCCTCTAACCTTTGGTTTCTTTAGCAAATTTCTATGCTTTTCTAACGTTAATTAATATTTAATTACTTTATGTTAATCCAATCCCCGTCACGCATGGGTCTTGGCCAGTGGATGTTGACCACAGGGACTGCACCCAACCCCCCCAACAGGCACCAATGCCATGCACCATGCACGGCCTTTGGCCGTGCACAGAGGGGGCTGGCTGCACGGCATCCCCAGGGGCCCAGTCAAATATTGAAAGGGGGAGGGGGACACATGTCCTCCCTCCCCTGGCTGATTTTGTCCCTAGGGACCTGATCCCCAGGGTCTGGCCAATTGTTTTGATGGGAGGGGAAGTGTGCGGGCCAGTCACTGGGCCTATTTTGGCCCCGGAACCCCATTCCTCAGTAGCAACCAATTATTATTAGGGCAAGGGGACAATGCAGCCCCTCTCCCAGGACCAATTTGATCCCCTAAACCCCATCCCACAGGGCCCAGTCACTTGTTCCTGGGTGGGGCTAGTGCACCCTGTGTGCAGTCTTGGGGATGGGGGGAGCTTGGCTCCCTGCCCCCAGCAGCAGCTGGCATTGTCCTTGCACACAAGGAGCAGCAAAATATGCTGCTTCCTGCATGTGGGACCAATTATTCCATCTGTTTTCCTGCCCGCTTGACAGCTGGTCCGAATACAGCAAGCAACAGCAAAGAACTATGTCCCAAAGGTGGGAACCTCAGGACATGGGGTGCTGGCCCTGGCGGGGTGGCGGTCCTCAGGGTCATTCATGCCTTCAGGAGGGGGGCTGGGTGGCCCCCTTCTTTTTTTTATTTAGAGGGCCTGCCCCAGGGAGGTGGTGGTCCCTGGGGCTAAAAATTCCAAGGAGGGGGGCTGTGCAGCCCCCCTTCATCTTTATCATCAATCAGCCTGGGCCCAGGGAGGTGGTGACACTGAGGGCCATTGAGGACCCTGGAGGTGGGGTTCCGCATTGCCCCTCTCCCTTGATGGTAATTTGTTGGCCATGCCCCAGTGAGGTGGTGGACCCCAGGCCATAAATGGCCTACAGAGGGGAGATGTGCAGCCTTCTTTATCTGCGTTCAGTGTTGGTCTGGCCTTGGGGAGGTGGCAGCCCCCGGTACCCCTATCAGCCATGGGGGGGGGGAAGTGCATGCATCCCTCTTGAAAATATTACTTTATATATGCCCCTAGGACCTGGCCCGCCTGAGGGTTGATATGTAAACAAGTGCAGGAGATCACGCTTGATTTTTTTAAGAAATATTTCCTGAGATCCATGGATCCTCTAAGATTTTTGCAGGAATAAAAAAAAAATGCTTTTTGGCCCTAGGGGACACCACCACTAGGCCTCTGTGATCAGCGTGTTCCTACCCATCCCTTTCTCTTTTTCTTTTTTACTTCGGTTTTGGGGTTTGGCTGAGTCTGAGTCCCAAAATGACTGCCAACACTTCCTGTTTAAAGGGTTGGAGGCCAATCAGATATCAGCATTGGGACTGCCGGGTCCGCACAGAATCCACATCCCTAGAGATCTGTATTTGTTTCTTCACATATCTCAAAAACTACTTAACGGATTTACACCAAATAACAAATATCCACAGATCCAATGTGTATAATAAACAAACAAAGATACCACAGCTCCCAAATAGAAGGTCAAAATACACTTGAAGTTCATAGAGTAGGGATTTGTATGATGTTTCAACAGTATATTTTATTGAAGAAAAAAGTTCTATATTCTTCAGTATATTTGTGATAGAACAACAGCTGACACATGTTTTGTCATGCAGTGACGTTTCCAAGGCTATGAAATCATGTATAAATACATAACAGTCAGAATATCAAAAAATACAACCATGGAGCTTACATTAAGAACGTGCTGAAGCAAGAGGATTGTGGTGACACTACCCAAAAGAAGGTGAAGATTCCCATTGTGCTGATTCACAATCAAAGATTTCAACTGATGAGAAGTATAGATTCAAACCTATTTCGGACTTCTATTTGAGTGCTGGGGTATCTTTTTTTGCCAAAAGTATGTGGATATCTGGACAGTTGGGTCCGTGATGGACCCGTGAGACACTCTCTCAGGAGCATCAATTTAAAAATGGAGCATTTTGATTGGCCCAGGGAGCTTTTTTTGCCCTTGGACCAATTTGCTTCAGCAGGAGTCAGTCTCCCACAGAAGCGAGTGCTCTGACTGGCTGCCAGTAACATCACAAAAATGTTGCTGGCAGATATTACAGGACTCAATGACCTCGTCCTCTGTCCTGAAGTTTAAAAAAGTAATATAGGGAACAGGATAGGGTTACCCTGTCCCTCCTGGGCCCCACAGGGGGACCTAGCAGGACCCCTCACCTCCCCCCGGGGTTAAAATACAAAAAACAATTTGGCAATTTTTGACGTGACCCTCTTTGGCTCCGGTGGGATAGAAAAAAAAACAAGAATCAAAATGGCAGGCACATTGTCTAATTATATGCCCCCCTTCCCTTGCTTATTTAAGGGGAGGGGGAACATGCGGCCCACCCCCCTCCGAATCATTAAAGACACCAGGAAGCCCACCACAGGGTCAAAATATGCCAAAATGATGAGTGGCATGCATGGCCCGCTCTTCCCTGAGTCTTGAAAAGGCCCTGGACACATCCACCCCCAGGACTTCTAACTTAAATTATAAATAAATAAAGGAGTCTCTGTGCCCCCCCCCCCCTCACTGAGCCATTAATGACCCCAGAGACACCATCCCCTTGAGGCCGGACGACTTCTTGTAACCTAGGTAGCCCACCCGATACACTCTGGATTCCCTTCTCATACTGAGATAGGCAAGGAAACCTGCCTTTTGCTTCCGCTTTGTGGGAGATTTTCTAAAACTCCCATCAAACGAGAGCATACACAAATTCTGCTCCCAGCAAGCAGGAGCTTTGAAAATGCCCTCACCAGCTGTGAGCAGATGTTTCATCTCTTTCCTTGCCCGCACAGATGAGGACAGATGAAAAGATCAAGAGATTGCTCCCACCCAGTGGGAGCAGCATAAATTGCTTCTCCCTGCAGGCTAAAGTAATGCCAGTGCCTGGAACATGTGGGGGAGTCTGCTTGGGCCCTGGGGTCTCCCCCATGGTCTCCAACATTAGGAATTGTGGGTGCCCTTGGGTGGGCACCAGGGCACCCACCTATATTAAACACAAGCCATTGGGGATGGGGTCCCTCGGGCCAGAATAGGCTGTAGGAGGGGGCCTCACTCCCCTTTAACTTAATTAGTGCCCCCTCCTCTTCAAATTAATTTGTGGCCCCTTAGTGGCTCTCTGGGATGAGGTCTCCAGGGCCTTTTAAAGTCTTGAGGAGTGGGGGCCACTCGGCCCCCTTTTCCTTTAAAAAAATGGCCCTGAAGGATGGGGTCCCCAGGGCCTAATAAGGCTCAGGGAGGGGAGCCAAACAGCCCCCTCTCGTTTTTTACTGGTATAGCCACAGGGAATGGGATCCTTGTGGGTGGAAAAAGGCTTGGGTAGGAGGGCCCTTTTCTTTTTATTGGAACTGGTCCCGAGAAGAGGGGGGTGCATGCTCCCCTTTCCTCAATATATATGTTTTACCCCAGGGGAAGGAGTTCATTGGGGCCCAAAGACCAATCTCATGCTGCACACCCAAAAGGCTTTGGGCAGTGTGGGGTTAATAGCCTGGGGGTTTGGCCACTGAGTCTGATGGCAGGCCAATCCCTGTGGCCAACACACCACTGCGCAAGGATAAAGGCTGTGTGCACAGTGGGATTGGCTTCCTGTGGGGAGTTGGAAATAGCATCGGACTGCAAGACAGGCCCTGTGTCTAAACCAGTGCCTTGCATGAGCAACGTTTGTGTGTGGCGTAGGGTTTGTTCCCTCGAGATGCTGCCTTTGGTGTGGTGGATGAAGGGCTTGGCTGCAAGCCAGGCGCTGAGGCCAACCCCATATTGTACACAATTAAATGTGGTGCACAACATGGTGTTGGCTTCCTGTGGGTGGCTTGTCACAGGGCTGAACACAGGTCAGGCCCTGTGACCATCTTCCTGCGGAGCACAGCTAAAGGGCGAGCATATCGGGGGTTGAGTTTACATATTGAGATTAAATATTCTTTACTTTTAAATAAAAACTGATATTCCACTGGAAAAAACAAAGGTTATAGTAACATTATAGCTAGGTGAATATATCAATGATAACATTAACGTTTTTTAACTAAAAAAGACCACAGAAAATCACCAGTTATAGTTAGCAGAGGTAACTATACCTTGCTCCAGTGCAATACACTGCTTATGAAATTACATAAAATATCAATCATGACATGCTTTGCGATATAATTTATTACATCACTGATGGCATCTCAAATGACATTAGTGATGATATAACTGATGACATCATTCAAATTTATTTTCCACACACTGCTCTATAAATACGTATGGCATTAGAGCTATGAAAGGTACTGCAAAATAGTTCTGAACAATATGAATCATCATTAATGCCATCACAGACTCAACTCCCTTAGGTGTAGCAAGCATGTGTTATCTGCAACACTGACCCTTTGCATACACTTCATGGGTAGTGTAGTTCACATTAACAACAAACCACAGATATATGGGAAAACTGCAGTGCACACAGTGTTCAATATGTATTCAACTGTTCAGAGAATACGCGTCTATTCCAAAATGAATGTCATACTATAGAGAGTTTTTATGTGTGTCAAACCCCTAACAGTTACCGAACGGATGTTGAAAAATGAAAATGATGTGAGTCAAAAAGTGGCTACTGTAAACAGTGTTCACTCCATGGAGAGAGGTTACTCTGTACCACAATGTATGCAGAAATACACTACAGAATACTAAAAAGTATCTACTAAAACAGTGTGCACTATATGCAACACTTGACAAAAAAGACGCTAGTCACTTAAAATAACCAAGGTCTGAAGGGTGGGGCAGATAGCCCATCCTCTGAAGCAAAAGGAGAACATGTGGATAGAGTAATACCTGATGCACACAGTCTTCTACATTACATAGAAATTATCATGCCGAGACTATTCTTTCTAATAACTCCAGGCTGCTTACAATACTTAGTATGTAGTAAGTAAAATATGTGCCCTGTTGCAAACGTTTTCTGCAGAGATAAAAAACCTGTGTAGAACATGCTGAACACAGGCTGTCAACTGTCACCTGCACATAGGGTTGCTCTTCAATGAAAAGATCTATAACATGTTCAAATACTCTACACAACCATGATGATTTCTCATTCTTGGGCTTCCAGCTTCTCCTTTAAGGGTCCCAGGGACTGGATAGGGCACCACTTGTCAGAGCAAGAGTCTCTCCAGAGACTCCAGGTACTGGCAGAGAGAAGTCTTTGTTGTCCCTGAGACGTCAAACAACAGGAGGCAAGCTCTAAATCAAGCCCTTGGAGAGTTCTTCACAAGAAGGAAGGCAACACAAAGTCCAGTCTTTGTCCTCTAGCACAGGCAGAAGCAGCAACTGCAGGACAGCTCCGCAAAGCACAGTCACAGGCAGGGCAGCTCTTCTGCTCTTCTCCAGGCAGAGGTTCCTCTTGGTTTCCAGAAGAGTTTTAAAGTCTGTGGTTTGGGGTGCCCTTCTTATAACCATTTTGCCCTTTGAAGTAGGCCTACGTGAAAGCAAAGTCTCTCTTGGTTGTGAAATCCTGCCTTGCCCAGGCCAGGCCCCAGACACACACCAGGGGGTTGGAGACTGCATTGTGTGAGGGCAGGCACAGCCCTTTCAGGTGTGAGTGACCACTCCGCCCCTCCCTACTAGCACAGATGGCTCATCAGGAAATGCAGACTACACCCCAGCTCCCTTTGTGTCACTGTCTAGTGAGAGGTGCAACCAGCCCAACTGTCAAACTGACCCATA
Organism: Pleurodeles waltl; assembly: GCF_031143425.1. NCBI lineage: Eukaryota > Metazoa > Chordata > Amphibia > Caudata > Salamandridae > Pleurodeles > Pleurodeles waltl. The sequence goes on from NC_090446.1 coordinate 805,146,419, forward strand.
CAGGGAATCCACAAACAGGCAGAGTCACAGAAATGGTTTAAGCAAGAAAATGCCTACTTTCTAAAAGTGGCATTTTCAAACACACAATCTTAAAATCAACTTTACTAAAAGATGTATTTTTAAATTGTGAGCTCAGAGACCCCAAACTCCACAGGTCTATCCACTCCCAAAGGGAATCTACACTTTTATCATATTTAAAGGTAGCTCCCATGTTAACCTATGAGAGGGACAGGCCTTGCAACAGTGAAAAATGAATTTAGCAATATTTCACTGTCAGGACATATAAAACACATTACTATATGTCCTACTTTAACAGTACACTGCACCCTGGTCTTGGGGCTACCTAGGGCCTACATTAGGGGTGTCTTACATGTAAGGAAAGGGAAGGTTTAGGCCTGGCAAGTGGGTACACTCAAATTTACAGTTTATAACTGCACACACTGCCACTGCAGTGGCAGGTCTGAGACTTGATTTCAGAGCTACTTATGTGGGTGGCACAACCAGTGCTGCCTGCCCACTAGTAGCATTTGATTTACAGGCATTGGGCACCTCTGGTGCACCTTACTAGGGAATTACTAGTAAACCAAATATGCTAATTATGGATAAACAAATTAACCATACAATTTACATAGAGAGCTTTTGCACTTTAGCACTGGTTAGCAGTGGTAAAGTGCTCAGAGTTCAAAAGCCAACAGAAACAGGTCAGAAAAAATAGGAGTCAGGAGGCAAAAAGATTGGAGATGACCCTGCAAAAAGGGAAAATTCCAACAATGTCATAGGACATGCCATGAAGGATGTAATATGTGCTGTCATGAGCAGTGCATGGTGGGGGTACAAGTTATAATTAGTTATAGTTAGCACTGCTAACTATAACTGGTGAATGTCTGTGTGTGTTTTAGTTTGTAAAGTTTATGTTATCACTGACATATTCTTCACCTAACTTAAACAAAAACATCTATTAATGAGACCGGACTAAAACATTACTTTAACCTTTGTTTTTTCAGTGAATATGCCAAGGTATTATACCATTGAGAAGGTGAAGAATGTTTCCAGAGGTGGGACTAGAGCTCTGATACTAAGATGGAGAGAATCCAATCAAATAGTCGATCTAGAAACCAAATTGCCTATAGAGCTAAATGTGGAGGAAGAATTGTGAATCCACATAGGCAATTCAATATAGTTGGTGCCTGTCTATTGACTCTCTTTTTTATTTGGGTTTGAACAATAAACAAATCTTCTTTTAACCAGTTTTTTCTTCACTTTGCTTTTTCAGGAGGGAGAGAATGGGGAGTTGGAGAAAGAAGCTGAGAACGACATGGTTGGCTAAGTTTACAAGCCCTACCATTTTCTTTGTTCCACACAAAGAACTGATTTCCTTTCAATAACAGAGATAACATGAAGTTTAATTATCTCATACGTCCTGCAATGTTTTTTATGATTTCCATTGAAGTTACATATATGAGTCTGGAAATGGTTATTTATGTTTGCTCACTATGAGCTTGATGGTCATTTTGTCACCCACTATGGGCTGAATTGAATGATATGCCGGATTAAGTCATAAACCATGGTGTACAAGATTTAGAAATGCAATTGGTGCATGTTGGAACTGTTTTTAATTGTGACATACATTATCTGATTTCTAAGTACACTGATGATGTAAGTGGTTGAGACATGTTAGAACATTGTTTAACTATATTTATTGTGCAGTTTCCATCTTCTAGATCTTAGCATGAAAAGCTTGGATACCCAGATGATCTTAAACCAATAAGACAATACAAGACAGCCCCTATTATTTTGTAAGGAGTGTGGTACTTTCTTTATGTTTTCACCTCTAGCACTGTACATATAGAGCATTTGTAATACTCTACCACTATTGTGAGCAAGACCCTGTAAAATGCGTTGACTTTAGGGCCTTAAAACACAGCACACTTGCATGCACATTCTTCTCAGCTTAGGATGAGGTAAAGTTTAGATAGATAGATAGATAGATAGATAGATAGATAGATAGATAGATAGATAGATAGATAGATAGATAGATAGATAGATTGTTTTTTTCATAGGAACTTTAGACACAGTCTAAACTGCTGAACGGATTTGCAACAAATTTCAGAGAAAGCTAGATCTAGGTCAATAAAGACTGCTTTTTGTGTTTTGGTGTAAATCCTTGAAGTAGTTTTTGAGTAATTAAAGCTCAAAAACTTTGTATATTTAGGGACGCAGAGGATCCGCAGATCCCGACAGATGTCAAGTGGAGATCTGACTGGCTACCACCAACTCAATGAGGAAGTAGTGGCATCCATCTTAAGACTTGGGACACAGTCTTAAGTCCTAAATAAAAGTGAAAAAGACACAAGAGGGCTTGGTAGGAATACCCTGACCACAAGGCCTGGTGGCAGGGGCCCAGAGGGACCCGACCTGCGGCCAAAAATGTTTTTTTTTAAATGTTGCTGCAAATTCATAGAGGATCCATAAATCAGAGGCAAAAACTTCTTCAGGTTAGGTCAGGGCTTGGGAAAAGAGCTGTTTATTCCTTGGGGAGGGGGCTCACGTGGTCCCCCTCTCCAGGTCAAATTTGGCCTTGGGGACCACAACCCTCAGGGCTCAACATATGATTTAGGGGAAGGAGGGCATACGGACCCCGTCCTATGGCCTATTTTGGTCCTGAGACCGCATCCCTCGAGGCCCTGCAACCTTTCCAGGGTGAGGAGGCATGCAGCCCCCACCATCAGGCCATTTTGAGCCCCAGGGACCACATTCCCCGGGGGCCCTGTACATATTTTAGGGCAACGGAGGCATGCCACCTCCCTTCCCAAGACTCTAAAAGCCCTAGGAATCCCATCCCCTGCGGCTACAAAATTAAGTTAAAGGGATGGGGGGACAGGGGCAAACAGTAAGTAGGCTCTAGGGGGCAGGAGCTGTAACGTTTCTCCCATGGCCCCTCCCCTTTAATTAAAATGAACTGCCCTGGGGGATGGGGTCCCTAGGGTCTAACAAGATTCAGGAAGGGGGGCCACATAGCCTCCCTCCCCTTTAATTAAAAAATGGCGCTAGGATATGGGGACATGTGGCCATCTCCTCCTTAATAAATAAAGGCTCTGCAGCTGAAGGTCGTGTGTAGTGTGGAGTTGCCTGTCTTTGGGGGGCAGGTCAGAGGGCCTGGCTGAAAACCCTCACTGTGCACAGCCAAAGACAGCACAGGGCGGGCTTCATGCAGGTGGTCAACACTTACTGTGCACAACCGAAGACCCTGTGCAGTGTGGGGTTGGCTGCCATTACAGGGGTTGGCCACAGGGCCTGGCCTTGTGGTCAAAGCCCCCTGCACATGGTCAAAGGCCATTCGCAGCATGGGGTTGGCTCCATGCGTGGGGGTTGACCACAGGTAAGACTATACCTCCCACCCTAGGTAACTATAACTCGCGCCCTCGCCATGCACAGTTTTGTATTCATTAATTTGACTGCTAATGCTTCATTTGTATTTTTAATAATGTTGTCACATGTGCTGTAATATCTGGGGTAATTAGCAGTGCATGGCAACAGCAAGACTTGTAGTTACTTTAGGGTGCAAGCTACAGTTAGTTGAAATAACTCTAACTATAAGTGCTGATTTTCAATGATTTTGTACGAGCAAATTCAGAACCTAACTATCAAGTCCCTGTAACTTTTGTCTTTTTCAGTGAATTTCAATGTTTTTTTTAACATAAAGTAATTTTAATTACTAAACGTTAAACCAACCACCTCCGTGAACAGTGGGAGTTGGCCTCTGGGCCTGGCCTGTGGCCAAGCCCTGCAGTCAACCCTCTATAACCACCCAACCCCACACTGCCTTCGACCATGCATGGTGGGGGTTTGGCTGCAGTGCCTGCAGCCAACTCCCATAACCATTCAACCTTCCACCACACACAGCTGAAGGGAGTTGGCTGTGGGGTCTCTCTTTCTGAATGTGAGAATAGGTGTGAGATGGTGTCTCTGGGTGTGAGAGTGTCTGTTGGAGTGTTAAAGCGGGAGCATGATGGTCTGAGTGGGTCTGTGATTGGATTTGTGACATTCTCAGTGGGTCTGTGAGTGGGTGTATCAGTGTCTGAGTGGGTCTGTGAGTGGGTGTGTGGGGGTCCGAGTAGGTCTGTGAGTAGGTGCATGAGTGTCTGAGTGGGTGATCCATCAAGTGGAGGGGGCAGAGAAAAACAGGGGGTCAAAAAAGTGAGTTTCGCAATGTTATATCCCACCTGCGCCTCATCCCTGGTGTCTAGTGGTTGCTGTAAGTATTGTGTGTGTGTGTCCTGTTATTTGTCCTTGTGTTATTCGTGCCACTTTGTCACATTCTGTGCCTTGTTCTGTGCCTTGTTCTGTTTTTCTGACTATGCTTACTGCCTTTCTGACTCTGCTCACTGCCTTTTTGTTTTCCGTCCGTCTTTGCTGTTTTTTTCCTCTTCCCATTCCCCCGGCTGTGTCCCCTGTGGCCCCGCCCCCTCATGTTCCCATTTGCCACCGATCCCCGCCTCCCAGCTGCTCCTCCCTCCCACCTTCCCTTCTTAATGGCGGCCGCTGTGCTGCCATGCCGCTGGCACATCAGAGGCAAGCCCGTCTGTGCCTGTCCTTGCCTGGACCGTGCCTAGCGCCAGTCCCCCTGGCCCAGGCACCCCCCACGCCACCAGACGCGGCTACACTGCAGAAGAACTCCTCGCGCTCAACCCTGCCCACCCCACCGCATGCGTCCAGACCTCCCCTAGGCACACCCATGGACCCTTCTCGTGCCGAACCTGCAACTCCACCTGCACTCAACTCACCAAGCACTGCAAGCACTGCAACAACACCACCCACAACAACCACCTCAGCTGCATCCTCCTCAACACCCGCTCCGTCCACAAGCACACCGTCGAACTATGGGACTTGCTCACATCTACTTCCCCAGACATCACCTTCCTCACAGAAACCTGGATGAACTCCTCCTAAGAATCAGACATTGCCATAGCCATCCCTGAGGGCTACAAAATCACCGAGAGAGACCGCACCAACAAACCAGGAGGAGGATTGGCCATGGTCCACTGGAGCTCCATCAGGAACTCAACCGACACCCGCGATGCCCTAGATGCCGCTGAACATCTGCACTTCAAGATCTATGTCAACGCCAACACCACCATGAGAGGAACCATTGTCTACAGACCCCTGGGTCCCTGCCCACAATTTTGCGATGCAATCGCCGACACAATCAGCACCCACGCCCTCATCTCCACGGACTACATGCTCCTCAGCGACCTGAATTTCCACTTGGAGAACACCGACGACAGCAACATCTCAGCCCTACTGGACAACCTCACCAGCCTCGGCCTCAAGCATTTCGTTACTACGCCCACCCATTCAGCAGGCCACACACTCGATGCCATCTTCTCCAACAGCAGCCACATCACTTTCACCCGCACCACCGAACTCCACTGAACCGACCACCGCTGTGTCCATTTCTCCTTCCAGAAACCCACCATCTACCACCAACAGCATCAGACCCGTCACTGCAAGTGGAACAAGATCTCCAAGGACCAACTGATCTCCACCCTCGCCCACGCCCCTCTACCCCACACCAGCGACCCCAACACCGCCACCCTCAACCTCAAGCAGTGGCTTGACGACTGCATCAGCACCCTCGCTCCACTCAGAAAAACTGCCAACACCCGCACCAGCAAGAAAGCTCCCTAGTTTACCAGAGACCTGCAAACCTCCAAGAGGGAATGCCAGAAAGCCGGGAAGATCTGGCACCAAGAGCAAACAGAAAGCAACCACGCCGCCCTCAAATCAGCCATTCGCAAACATCACCAGCTCATCCGGACCACCAAAAGAGCTTTCTAGAAAGAACAGATTGACAACAATGCACACAACAGCAAGTAGCTCTTCAATGTCATCAAGGAACTCACCAACCCCAAATCCTGCTCTGCCGATCCCCCTCACTTGCAAGACCTCTGCGACTCCCTTGACACCTTTTCCACTGCAAGATCGTAGACATCCATTGAAAGCTTCACAATGCTGCCTCCCACCACCACCACGGCCAACGCCGACCACAATGCACCCATCTGCTCCATTACCCTGAATGCCTGGACCCACAATAAAGATGAGGAAAGCACCAAGACAATGAGCACCATCCACTCCGGATCACCTGCCGACCCCTGCCCTCACCACGTCTTCAATAAAGCCAGCCAAATCATCGCCCTCCAGCTTCGGACCATCATCAACAGCTCCTTCGAAACCGCCATTTTCCCGGAGAGCTGGAAACACGCCAAATTCAACGCCCTGCTAAAAAAGCCCAAAGCCGACCCTGAAGACCTCAAGAACTACCGGCCCATCTCCCTGCTCCCCTTCCCTCCAAAGGTCATCGAGAAGATAGTTAACAGCCAGCTATCTCGCTTCCTGGTGGACAACAACCTACTCGACAGTTCCCAGTCTGGCTTCCGCAAGAACTATAGCACCAAGAACGCCCTTATTGCTGCCACTGACAACATCAGAAGCAGGCTCGACAAAGATGAAACCATTGCCCTCATCCTCCTTGACCTCTCCCCAGCCTTCGACACCATCTGTCACCACACACTTCGCAGACGCCTCCACGACGCTGGAGTCCGTCACAAAGCCCTGGACTGGCTCACATCCTTCCTCTCTGGCAGAACCCAAAGAGTCCGCCTCCCACCATTCCTGTCAGAAGCCACCAAGACCATCTGCATAGTTCCCCAGGGATCCTGACTCAGCCCTACGCTCTTCAATGTCTACATGGCTCCGCTCACCAACATCATCCAATCCCACGGCCTTCACATCGTCTCCTACATGGACGACACTCAGCTGATCCTCTCTCTCACGAAGGACCCCGCAACCACCAGGACCAATCTCCACACAGGTCTCCACGCCATTGCCAACTGGATGGAGGCAAGCCGCCTCAAACTAAACTTGGAGAAGACCGAGATCATTATCTTCGGCTCCAACAAAGCAGCATGGGACGACTCCTGGTGGCCTGCCACGTTGGGAACTGCCCCAACGCCCACCAACCACACATGCAACCTCAACTTCATACTCGACTCATCGCTCACTGTGTCCCAGCAAGTCAACGCCATCTCATCCTCATGCTTTAACACCCTTTGCATGCTTTGCAAGACCTTCAGATGGATTCCCATCGAAACCAGAAGAACGTTTACCCACGCCCTCGTCAGCAGCAGAGTGGACTACAGTACCGCACTCTACACAGGAACAACTACCGAGCTCCAGAGAAAACTCCAGCATATCCAGAACGCCTCAGCATGACTCATCCTCAACCTCCCTCTCCACAAACACATCTCAGCCCATCTCAGAGACCTCCACTGGCTCCCCGTCAACAAAAGGATCACCTTCAAACTCCTGATCCACGCCCACAAGGCTCTACACGACGCCGGACCACCTACCTCAACGAGCCTACCTCAACGAGCGCCTCAACTTCCACACTCTGACACGCCAGCTCCGCTCTGCCAACCTCACCCTCATCACCATCCCCCGTGCCCACCGTACCACAGCCGGGGGCAAATCCTTCTCCTACCTTGCTGCAAAGACCTGGAACTCCCTCTCCGTCAACCTACATCTGACCCAGGACATCCTGACCTTCAGGAAGCACCTCAAGACCTGGCTCTTCGAGCAGTAGCTCCCCCCCGCCCAGCACCTTGACACCCAACCGGGTGAGTAGCCCGCTTAACAAAATACTGATTGATTGACTGATAAGGATTTTGAACAGGACTATAGCCCGAACCGCTAGACTGCTGTACACCAAATTTGGCAGGAAGGTAGCGCTTCATCCAGAAGGTACACTTTTTGTTGTTTGGTGTAAATCCATTCAGTAGTTTTTGAGATATTAAAGTAAATCCAAATGTGTATATCTGCGGGGAGTCCAATCACAGATCGATCGCATGGTGTGATCTGATTGGCTGTCAGCACTTCAACCAGAAAGTTATGGCAGCCATCTTGGGACCAATATAGATGATAGCACCTCACTGAAATGCATTGAAGGGAATGGCAAGCTTTGAGGGTCACAAAATGGGGAACGTATAAAGGGTGATAACAGATTTTAGTTACAATATAAATCATTTGTAGGTAAGGCAATTTTAACCTGTGAAAAAGCTTTCTGCTAGGATCTCATGAATCATGCTTGAGAGAAAACTGTTTTCTCATGATTTGCTCTTTGAGGTTACAGAAGGTGCTTCTTACACTATTGTTCTCAGCTATATAAGAATGAAATCTGAAATTCTCTTTAAAATATGTTCTTCCTCCAGGAGCAGCCTCTTGATTCCTTTGTGTTCTACTGCAGCCTCCCAGAGTGTGCTAAAGAACAACTAGCTAACAGTCTTACTTATGACAAACGTGTGGCACACCGAAGCCACGTTGACTGAATCAAAATGGCAAAACGTAAAACATTTAATTTAGAGAGGAACAAAATCAGGGGGTTCATATTGTCACAGAAATTATGGTTGGTGCTGTAGAAAGAAAAATTAGGACACGTTTTAAGTGATTTCTCAAATGTCTTCCTCTTTTATTTCATAAAGCAATTCTGACATGTAGACTGAAACATCCACTTTCAACACCAGCAGCAGACTGCCAATTAACTCCCTGGTGATCAGCAGTTTACTACAATGTTATAATAAGCAACTAGAGTGCTAACATTCTGAATTCATGCCAAAAGTGTGGCACATCTTGGTGGAATCGAAGTGGAAAACCAAAAGAATTTTCTACTGAGGATACTGCAGTAAATGAAGAGATTAGGGAACTTTATAACAAATAAGTCCCCCATGATGGCCACCAGAGAAAATGAGCCCAAATGTAGCATACATATCACCCAAATGTAGCCCAAGTATGGCCCAAGTATAGCCCAATGACAGGAGTGGGTGCCAGACACTTTTGCTTTTTTGCAGTTTTATATAGTGCAGACTTGAACTGAAGGTACTGTAGTGCTTTACATGAGCACCAGGTACATTACACAAAGACACATTCCTTTTGGGCTTTAGGCATGGGAAGATTAAGGCCCTCCTTACAACATCGGCGGTAAAAGCCGCTTACCGCCGTGCAGAAGACCGCCAATACACCGCCGTGGCCGCGGTAGACCGCCACAGCTATTATGACATACATCACGGAATCTGCCGAAATTCAGACACCCACACAAGTCCGCCACACCAAAGGTCAGCGATAAACATGCGGAAACAAACCCTCCACCTCCACGCCAACAGAAACATGCCCATGCTATTACGACCCACGAATCCAAGCGGCGGTCTTTCAAATGCGGTATTCCATTGGCGGTACACACCGCTGCGCTCAAAATACACACACAGCTCCAAAACACCGCTACATTGGACAATTACAAATACACACACCTGATACTCATACACACACCACTCCCACACACCCCACACAATATAAAACACACACCCACATCACCCACAAACCCCTACGACCAGAAATTAGAGACGAAGGCCAGAGAGAGACAGCACAGAATACATAACACCATCACACAGAGGCACACTACACCATCACCCACACAACATCCACGCACAAAACACCACATACCACTACACTCACCACACTCATCAACACATACACCACCCCACACATCACACACAACACCCCATGTCACGCCAAAGACACCCCCGCTTCTCCGAGGAGGAGCTCAGGGTCATGGTCGAGGAAATCATCAGGGTAGAGCCACAGCTATTTGGCTCACAGGTACAGTACACATCCATAGCCAGGAAGATGGAGCTATGGCAAAGAATAGTCGACAGGGTCAACGCTGTGGGACAGCACCCAAGAAATAGGGAGGACATCAGGAAGAGGTGGAACGACCTACAGGGGAAGGTGCGTTCCACGGTATCCAGGCACCACATCGCGGTACAGCGGACTGGCGGCGGACCGCCACCTCCTCCCCCACAACTAACAACATGGGAGGAGCAAGTCTTGACCATCATGCATCCTGAGGGCCTCGCAGGAGTCGTTGGAGGAACTGACACTGGTAAGTCAAATCTTCACTATCATATCCCCCACCCTACCTGCATGCTATCACACACCCCTACCCTCACACCCTCCCCTATCACCCTAACTCCTCACTAACCTACCCATAACACCAACCACCTATCCCAACCCCAAAACCTGCATGACACAACTCAGCATGGACACCCATCACTAAAGCATGCCCACTGCACAGACCCACAACACCCCCCAAACATCACCACACAAGCCCCCACACAGGAATGCCTGCACTGGGGTTCATGCACACCCAACCATTGCACACCATGAAACACACACATGCAATAATCATGTACTTATACCCCCGCAGGAACCCGAAGGACCGTCACCACACCAGAGGGTCCAGCCAACACCACTCCACCCCCAGAAGAGGCCCACAGTGACGACAGCAGCTCTGCCCTACTGGATCTTGATGACCAGCCCGGACCATCGTGGGCCTCAGGACAGTCGGTTCCCCTTGCCCAGCCACAGCCCAACACCGAACTGCCACCCTCTGGTAACACCAGCACAGCACCCACCCAGCGGGCCCAAACCTCCCTACCCAGGACAGGTCAATCAGCGGTGTGTCCACCACTACAGGGCACCCAGGCTATCCCAACACCCCAACAACAACAGGGACCTGGGGGCAGTGGTAGTGGGCACACGGTCCAGGGGACGGAGGCACAGGAACACCGGGGAACTGGGAGGGCTGCTGTGCGACAGGGGGCGGACAGGCCAAGGGAACTTACTCTCAACGAGGCCCTCTCCTCCATCATGGGAGCATACCACCACTCCCAGGAGACGATGGCAATGGTACTGGCCAAGTTGCAGGAGACCCTGCGTCTGCAGGAGGAACAGTATTTGGGGTTCAGGGAGGAGCTGAGGACCATCGGCTCCGCCCTGGGCACCATCGTAGGGGTGCTGACGGACATTCAAAAGACCTTGAGGGACACCCAAGGGGCCCCTGACACTAGCCAGGATGATGAAATGCCCACCACCTCCGCCGGCGCTAGTGGACAGGAGGCACCGCCACAGGACCAACACACCAGCACCCCACCCCCTGCAGACGGACAACCACCACGAAAGCGGGCCCTGAGATCCAGGAACAGGACAGAGCAAGATGGCAAGACCGCCGCCAGGAAATAAGACCACCCTGATTGTCCCCCCACTGTCCCACTTTGTTACCCTGTCCAGATTGGAACTGCCCCAACTCCACTTCCAATGGCCAGATGTGCAATGTACCTGTGAGACTAATAGACTGGACTCTGCCATGGACATTCTTCCACCATGACCTCTCCCCATTTCACAAACCCCCTACATTTTTATGCACTTCAATAAACACCCTTGAAACCTCAATAATATTGGAGTCAGTCAATGATTGTGAACTTTGTATTGTCAATTACAGTGTTAAAAAAGGTTACCCATTGGAAGGTCAACATACCAATGTCACACATCACAAGCCTTTCAAGGGTGCAAGCTGTTGACACGTAGGTTACCACATTACTGAAACTGAAATGGAAGGGGACAACTCAGTTACCAAATAGGGAGTGAAATGTAGGTACAGGATAGAGGTAGACGTGTGAAATGTAATATAATGTGAAACATGAAATTGTACTCACCTGTGTCTCATTGAAAATATTGCTGTATGACTGACTCCCTGTTGTCATTCTCATCTTCATCAGCTTCATCCTCATCACTGTCCACAGGCTCCACAGGCTCAACCGCTGCAACAACACCGTCATCTGGATCATCCTCCTGCAGAAAATGCACCTGGCGTCGCAATGCCAAGTTATGGAGCATGGAGCAGGCGATGATGATGTCGCACACCTTCTTTGGTGAGTAGTATAGGGACCCACCTGTCATATGGAGGCACCTGAACCTGGCCTTCAGGAGGCCGAAGGTCCGCTCGATCACCCTCCTAGTCCGCCCATGGGCCTCACTGTACCGTTCCTCTGCCATGGTCCTGTGATTCCTCACTGGGGTCAGTAGCCAGGACAGGTTGGGGTAACCAGAGTCCCCCAATAGCCATACACGGTGCCTCTGGAGTTGACCCATCATATCAGGGATGCTGCTGTTCCGCAGGATGTAGACGTCATGCACAGAGCCAGGGAACATTGAATTTACCTGCGAGATGTACTGGTCTGCCAAACAGACCATCTGGACATTTATTGAATGATAACTCTTCCTGTTCATGTACACCTGTTCATTCCTGCGGGGGGACCAGAGCTACATGGGTCCCATCAATGGCACCTATGACGTTGGGGATATATCCAAGGGCATAGAAGTCACCTTTCACTGTAGGCAAATCCTCCACCTCAGGGAAAATGATGTATCTCCTTACGTGTTTCAGCAGGGCAGACAACACTCAGGACAACACATTGGAAAACATAGGCTGGGACATCCCTGATGCCATGGCCACTGTTGTCTGAAAAGACCCACTTGCAAGGAAATGGAGCACTGACAGCACCTGCACGTCAGGGGGGATTCCAGTCGGATGGCGGATTGGTGACATCAGGTCTGGCTCCAACTGGGTACATAGTTCCTGGATTGTGGCACTGACAAACCGGTAGGTCACGATGACATCTTGCACTTCCATTGTCAACAGGTCCACCAGCGGTCGGTACACCGGCAGATTCCGCCATCTTTCAATATGTCCCAACTGACGGTGCCTAAGAAGGACAACAGCGAAGAAACTGTCAGCATTCCTCCAGGTACGTACCCACAGTCACACACAAGACTACAACAGACAATTAACCCATCCGGGAAAGGTATTGAGTGTAGGCCTCGGTATGTGTGACGCAGTAGTAAATGAAGCCATGTGGGCCCCTGAAATGGCGGCTGCCTGACCTCTAAACTGGGACATTGGAATTGTGGGGTAACTGCGTTGGCGTTGGACCCCGTCGCGGTAGGCGGTCGTAGAGCGCGGCGCAATGCTGCATTGGTTAACAGTGGACCCGATGGGTCCCAGGAGCCAATGAACAGGTGCGCTGACGGTTATGATGCGCACCGCCGCGGACGTCACCGCCGCGGACGTCACCACCATTTTCTATCTCTTCAATCACTAGATACCTGACCTTCGACAGGAGAGGACCTACACTGCTAGTGCTGCTGTGACCTCGGTCTGGAAGCGACGATGGCTGCTGCGTCTGGGGAAAGGGCCCCTGCCTTCACTGCACAGGAGTTGGAGAAACTTGTGGATGGGGTCCTCCCCCCGTATACGCTACTCTACGGTCCTCCAGACCAACAGGTTAGTACACAGGGAGCACGTCGAATGGGCTAGGCCTGGGTGGAGAGGCTGGGTGGATGAGAGAAGGGGGCAGAGTACATAGAACAGTCATGCATGGGGATGAATGGGCCACAGGGATAGAGTTGGGAGGGGGCCAATTACAACAACGGTGCTGTATGTAATGACTGTTCCTCTTTCCTTGTGCATGTCATGTAGGTCAGCACCTACCAGAAGAGGGACATTTGGCGTGCCATCGCCAAGGAAGTCCGGACCCTGGGGACCCACCCGAGACGGGGCACCCACTGCCGGAAGAGATGGGAGGACATTCGCCGCTGCAGCAAGAAGATGGCGGAGGCTCATCTGGGGATGGCCTCCCAACGTGGGAGGGGTGCCCGTCGCACCATGACCCCCCTGATGTTCCGGATCCTGGCGGTGGCCTGGGCGCTTAAGGACATCACAGCAGACACAAGGGGGTGAGTACAACCTCATCCTATGGAATTTGCGTGCAGTGGAGGTGTCTGGGTGGGGGTTGTGGGTTGTGGGTGTCCCTAGGGCAGGGCGAGTTAGGTAGGCAAGGCCCCTCCGTTATGTAGGGCGATGTGGCACTCCACCACAGCTCCAAAAAAAAAGCAAATTGATGTATAGTTGCCCCTTTGCCATCAATGTGGGCTGATTTATACCATTGCCATGTAGGCCATATCCCAGATATAGCATGTGCAGATGTCAGGAGCACGGCGTAATGCATGGGGTTGCTGCGTTTGTCTTGTCCGCCAACGGTAGCGGTATGCCATGCACTAAAACTCTCTTTCTTCTGTCTCACCCCTTTTCCTGCTCTTCCTGTCCTTCTGTACATCAGCATCAACAGGCGGAGGTACAGTGGCACCGGAGCACGAGGGAGCTGCATCCCACATGGCCATGGAGGGCCACACCACAGACTCTGAATTCACCACTGGGACGGAGGGCGAGGGGAGCTTCACGTCGGCCACGGGATCACCAAACAGCGACACGGACTCGTCCGCCGATGGGAGCTCCCCTGTGATGGTGGCACCATCTTTGCGTCCCACTTCTACAGGTACAGCCGCCACCTCCCCTACCAGCACCGCCCTCCCAGCAGCCCCTCAGCGTTCGCCCTGTGCCCACTCACCCATGAGGGTGGGCATCACCTTCGCCCCAGGCACCTCAGGCCCTGCCCCAGTCACCCCTGCTGCCCTCAGTGAGGAGGCCATTGACCTCCTCAGGTCACTCACTGTTGGGAAGTCTACCATTGTGAATGCCATCCAGGGTGTAGAACGAGAGTTGAAACACGGTAATGCATTCCTGGAAGGCATTCATTCTGGTCAGGCTGTCCTTCAGCGAACCCTGCAGTCTCTGGCCTCAGCACTGATGGCAGCTATATTCCCCGTGTCCAGCCTCCCCCCTCCAACTTGCTCCACCCAGACCCAATCACCTGTACCCCAGCCCATCCCAAGCACACCTACAGACCAGCATGCCCACAAGTCAACACACACAAGTAGCTCAAGCAAACATAGGCACCACACACACCACAGGCCCTCACACAAGCATCAGACCCATACAGACACAGCAACATCCACTGTCTCCACTGTGTCCCCCTCCTCCTCTTCTCCATCCTCCCTCCCAGTCTTGTCTACACACACACCTGCATGCACCACATCTACAGGCACTAGGACTCGCACCAGGACACCCAGCACCCCAAGCCGCTCACCTGCACTCACCACCTCCACTGTCATTTACACGTCCCCTGTGTCCTCTCCCAGTGTGTCTGTGATGCCCCCTCCCAAAGTACCCAAACGCCGGCAATCACTCACCCAACATCCATCCCCCTCACGAAAGCCTCCAGTACCTGCACCTGCACCCAAAACAGCTAAAGTGACACCTCCTACAACCACCTCCTCTTCCTCCACTCCCAGACCCCCTCCAGCTACCCATCCCAGTGTACGTCAGAAACTGTCCCTCTGTCAAATTTACCTTTTTGCCCCCACCCCCCCTCCAATTCATCAGTCCCATCGTAGCGCCTCAGCCAAAAAGCCTCCAGTACCAGTGGTGCGTGTACCAGGTTTTTGGAGTGCCCCGTCCACCAGGGCAGGCAGTAGGACCCGTAAAGGCTCCGAAATTGGAGAGTGGACGACGGGACCGTGTCAAGACTCCTGGTGGGACAAACAGTGACATGGGACATGGGATCCAAGGGATCCAAGGCGATTGGTGAGTCATCTGTAACTCAAAAGAAGGTGGGGAAGGTCCTGAGGAAGTCACCCCAAACTGTTGTGAGTGTCACGGCGGAGAAGTGCGCCATCATTTCCGGCAGTCCAGAACCAACCACCAGCACCGTCGTTACTGGTCAGGAGACCACCGCCAGAGTCATAGCCCAGGAGGGCTCAAGTATCGTTACTGGTCAGGAGATCACTGCCAGAGTCATAGCCAAGGAGGGCTCAAGTATGATTACTGGTCAGGAGACTACCGCCAGAGTCATAGCCCAGGAGGGCTCAAGTATCGTAACTGGTCCGGAGACCACCGCCAGAGTCATAGCCCAGGAGGGCTCAAGTATCGTAACTGGTCAGGAGACCACCGCCAGAATCATAGCCCAGGAGGGCTCAAGTATCGTTGCTGGTCCGGAGACCAGCGCCAGAGTCATAGCCCAGGAGGGCTCAAGTATCGTAACTGGTCAGGAGACCACCGCCAGAGTCATAGCCCAGGAGGGCTCAAGTATCGTAACTGGTCCGGAGACCACCGCCAGAGTCATAGCCCAGTAGGGCTCAAGTATCGTAACTGGTCCGGAGACCACCGCCAGAGTCATAGCCCAGGAGGGCTCAAGTATCGTAACTGGTCAGGAGACCACCGCCAGAGTCATAGCCCAGGAGGGCTCAAGTATCGTAACTGGTCCAGAGACCACCGCCAGAGTCATAGCCCAGGAGGGCTCAAGTATCGTCACTGGTCAGGAGACCACCACCAGAGTCATAGCCCAGGAGGGCTCAAGTATCGTAACTGGTCAGGAGACCACCGCCAGAGTCATAGCCCAGGAGGGCTCAAGTATCGTAACTGGTCCAGAGACCACCGCCGGAGTCACAGCCCAGGAGGGTCCAGAATCCCACAGCCCCGCTGGGCAATGATGGAACATCAAGCCACACCCCAATGTCCAGTGTGGAGTTCGTCATGCCACACCCCAATGTCCAGTGTGGAGTTTGTCATGCCACACACCAATATCAGTACCACAACCGCCATGGCAAAGCACCGCTGAACAGGGCCAAGACTGCCATGGCTAAGCACCGCTGAACAGGGCCAAGACTGCCATGGAGAAGACCGCTGAACATGGCAAAGACCGCCATGGTGAAGACCGCTGAACAGGGCCAAGACTGCCATGGTGAAGACCGCTGAACAGGGCAAAGACCGCCATGGTGAAGACCACTGAACAGGGAAAAGACCGCCATGGTGAAGACCGCTGAACAAGGCCAAGACTGCCATGGCAAAGCACCGCTGAACAAGGCCAAGACTGCCATGGCAAAGCACCGCTGAACAGGGCCAAGACTGCCATGGTGAAGACCGCTGAACAGGGCAAAGACCGCCATGGTGAAGACCGCTGAACAGGGCAAAGACTGCCATGGTGAAGACCGCTGAACAGGGCAAAGACCGCCATGGTGAAGACCGCTGAACAGGGCAAAGACCGCCATTGTGAAGACCGCTGAACAGGGCCAAGATGCCATGGTGAAGACCGCTGAACAGGGCCAAGACTGCCATGGTGAAGACCGCTAAACAGGGCAAAGACCGCCATGGTGAAGACAGCTAAACAGGGTAAAGACCGCCATGGCAAAGCACCGCTGAAAAAGGCCAAGACTGCCATGGCAAAGCACCGCTGAGAGACTGTGGCTTTGCACTCCCCAGGATGTAACAGTGGGCAAGCCAGCCACTGTATAGACTTGAGAGACTGTGGCTTTGCACTCCCCAGGATGTAACAGTGGGCAAGCCAGCCACTGTATAGACTTGAGAGACTGTGGCTTTGCACTCCCCAGGATGTAACAGTGGGCAAGCCAGCCACTGTATAGACTTGAGAGACTGTGGCTTTGCACTCCCCAGGATACATCAATGGGCAAGTAGCCCCGTCGTGAATCTGGCTTCGCATTCATCTGGCTGAGGTGCCCTCCCTTCCCTTCCCCCTGAGGTGCCTGTAGGGTTTCTATCTGATGCACCGGCAGTGTTCTCTCGAATTTTGGTCAGGTATTTATTGTGGGCGTCGCCCATGCATTTTTGGACTGTTGGTGCACAGACATTGTTGTGTACATCTCTGCACTACTTCTTGTATTGTACATTTATTTTTGACAGATTTCGCGATATATATATCCGTATATTTTTAAATGAGTAGTATATTGGCACAATACAAAGTTTGACCGCTATTCGCTTTGTCTTTGCATTCTTCCGGGGGGATTGTGGGTTGTTACTGTGATTTTTGTGAATGCATTGGTGTGTATGTTGTAATATGCGAGGGTGGGGGTGTTTGGTGGGTGTCCCCGTAACTTTTGCCTCCCCCGTGTCGTAGGTGCTGTACTCACCGGTATGTTCTGCGCCGATGTCGCTGTTGCTCGTAGATGAGCAGGAATGCAAGGGCTGGGAGTATTTGTAGTTCCGGCTCCATGGTGTCCTCGTTCCTCGTGGGATGTGTTGAGGTGAGCGTTTTCCCATAGCAAAAGCTGTTTCCGCCGTGTTTTTATCCACGGTGAATCCGTCCCGGAAAAGGTGGCGGATTGGTGTGTTGTGATAGTGTGGGCGGTACATTGTCTCCCACCTGTCTGTTGGTGGTGACCACCGCGCTGTTTGTCTGTACCGCTGTGGCGGGCAATGTGTTAAAGTGGCTGTCTTAGTTGGCGGTTTCCGCCAGGGTCGTAATTCCCTTTCTTTGTCCACTGGCCTGTTTGCGGTATTACCCCACCTTTTACACCGTCCGCCAGGGTTGTAATGACCCCCTAAGTGATTTGCCCAGAATCACAGAATGTCAAGCTGAACCGAAACTCGTGCCCTAAGATAGCTATAACTCGGATCCTTGCCATGCACTGCCCCAGACATCGCATCACTCATGACAGAAAACTGTGTATGGTGATAGCACGAGCTATAGTTACTTGAAATACCTATCACAACTGAATTTCTATGGTTTTGTTCCTTTTAAAATCTGAACCTAACTATAACGTCCCTGTGCCCTTTTGTTTTTTTAGTGAATATATATATATATATATATATATATATATATATATATATATATAGCACCTAAAATATTGCTACCACGAAGAACATATTGCTAAGAAATTTTACAGTTAACATTAAAATGGTTTAAATATGAAGCTCCTTTTCAGTGTGCATGTATAGAGCACACAGTCAAATATATAAAACCATCAGCAGTTAAATGTAACAAACCATAATGAACTGACACTCAAGCCCACATAGCAAAGCTATGAATGAATTAAGAAGATGTTTACCTGCCACTCCAAAAGGTCTCCGCAACCCCTGTGTGCATTTTTTTAAATTGCTTTCCTTCAGGTCCATTCTCCCATACCGAACAATTTGGCAAACCAAGTACGTTTTATCTCGATTAAGGTCTTTGTTTCCAAGGTCCTAGTTTATACAGAGATAAGTACCGTTTTAGATGTTACACATAATTGTGGCTGTTTTATAAACAATTGCATATTATATTAGTTTTGTTTTGTCGAAGGCTACACGCAGAAATTTATATATTGCATTATGCATGCAGGGGTACATATTGCATTGTGCACAGTGTCTGGTCGAATGTCAGACCATGGACTCAATACCTTCTCTTCATGGCCCTCAGTTGTGCTCAGTCTGTGTTTTCTTTCCATGACACATTGATGTGGTGAAAATTACATAATTTTTCATATTTGTTTCAGAATTAATTATGAACATTTATTTATTTGATTCAAGTTGGAAGTAGTCACTTCAGGCAGCTAATGCCCATTTACTCTATGAGATTATCTGTGTGGATTTCAGGGTGAAGGTGTTTTTTTCATAGGTCTATGAAACACTTCAATCATTCAAAAATGATGTATAAACTTGCTATTTGTTAGTCATTTGCTTGCAAATTTGTTAGCAATTTGCTGTCGTGCACCCCCTCTAAGAAGCACATTCATGGTCCAGCTTTTACCACAAGGTACAGTAAAAACGACGAACAAAATGTAAATTACACACAGTACATGTGATAAATATGTTTACTTACAGTAAATACAACTTTTAAATTGTTCAGCATATCTATCTCCTTTGGAACACCCTTACTTCCCCATCTCACCAAGTAATTTTCACTGTTGAAAATAGGAAATAAAGAAACAACGTAAATTTGGTATAAACTCTAATGGGTTTACCAAATAAAGATGGAATATGCTTTCATAGCTGTATTTTGAGTAAAAGTGACGTCACACACAATTATGAGAAAATTATATAATCAGCCTGCATTAAACTTCGTTGCAAAAAAGACAAATACAATACCGTATACATAAAATAAATACCCAATGGTCATAAATCACTGGGTCAAATTTCTTGACACTTGACATACCTAAATATTATTTATGTGTCCTATAATTATGCAGGGATTCGTTGTGTACATTGAAAGTTTTACTTAGCACAATAATGCAAGATTAATAGAAATAAACATTGTAACAGTTCTGAAGCAGTATATATGATAGGTGTCTAAGGGCCAGATGTAGGTAGCCTTTTGCACGTCGCAAACTGCGAAAAATGCAGTTTGTGACGTGCAAAAGGCCAAATGCGATGCACAACCGCAAACTGCGAATCGGTACCGACTCGCAATTTGAGGCTGCGACTCGCAAATAGGAAGGGGTGTTCCCTTTCTATTTGCGACCGCATCGCCATGCTGAGTTGCTTTGCGGTCGCAAACCAACTCGCAGTTACCATCCACTTAAAGTGGATGGTAACTCATTTGCAAAAGGGGAGGGGTCCCCATGGGACCCCGTCCCCTTTGTGAATGCCCCCCCCAAAAAATGTTCAGAGCAGGCAGTGGTCCTGGGGACCACTGCCTACTCTGAAAAAAACGAAACCAAATGGTTTCGGAAGTTTTTCTTTTTGCAGCTCATTTTCCTTTAAGGAAAACGGGCTGCAAAACGAAAAAAAAAAATGCTTTATTAAAAAAGCAGTCACAGACATGGTGGTCTGCTGTCTCCTGCAGGCCACCATCCCTGTGAGTGCATGGACTCACTATGGGGTCGCAAACTGCGACCCACCTCATTAATATTCATGAGGTGGGTCTTTGCGACCCCATAGCGAGTCGCAGAAGGTGTCTGCACCTTTCTGCATTTCGTTTTGCAAGTTGCAATTTGTGAGTCGCTATGACTCGCAAATTGCAAGTCGCAATTTTCTACCTACCTACATCTGGCCCTAAGACACTGCAAAGCTTCAGGTTCAGGTTTATGAATGCACCAAGGAGGCACATCAACCATTGCTCCCATGAGAGCCATTGTGTGTTCTCACTTGAGACCCATCACAAGTGCTTCGCTATTGCACATCACTTTGTGGTTTTATGTTGTATAAAACCTCGTGCCCCCCAGATGCACATAAATGTGTTACCCATGGTGCAAATCATCCTATATTCTGCTGTTACACATTGTTTCTCCTGCTTTATTTTATAGCGAATGGTCTTTGTGCATTAACGGCTGCATGTTTGTTGTTCTATCTGTGTATGTATGTCTGTTGGGCTTTGCGAACGTCATAGGCTATTGGTGTGATGAATTAATATCCTAACAGCCCTTAAAGCCCATAATACACTCACATCTGGATGGCGGTAATGGGTTGCTCCAGACGCTACACTGGCCATCCGATTACGCTACAATGCATTCTGTATGCTGCAGAAAATATCATAAATGGCTTGATAAAATGTTCGGGTTGCGCAGGTACATGTGAGCTCACCGGTGTTAGCGCATCTCACCTTATTTGGTTATTTGTCATTACTTTATAAGGGGACGCGTTAGAGGTTCGATGGACCTTTCGACTGCGCTTAGAGTAGTTCCATAAACTCAAATCAATAACACCATCAATCAATAACATCAGTAATCTTAGTAGTCAGTAATTTCCATGCACCATGACCCCTTGATCATGATTAACCACACCTTTATGTAAAAGTTAGAATGTTAATTTCCATATTTGAACAATGCTAATATCACGAAATTTAGTCTCAAAATCAAATGATAAGCATACAGAAAAAATATTGGTTGACCTAATCTTCTAAAGAATTTTAACTTAATCAAAGTTTGGATCACTGTACATTCTCTGGTTACAGTACGAATTATTAGCAAGATTAACTGTGCAAAAGAAATGGCATACATTGAGATTCAGCAAAGAAAAGACATCAACTGTTGTTAATATTTAGCAGGCATCAATCAGTGAGTGTCCTAACTAACCTTCAGATTAGAATGGCATGTTTGGGTTTCTTGCAAAACAATTTAGTCAACACAAATTTGGAAAAACATCTAACTATGGCTCTATCAAATTTAGCGGTTGGTACCTAAGGACAAAAGCAAATAGACATAACAATCGGTAACATCGTCTTATACCTTGCCTCAGATTGGTTCAGCAAGCTGCAACCGTCTTCGTCAACTGGACATCTGTTCGGTCAGCAAAGCATTGGAATTCAGCAATAAAGTTCAAGATAGGAAATGTCTCTTCATGTAGTTCAGAATGAATAATATCTATCCTCTCAGAATGGTTAGGAAAGTACGGGGAGAATGGCTTAATGCCTTCTCTCCTCTCTGTACAGTCTGGCTAAGTTAGATTCCCTAAAACGACTTCCCATGTTGCTATTGGTCAAAGAATCGTACGTTTATGTTTAGTCCAATGAAAGTAGAACCTCAAATCTAAAAATTTACTAAACCATTGTTCACATGTCGATGATTGGCTCATCTTCTCCTGTTCCCGTCTTTGGGCTCGTCAGGTTACAGATTTGAATCAGCTTATGCTCCAGTCAGTGCATCCATTGTCTGCTCCTGGGATTGTTGCCTTTACACACACTAAATTATACAAAGTATCCTTAGCTAGTACAATATATTCTAGCAAGCAATTCTCATGGGAAAGGATTCTAGCTACTAATATTCGGTCAATGCAATGGAAAATCACAATTTAACTCTCTAAGAAGCCATTTTATAATTCGTCTATGCAATGCAACTTGACATGAGGCCCTGCAACTAGGCCCAAGTCCTCGCTAATTTAAGGCCTATGATTAATGAAGCAAATACATAACCATGAATATGACATACTACTACAATAACCCAAATATAAGCTTGACATTTTCATTAATAAGCTGTTAATAAGTACACTTTGTGATTATTGATGGTCACTCAAGTAGGCACATTTTTAAACGTGCATTATTTTTCTACATTGTCATTTTCTACTCAAACTTAGCACTCAGAATACATGAATGTTCATTAGTAAAATTTCAGCATTAACACTGGTTAGCTGCTGGCTTGTGTTGTTAACAATAGTCCAGTTCAAGGACAGTCCATAGACTCATGGTGTGACCCCATGCTGCCTGTTACATCAGTATAATCAATACAACTGAAGGACGGAGAACAGATTAACATAAAATACAATTTTTGTGCATAGGGCAGATTTGGAGTTTCTTTTCACTACAATCAGATAAGATAGCCTGATGTTATATGCACAAATATATGTATGAGGGTAATTAAATCAATTTAGGCTGCCAAGAAAAAATAGAAGAAAAATGTCAACATTTACAGAAGTAAAAACATGATAAATGTCTGCCAAATTGCACGCTGATTTGCAAGATGAACACTTTTCTCAACCTCCATTTTAACTGTGGTCCCTCTTGATGAATCAGCACACTTTTTCAAATACCAAAGTAAGCTAAACAACTCCCAAATTCCATGTAAATTCATCAAACAACTCTAAAGTTATAGGCAAGTCAAAGATACACATTTCCAACTGTTGAGATAGCTATGTTTTTGTAAGGATGTTATACCCTTCGAAAAGCTGCTTTAAACGTTAATTTTTCAAACGCTATTGAATGAGTTTGGTCCAAACTAACCACAGGCACTTCTCAGAGTAAAATTGTATTTTCATGCTAAGAAATCTGTTTAACCGTTTTTCTGTATCAGAGGGCAAAGAGTAGTATTGGAAATGTAACCTTCCTTTTTTGGCCCTTTGTTGATGGGTGTGCAGGAAATCTACCACGATGAACCCAGATTAGATGAACCTTTGTACTGGAAAGTTTTGACCCGATTTGCTAAACAGCGTCAAAGTTGTTAAGAAATCAGAAATTGTTCACTCCGACATAGGTACAGAGAGGCTATCGCCAGTGTGTACTATACATAAAAAATGATTTGTAATTAATATGCAGATGTGCAGAGTGCAATGTACTTGTCACTATCTCTGTTAAGTGCAAGGAATCGAGAACACACACATATATAACATTATGTACATATATACATACGTACAAATACATTTGAACTTTGCACTGCAGTAGGAAACGGCTCAACCTATATTCATTACTATACTTGCTCCACATAAATGTTTTATTGGGCCACATTTATTTACAATACCATGATTTCTATATACTGAGTGTAATATACTACTGTGGAGGTGATGTGCTGGGAAGGAAAATAAGAAAGATGAAGCCTGAAGAGTGGCACTACATTGTGTAATGGCCAGAAAGAGTGTCTTACATGCCATAGGCTAATACAAGGAAACTCTGAAGTGGAGCATACAATTCACGAAGATTCTCTAAATATGAAGAATTTGGTCCATCTAAATAGAAGTTTAAAATCATGCCAAAGAAATGAGTATGACATCTGTAAGACTAATTTATCTTGGAAAGACGTGGAAAGAGGGCTATGAAAGGTAAAAATTAAAGGCAAAATGGAGGTATATAGCATAAAATGTAATGTAAAAGAACACATCAGGTTAGAATATAGTGCTAATATAAGAATAATAATGACTCTCAGAAGGGCAGAACATGAGATACCTAGAATAATCCAAACACTTTGGAATATGATCGAAAATGACTCAGATAATGGGATGAAGAGGGAAGCAACGTCCTACACCTAGGAAATGTAAATCACTCAAGGATGTTCTCTCAAAAAATTAAAATAAGGTCAAGCTCGTCTTAATCCAGAAAGAAATCTTTTAGAACATGCAACACAAGGAAGGCATGTAAAAATTGCAAAAATATGAAATGATTCCTGGAGAGAAATGGAAGAAAAACAGACGATAAATCAACTGATAAAATTACAAAGGTAAATGTGTGCAATATGATCTCAATAGCCCATGCACAGTAACACATGTAGGACGTGCTACATGGAATATAAAGTATCACATGTTCGAGCACACAAAAGCAACAAAAAAAAAACGCTACAGTAACGCTATGGCAAGGCACTGTGATAGTATACAGGGTAGCAGTTTGGAACATTTGCGCTGAAGTAAAAAAAAAAAAAAAAAGGGTCATTTCGTAGCTTCTGTTTCAAAATGCTGGCCTCTTTTTCTATATTGCAGATATTGGCAAGCAACATTGATAATAAGAGGTACCAACCGAATAACATCCCACACCCTTCATATCAATTGCCCTTCACTGTGCTAGGGTGATACACATGATGATAAATAAAGCCCGCTTCCAGAAGTGCAGGTCTATTATTCTAAGCCAATGGCAACATTACATATCTGGACGACCTAATCATTACCAACGGTTGTTGGGGCATTAACGAAAAAGTGGTAGATTTAAATCATGTACACTTACCAAGAAGATTCGGGTTGACTGTAATAATATTTCTGGTGCACCCTCCCTTCCTCCTTTTCAGTTACCATTTTCTAAACTGTCCCTTAAAAGACAGTTAAAGAGCTCACTGTGGCTCCTCACACATGGTAACTAACGACCTACTTCAAGTAAAATATTAGTGACCTGCTGCCGAAAATATATAACATTCTTCATTTACACTTTGAAATATAAGGACTCCCTCCCTTACTTGATCTGTTCAATCTGATATTTTCAGGGTTAATAAGGATAGGCAATGAGTTTTAGGCCAGAAAATAGACGAATTTTGAAAAATTGGGAGAAAATGTACAAATGATTTTTCTTTTGCAGTCAGGAATTATGCTTATTATAAAAAATGCACAACCTCAGATTAGTGGAAGAGGAAAATGAATTCCTTTTTGTCTGATATCTCTTAGCCGAACTAGAATCTAACACATGTAACTAAAGACATAAATCTTTTAATAGGCCTCCCATTCATTGGCCCACATACGCAGATCATACATTATTTTTGTTTGGCTTTTTATTATTTGTGTTTAATTGTGGGAAAGGAGCATTTCAAAGCACAAAGTATTATCGGATGCTGAGGAATGGGAAGGGATCTATGTGCCACTGTGCAAGCATTTGAGTTGTCATTTGAGTGGAGTGGAAACCCCTCTCAGGCAGCAATCACAATTCATGTCCGAGTGAGCCACGAAAGTCACTAAGTTAACATGCACTTAACCCTCTTGTAGCTTGGCACACAGCAGTCAAGCTTTATAAAAACACAACACAAAAGAAATGGAAAACAATTTAGAATACTAGGGTACATTGTAATAAATAAAATGATACCAGCATGAGATAGAACTAAGCAGCAGAACCTGATATATTAATTTTAAAAATGTTTACTGAAAATTGCACCAAGAAGCACACAGCTCCACTTGCCGTCATCTGGTAATGCTAGATTGAGGGAACGTTAAGAGTTCAGGTCAACTGCGATGGAGCCAGGGTCAGATATAGGGAACAAGTTAGTCCTGCTGAAAAACTACTTTCCGATGTGGAAGAGACCACATGGAGCAGATAGAGATTTGTGGATGGTCATTGCCGTAGCAAGAAGAGCAGGCTGGGCATCATGGGCTGTCATCACTGTTGCTCAAATAACTGGTCAGGTATCATGGACAGTGATTGCTGTATCTTCATGTTTGTAGGCACAGCAGATTGCCATTGCTGTAGCGCAAAATGCGACTCTTGCATTGCTAGTCGTCGCTGGCAGTTGCTGTAGAGCAAAAGGCAGGTCTCACCAGAGCTTCTCTTTGACAGTCATCACTGGAGTCTTGGTGTGAGTGGGCTCATTCACGGTAAAGAGGAGCTCAAACTTCTCCTTTTCTTGGAGAGGAGTACACACAGATGCCAGCCAATGGACCATGACTTGGGGAGGCACCTTTTAGGGGTCAGGGACTGACTCCAACAGAGGCCAGCAGGGCTCAAGCAAGTCCTGTTGCAGCTGATCAAACTGGGCAGTTGCAGAGATGCCTCTGGAGCTGGTGTTTGTTGTGTCCCTGTAACTCGCAAAGGAGGTCAGCCAACTGACAATTGGGGTCACTCAGGTTAATCGGGGATTAAGGTAAGAAGGTCCAGTCTTCTTTCTCAGACAGCATGGCAGCACTCAAGCAGTAGGGCAATCCATCTTCCGCAATGTTCACAGGTCCAAGAGTGTTAGGGGCCCAGTATGTTTACCTGGTGCCAATCTTTCTGTGGGGTGGGACTACTTGTCTCATCCCCACATGTAGTACTGGAAGATTCCTCCCTTCCCGTTTTGAGGCTTCAAATTTTCTGGGGTGACAAAAGACAGGGCAGGCCTGGCGTGAGATTTATTTTTTGTGTGTAGCTGGTAAGCCCCTTTGAAGAGTAAGTGGTGCTGGGTACAGCTCCACCCCTGTCCATGCTGTCCACACCCAACCACCCTTTGTGCCACTGTCTAGGAGGAATCCACAAAACGCAAAAGCAGGGCTGTTCAGATTCATGAGACCCAGGACATTGGCACAAGGCACAAATATTTGAGACAACTTTGTAGAAGTGGCATTTTCAGATTTTTGATTCAAAATCTCACTTTGCTATTAAACTGGATTTTAAATTACAATTCATTTGAGTTTAAGCACCATGTCTCTATCTGCTCCCAGTCTAAAGTTATCACTTATTATGTGTAACAAGGTAACCCAGTGTTAGACAATGGGAGAGATAGGCTTGCAACAGTGACAAACAACTCTGAGAGTTGTTTTTACTGCCAGAATATGCAAAACATAAACACACATTTTTTTAATACAAAGCACCCTGCCTTATGAGCCTTTAGGGCCTATCCTATGGGTGACTTATAAGTATTAAAAAGGAAGGTTTAGGCCTAGCAAAATCTTTATTTTGCCAGGTTGAAAACACAGTTTTAAAAATGCACTACAGGCTGCTGTGGCAGGCCTGAGACATACTTTACAAGGCTACTTTAGTGGGTGGCATATTGAGTGCTACTGCCCATTAGTAGCATTTGATTTACAGGTCCTGGTCACATGTAGTACCATACACTAGGGACATACATGTAAATTAAATAACCCAAACAGGAATATGCCAATTATACCATCTTTTAGGGAGAGAGAGCAAGCACTTTACCACCCATTACCTGGGAAAACTTGACCAGATTCCTAGTGCCAACATAAACAGGTTCATCAACAGAAGACAAAATTCTCGGGGAGACCCTTCAAAAAGGGCGAGGTCCAACAACCTGAATCTGGCTGACTCCAATGAAAAAGGGGGAAGGTACAAGAAGGAGCGCGTATTTATGAATATAGGTATGTGATTTTTTTTATAGTGTGAATCTAGCTAAAAAAGCAGTGCACTTATGTGGGGACCTGGAGGATCAGGGGAACAAAATAAAACAAAAAAAATGAAATAAAAAAGACTAGTGTTCTGGAGGATCAGTTCCACTATCCCGGTTATGGTAGATTTTAAAGATAGGTGTTTCGTCTTCTCAAGAATGAATCTGACTGCATGCACGGCTCCTCCATAAGGGTGGAGGCGAGTCATCCCCCACCAGAAGCAGCTGCTGCAAATTCCTTTCACAAGGAAGGGTTAACTGTTTATTATCCATTCTTTGTGAAAGGGACGGGGCATTGGCAGTGACGAACAGAGGGGAGTGCACTGTGCACTGCCCTCAGAGCACGTGTGTTTGGCTGGCCGTCTTGGGCTGGCCAAACACACATGCGCACAGGGCTACAGGTTCCCAGTCTGCCTGGGAGCACCCTGACTGAGCGCTCCCAGCCAATCCTGAGGCTGCTCTGAGCTGGGAGCCTATGCCTGCATACAGCGACAGAGGAGAGGTAAGTTTTTTTTGTTAAATGTTAATTATTACCCCCACCTCTCCCCCCATGTGTGGCAGCCCACCCCCAGGAATCTCTGTGAGCCATGACTGTCTGACTGGAGTCAGAACTGTCCTTTGTCTCTGACAAACTTCGGTCTCTTTCTGAATCCTATAAGTGCATATTCATGATACAAATTAGGGCAGGTGTTCTAGAAAACGGGCTACCTCTCAATCTCTATTTAAAAAAATGATAAGATAATCATGGCAGGCAAATTTGTGTACTGTATTGGTTGGTAGAAGCTAGTATTGGGACTCTGAAAAAAAGGTTATTCTTACTGCCTTCACTAAAGTAACAGCAATATCTAAATGATGATGTCTCACAACTTATTGCATTTATTTTTAGCCACTGAACGTATGTTGTTGATGTTTGTGGAAATCTAAAAAACATGTACAATGGAATACACAGGTTTAAAATAGCAGAATATTTTGAACTCACGCTAGTTAGAATATTTTAATTCACGCAATGTGGTTTGATCTGTAGTGTGTGGTGCAGGGGACACATATGGCAAAGGTAGAGTGTGTGTGTGTAGCTGACCTCTATTCCAGAGCCACTGCCGTTGTCTGCTGTCCATTGGTCCTGCAATGTTCTCCCTCTGTCAGCCAACTGCTGCAAGTCCTCCACTTGCAGAGCTGTAACATTTAAGTACGGCGGGAAGAACACGTCGACTTGACAGTCTTTTTGGGTCTGATGTGGCATGGCAGTGCGACCCTCAAGGTTTAAACTAGGCCCTTAGTCCACATCAGTTTGAAACAATAACCTTGGTCGGACACTGCTGCAAATTCCTCTTCAATCCACACTCAAACCTTTCGGCACATAATTAGATTTGAATCTGAAGCAATAGCTATCATGATTTTGTTCCAGACTTTGCCATTTTCTAACACTACAGCATGGTCCTTGACCTCTGTGGCATTAACAGGTGCAGAACATTTTTCCACATCATCCATCTGCACAGGGAGTGACATCACTGGTTTCTTGCCAAAACTCTCTTTTAAAGAAGAAGCCAAGTAAGAGGACTTAATATTCCGTCATCCATCCGCACACACAGTGACATCACTGGACATGCCATCAGACACCTACACAGGAAGTGACATAGCTGATTTCCTGCCAAAACTTTCTTTAAAAGAAGGCCAATCCAGAAGACTTCATTTCCCGTCATTATCTGATTTCCAGTGCAAAGCTCTCTTTAAAAGAAGGAGCCAAGCAAGAGAACTTTATTTCCCATCATCAATTTGCACAGGTAGTGACATCACTGGATTTACTACCATCCATCTGCACAGGAAGTGACATCACTCCTTCCCACCCAATGAACCCTGTGCTCCTCTCACTCCTTTGACTTATTCAATGGCAGCTGCATGGCAGACATGTGCAGCAGGCACACCGAAGGCAAGCCCGTCTGCACATGTCTATGCTTGGACTTTGCCCAAAACCAAAAACCCTGGTTCTCCCCCTACCCACCAATACCCTGCTGTGCTCCACAATGCTCCTAACCCTGGCAGACGCTCACTGCACTGCTGCCATACCACACCACAGAAAACAAAAGAAGCCTCCACTTGTGCCTGCTGCAAGCTCATGCACTCACCACCGGCTACACCCACCACTCATGCATTATCTGCACCCAGAACCTAACTCGCTCACACAGACCAAACACCACCAACAACACGCCAGACTTGCATGCATGCTCCTCAACACTCACTCACTCACCAAAAATGCCACAGAGATAAGGGACCTAATGCACAACCAAGCTCTGGACCTGCTCTTTTTCACAGCAGCATTGCTAAACTCAACCTTGGCACCAGACATCGATACTGCCATCCTCGCTGGCTACAAGATCATTAGGTGAGACCATCAGCACAAGTCTAGAAGTGGAATCATCATTATATTCAAAGATGTTCTTAGCTACACCACTTAGTCAGACAGACCCCCTAGCAGCATGGAACATCTCACATTCAAGAACAACATCACAGCCAAACCTCATATACTAACCACCTAGAACCCGCAAAAGTTTCACCAGCGACATCACAGATTTTGTCGCACCCCTTATCATTAAAGCAAGCAACTTCCTCCTCCTTAGAGACCTTAACTTTCAGCTATAAGACCCGACTGAACCAAACTCTAAGGCCCTCCTAGAAAATCTCACAAACTTTGGGCTCACTCAGCATGTTACCGAAACCCACCCCACAGCCAGACACCTATTGCACCTGAATTCTCCTCAGTTGGCAACATCACAGTCAACAAATCCAGCAAATATGAACTGGACAGACCACACCCTTGTCAGTTTCAGCATACCGATCCTGCACCATAACAAACCTACGACCACTGGAACCATCTGCCGGAGCTGGAAAAGTATCTCAGAAGAGGAGCGAGCTTCCAACCTCTCTGAGCATCACCCAGCACACCAGCAACTTGCTGAAAGCCATCAAAAACCTCAACAGCTGGATTACTGCATGCACCGGCACCTTGGCTCCCCTCATGATCAATGTGTAGGTAAGAGCCCGACCACAGGTCAGTTGATACACAGAGGACCTCAGGCTTACAAAACACCACTGCAAGCACCTGGAGCGCAAATGGAGAAAAAGTCAAGGCGATGTGGATAAAGACATCTTCAAATTAGCCCTTAGACGCAACCACCAAGCACACAGGTCTTACAGATCACATCAACCCCTGTTCTAACAACAGCAAGGAAATCTTCACTATCATCAAAGGTTTCACCATGCTTCCTGCTGCCTCAAGCAACATCACCTACTCATAAGATCTTTGGAATAAACTTTCAAAATTCTTCTGTAACAAAATCACCTCCATAAACATCAACTTCAACCCTCAACTGGACTCTGTTACCATTGCAACTCAACTTCCCATCACAACAGATGATGGAACCCTGACCTCGTGGCCTGCTACTGCCACTTTAGAAATAACTACTAGCATGAAGACCATCCACCTGGGCTTCATTTGACCCTTGTTCCCACCACACCTTCACAAAAGGACTCCGACCAATCAGTGAAGCACTGACACCAATCCTTAATGCCTTCATGAACTCAGCCACATTCCCAGGCACCTGCAAAAGTATCCTGTCATTCCTCTGCTCAAGAAAACATCAGCTGAGCCAGTCACACTTTCCAACTACAGACCTGTAAGAAATTAGGCTACATGTTGAGGGGGTAAAACCCTACTCAAGCAGCAAACACAATCATCAGGGTGAGGCACAATCAAATGCTAAATTAACCTGTGCACAAAGACATTGGTAGCTTGTCACAGAGTTTCACACTTAACTAAGAGGCACTGTGTAAAGTATTTATGCCACACTTCAAACAGTAATGAAGTGAAAACACAGCACTCGAAAAATTCCACACAAATTTACAAAAACTAAAGACATTTTTTATTAAATAATTCAAGAGCAAAATAACAAAAATCCACTTAGCAGAACTGGGCATATCCAATATTTAATGATTTAAGTCAAAATAGAGCCAAAAAGCACAAAACTCCAACTGTGGATATATGGTTGCACCGATACGGGACAAAGTCAGACGTTCAGACACACCTTGTTGGAGTGCGGGCCGGCAACTGGGATCCAGTTAAGTCAGCTGAACAAAAGTACCTTAAATCCTGGTTGTGAAGCATTGCAAGGCCCAGGTCAAGGATGCATCATTCAGCCGAGGGAATGCATTGGTTCTGGAGTGCTGAAAAGCTCTAATGTAAGGTCCTACATCATCGCTGAGGATCCCGTCATGTACTAACGATGCAAAGTCTGGCATTGAGGATGTGTCACACAGCTGAGGCACTGCATCGATTCTGATGAGCTGCGAGGCTGTGGTGCGAGATCCTGCATCGTCGTTGAGGATGCAGCTGATGAGATTTGTTATGCAAGGACCTACACTACGGAGGCATTGTGAAGCAGTGTTTCCAATGCAAGCTGCAAGGTCCAAATTGGAGTCCTTGAGCTGAGGAAATCCTGGTAGTAGTGGCAATGTGTCAATTCTTCTCAGGGTTGCGCTATCATTAGAGGAGATGCATCAGTTCTGGCGGATCTACAGATTGGGTGGCACAGCACATTCAGGTCCAGGTCCACAGTGGTACCATTTGACAGGGTAGAACTCACAGATGGCAGAGTCCAGTTGTTAATTTCAAGGTGGCTTGGAGCCTTCTCTCCCTGAGGCTTTAGTCAGGAGCTCAGTTAACTAGCCCTTGGTGTCAGTCTGGAGCCCTGAGGCTAACAAATGCAGATCCTGTCCTTCTCACCTAGGTGAGAGGGCAGCATACAGCAGGTCAGGACAGCCTGGACAACAGTCCTTCAGAGCAGCAATCCAGCTCAGTGGTAGTCATTTCATAAGCACAGCAGTCTATCTTCCTGGCAGAGTCCACAGGTCCAGACGTGAACTGAAGATTTGGTGTCCAATAAAGTGGGAGAAGCTTCAAGACATTTTCCTTTGAAGTGCACATGTGTTCTACCTATCTTCTCCAGCTCCAGATTAACTACAAGTGGGTATGCATCCCTTTGGGTTGAGGCAGGAAATATCCTATGCAAGTGTTAGTAGGGCTGTGCCTAGCTCAACACTCCCATCCTGGCAGTGATATCTCAACAAGGCAACAGAAGTTCTCTATTGTGTGTGGCTGTCTAGGAGGAATACATGAAGACCAAATGTCAGCTACTGCGAGTCATGTAACCCAAACACAAGCTACAGGCACTAAATTGCTAAGACAGGAAAACTGCAACATTCTAAGAGGGACATTTTCAAGACTGTAATTTAAAATCAGACTTCACGATAAAAGAGGATTATTCATTACATGTTCCCATTTAAGGTTACAGCCTATTCAATGTAATAAGGTAACTCCAATATTATGCTATGGGAGAGGTAGGCCTTGCAGAAGTGAAAACGTAGTTTAAGAGGTTTTCACTATTAGGACATGTAAAGCTTAAAAGTACATGTCCAACCTTTTAAATATACTGACAACTGCCCTCTGGGCTGTCCAGAGCCTACATCACAGGTGATGTATCAGTACTAAAAAGAAAGGTTTAGGCCTGGCAAAAGGTTTATTTTGCCAGGCCGCCATGGCAGTTTAGAACTGCCCACACAGGCTGCAGTGGCTGACCTGAGGCATAGTTAAGGGGCTAAGTAAGTTGGTGACACAGTGCTGCGGGCCCACTAACAGTCTTCTAATTTACATGCCCTGGGCACAGGTTGTGTCACTTTTCAATAGACGTTCAAGTAAATTAAATATGCCAAATAGGTATAAGCCAATTCTACCATGTTTAAGGGAGAGAGCAAAAGCACTTTAACACTGGTTAGCAGTGGTAAAGTACGCAGAGTCCTAAGGCCGGCAAAAATTAAGTCAACCAAACAGAAGGGTTGAAGCCAAAAGTTAGGGGGAAAACCACGATAAGGTGCCAGGTCTAACAAAACCAAACTCCCTCCAACCATACATGGCAAAGGTCTTAACTGCTTCCTACCATACCCTACAAAGGTCTTAGAAAACTAATAAACTGATGTTTTACAATCACCTCAGCAACCACCTGCTCTTTGAAGCCACATTGTCTGGATTTAGGGCCAGCACCAGCACAGAAACAACACTCATTGCCACAACAAATGAAATCCAAATGATCCTTGACAGAGGAGATACAGAAGCCCTCTTTCTCCTGGACCCTGCTGCAGCATTTAGCACAGTCTAACAACCTCTCCTCGTCAGGCACCTGCATGAGTATGGCATAAAAAGATCCACTCTCTGATGGATCCGCTCCTTCTTAACAGATAGAATAGAAACTGTCAGCCTGGCACTTTACTCCTCGTAAGCCCACAAACTCATCTGCGGGGCCCCTTTGAGGTTCATCGCTCTGCCCCACCCTCCTAAACGCATTCATTACCCATCTGTCCAACGTCATTTGTGCACAGATCAACATCCTGCCTTTGCAGATGACATGCAACTCATACTCCCCCTCTCAGACAAGATCCCCAACCTATATGACCAGAGTCACTAACTGGATGAAAGCTAACTGTCTCAAGCTCAACACGGACAAGAAAGAAGTAGGATCTTTGACAAGGACACCTCTTCATGGGACTCCAACTTGTGGCCGGCAGAACTCGGACCCACACCTAGAACCCACACCAGGAACCTCTGAATATTCAACAGCAAACTAGACATAACTGCACAAGTCAACACCATCACTGCATCCTGCTTCCACACCCTGGAGATACTGAGGAAGGTTTTCAAGTATCTCCCAAGAAACACAAGAAAAACTGCCACTAATACCTTGGTAACCAGCAAGCTGTACTATGGGAACACCCTCTATCCTTGAAATCACCAAGAAACTCACTCAAAGACTACAGAGCAGTTGGCCTCATCATCAACCTCTCTACAGAGCTCACATTACACCACATCGCAGGGAACTACACTGGCTTCTAATAAACAAACTGCTCCATTCAAACTCCACACACACACATTCAAGACAATCTACAACTCAGGTTCCACCTACCTCAACAGTCACATCTTCCACGATCCATCCAGACACCTCCTCTCTACAGGACTCTACTTGCAACCATCCCACCCACACACAGAACCAGATCAGTAGGAAAAGCTTTCATCGCTTTACATCGCTCCTGTGAGGTAATGAGTGGTTGGTTGACTGGGTAATGAGCTCTGGTCAGGCAACAGCCACAATCCCTAGCATACTGAACCACAAAAAGTCACTAATTTAATCTGGTCTTAACCCTGGGTAGCTAGGTACAAAAAGCAGTCAGGCTAAACTTAGAGGCAATGTGCTAAATATTTATGCAGTACACAAAATGAAATACAGTGAAAACACAACACAATAAAAATTCCCAAACCAATTGATAACAAGTTAGAGCTATTAGCATTGTAAATTCCTAACTGAACTTTTCTTGCCACATAAATTCAAAATGAAAAGTAAAACAGTTGACATAAGCGAGCCGATTCAAAGCGCCACAGCCGCTATGAGCGTGAGAGGGATGGAGAGACTAAAAAGGAAAAACAAGTTTGCTCGCAGGCAAACATATCGGCAGTCGAGCAATTATCCATGTAAAAGGGTCGCCATCCAAGGCGGTAACAAAACTGCCCCGAGGAGGGACAAACGCAAAGCATTTACCAATGATAATAAAGGATTTTTGAAAGGCAAGTCCATGAACGAGTGATAGTGATGGACGTGCCGTGGGCATGGTTAAAAGCCCACATAGATACAAACACATCAGGAAAGCAGTGCTTGCGCGCTGCTATGCTCGACCTAAAAATAGAGTGAATTTCAATAAATTATTTGACATTAAAACTATCACAATCCAATTAGTAGAACTGAGTTATGAATTTTCAAAGTTTAAGGTTCAAAATAGCAAGTCCTCAGCTTTAGAAAATGGCCACCTAGGCATCTTTAGCACTACAACCAAGGGTCCATGAGTGGATGGATTCCACTTGTGGGTTCAGGACTTGCGCTGGCTGGGTCCAGGGTTAGGGTCAATATGGCGGAAGCCTGTTATGTCCCAGTGGCTCTGTACAGAATGCCAGCAAAACTTTCCATTGGAGTTGCTTCTGAAGTCCTGATTGCAGGACTCCACAGAAGTGCTGGCATCTGAAGGTTCAAGGCAGGCTCCAGGCAGCAAAGCAGTCCTTGAAGGTACAGCAGCAGTCTAGCCGAGTGTATAGGCAGGTCACAGCTGCAGGCAGCCCTCTGAGAGTCCTTCCGCAGGACCAGTAATGAACTGAGGAGTAGGTCTGAGAAACTATTTTTACACACTGGTGCCCTGCTTCTAGAAGTTGGTAGAAGTTTACAGAAGGTTTCTTTAAAGTTCCAGGAGGTTCCTTCCTCCCCTGCCCTGGCCCCTAGATGATTGTACTGAAAATACAGGGTTGTTAAGCCTATTGTGTGGTGGCAGAGCTCAGCCTATTCAGGTGCAAGTGGGGTTGTGCTTAGCTCCACCCCACCCCCATCAAATCAATCAGTTTATGGCCTATTCAGGCTCTGCTAATCCCACTATTGTGTGACTGTCTGGAGTGAATTCACAAAGTCTCAACTGTCAGTTACACTCAGATATGTGACCTAAGGCATGTTGCAGGCGCAGAGGGCTAAAGGAAGGAAAATGTCAACTTTCTAAAAGTGGCATTTTCAAACTTGTAGTGATGAATTCGACTTTATCATTTAAAGTGGGATTATCATTACAAGTTCATAGATACTCAACACGACATAGGTACCACTTCTGGTTTAGGAATTACAGCTTATCAGATATAATAACGAATTCCTCATGTTATCCTATCGGAAGGGTAGGCCTCACAGTAGTGAAAAATGAATTTGGGAGTTTTTCACTACTAGGACATGTTAAACAAAAAGGTACATGCCCTACCTTTCGATTACACATTACCCTGTGCTATGGGCTACCTAAGGCCTACCTTAGGGGTGACATATGTAATAAAAGGGGAGTTTAAGGCTTGGCAAAGGGTTTCAAATGCCAAGTAAATATGGCAGTGGGACACTGCCTTCAGGCTGCAATGACAGGCCTGGGGTATGTTTTAAAGTGCTCCTTAAGTGGGTGGCACAATAAGTGCTTCAGGCCCACTGGTAGCAATTCATTTACAGGCCCTGGGAATATAGTATACCACTCTACAAGGTATTTACATGTAAATCAAACATACCAATCAGGTATATGACAATCAAATCATGTTTTAGGGAGAAACCACAAGCACTCTAGCACTGGTTAGCAGTGGCAAAGTGCACAGACTCCTAAGGCCAGCCAGCAAAAATCCAGCAAAATGTAGGAGGAGGAAGGCATAAAGTTTGAGGTGACCCTGTAGCTCCTAAAGCGTGGAATTACCTCTCTTTCCACATCAGCGCCTCCTCCTCTCTTCTTGAATTTCACAGAAAGCTGAAGACCTGGCTTTTCAATTAAACAACCTACTATAGGTAGATCTAGGCACACACACCTACTTAGTGGCAGGATAGCCTCGCATATGATATTGCACTTTAAAAATACACATAACATGACATAACAACATAATATAATAACATCCTGAAGACCCTTTCACCACATGTCAAGGTTTCCTATTTCTTACTTAATCCCCAACTTTGACTGGACGTTCCCTACAAGACTTTTCTTAAGTACTGCCCTTCCTTTGTAACAGACTCCTTACATCTACTGCATGTTCAACCTCACCAACATCAATCACTTTCCTATCCATCCACTCCTTGTCCAATCTAAAACCCACCACCCTTCCTCTTAATAAGGAAAAAAGAAACATGCCATTGCTCTTGTGACATGTAGTTCTACTAGCCATTAGCATGTTCCAAATAGCACTCCTTAAGTCTACCCCATTTACAAATGCCAACTTCAATTTGTTCTTGATGGTGCAATTAATTTGCTCAACCAAACTTTTCCTGAGTAGGTGATAAAAAGATGTTTTAACAACCTTCACACCTCTAGCCTCCAAAAATTCACACACCTCCCTGGACACTAACTGAGTTCCATTATCAGTTGCCAACTGCTCTGAATAACCTTTGCTGACAAACATATCTTGCAAATACTCCTTTAATACAGCAGTGTTCACATTTTCCACAAATTTAATTTCTGGTCATTCAGACATGTAATGCATAAATACCATGCCATCATTGGACGATCTACCTAATAGAGCCACCTGTCCTGAAATGTAAAATGCCAATTTACACCAAAGCACATTCAATTGGGGTTATAAGACCCAGTACAGTTCACTTGAGTTTTGTCAATAAGGATGCATGCATAAAATTCCCTAACATAATGTTTGACATCTTTAACCCCCTCTGGCCACCAAATCTCTTCCCTTACTGCCTGCTTTATTACACATATGCTAATAAGACCCTCATGGAGAATAAGGTTCAATACCTTACTATGAAGACTACTAGGAACCAAGAGAAGTTTGCATCTACACAGTAATCCATTTACTATGGAAATTCCTCTTGAAACTCTCCTAAAGTGAGCAAGACTATGTTGCATGCGTTTATATATAGGCAATTTCCCTGTTGATTATTTCATGACTTCTTGCATTACAACATTGCTCACAACTGTTCCCTCTACTCTTCCTCAACCAGTGTATTATTCATAATAGTGTCCACAGCACATACTTATTCTACATCATCAAGATTGTGATCAAGCTCATCAAGCTGGTATACAAGGCAGCCTAGACAAACAATCAGTGGCAACATTACATACATTAGCAACATATTGCAACATATTTAAATTCCTGCAATCCATACTGCCACTTTGCAATTCAGGGACTCACTCTACCACCGCAGCAGGTTCTTAATAAATCTAAATAAGGTTTACGGGTTGTTTTCAGAATAAACTTATTCTACCAAACGAAATTCTTAAAGTATTGGACACTCCATCACAAGGTCAGGGCATCCTTCTCATTAGTAGAATATGTGTGCTCAGCACTCCTCAAGGCTCTTGGGGTAAAAGCAATAATTTCCTCCTAACCATTACGTCTCTTTTGCATGAAATGAAATGTAGATTTGTATAGCTCAGCTTATCACCTATGAGGGTCTGAAGGTGCTTAATTGGGCCAGCAGAAATAATTTCACATTTGATGATTTCAAACATTTTCACACTGGCTGTTGTAATCATCCAGAGCAGTTTTTTTTTAAAGTAAGGATTGCAAACATGTGGTCTGGCAGCATAATTGTTCACAAACAGAGCAATATTCAATGAGTTCCAAAAATGATCTCAATTTGTACCTGTGGCGGGCTACTTGTCGTTTATGTCTTTGGCCCACTGGAACTGCAGAAAGGTCTTGCCTTGACCCAGGTAAAGGTGGCCCTTTCTGGTAGCCACGGTGTGCCAACGGAGGAACGCCAAAAGCAGTCCGTGCCCTCCAGAAGGAGTCCCAGAGGAAAAAATACCAAAGGGAAAAACCTCTAAGCAGGAACTCCGTGGAACACAAAGAAGCAAAAGGTAAGTCTTCCAACAGGAAAAATAATACTGGAAGAAGCTGGAACAAGCAAGGAAAAATAACTGGAGAAAAAAGTAGCAGGAGTGAAGATCACCATCAAAGGAAGTGTTGCCATGCAAGGAGAACAAGAATCACTCACCTTTTATACCCAAAAACAGGAAATGACCAACAGGAAGTAGAAAGTCACCATATTGGATTGGGAAAGAAACATAGGAACATATAGAGAAAAGACACCATGTAGAAAAAGGTTCCTAAGGCATGCAGGGAAAAGAAGGCATGCTGGGAAAAAGAAAGAACATGGTTGATGAATATGTACATAAAACACGAGGAAAGGAAGAAAAAGAAAAGAAAGAAAGAAAAAAGGACAAGCTTACCAGGTAAGTGAGGGGCGTGGGGGACGGTGCCCAAGTAAATATTGAGGGTGCCCAAGACCCGCCGAGGCCCCATGCCCAATTTGAGGCCTCAAGCAAGAAAGTAAAGCACAGTAGGGGCGCGACATGCCCAGCCGCTAGGAACCACGGCCGCACCCCAAGCCGAATGCTCAGGTCGCATCGTGGTCTGCCTAGGCGTGACAGTAGGTCCCCCCCGGAGCCACGGGTTTGTGCAGATAGAGGGGAAAAACCGACGGATCAAAAGCGAGGCATGAACAGAAGATGCATCTTCCCAAGAACATTCAGTAAGAGGATAGCCTTTCCAATGAATGAGATATTGGAGATGCTTTCGGAATATGCAAGAGTCACATATTTCCTCACCTTCATATTCGGGTTCGTCATTCACCAACAAAGAGAGAGGACATGTGAATTGTCTAAGAAAAGGGTAAGGTGTATAGGGTTTCAATTGAGAGACGTGAAAAACTGGATGGATTTTCCAATGTCGAGGTAAACGGAGACGGAAGGATACAGGATTAATCTTCTGAAGAATACAAAAGGGTCCATAATAACGAGGTTTAAACTAATTTTGGGCAAGACGTAGAGGCAAAAATCGGGAAGAAAGCCAGACTTTATCTTGGACTTGATAAGATGGAGCCTCACATCGTTTCTTATCTGCCATTCGTTTCATGTGTCTTTTAGTTAACAAAAGATTAGACCGGATAAGATGTTGAATTCTATGTAATCTTTGGGAAAAAAGGTGATTGCAGGAAGTGTAGAAGAGGTCTTAGGAGTGGCAGGAAATGATTTGGGATGAAATCCATTTGAGCAGTAAAAAGGAGTGTCTTTTGAGGCACTATGAACAGTATTGTTGTAAGAAAATTCAGCAATGGGTAAGTATGTGCTCCAGTTACTCTGAGTGGAATTACAAAAACAGTGGAGCTATTGCTCAAGTCCTTGATTCAGATGTTCCATCTGCCCATTGGATTGAGGATGAAATCCAAAAGATAAGGCTACATCGATATTTAAGGCCTTACAGAAGTACTTTGAAAACCGGGATATGTTTTGAGGACCCCGATCTGACACAATAACTTGAGGAAGGCCATGGAGATGAAAGATTTCTTGGATGAAGATCTGGCTCAATTCTTTAGATATAGGTAACTTCTTCAAGGCAGTAAAATGAGCTATTTTTGTAAATGAATCTACAGTCACCATTATAACTCGGTGTCCCACCAAGGGAGGTAAAGAACACATAAAATCAGTTGATATTGTATGCCAGGGGGCTGGTGGAACCGGTAATGGTTGGAATAGTCCTGCAGGCCTTGAATGGGGTATTTTTGCTTGGGCACAAATGGGACAAGATACCACGTAACTTTCAACATCTTGCTTCAGTGTAGGCCACCAAAAAGAGCAAAAGAGCAGTTCCTGCGGGGCTTTGATACCACAATGACCAGCCACAGGGGAGTCGTGACACATTTGGAGTGCTTTTTTTTGCACTTTCTTATAAGGTAGGAATAGCACGTCTTTATGATAGTAGTACCCTTTACTCTTGTGTAATTTTGGACGCAGTTCCTTCAATCCTTGTTCTGAGAGAGTTGAGTACTCAGACTGTACTTCATCAAGGAAAGACTGGATGAAACCAATTATTTTCAAGAGACTGTGAAGGGGTGTTAGTACTTTCAGGGTAGCGTTGAGATAGAGCATCTGCCAAAATATTTTGAGAACCTGAAATATAGGTATTATAAAAAATTTATTGGCTAAAGAAAAAGGCCCAACGGGCTTGACGACTGTTCCAACACTAAAAATTACGTAGGCATTGTAAATTGCAATGGTCTGTTCTTATTTCAAAGGGTTTTTTAGAACCCAAGAGGAATTGTCTCCACTCTTGGCAAGCTGTTTTTGGAGCTAATAGTTTTCTTTCCAATATCGAATAATTTTGCTCAGAATCAGAGGGCACATGAGCAGATAAAATATTGGATGTTCTAATCCGTCATCGTCCTGACATTGTAATAATGCTGCCCCAATGTCTCTTTCCAAAGCATCAGTAACAACTCTAAATTGTTTGTGGGTGTCCGGATGCCATAGTATAGGTGCTTGGGTGAAGGCTTGTTTTCCGTTTTGGAAAGCATTTTCAGCCACGTTTGTCCAGAGAAAATCGTTTCGCAATCTCTCTTTTTTAAGAGTCTGTGTGATTTGATTGGTCTGTTTAGCAAAGTCCGAAATAAATTGACAGTAAAAGTTGGCCAGACCTAAGAAACATTGAGTTTCTTTGATTGATGAGGGGGATGGCCAATCTAGAAGGGCCTGAACCTTCTCTGGATCCATGGAGATACCAATCTGACTAATGTGATAACCTAAATATTTCAACTCGGTCTTCTCAAATTCACATTTCTCAGGTTTACAGTAGAACTGATGTTGCCTAAGTCTGTTTAATACTTGCTTTACATGTTCAGTGTGGAGTTCAAAGTGTCTGGAATATGTAAGGATATAATCTAAATAAATCACTACAGTGTGATTCAACAGGTCGGAAAATATCGAAACCATGAATCTTTGAAAAACAGAGGGAGTGTTTGGTAAACCAAAAGGCATTTCCCTATATTCGTAAAGACCAAAGGGTGTTTTAAAGGCAGTTTTCCACTCATCACCTTCCTTAATTCTTAAGAGATGGTA
This sequence comes from Pleurodeles waltl, assembly GCF_031143425.1. Taxonomy (NCBI): domain Eukaryota; kingdom Metazoa; phylum Chordata; class Amphibia; order Caudata; family Salamandridae; genus Pleurodeles; species Pleurodeles waltl. The sequence continues at coordinate 805,188,740 of NC_090446.1, forward strand.
TGCTCCCAGAGGTCTAATTTTGTAAAACTCTGTGCCCCTCTAACTGCCTCCAATATGCCTTTGAAGAGAAGTAGTGGATATTAGTCTTTTATAGTGATTTTTTTAATCCACGAAAGTCTATACAGCAATGTAGATCATTCGTCTTCTTGGGCATGAAGAAGGGGGAGCCCCAGCAGGAGAAGAAGAGGATGCAATAAGACCACTCTGCAGATTTCCTTGCAGATAGTACTTAAGTATCTGTTTGTCAGGTTCCGTAAGAGAATACATTCTACCAAAGGGAACAACCACTCCAGGTTCCAGGAGTTTTGTACAATCGTAGTCTCTGTGTGGGGCTAGTACTGGTTTTGATGTTTTTTTTAAACACGTCTATATAATCCAGAAAGTGAATAGGTATCCCTTGAATAGAGTTTATGGAACACCCTAATTCCTTTTCTGGGGATAACATTTTGGGGACCAATAGGTTTCGGAGGCATAGCAATGGTCTTGACTGAATTTAGAAGACAGAGAAATATTTCTGGTTTCCCTATTGATATATGGATTGTGTCTCATAAACCAAGGTATTTCACGGATTATTGTATGATTAGAGGAGGAGAATTAAATCAAAAGAGACATGTGCCTGATGCTTTCCAAAGTGAAGACATAGAGTAGAAGTGGTATTGATGACAGGACCAGACGATAATATGGACCATCTACAGTATGCACTTGTTCTGGAAATTCCTTCGGTAGTTGTGGAATTTGTTGTTTCTTGGCCCAGGTCTCATCCATATAAATTCCATTGGCTCCACAGGTGAATAATGCCAAAGCTCTTTCTTCCCGACCGTCAGATAATTGCAGAGTAACAGGTAACAGAAACAGGATAGTGGCATCTTCCTTGGAAGGTATCGCAGAAGATCCCATCTCCTCCCTTCTCACAGAGAACAGGAATTGGCGTTTCCCGAGGACTTCACAGGATGGACTGGGCAAGTGAGGAGCAAGTGGCTGGCAGCTCCACAATATAGACATAATTCTCTTCTACATCTACCTTCGCGTTCACTAGTAGAGAGAGGACCACTAGCAGTGTCTATTTGCATTGGTTCCGTTTCTGTTGTCTCCCTTAATGCAGGTCGAGGCTCTTCAGGACAATGGACAATTGTACGTGGGTTTCCTGCATGAGAAAGTCCACGATTCTTTCTCTTTTCTAGACCACGTTCTTGTAGACAATACTTTATGGAGAGCGCTAAATCCATCAAGCCTCATAAATCATCCACTCTAGCAGAATGTACTAATTCGTCCTTTATTTTGTCTCATAGACCTCTACGAAAAAGAGTCACCAGAGTACGTTCTACCCATGTCCATCTCGGCTGCCAATTGTCTGAAGTGTTTTATATATTGGAGAACATCTTATGTACCTTTCTGAACGTCACATGAAGCTTCTTCTGCTGACGCCTCCAATCCTGGGCGTTCAAACATTTGTTTAAATGCAGTGACAAAAGCTGAATAGTCAGACAGCACAGGGTCACTGGAGGGTACGAACAGAGTCGCCCATTCCAAGGCAGGACCAGACAAGGCACTGATGAGATAACCCACTTTTGTTTTATCTTGTGCAAATTGTGTTGGTCAAAAGGCAAAATAGACAGTCAGAGCATCGAGAAATTCTCGTAGCTTATTTGGATCTCCTGAGAAACGAAGCGTGGTAGCAGCAACAGTGGGATCATCTGTGGCTCGGGAGGCCAGGGCATGTCGTGAAGCCGCATTTTAATTTCTTAATTGTTTCAGTTCCTGGGCTTGCTGTTGAATAGTTAAGGGTAGTGACTGGTTGGGTTCTTCAGCAGCCGTTGTGGTATTCTCCATTCTGCTTGATGAAGTCTGGTTTGTTTGGCGCTGCAATCTGTCACGGGCTACTTGTCGTTTATGTCTTTGGCCCACTGAAACTGCAGAAAGGTTTTGATTCTTGCAGGTTCTGCCTTGACCCAGGTAAGGGCGGCCCTTTCGGGTAGCCACGTTGCTGCCGACGGAGGAACACCAAAAGCAGTCCCTGCCCTCCAGAAGGAGTCCCAAAGGAAAAAACCCCAAAGGGGAAAAACCTCTAAGCAAGAACTCCCTGGAAAAAAAGAAGCAAAAAGGTAAGTCTTCCAACAGGAAAAATAACACTGGAAGAAGCTGGAACAAGTGAGGAAAAATAACTGGAGAAAAAAGTAGCAGGAACGAAGATCACCACCAAAGGAAGTGTTCCAGCACAAGGAGAACAAGAATCACTCACCTTATATACCTCAAAACAGGAAGTGACCAACATGAAGTATAAAGTCACCATATTGGATCGGGAAAGAAACATAGGAACATATAGAGAAAAGACACCATGTTGAAAAATGTTCCTAAGGCATGCAGGGAAAAAGAAGGCATGTTGGGAAAAAGAAAGAACATGGTGGCTGAATCTGTACATAAAACACAAGGAAAGGAAGAGAAAGAAAAGAAAGAAAGAAAAAAGGACAGGCTCACCAGGTAAGTGAGGGGTGTGGGGGAAGTTACCCAAGTAAATATTGAGGGCGCGCCACGCCCAAGACTCGCCGAGGCCCCATGCCCAATTTGGGGCCTCGAGTGAGAAAGTAAAGCACAGCGGGGTGCAGCACACCCGGCCGCTATGAACCGCGGCTGCACACTGAGCTGAATGCTTGGCTCATGCTGCGGACCATCGCGGGGCAACAGTACCTGCCTTTGGGTGCAGGCATATCTTCAGTAGCTTTTCAAATTTTGATTTTTGATTCAGTTCCCTTATCCTATATATGATGTCCCAAAAAATCTACTGCCATTTGACTAAACCTACACTTGTCCTTCCTAAGTGTTAATCCACTCATTTCAATGACATCCAACACACTTTTTACTATCAAATCATGTTCACCACTATCCGTACCGTAAATAAGGACCTGAAAACACAATGCCACACCAGTCAGACCTCTGAATAAGCTGCTCCTTAATCACTGAAAAACAGCTGAAACATACATCAAACCAAAAGGCACTTGTACAAAATAGTGTGCACCCTTTGGTGCTATGAAAGTTGTTAAATGTCTAGTTTCCTCATTTAAGCCTACCTGATGGTAGGCTGCAGGCATGTCAAGAGACGCAAAACTGCCATCCTGGAATCTCACACTCCCCAACATTCTCCATTCCTTCCCCACATACTATTCACTCCTCAATTCTGAAGCAATACTTGAAAACAACTTTTGGCTTTTTCAAAAATATATGTAGGAAAAACATTATTAGGTACTGGCTTTTAAAAACAAACCAACTTGACGGATATGAAAGCTCATATGTGGTGTGGAGGTGCGTGCTGCAATATCAGATCAGTGTTACAAACTCTTGCAGCATTGCTTTTGTACCCTTTAAAATTCCTTTGACAGGAGTAGACTACAGCAACTCTCTTTTCCGATTCAGATCTTCAGTGTAGTAAAATGCATGGGCATCTATGGGGTTTTGGTTGCCCTTTGCCAAAAATAATTTGGGCACACCCTGCTTGCTTTGTTATGTATTTTAGGATCATTCACAGCCAGTGACTATGGTCAGATCACTGACAACCCTCTTCCTTGACCAGCTTAGATCTGGGCCCAAACCTGGAGCAAATAGTGTTTCTCAGCACCAGAGGAGCTGAAAGACCAGTGGCTTAAACAGGCCTGCTGTGTGCAGAGTGCAGTGGAATGGAGTTTCACCCTTTGAGTCTGTTCATATGGTGGGTGGTTTTTGTTGACTGCACTTTAGTCCCTGAGGCAAAAGGAACAGGAACCCTGACTCAGGTGGCACAAGGCTGTGATTGCACAAGTCATTGGCTGCTTCACATCAACAGTGCAGTCATCGAGGGAGAAATTAATGCCGCTCTGCACAATTGCAAGCGGTCTACCGATCAGAAAAGCAGAAAGACTTGTGGTACGACTAAGTCTTCTACCCGCAATGTGTGTTGTAACTAGTCTGTCATCATCATTAGAGCATTCAGTGCTGATGGATTCTGTTGTTTACTGCACTGCCTGTGCTGCATGAGCCAGGTTAATGGACTGAGAAGGCAGCAGCCTGTGTATGAAACTTCTGAACTGACAGCAGCTCAACAAGAATGATGCAATCACAGATGGATCACACAATGTCTATCTTTGCTGTACATACTTGGTACATGTTGACTAAAGGCAAAGGCCTGGCAGTTGGGCTAGGCCTATGCACTTTAAAAGATTAGAGTGCTTGTTAAATCTAACCAGATCAAAAAGGTATTTTCTCTAGACAGTCTGGGACTGTCCCAAAAGTGCAGGAGTCCCTTGAAAGATTGGTATCCTGGGCCAGAGCTCACTTTGCCCGTGCCTTAGAACGTCTCCATTAAAATGTTATTTATCCTGATTTGCTCTGCATGACACTGACCAGAGGGTGTTAAACAGGAAGCATATGAAAAATCCCCCTTAAAAAATGCAGCTTCACTGATATTTAGTGCAGACTGTGAATGTGATGGATTGTTGTCATTAAGAAAAAAACTGTGACAAAGCAATCCATTGGTGTCAAAATGCCCTACACATGATCATGCATTGCATGATATAAGACACCATCTTAAGCTCCCTATTAAAGGGGATTGACATTGACAACTGCACTAAAGCCATCACTTCCGTGAGATGCAAGATCTCTCTATCTCACAGAAATCTCCAGATCTGTAAAGAAATCTTGCCATTGCACTGACCTTCAGCACTACGTCCATCAGTCATAAAAGCTTTAATCGATTTTAGCGAATCATAAAAGCACACATTAATAAAACAGTCATCTACAAAATGATAAACGAAACAATAAAAAATAACACTCAGCACTCATGTTACAGTATGATCAGGCGTTGTTCCCCCTACCTGCAAGTATTTTACGGAATGTTTCCACTAATACACCTAAAGTACTTACCTTTGGTAATGAAATATCTGGTAGAGACATATTCTAGTTGCAGATTCCTTACCTTAGAATTTTCCCCCAGGCGTCAGACTGGATCCAGAGATTTTTCTTCGAGCAATACCCTTGCGCGTCGGTCGACTCCGCAGGCGTCGCAGGCATCATGGTTGCCGTGATGACGTCTGGAGTAGTACATAGACGCCGCCCTCGCGCAAATACGTCAGTTTCTTTTAATGACTTTCCACGCCAGAGCGCAGAGCCGCTAAGAACACTGAGATTGGTGTGCCAGAGCTAAGGACCTGAAAGAGGGAATCCCTGTCCCTAGAAATCAGTTCACAAGCGCAGAGGATGGGTGGCGGTAAGGAATCTGCAACTAGAATATGTCTCTACCAGATATTTAATCACCAAAGGTAAGTAACTTGTACATCTGATAGAGACTTCTAGTTGCAGATTCCGTACCTTAGAATAGATGCTAAAGCAATGCCATCCTCGGTGGTGGGCTGCGAACCAAGATCACATTAGAAAGTCCTACAGGACCGAACGACCAAAGTAGCCGTCTCAACGGACCTGACTATCCAGGCAGTAATGCTTAGCAAACGTGTGCAGGGATGCCCACATAGCTGCCTGACAGTTATCCAGGACAGTAAATCTGCGTGCTAATGCAGTGGATTCAGCAGTTGCTGTAGTAGAATGAGCCTGCAAGCCTTCAGGAGGATGCTTTTTAGCCAAAGCGTGGCACATTTTGATGCAAAGAAGCACCCATCTAGAGATGGTACGCTTTTGCACCGCCTTCCTTTTCTTTGCACCCACATAGCCAACAAAGAGTTGATCGTCCACCTGGAAATCTTTCATACGATTGAGGTAGAACGCCAAAGCTCTTTTTGGGTCCAGGCGGTGGAGTCTCTCCTCCTCATGGGAAGGATGTGGGGGTGCGTAGAAGGTTGACAAAGTGATGAACTGGCCTACATGAAATGGTGTAACCACCTTAGGAAGGAAGGAAGCTCTAGTGCGTAACACTACTTTGTCAGGGTGTACAGACAAGTATGAAAGGGCCTGAAGCTCAATCACCCTGCGAGCAGAGGTGATAGTGATGAGAAAGCCAGTTTTGAATGTGAGGAGCCACAATGGACAATTATGCATTGGCTCAAAGGGGGTACACATCAAATAAGTAAGTAAGTACAAGATTAAGATCCACTGAGGCATGATAAAGGGAGTGGGAGGAAATACGTGGGTGAGTCCTTTCAAGAACCTACTCACAATAGGAGATTTAAAGAGTGAGGGCTGATCAGGAAGACTAAGAAAGGCGGAAATGGCAGACAAATACCCATTAAGGGTGCCCAATGCAGAGCCCTGCTGGGCTATAGAAAGGATGAACAGAAGAACCTCTGAAAGAGGGGCAGAAAGGGGCTCAACAGATTTGTTTGTACACTATGCCACAAATGTATTCCAACGACAGGCGTACACAGTTTTAGTCAATGGACGCCTGGCTACCAAGATAACATCACAGACTTCTGGTGGAAGGGCAAATGCCTTCAACTGTTGCAGCCAATCTCCAAGGTGGAGGTTGGACAGGTTCAGGTGGAGAGCCGTCCCCTGCTGATGCGACAGAAGATCTGCCCGAAGAGGCAGTCTGAGTGGAGGATCTATGGACATGCTCAATAGCTCTGGAAACCACACTCTTTGAGCCCAGTCCGGAGCCACCATGATAACTTGGGCCCTGTCGTACTTGATTTTCTTGAGAACTCTGGGCAGAAGAGGGATAGGCGGGAAGGCGAAAGGAGGCCGGAGCTCCACTCAAGACGAAAAGCGTCTCCGAGCGAGTGCCGCCTTGGAAACTCCAACGCGCAAAATAGCTGACATTGCGCATTCTCTGCGGAGGTGAACAGATCTTACCAAGGCTCTCCCCACTTGAAAAAGAGAACTTGAACCACCTCTGGATGGAGACGCCATTTGTGATCGACAGTGTGTCGGCGGCTGAGTTCGTCTGCTCTGGCGTTGAAAGAGCCCGCCAGATGTTGAACCATCAGGGTAATGCCCTGATGTTCCAACCATGTCCAGAGGCGTAATGCCTCCTGACAAAGGGCCAAGGACCCTACCCCTGCTTGTTTATTGTGTTGGAGTACCACATGGCGGTAGTATTGTCTGTGAACACCTGCACCACTTTTCCTGTGAGAGAGGGAAGGAATGCTTTCAACGCAAGCCTGATCGCCTGGAAGCTCCAGCATATTTATGTGGAGTCCTGACTCCGCGGAGACCAGAGGCCTCTGATTTCCATCCCTCCCATGTGGCCACCCCACCCCAGAAGTGATGCATCTGGTTGGGGAAGGGAGAGGGATCTGCCATTGACCCAATCGGGATTCAAAATCCACCACTGCAGGTCTTTCGCAGTCCCCTTGAGATCTGGACCATGTCAGAGAGATTTCCCTGATGCTGCGCCCACTGGAAGTTTAGGTTCCACTGCAGAGCCCGCGTATGCCACCTGGCATGTGTTACTAGCAGGATGCAGGAGGCCTTGAGGCCCAGCAGCCTCAGAGTCAGTCTCACCGAAACCCAAGACCAAGGCTGAAAGATCTGAATCAGCCTGAATGTCTTGGACTCACTTTTCAGGAGGATAAGCCCGAAACTGCAATGTGTCCAGAACAGCTCCAATGGAAGAGAGCGTCTGAGAGGGAGTCAGGTGTGACTTCGGCACGTTTATAGTGAACCCCAGCTGGTGCAGGAGGTTCGCCGTAGTCTGAAGGTGGGAGACAACTGTCAGGGGCGAAGGCGCCTTCAATAGCCAATCGTCTAGATAGGAGAAGACTGAGACCCTTAACCTGCACAGATGAGCAGCAACCACCGCCATCACTTTTGTGAACACCCGAGGGGCGCTGGTAAGGTCGAAAGGGAGCAAAGCAAACTGAACGTGCTCGTGACCTACCACGAATCGTAGGTAACGTCTGTGGGCAGGCGGGATGGGGATGTGGAAATAAGCGTCCTGCAAGTCTAACGCTACCATCCAGTCTGGTCGAAGGCAGACAGAACCTGAGTCAGGGTGGGCATTTTGAACTTCTCCTTCTTGAGGAAGTAGTTCAGGTCCTGAAGATCTAGGATAGGAGGTAAGCCCTTGTCCTTCCTTGGTATCAGAAAGTAGCGGGAATAACAACCACGACCTACTTCTGGCACAGGGACCCTTTCTATAGCTCCCTTGGGCAAGAGAGCTGGGACTTCCTGGCAGAGAAGCACCAAATGATCCTCCGGAAGATGATGGAAGGATGGTGGCATGTGTGGTCGTGCAGATTCGAAAGGGATGGAGTAGCCCTTCCGAATGATCTGCAAACCCACCCGTCCGTGGTGATATGTTCCCAGTGCGGCAGGTGATGGCTGATCCTTCCACCAACTGGGTGGGAGTGAGGGGACGGAATAGGATGGTTTGGAGGCTGCAGCAGAGGCAGAGGTGGACTGCACATACCTCTGGTTGCCTGTCCCACAGCCACGTGGGATTCCGCATCCACAGCCACGCATAGGCTGTCCAGCGTGCATGGCACTGTGGCTAGGTTGAGGACGTGCAGGGCCACGAAAGGGAAGAAAATAGGACTGTGGTGGGTGTATGGCAGAGGTAAGACCAAGAAACCGAGCCTTAGCCCAGGAATCCTTGAATCTCTCCATGGCCGAGTCCACTTTGTCTCTGAAGAGACAAGTGCCATCAAAGGGCATGTCCATGAGTGACTGTTGGACATTCCCCGAGAAGACAGAAGTACGTAACCAGGCATGGCGGCGTAAGGCCACTGTTGTTGCAACCAATCTGCACAGAGAGTCGGTCATATCCAGCCCACAACGGATAGTGAACTTTGCCTCGTCTCTCCCATCTTTCACTGCTTGGGAGACGATAGCACGGGCCTCTTCCGGTATCTGCGGCAGGACTTGGGCAACCGTATCCCACAGTGAGTGGGAATAACGGTCCAAAAGACATGCGGTGTTCATAGACCACAGTGCTAGGCTGGAGGAAGAAAATAACTTTTTACCAAATTGTTCCAGCCTTTTGGATTCCCTATCCGGGGGTGCCGAAGGGAATGCGCCACAAGAAGAGGAAGCCTGGATTACAAGACTCTGACTCTCAGGCGTAGGATGTTGGGACAGGAACTTTGGGTCATTCGGCGCGGGCCGATGGCGGCGAGTGATAGTCCAGTTCACAGGCGCCCCTGTGTTGGGTTTGGACCATGTACCCAAAATGACACCAGTGAGGGCCTCATTGAATGTGAGAAGGGGTTCAGAAGAAGAAGCCCCAGGCTGAAGCACCTCGGTCAGGAGATCATGGCCTTGTAAAACTCTTTAAGTTGGGCGGGGGTCACTCTGGCACCGGGAAACTCAGGGAAGCGCGGTATCGACCCAGACCTAGGCTCCGAGGACAGAGGACTAGTGCATGGACGCTCATCCCGCGTCGCGTCGGCCGAGCAACGGGGTGAATTTGGAGTGCGATAGGACTTCTTCGACTTCTTCTTCTTCTTACCTTGACCCCAGGACTTCGAAGAAGACGAGTGGTGATGACTCCACGACTGATTTCGAGACCTTCTTCACAAGCGAGACTGGGACCTACACGGAGTCGAGTGCCGTGCTGCCATTAGCTTTAGGGACCGCTCCCTCAAAGCTTTCGGGTGCATGGCCCGACACTCAGAGCACGACTTCGGGTCGTGGTCATGCTCGAGGCACCACAGACAAACGGGATGAGGATCCGTCACCGACATCGTCCGATGGCAGTCCTCACAAGGCTTGAACCTGGTCTTCAAGGACATTCTTGACACACCAAATTCCTACCAAAAAAGCACAACAAAACGGTTGAATTCGGCCAAAAAATAGTCTAGGGTAGCTCTCTCCGGATCAGCGTGTGGCGCGGAAAGAAAAGAACTGACATCACAGCACGAGGGCGGCGTCTATGTACTACTACTGACGTCATCACAGCAATCACGACGCCTGCGACATCGACCAACGCCACCTACTGATGCGCAAGGGTATTGCTCAAAGAAAAAACTCCGGATCCAGTCTGATGCTTGGGGGAAAATTTTAAGGTAAGGAATCTGCAACTAGAAGTCTCTATCAAATCCGTGTTTACACTAATCACGTAGCAGCCTGCTGCCTCAGTCCTTACCTCATATATGTTGAAAGCCTTGGTATACAATAATGAACAATTTTTCCTCATTCCCTAAAGTGTCCTGAAGAAGTCATGTTAGATTATACATTAAAGGCATTTGCAGTTTATCTTTGGTGCTTCAGAAAATACCGAATGTTTACTGGCGTATTATGCTACCTTTCACTGCAAACTGCAAACACATTCTTTAATTATAAACAGTTTTTTTTAGTTGTCATTTGCAGCATCAGTTTTTGTGCAGCCCACCGCAGGATACATGGGCCCTTTTTGTGCTGACAATGTTGTCGTCAAAAAATTCTGTCCTGTAGCTCCTAATTTTCATTATGCTAGTGAGAAATATGTGCCTGTGGTTAGATCTCCGTGATAAGACTGGGCTCTAACTTCTGCTCACCCAGTTCTGCAACCTGCTTGGCCCTTCTTGTTTAAGCCCCTCGTCTGCTCACTCCAGGAGAGCTTAGAAGCAACTTATTCATCTTATGGAGTGCTGTGAAAAACTTAGCCTTTGCTTCAGCCCTCACTTTTTTTCATGTGAATTTAAAGGTTTGGAACTGGTGCTGCACACCAAGTCAGTTTGCTATTTTATATTTTGTTCCAAAGACCAGATGTATGAAACCTTTTACCAGTCACAAACAGCTAATCAGGCCGTTGGCAACTGGAAAAATGCTATTTGGCATGTACCAACCCTATTTTACCAGTCGGTATTCTATTACAAACTAGCAAAATAGGGTTTGCGAGTCGATATTAGGAAGGGGCTTGTTACCGGCATCCCTTCCTAATAGCATGTCACACTGGAATGTACGAATGTTTTACGACTGGGAATGTGGTCGCACAACGTTCACAGACGTCAAGTGGATGGTAAGCCATTCGTAAACCGGAAGGGGTACCCAAAGGATCCCTTTCCCGTTGTGAATGGGGTGCCAACATTTTTTCAGAGCTGGCAGTGGTCCTAGGGACCACTGCCCACTCTAAAAAAATTAAAATAAAACTTCTTTTTTTTAAACGCATCTCATTTTCTTTTAGAGAAAACGGACTGCATTGCGAAAAAATATACCAACTGCTTTATTTAAAAAGCAGTCACAGACATGATGGTCTGCTGACCACAGCAGGCCACCGTCACTGTGAGTGCCCGCCATTTCTCATCGGTCCCAAATTGCAACGTGCCTCATGAATGTTAATGAGGCAGGTCCCTTGCAAACCATTTGGGAATCGCAAACAGTGCTAAACACACTGTAGTACATAGCAGTTCGTGATATCCTAATAACAAATCACAAACATTTTCTAATAGGAAATCGCAAACCTAAAGCTACATACATCTGGCCCCAAGCTAGGTATTATGTGATATATTATGTTTTAGGTAAAATATCTTCACCCAAGCTGAAATTTTAAACAATATAACGTAAGTAAAATATGTGGACTGTATAAGGAGTAAACAGTACGAGAGTTGTGTGCTGTCTATCAGTTTTTTAATACATATTAATACATACTAGTTATGATACACACAGTGACACAAATAAACATGCACAAATATACACACAAAATACTGTTATAATGTAAGCACATCCAGTTTGAGATGCATCAACTAACATTAAATTGTTCTCTGTAAAGCGGCCTTTGTAGCTTATCCATGCTACATAAAATACATATATATTATGCTACTAGTCTAGATTGTGTTCTGTCCTGTATTTGATGTAATTTTGTGATCTAAGAAGTGGTATCTTCTGCTTTGATGCAGCCAGGGGTGAAAGTGCTTCCTGCTCTAGAAGGTTCCACTCAGATCATGTCCAGGTCATTCCCCTGAACCATCTGTCCTGCAAACTCAGTAAACGGAAGGTGGCCTCTAGAAATGGCATTTCAGAATACGGCGTGAATGATTCTAGGTGCCGCCTTGGATAGGAATATTTAGGTTAAACTAGAACCACAGCATTTTAACACCCAAAATGTCAATCGTAGATCCTGTTCACATGCACTGGTGGAGTGAGCAGGGCCATCTAGAACCTCGTCAAGGTGAAGGTATCTGAGCTGTGTGGGGTTCTAGATCTCCGGGTGTGCTCTGGGCAGTACGGCGAATCATATAGAACCTTGCACTGTGGAATAGCATGTTCTACCTCAGTTTACATCACGTCAAGTTCCTCTTCCACAAGAGACTGGGATCACTATATCTGCACCCGTTGTTGTACTCATTTATATTTCTAGTTCACTTCTGTAAGTGTAATATTCCTTGGTCTTTATCATTTGCCCTATTAACCACTATACTAAACTCTTGTTCTAATTTCAATTTGGTCTTTGACAAATCATTCATTATTTCATGTTGTTGAGTCCACAATCTCTATGTCTGGGGTGTTTCTGCGCTTTGGCCTTAAATGCCGTCAGAAAAGGCTTGTAGCCGAAAGTGAGTAAACTCGAACTTGAGCAAAAGTTAAAACATGGTGATCTTTCTAAGGAGTCCATTTATCAGTGAAGTGCCTTAAAAATGTCGAGCTCTAACTTTAAATGGTATTATATCGTAAATTTCCCTGATGACAATGTTAAAAAAATAAATTGGTGCACAGTATACAGAAACCAGATAGCAATTTAGAACGTGTTTATGAGGCTGCCTCCATGGTCATCATTTAGGGGTCGCCACTGCGACCCCTGGCTTGCCCTTTGCGACCCCTCACAATGCCTTTGCGACCCATAACCTCAGTAGTGGCAAATTCAGTGCCAAAAACACCGTGATGACAGCGCCTTCTTATGGATGTCAGTTGGGACTCCAATCTCTTTGTTTTATGTCAATTTTTTAAATCACACTAACAGTGAATAATAATATCTTATTCACTCAGTGTCACAGAAATGGAGTACACTTAGCTGGAATACGCCCTTCCATGGCAGCTGAGGTACATAAAAAATACTTTAAAATGTGTGTTGCATGTGTGCTTGCAGGTGGGTGTGTGTGTATGTGAGAGAGAGTGTATATAAGTGTGAGTTTGTGTGTATGTGAATGTGTGAGTGAAACTGGAGGTCAAAGAGGGTGTGATGTCACTTCCGCTACCCCTGGCATTTTGGCCCGTCCACGTTCCTATTCCATGTGGCAAAATGTAATCCAGAAGTCCTGCCTGTGGTTTCCTTTTGATGGATTATGTGAAAAGTGGTAAGCAATTATAAAGGCAAGGTTTTTGGATTGGACTGGTCTTTCTCCCTCTTTCGCTGAGACTGGGATCAGGTCAAAGAACCGGGTACTTTGTTGAAAAAATAGGGTCACCCTTAGATGCTAGTGAAGTAAATGTACAAGAAATGCTGCTTTAAACAAACCTTAAGCATGTTGCACTTCAATAATAATTGCAGACCTCAGAACGTGGGTTGATATAAGAATGATAACCAAATATGCACCTGCCATCATGCTTGTATTTCAAAATCAGGGACATATATTCAATATGAAATAGTGAGTGCAAGGTAATGGATAGGTGTTGCCTATGGGGAAGCAACATGGATCACCCAATGCTCTCGTCCCTCTTCTGCTCTCTTCCTCTTTCGCATCAAGGTTTTTTTTAATGATTATATATGAGGGTTCCCACCAGAAAAGGCCCTGGAAATTGTACTTGCTTAGTGACATATACGTCATAATCCCTCCTGTGTGTGTTTCCTTCTTGATGGAGAGCCCTGGTGACTGGTTTTCCTGAGAGAAATATTTAGGTGCATTCCCCAGTTCTGGGTTCAAAGTATTTCCCCCCAGGTGCATTGCTCTTATGCCACCCCGAACAAGTCTCTGTGTTTTTTCAGCCCTGCAGGTTGCATTTTCATTTTTCCCCGAGCTCTCATTTTTTTTTGTCTTACAGGGTTTTTGGGTCGTTCCTTTTAGGTGCAGTTCATGGAAGCGAACATATCTGGCTTGTTGTTACTCATGAATTCTTCTCATCCATTCCACTAAGGTAAATAGTTGGATATTTGCTGAAGTAAGGGGTGGGAGTACAACCCTTTTTTTAGTTTTGGCATTAGCCAAGACCTTCCAATTTTAGTAAACTGATATGTATTATATACTTACTTATAGGAACGTTCAGCCAGCCTTCTTCATCAATTGGTCTGGTGTCATATCATTCACATTTTGTCTTCATCCCACTACAACATTTTACATGAAGCACTGGGTCAGTCCACTTATGCCTTTGGCTAACTTTACTGTGAGTCACAGTATTCTGCCCTTCCTCGAACAAAGTAGTTCCCTTCAGTGCCAGAGGCTATTATTAGTATGTGCTTTGTTAAGACAAAAAATGTTTGCCTTCAGATATTTCTTGATATTAGTAAGAGTCTGTCAGCTCCCCGAAAAAACAAGGTTTTACAAAAACCATGACAAGAAAAAACAGGCAATGTCAAAGCCAAAATGCTGACAGCCAACAACAGAACTATTGACTTTGCTAATGTGCTTGTTAGGGTAGAAAAGGTAATGGAAATTATGGATTGGTTACTACCTTAAGTGCATTTAAGTTTTAGCATGAGATTGAATGCAACTTTTGCTGATAAACTATATTTAATTCTCTATTGAACCCCATCTGTGTATTATTCATTTAGTTGGTTCACTGTACACTCCATTCTGTTTTCTCTGGTGCACGTAAAGTAAATTGACTGAAGATAAAGAAATGGCATACCTTACAATACTTTGCTTCAGGGGATCATATAGGGCCATGAAGAGCTCTGCATCCTCTCCTATTCTACAGACAAAGTTTCTTACAAAGACGTAAAGGCTATGAGTAGGTGATGAGGAGATTCGAGATGATACACTGAAGTCCGATTGTTCCTTAGACTGAAAAAGAAAAAAACAATGAGTACCTCAAATATTCATCTATACATCATTCCCAAATCAAATGAAATATTAGTCGATTTCTTTGCATTTCTTAAAATTCCCAAGAGAAATTGTGATCCTGTAGCTCTAGACTATGGTGTATTAGTACTGCAAATGTAACAATCCTGCTATAAATCGTTCAATATCCCAAATTCAAGCAAAGTAAAAGTATCTTATTCCGTAAGTCAACCTCCTGGATAAAACCAAAGATGCCAATGCTAAATTTTAACCTTCCCAAATTTGGTACACATGAAAAAGCATGGCAATAAAATGTCAGTGAAAACAGATTTGTTTCTACAGCATTAGTTGTCCTACTGGTCATATGTTCCCAAGCTTTCTATAGCTAAAGTATACACTATACTTCATTTGTCTCGAGGTAACTGATGCTAGATCTTGTTCTGATCTTGTAGATTATGTTGTTCAAGAATTTTCTTCCAACACATGCTCGTCCTAGCTGCCAGCTTTGCATTTCTAAGAAGACCATAACTGGTGGTCAAAACTTTCAAATTATTTGCTTTACAATATAGCAATAAGTTTTGCAGGTCTAGCCCATGGCCATGGCCAAACATCACTGCAATAACATGAACACACCCGATTTCAAACCCTGTAGCTTGATCAACAATCAAATAGTATTTTTCAATTTTTAGTCATAGCCCTATTTGCACACCTAAATGATACTTAAGCACACATATACCATAATTTACAACTACAAGTACTGAAACGTTTGTGAATCGGAAAAAAAGCATTTGATCTCCGTATCAATGAGGAAATAACTTTACATTGGTGGGTTTTTGGAGTTTAGGATCAGAGGCACATGACAGTGGGGACTACCCAACTATATGCCATTTTATGGGTATTCACAAGCGTTCTACTGGTGCATTCTCAACTTGAAAATGATTCCTGATTTACTCCTGTGAACGGCAGGAGTAAATGCCCTTTGTGGGTGAGAGAGTGGAAGCCACCAAAATATGGGAATAGGTTTTCCCAGAAGGTAAACTACGTCCCTATGAGGAAACAAAAAAAGTTAGTAAGTGCAAAAGCACTGGATGCTTTACATTTGTACATTTATGAATATGCACTCAATACGTTTCTGAAACATAAGAATAAACATCTCAAGCATCCTGGTAAACTATGGCAGTTGCCACATCTCCAGAACAGTCATGAAATTCTCTTTCATTCCCAAAAACGTTAGAAATGTACTGGGGACGTTACCAACTTCCTTGGAGAATTAGGCTCTTTGGGTCTGGAGCACATCTTTCGCCTCACCTATCTCAAGTGCACACCTCCTCACCGGCTGCACGTTTGTAAAGTTTCTACTATATACAGATCTAGAAAATCAAGGTCCCAATTTCATATTAGTTGATACCCGTCAAACTGGAGCCTGGTGGAAAGCTCTATGCTATACTGACTATAATATCCGATCACTGGATAAAATAACGACACATGATACTCTAGGCCTCACACCCACTAGCAGCGAACATGGAAGAGAACAAGGAGAGGAGGCAGCAGCCACGGCCCCTCCTTTAGGGCAGAGGGGCCACACACCCCCACCTTTTGCCCCTCATGAAGAGTGCCTGTCAGGCTGAGCAAGGGTCAGCCTGGCAGACACTCCTCATGTTCAGCTCAGGCAGGCAGGAGAGAGACATGCTTGATTGGCACAGACATCTGGCTGCCTGAGCTGAACTTTGCTGGGCTGAAGAGGGCACAGCTCCTATGGGCGTGGCGTCCTCAGCTCGGCAAAGGTGCCTCGAGGCCCTTCTCCTCAGTGACAAGGGGAAGCATCATCCATTGACTTCGGCCTGGGCGCTTCAGGTTTAAGCCCTGAAGCACCCAGGGCGAGTGTCAATCAGTGACACCTCGTCACAGAGTGGGGAGGGGTCAGAAGTCTCACTGACCCCATCCCACTCTGTGACAAAGTTGGGACTGCTGCCTTCCCTCTTTGGCTGACCCAAGGTCAGCCAGAGAGGAAAGACAGCAGTCCCAACCCTCCTAGGACCTACGAGCTGAAGGTAATAGTGTGTGTGTTTTTTAAATGAATCTTTGGTGCGTGCGTGTATGTTTGAATGTTGATGAGTGTTGTGAATGGATGTGCATGCGTGCATGTGTGAATGAATAAGTGTGAGTGTGCTTCCTGCCCGTCCCCCTCCCTCCTAAAATTACCGGCCGCCACTAGAAGGCATGGATCCTAAGTACACTTCATAGCTTTTTCTTGTAGGTCAGTTTATTCCCTATTGGGAATGTGTTGTTCAATTTACTTTGCTCACCTATTTGTTCTCAGTATCAAGATTGGCAATTGTAGTTTTCCTGACAGTTTTGCTGAAACTTTAGGTTTACGGACTTTATTGCTTCCCTCTGGCCTTTTTTGGCTTCTCATAAAGTATGTACCTTGCAATTGTCAACAGTAGGTCCATATTGTTTCTTCTGCATTTGATTTTATTCTTCTCGTGCCTGCCGGACATTAAATGTGTGTACCAGGCTAACAATAAGGTGGCCATTTCATTATATATTGTATGTCAGGCAACTGACAGGAAACATAACATTTACATCCTAAGAGCAATGACTTATGCTTCTAATCTAGTGTTATTTTAGTACTGTTACTTAGTCGATTCATTCCAGGCATTTTTTGATATTTCTGACTAATTTGCTATGATATCTAGAAAGCCATTTAATATATTTTCAAATTACATTAATTTATATTAATAATGTTTTATTTTACTCCAAGAGCTGTGCTTTCCAAAGTGTTTACGTTACACATTTATTTTCTGTTACATATCTACCCAAAGGATTCTTATTACTATAACCATTGTCAAAGGAATACTTCATTCCAACATGTTAGACCTGCCAACTTTAGCATGGTCTTTCCACAAACGTTTTGCTTTCCTCCTCCATTTTGTGCTGATCTCATTCATGCTGGCCTTAGGACCACTGCTAACTAGTGCTCTTTCATGTGCTCCCTCCTTAAAACATGTTAAGGTTTGCTCATCATCTATCAGCTTATTTTATTTACTTGTAAGTCCCTAGTAACGTGGTACTACCTGTACCCAGGGCCAGTAAATTAAATGCTACTAGTGAGCCTACAGCACTGATTGTGCCACCCACTTAAGTAGCCCTTTAAACATGTATCAGGACTGCTACTGCAGCCTGAGTGTGAAGTTTAAACTGCCATTTCGACCTGGTAAAATAAACATTTTGCCAGGTTCAACCCTTCCTTTTTAATAGATGAAAGTCACTCCTATAGTAGGCCCTAAACAGTCCAAAGGCCACAGTGTAGTGTACTTAATAAGTAGGACATGTTCATGTTTTACATGCCCTGGTAGTGAAAAACCCTTAAATGTGTTTTTCACTGCTCAAGGCCTACCTCTCACATAGCATACCATTGGAGTTATTTGCATTTTATAGATGTAATTCTCAAATGGGAAGAGGTAAACAATTCATGTTTGGTTGTCGCTGGAATTGGATGTTAAAATCATAACTTATGGTGAAGTCAGACTTTAAATTACAAAATTTAAAATGTTAATTTAAAAAAGTTGCAATTTCTTTGCCTTAGCCGTTTGGTGCCTGTACCTGGGACACATGACTGTATGTAGCTGTCAGTTGAGCTTTGTGTATTTATCTTAGACAGCCACATTCCATAGGAGGCTTAGCTGTGCCTGAAGGGGCCATCACTGGCAGGATGGGAAGTAGGAGCTGGGCACAGCCCCACTTACACTTGAATAGGCTGTGTCCTGCCTCAACACAATGGGCTGCTTACACCCTGCAGTTAGTCTAGATCCAGGGCAGTGAAGGCATGATGCCTGAGGACTTAAAAGGGAAACCTCTAAAAGCTTCCTCTTCACTTCAAAGGCACAACTGGGTATAAATACTGGACACCAACTCTTCAGTATTCTTCTGGCACTGTGGATAATCTACCAGGAAGAAGAACTGCTGTGCTGCTGCAATGACGGCCACTCTACTGGACTGCTGCTCTAAAGCAACTGCTGCCCTGCTGTGCTGACCTGCTGCTTGCTGCTGTCTTGACTCGGTAAGGAGAGACTGGACCTGCAATTTCACCCTTGAACCCAGGACACAAGATTGACTCCAACGGCTATTCTGCTGGCCTCCTGATCTGAGCTTCAGGGACATAAAATGCTCCCCAACATCCTGTACCAGTCCCTGGACTCAGCTGCAGGACATTCCTGACCCCGAATGGTGCCCCTCAGGTTCTGGACCCTTAGTGGGGCTCAAGCGAGCTGAATTGAAGCTTTTGGGCTCTTCAAAACAGCAAACAGGATAATTCTCACTGAGACCTCGTCGCTCACATCGCAATTCAACATGAAGCACCAGCAGCTGCCTCTTTATGCTACTTCATCGACCTCTTTTGGGGGACTACCAATTTGAAGTTTTACCAATGCCTGCCAATGACACCGGCCGGCTGTTCATGCTATCTCAACAGCCTCCTGCTCTTAACAGCCCTCTATAACCCTTTAACCCAAACTGAAATCCTTGCACAAATGTAAGAAGGTAAACTTCAGCGGACCCAACCTGGTGACTGTAGCCAACCTGCGCTCCATCGTAGTCGGCCTGAAAGTGTGACTTTGACTTGGTCCAGCATGACCAGATATCCAGAGTTGCCGCTTTGTGCTTTTTAGAGCCATTTTCACTAAAATCCCCAAAATTCATAACTCTGGTTCTACTGATTAGATTTTGATCTTGTTTTATTTCTCAAACTGTACTCTATTTGTCTAAGCTAGTTTGTGATTCTTTTGTGGTGTGCTTTCACTGTAGTACTGTTTGAAGTGTTGCACACATACTTTACACATTGCCTCTGAGTTAAGCCTGACTGCTCTGTGCCAAGCTGCCCGGAGGTTGAGTACAGGTTAATTTTAGGGTTGCTTGTGACTTCACACAAGAATTGTGCTTGCTGCCTGACCAAGGTTCACACCTCAGTCAACCAGCAACCCAATTTCTTACACTCCATCACCTACACTTTTTCTGCATCAATCTTGTTTTTTTGATTACCACATCATTGGAAATGATTCCATTTTCATAGGGCATCAGATTCAAGTTCAAAGTGATGTTGGTTATAATAAAAATGGCATCCCTCCATATCTTTCCTGGTTTGCATTGAATATATGAGTATACATAAATCACATCAAATTTCAAATACATGACAACCGTTCTCACGTATGTGAGCAAGGCAATATTTTGATGTGGCTAGCAGAATGAAATGGCTACCTCAGACATTAGAAATTTACTTAGCTATCTCTGCAATCCTTGATGCACACGTTAGTGTTTAGTTCATTGTTCAAAGACAAGAGTAAATTAATAAAAAAACTGAGTTTTGCTGACTGGCAGCTGATAAACACTAACATTGGGAAGGCAGTGAACACGATAAAATCGGGCCCAACAAACCGTTTTTAGTCCCATAGTCAGAGTAAAACTGGATTAAAATCTTTTTAAGTTTCAAAGAGCTTAGCATTTTGTAATGCAGCAATTAATTTAAAACCAGGTCTAAGAAAAGAAGTTCAGGTTTAACATGTTGATGTGTAATATAATGGTTCACAGATGTACACCTTCTATTGATCAGGAAACAAAGACTGGGGAAGACACATTGGTATTAGAACTGGTGGAGGCAGAGGTCTACATTACCGAGATCATGTAAGTGGATGGCGGACGGACCAGAAAGAGGGAAAATGGAACGTCAAGTACGTACACTAAAGGTGTGAGATGGCCTGAAGAGAATGATAAGGAATGGTTTAAAGATGTGACAAGTAATATTGCAGGAAGAAAGCAGAGTTGTAAATGTGTGATTTAGAGTGATGAGGAGTTGGGCCACTGATGGAGGGGAATGTTTAGGCATGCACAGGCATGGAATAAGATGTCTGGTAAAGAAGGTGAGGGAGGAACTTTTGGCTTTGTCAGGATCAATAAGAAGTATTGGAGTGGGAAAAGACCAAAAGAGAATGAGACACCTGGAGAGAAAGAAAGTCAGGAGAGTTGTGGGCTGGGGATGCAAGATGAAAAATTACAGGTCTTAGTGCTTTGAAGGTATGGTGAAAACATAGAATAAGGAAATAGAGTAGAGTCAAGATGAATAAGCTGAAGAGGATGATGCTTCCACAAAGTTGGCTATGAGTGTGAATGAGAAGTAATGGTTGAGCTGCACTGTAACAAGATGAGAAACAACAGGTAGGGTACAAGATAGGTTAGAACGGTGTTGGAGTGAAGGGGCTTGGGCAGGTGAGGGTTAACAGTCAGGTAGATAGAGAGTGAGGGTGGGTGGTATTGTATTGGGGTGGGAAGGTAAGGCAGGCGAGAGGGAAAGAATAAAAGGATGCAGTGAGTTGTGTTGATGTGAATGAGGGGCTAGAGGACATAGAAAGGTATAAGCAGGAATTGTGGGCCTCATGAGTTATGACCACATATGGGCACAATTGACTTTGGGGGTCATTCTGACCCTGGCGGTAATTACCGCCATGGCGGAGGTCGGCGGTAGCACCGCCAACAGGCTGGCGGTGCACCGCCAACAGGCTGGCGGTGCACCGCTGGGCATTCTGACCGCGGCGGTTCAGCCGCGGCCAGAAACGGAAAGTCTGCGGTGTACCGCCGACTTCCCGCTGCCCTTGAGAATCCTCCATGGCGGCGGAGCGCGCTCCGCCGCCATGGGGATTCTGACACCCCCTACCGCCATCCGGTTCCTGGCGGTTCTCCTGCCAGGAACAGGATGGCGGTAGGGGGTGCCGCGGGGCCCCTGGGGGCCCCTGCAGTGCCCATGCCAATGGCATGGGCACTGCAGGGGCCCCCGTAAGAGGGCCCCATGAAGAATTTCAGTGTCTGCTTTGCAGACACTGAAATTCGCGACGGGTGCAACTGCACCCGTCGCACCTTCCCACTCCGCCGGCTCCATTCTGAGCCGGCGTCCTCGTGGGAAGGGTGTTTCCCGCTGGGCTGGCGGGCGGACTTTCGGCGGTCGCCCGCCGGCCCAGTGGGAAAGCCAGAATGACCGCCGCGGTCTTTTGACCGCAGAGCGGTCTTTCGGCGGGAACCGCTTGACAGGCGGCGACCGCCGTCCGCCGCGGTCAGAATCACCCCCTTTATGAGCTACATGTTCCCAATAGCTGTGATGAGAAATCACTATATAGTGCAGGAATATGTGGCACAAAACTCCAGAGAGTTGTGATCAGCTTTACCTCAACATATGGCAACTATCATATAGCCTTGCAGGTATGTGCCAGAGAAGCACAGCGTCAAGGAGGTTACAAATACTATACTCAAACAATCTATGGGGTCTACCAATAGAACTGAAGAGGTGTGATCCAAGATTCCGGAACCAAATTATCAAAATCATTTATGTGGTTTATCCTGAAGATAGATTGGTGCAACAAAGGCACCCACAGTTGTTGGTGAGTTACAACTAATTTAGCAAAAAATGTAGGGTGACAGTTATAACTGATTTACCCAAACAATCTATGGGGACCACCCAGGAGTGATGTGGTGCATCTGAAAAGATTACAAATTATTTGTCAGCATACAAGGTCCATCTGGGTGGAACTGGTGCAACTAAGATAAGCACAGCTTTTATGAGATAATAGTTAATTTACTGAGTCTATGTTGCCAACCCAGGAGTGGAATATACACAACCAAATAGGTTACAACTGATTTTCCCATACAATATACGAGATCTACAGGCTTTTGGAACTCAAGAGGTTACATTCAGTTTATCCAGCTGTCTGTGGGGTCCAAGTAGGAACAGCAGATGTGTGAGTGAATGTGGCACAGGTCCCTATAAATACAATTAACCTTTTCCAAACAAAATTGGGGGAATGCCGAGTAGTGGAGTTGGGGTAATAAGTTTTGTGGAAAAAGACTGAAACTGGGTGAGGTAGCAATGCCTCAGATGTGTACAGAGTAGATGACCAGGTTGCCTATGTTCTGTTGGAGAATGAAAAAGGTTAAAGGGGACCATTTTAGCTACCTGTAAGAGAGGAACAAAGTTTCAAAGCACCACACAGAAGTACTGTTCGGAGTGAAAGTGTTTAGAATAGCGTAAATCAGGAGAACAGAAGAACGTAATTCCAATGCAGGTGTAGTATTCACACAGATGAAACTATGGTACTGTAAGCAATGGAAAATAGGATATGGATTTGCAGGAAACATGTTAAGGGCATCAAAGGTTACAGCAGAGCAGCACAGAGGAGAACACAAGAAAAGCAACCTTTTCACAGCAGCAGAACACAGTGCACATTGCGTGCATGATCACTGGCCAAGACCCTCCAAATCCAAACAGGGACGTTGCTGTTAACCTATTGTGATGTTCAGATTGGATGGCTCTCGGAATAAGAAAAAAGGTCACTTGATTCCTAATCAACTTCAGGTGGAGTTTTAAAACCTCTATTTTTATGAATTATTGGGCTGGTTGCAATTTGCAGCTAGCATTTTTGCAACTGTGTGGAGTTTATGAACTGACCTATGTACCTAATGATCGGTTTACAAAATTACAAATAGCACTGGGTCACAATCTAGCCTACCTAATTACTAAATATAATGTTAGTCACAAATTGCAACTCACTCCGATCGGTCACAGTCAGAGGGATGGCGGATTGCAAGTGTCAGCAGACCACATTGCCTCTACGTTTAGCATGACTGCTCTGTGCCAAGCTACCAGAGGGCTGATCACGGGTGAATTTAGGGTTGGCTTCTGCCTCACCCTGAGAGGGCTCACACTACAGTGGGCTACCTCCCTTGTGCAAATTGGTTCCCCCCCTAACCTGGGGGTTAGTAACTTTTCAATGGTTTGCAACTCGAATTACAGTGCAAAACCAATTCGGTATGTCAAAGGGATGCCCACAATAAAATCCGTCAAAATAGCCAAACAGTATACAGTTGAAATCCCATTTTAAGAGTGAGAATAGCTTTATTAACTCTTAAAATTGGATTCATGCATTGTAAAAACCATTGTTGCTATCGCAAACTCCGATTTGGAGTGTTTGCAACAAAAAGAGGTTGATACATTTGGCAGCAAATGTTTTAGCTCGTCCTCCAAACAGTGTATTATTTGTTTCTTAACACTGTGTTTTGGGTACAGGTATATATTGATTATTGTGAGTTCCTTCCCTCCAAAATGTTTCTCAGACCACATTTTTTAATCGCCTTTGCCGATTGTAAGATGATACCCAAGGCGTTTATTCTCTACATCTTTGTAGTAGTAACAAATATAACCAAACCTTCAGATGGCCTTCTCTTTGCCTTTACCCAGTTTGATTATGTAATCTCTTTTTTGTACATTTTTTGCTGTGGATAGTCCATGCCTTTTTAGGTCTCGGCTCTAGACGCACATGCGCGTCTCAAACCGAGACTGATGTAATCTACATCGCAGGCCTCAGTCTGCCCACAGCCACCCAACTTGCTGGCACCATCGTCGCTCTATTTTCTGACATCCCCATTCGTGAAGGGCATGCATACGTCATGCCTCTTGGATGCTTAGCCCTCCCCGAGCATACAGCCAAACTACTTTTTAACCTTACGCAGTGGCCATTTATCGTCAACTTCAGGAATACTTTTTTCTTCATAAAATGGGTGACCAGTTCACCACACGTTAGGAGCACTTGTGTGTTGAAATGTTATTGCAGTTTCATATACTTTTGCATATTTACTGACACTCGTGCTTTTTTTTGCTTATCTTGTCCCACTTTTCAAGCCCTCTTCAGGAGCACTGTTTTCATTAGCTCCGAGTGTTGGTTGGAAAGTGTTGTTTTTTCGACCTCCTACTGCCCTTTCTCCCTGTTGCTGCCAGCACACTGCTCCCATAGTTGCAGCGTGATCGTCCCACCCGCCATCCAGAAAAAAAAGCTAAGGCACAGCATTAGCTGATAGCACCATGGCACTTTATAAATCCCAATGCTTTATATTTGCTTCTCTCTTTTTTTCAACTGTGACCTCAGTGCAGTGAATACATTTATGCTGAAAAGTATCTTTCATCCATGTTGCTGACTCCACGCTCCTCCTCGTCATCGTTGCTTGATGGTCCAGACAGCCTGCTGAAACAAGCATTTTCAATGCAACGGGTCTTGCATTTGTTCGAGTTGGAGCTATTAGCGCTGTAAAGCAAAAAAAACGCAGCACGATCGCGCAATGTAAAATGCAGTGCGATTGCGCTGCGTTTAAAATACACAGATAAATTAGTCCGGACTCCAGGGTGAAAACATCGAGCCTCGTATGTTTTTGGTACTTTACCTGTGCTGTATAGATGGGCTAAACACTGAAAAAGGCATGACGTATGCATGCCTTTCACAAATGAAAGCAAGCGGATTCTAAAAGGCAAGCCCACAAACCAATGTAAGTGACTGACGTGGCATGCGCGTGGTTTCAAGCCGAAAGAGAGATTACAGAATGGACGGAGCACTTTGTGCTCGCCCATAAAAAGCACTCTGGCATAGTGATAGCTGCTAGCTCAATGACATGCCCCTTATCGTTTTTAAGGAGTGGGCATGTTTTGGGTCTATTTTTGACAAGTTACTTAATGCAGCGTCTCATGAGGAATGTTTATGTTGCGAAAAGAAGTTAAGAAGTTAGACACAAACAGAAAGTTGCAGGATTATTTCGTTTTTAACGTCTTGCAACTTGGTTCTGCTTGGTTGTACTTTGTGGTGTTGCAGCTGCTTGCATGTTTCAAGATACATTTTTGCACCATCTTTTTACAGAAAAGGCCGTGGATGAACCCCGGAATAATGCAAAAGGGATATGGCTGTAGTGGCCTGTGTTGTGTACTATCGGAAAGTCTCTAACATGCAGTTGTTTAACATGACGATTTTAAGAGTGGGCACTGTAAGAAATGTGTACGGCCGTGTTACTGGCATGACGTGTATGAATACGGCAGTGGCGTACAAACTATTATTTATTGTGGTTTTCAGAACTGCAGATGTATGATTTTTCTGTCTGTTTACCAGTCTAATTATATCAATGGTTGACAGGCCATTTTGAGAACCAACAGATGTTACCAGCTGCAACCTGTGTGGATAGACTGACACAGTCTTTGTGACTTCCATGTTTAGCTTTGCTGCAGCTCCCGTGATCATGCTGTGTCTGAGGGAAGGTCATACATTGTCATGGATAAACTGCATAAATCTGCCATCACTCAAGATAGTGTGTGGCTCTGGGTTCCCTCTTATGTTACTGTCTAATTGTTCAGTCTGCAGTTTGTGGTCACCATGTCTGCATCTCTTGAGTGTCCTCATTATTGAGCGCTGCTATGCTAAGTGGCTAAAATCATTGACAAAGCCAATAGGTCTTATATAGGCGAGACCCATTGGCTTTGCCAGTGCTTGCTGATGTGAGTGTCAGGATTTGAGCTCACTTCATGTGGTTTGTGCGATATCCAGCTGGTGCATGACAGAGAGCTAAAACACATTTCCATTGACAAAGCCAATTGCTCTCGCATTGCCGAGACCAATTGGCATTGCCAATGCTTGTTAATTCTGTAGCACAGCAGGACAGACAATGCTGATGACGCTGATCTTTAGTACAGTTCAATCTACACTGTAATTTAGCAATAATATAGATTCCCAAGAGCCCAAACTCACCACTGAACAACTCGTTGGATTATTGCTTTTTTAACAGTTCGGTACTATGCGTGCCGCCGTTATTATGGTCAATAAAAATGCTTGTACTGTTAAAACTTAATTTATGATCATCCTCCCACATATATTGTTATTGTAATTTCTAGGCAACTTCAAAACATAGTGCATTAAAATTACATGATATCTGAAGAATATCCATGTAACATTATGCCGTTCTGTCACTAAATGTGAATTGTATTTACCCAAGAGAGAAACATGACAGCTTGCCATTCTTGACCCTCCCTATAAAACTAGTCGTCATATTTTTACCATTCTCAAGTGGGAGGTTGCTTAGCAGGTCACCAATTCGTCTATTTTTACCGCAGAGACCAATTTGATTCTTCAATCAATTTTGTTTGCCGGCTTTCCAAACGATATTTTTCAACCTCAAACATGATTCATTATTTACCTTTTGCGGCTTTTCTGATTTATGTTGAGCGCCCTAGATTCTAAATGAGCCCACCTTCCCTCTATTGTCAAGGGTGCTTCGAAGATAGATTTCTTCTGAACTAAAGCTGAACCGTGTCCCAACAACAGTATATAGAGGGCCGCAAAACATGAGAGAAAAAGTGAGCAATTCATGTTAACAAACATGTAATTTCTACGGATAACCTCTTGCCCAAACTCTGGAAGAACTGGATTTCTTGATATTGAAAAAATATTCATAACTTGCAGCTGTTGTGGTGGTTCAGCCGAAGCTTGGGCTGCAGCTATCGCCTCTCTGAAAACAGGATCATTTAGCGTCATATTTTGTAAAGAAAAAGGTCTCATACCATTTCTTCTTTAATGCGTTCAGTAATTTTGTTAGTAGCTTCTTCGTGTGCATGAAAGAGGCTGATGACACTAGTCTTGTCTGGGTCCAAAATATTCCCATCTTCATCTCGAACAATTAAATCTAGTTCCAGTATTCTGTGGGTAACAAAATAACAGCATGAAAGCATTAAATGAGTCGTTTTTTTGTTGCAGTGTCTATGAAATGGGAACACACAGCTTGACAAATTCAATAACTGAACAGCAGGCCTCAGCAAGATTCAACCACATCAAATCAGTTTCTATATGTTCAGTGATGCTGAAGAAACAATATTCAATTAACATCAGAGAAGTCAAAAACGTTCAGGACATCACAAGGGGAGAATTAAGTGATTCATAATTTTCATATGGGTATGTACTGATTATAATTTCGCTTTACTTGTGTTGTTTTAGGTTATAATATGCATCTATTTCATGACAAACAGCGTCTTGCCATATGTAACAAAGACAGGGTGCCTCTGCTGCAAGGCGTTTCTGTGCACCAGTCTGGGTTAGCAATACCCTTAGGGCTCTAGATTGTCCTACAAGCAGCAAATGTGGTACCATTGCTAAAAAAAATGTTAGGGAAGCACTAGCATATCAATTAATCTAGCAAGGAAGAGACGCATTCTTCTTTTCTTCAAACTAGTTTGACTTGCAAATATTTCAGACTAGTGAAGTCACCTGTTTTGTACAATACAGTTGAATATTGGCACACTGTGGAAATTAGGTTACTGTTTGAGTGGTGGAGGGGTGAAACCCTACACCAGCAGCAACCACAATTTCTGTCAGTGTGAAGTCGCATGCAAACCCCAAATTAAGCTCTGATTAACCATCTGGTAGCTTGACAAAAGCAGTCAGGCTTACCTTAGAGGCAAAGTGTAAAGTACATATGCAGTACTTCAAGGAGTACTAAAGTGAGACCACAAAACAAGAAAAGTCCCACACCAATTTAGAAAAACATATAGTATAGAGTATATATTAATAAAATATATGATATAAAAACAGCAAAAATACAATGAGCAAAGCCATAGAAATGCAATTTTAAATCTTTAACTGAAAATAATGCCTAAAAGCACAAATCATAAACTGTGATTATCTGTTTTTTTACAGGTCCAGAGGTGTACTGAAGAGTTGGGTCTGAGGGTCCAATATTTATACCTGGTGCCAGCTTTGAAGTAGGAGAAGTTTCTGGAGGTTTCCATTCTCAAAGGTATCTGGAATTTCCTGCCTTCGTGCCCTTGCTCCCGCTTGTGTGGGAGCACAAAAACTAGTGTCAAACCCTTTGGTTGTGTGCTATAGTAGAGCCTTTGTGATGTGTAAGTGTGGTAGGGGACAGCTCTGCCCCTCCATCAAGTCAAAGACGGACCATCCTACCAACACCTATCCCCCTTTGTCTCACTGTCTGGGAGCAATAAACAAAGACCAACTGCCAGCTACACCCAGTCATGAGACCCAGGATACGAGCACCAAATTGTTGAGATAAGAAAATGCCAACTTTCTAAAAGTGGCATTTTTAGAATAGTGACTTAAAATCAAATTTAAACATTAAAGAGGGCTTAAAATTACAATTGTTTATCAACCAAACTCAACACTTACTTGCTCCCAATTGAAATGTATCACTTATTAAATGTAATAAGCTAACTCAATGTTATCATGTGGGAGAAGTAGGCCCTGAAGTAGTGGAAAATGAACGTAAGAGGTTTTCACTACCGCAAGATGTAAAAATGATTAGTACATGTCCAACTTATTAAATACACTGAAACCTGGTCACTGGGCTGTGTAGAGACTGCCCTATGGGTAACTAATATGTATTAAACAGGCATTTACAATGCAATGGGTCTCGCGTTTGCTTGAGTAAGAGCTATTTGCGTTGTAACTTCCGAACTGGTTATTTCTTGCCACATAAATTGAAAATAACAGGGTCGATGTGAAGTAACGCGCTCGACTACTGCCCAACAAGATCACGCTGCATAGGAAATAAAAAGAAAAAAGTAGTCCAGAAACTATACAGAAACCACGGAGCCTCGTATGTTTTCAGTAGTTGGCCAGTGCGCTCGAGGAGGGCTAAACACCAGAAAAGGCATTTCCATTAATGAAAGCAAGCACATTTTAAAAGGCAAGCTCACAAACCAACCAAACTCATGGGCGTGCGGTGGGCATGGTTACAAGCACATAGAGAGACTATAGCAGGCACAGAGCGCTTTGAGCTCGACCCTAAAAAGAAGGGTTTGGGCCAGGCAAAAAGTGTATTTTGTCAAGTCAAATTGGCAGTTTAAAACTGCACACACAGGCTGTAATGGAAGGCCTGGGACATGTTTAAAAGGTTATGTAACTGGGTGGCACAGTGTGTGCTGCAGGTCCACTAGTAGCATTTAACTTACAGGCCCTGGGTACAAGTATTACCACATTACTAGGGAACTCATGTAAAGTAAATTTGCCAATTGGGTTTAAGTCGAAGGAGAGCGCACAAGCATTTTAGCACTGGTTATCAGAGTCCTAAAAGCACATAAAGACTGGTTCGTAACACAGGACGGTGAAGGCAAAAAGTTTGTAGATGACTCTGCAGAACTGGCACCATCCAAAACAGACCAAGACCTGATATTATGTTTACAACATATACACAACCTGCAGAAATATTTATGCACATAAGTGGGATAGTTGCAGTTTACTCTTGCTTTACAACAGGAGTAAAGGATTGGGGCAAACTAAATGAGACTGGAATTTATTATCAAAGATCAGCTTCATTCGCTCTTGCTACATGCAGCTTTATTTGAACGTTTCATGAGCTTATGTCATCAAGTCTTTAAAATATACACACAGAAGTACAGACAAAGAGTGGGCTTTGATCAGCTGTCATCATTTATTGGCTTTCTTGACTTTTTCTGCTTTCACTCTTGGCTCGATTAGCTGTAAGTAGAGTGGACAGCATTTCAAAGATACTTACATTTTGAAATTGACTTTCCGTTATAGCTTTGGAAATGGGTCATGAAGAGTGAACTGTGCACTCTTCTGATGAGCATGCACAACCATTGTAAATAAAACAAAAAGTATAATGTGATGAAGTGTTTTTAATGGAATTTTTCAAGTGTTTGACAACTAAGGTCCTGATTATGAGTCAGAAGGGGCTTAATTACACTATGGAATTCCACTCCACCTGATTCTCAGTGGGCTGATGTATCCCCGCACATGGTTTTCCTGGGTGGTGGAACAGCAAATTCAATTTTATATTGCTCTTCCTAGTCAGAACTTAGTTTCCTCTCACCTACTTCCTACATGCCTTTCACTCCACCCTCAGCACACACAGAGGCCACAGCATATACTTATCACTTGCTTAGAGGACGTAGTAAATGTATGGGTTAACCCCCCAGGAATTTACTACTGGTCCTTTGTGGTAACTCCCTATGCCATGAGATTTAACTCTTAATTGCATGGTGCTGGCATAGTGTTAGAGCACAGTAATTTATTTTTGAATATGGATTTAGCACCTCACAAGAACCATGCTCGTGCTCATGATCAGCTCCTTTGTCGCAAAAAGTTTCGAACAGCATGCTTCATATACACCATGCGCTGTAGATATCTCTGGCGAGGACACACAGACATCTTAAAAATAATAATGAGCAGGGAATGCATTTAACACTGTCCTTCAAATGTTTTAAAAACTAGGAGAGATGTTTTGGACAATGTGCTTCTGTCTGCCAAATGCCTAACATACTAATTTAATTAAACACATTTTTTTCATTTTTATGATAATACACATTTTAGGTTGGGACTGTTTAGTATATATAGGAAACCACGAAGAAAGCTATCAGGGGAACCGCACAATAAATTGTTTTTTCCAAAAAGCTAACAAAACATGTGGTAGATCTTGATAACTAGTCAAAGGTCAATCTTTGTTCTAAAACAAATGAAAATAATTAAACTAAATCAATATAAACCGATAAATATGTAAAAATAACTTTCAATTTGAATCTAATGTTTTTGGGAACTACTGCAAATCAATAAGGAAAAGTTATAATGATGAAGTCCCTCCACCAGTTTGCTCTGATGTTGATAATGTCTTCCTGACATGAATCACACGCTGCAGTGAACCACGAAAGGGATATGATGAACAATAATACATACCACGCATTTCCTATGTTAAACAAACATATTTCTTTAGTTTTTAAGAGCAAACATACTTATTTCCATAATCAATCTTTGAAGTGACTTTCTGCTTGAGTTCCTTCAGTTCATCCTTTGGCAAAGTTCCTGACAAAAGCTGTGCTCTCCATTCCATTAGGTCATACATCATAGATTGCACTTGCTTAAACCTTTCCGATTTGCTTGCCTGAAAAATAAGAAAAACGAAATTGGTATTGCGCCAGAACTCAGTTCCAGTGACATATCCAGCTTACCGCAAGCTCAGCCGACAGAGATATACTGTGCATGGCATACCCTTTGGGTATTGCGGGCAGGAGGGTTATGTACAATTGCATGTTCTGGAAACAACACCCTAGCTAATGTAATCATACTATTTGACACAAATACAGTTTAAACCCTGTTTTTCCCATTCATATATGGTAATAGATATTTCTGCAAAATATGTATCACTTCAAATCTTACCACAACAGAGTCAAAGACACCAAACACACCCTGAATCATAAAATTTTGCGATTGTTTGTACATGTGCAAAAACAACAGCAGGGTACCTGTACTAAATACTGTCAATTGTCTGTAAGTGGAATAATTGTTCAATAGATTCATGCATAGGTTAATTGACCTTCCAGGAAGGATATGCTGGACTAAAATGACACTTAGAATTAGAATAGGCGTGTAAACTGTAAACTCTTACAAATGGCAATGTCATTGCTCCTGGTGGAATGAGCATCGATCTGCTGACACCAAGCTCACGAAGTTTCATCCTTCCTCTGACTGACAAATGATATTGTGTTTGACCTAAAAGTGCACAGGAACAGAACATTTCACAGAAAGTGAAGCACCGATACACTTTGGAATTCAGAGGAAGCGTGTTCGCATTCTATCATCCTGTGATGTGAAGTTAGAACAGCGGAAACTTCAGTATCCTATTCAGCACTCCCCCAAATATCGGTGACTTCCACAGCGCAAAGCTACAGTGACAAAAGATAATAGATGAAGATAATTTAAGCCGCCCCCTTTTGGTAAAATGACATGTAGCTGGCCCAATAAGGACATTAATACAGGCACAATAACTCTTTTTGAAAGCCACTGTAGAAAACAGAAAATAAACAGTGGTTACATAATTTGTGGGTAACTAAGATGCACCTCGGTCTAATAACACCTGAATTGGAATGATCACTCTACAAAAATACTCTGCATAGCTTTAAGTAAAGGTATTATTCCTTTCATGCATCGAAGGGTTTATTGATTACGCATCAAATTATGTGAAAAGTAGACATTATAAACAATATCTCCTTACAGACAGGAGGAAGAAAAGGCTCAAGAAAAATATTTGAAAACTAGATCTTTAAGAATGTTGTTTTGGCATTCAGTTCAAGGCGGTTCTCAGTGATGGTATATTAAATAAGTATATAATTTATTGAGTGAATCTTAGCTAAACATGAATAGAAGCCTAATTTAAAAAGACTTATAGGATTCAGTTAAATATTCCCACACAGTCAGAGTAACCTGCATGGAGCAGAACTTACCAATTATAAGGCGCAATACATGAAAGAAGAGTAATGATTAACTCACTAAGGATGGACATTTAAAGGAAGGTAACATTATAACTTGAGGACCACCATGGGTTTAACTCCAATGAAATTAACAAGTTAAGTAATACTATTCACAATAAAATAATATTACTGAATATGTTACGGTATGTGAATGTGCACCTTATTCAATTAATACTGTCATAGGAGAAGTAGGGTTGAACTTAATAAGTAGCCAAATCTTTGGGTGAAAGGTGAAACTAGCAATTTATTGAGAGACCCCTAAAAGACCACATAATGATATCTTAATAAAAGTACATTGTTTGAAGCAATAACGATTATGGTGCCAGAAATACGTAGGGACTTAATGACTGGAAAGTATGCCTGCATGTAAGATAGCATTTATGTGCTTGGGTATACCAATAATACATATCTAGTATTGTAGGTTAATAATTCACAATTACATATTTTCTTGAATTTGAAAAGGAAAATGACAAGTAAATAAACTGATTATTCTTTCAATAATTGGGCTTCATCATTTGGAATGAAATACTCAGTGGTACTGGGAGAAAATGAGACTGAGGTAGCTTCAATTGAATAATAATACACTCATAATGATTAGTAGAATTGGCGTGGGTAAGTAAGCCATCATAGTGGATGCGATCTAAGCAGTTCCACTCATGGGCATAGATTAATCCAGGCAGATTGCGGCGTAGCATGTCATCCTAGTATCAGACTACCCCCAAGTCAGCAGTGGGGGATACAGTGGCCCGAGAGCTGGAATCGCAGTGCTGACTCAGGCCCAACTTACCCAAGGTGAAATGGCCGCTGCCCTGACTCACTCCACGAGCTCAGCGACAGGAATTTTGAGGCCACCACAGCTGACGAAGATGGGACACCGCCACAGTCACCAACAGCAGCAACAGGCTGGGAAATGAAAGCGCCAGTCGAACTGGTGGAACAGCCCCGACACGTGTGCGGTAGAGACTGGGCCTATGATTTCACCTTTCTCAGAGGTGGCTGATTCCAGTGTGGGCCTCCCCTTCCCCTGCCTCGATTGCCAGCTGCATTGCGAGACTCACTTGAAGGTGCTGCCCAGGCCCTATTGTCAACACTGGGGTGACTGCTGCGGTCTGGCCCACC
This sequence comes from Pleurodeles waltl, assembly GCF_031143425.1. NCBI lineage: Eukaryota > Metazoa > Chordata > Amphibia > Caudata > Salamandridae > Pleurodeles > Pleurodeles waltl. The sequence goes on from NC_090446.1 coordinate 805,222,748, forward strand.
ACACGTTGCACTCTTCGCTGTCCTCACCCCCCCACAAAGGGGCTCATTTCTGGCCTCTACCCATACTGGGGTAACAACCGCTCCTAAAAGCCCTGCATTAGCTGGGGCATTCTGCTGGCTATCACGCATATGCCCCCCCAATTGTTGAGACTGGGCCACCTACAATCTGGGGTGGCAGCCACAACTATGTAATCAGGGCTTCCACCGTCCACTGGCCCCGGATGCCCCTGGACATACCCCTGGACATATGAATATATCAGTCAAGCTGGATCAAGTACTAATGGCCATTGAAAACTCCGGGATCTTGGTAAGGCCTGGCTGGGAACACTTACTACACAGCTTACCCTCCTATGAGAAAATCATTGTAAACTGGTAGATAAGGTGTTGGATGTGGAGAATCTGCCGACTCCACAACCACAAGTGTTGGAACCCACCAACACACTTTGGGACCTTCGTGAGAGAATGCAGCAATTGGAGGTCAGAGCTGAGGATTCAGAGGGCAGCTCATAGAGGAGTATATCAGCCTTCAATAGGGAGCAGAGGGCCTGTATCCACTGACCTTCCTTGAAAGTTGGTTCAAGACTTTTGCAGCAGTCTCCGACCTCACCCCTTTTTACACCTTGGAGAGGGCCCACAGAGTCCTGCCATGACACCCCCCTTTTGGCTCCACCCCCGACCGATGCTGGCCAAGCTGCATTCATTTTCATGGTCAGGATATAATACTTCGAGCAGCATGACAGGCTGCCCCTCTGCGGATGGAAGATCAGACTATCATGCTTTTCCTGGACTACACGCACATGCACATCATTTCCAGCTGCAAAGTGTCGCCTTAGGCAGGAGAGCCTGCAGTACTCTCTGCTCTTTCTGGCCCACCTCAAGTACTTACCATTGAGAAAAAAATCTTCTTTACAGACATTACTGAGGCCTGGGAATGGCAGGGCCAACAGGATAGTGGAGACACATTGCGGAGGCATGAACCTCCACCCCCTGGACGCGAGACGCCATCAGCATAGTTGAAGGGGCAGACTCTCGCTCATATGCTTCCAGACCTAGAGCAAATCATCAAGGAATGTAGAGGAGCAATAGCAGCAGTGGCCATTATGGGGTTGGGGGGCAACCTGCCACCACTGATTGAGATACAGGCCAACATATTTTCTCTTCCGACATGTAGTCAACGGGCTCTGATGATACCCCAAACCCTGCACCCTTAAACAGCATACTGCCTGATATAACTCTAATATCCTTTGCCATTCAGGTGTTTACTTTTGCAGTATTTCCTGATTTCTCTTGTCTTTTTGATAGGGAGGAGGCTGTTGCTTCTCACCCAGCTGTTTAAGCAATGTTATTTACTGTTTATGGCTCTGGGGACTTATGGGGAGACCTTACTCTACCCCCTTTGGGATGACCATTGCCCCCTCACCTCCTTATGTCAAGGTTACTCCTGATTATACTTGGCCATCCGCACCTACACATATAACCCTGAACGCAGAGCCATGCCTCCTACTATGACTTAGAGAGGTCTACCAACAGTAGTTTGGGAACTCCATCTGTTGCAGTGAGCCCCCCCCCAGTTGGTTGGTACCTGCCTACGCTATTCCAGAGTCCACATGTTGACTGTTCTTCATACACAGGAACGGTTGTATCACTGATATGACCAGGACATTACACACAACAACATACTCAGCATATGTCAAAGGGGTTTTGGTCTGGGTGGAGACCTGGCCTCCCATTCCAGGAGATGGGTGTTACAGTAGACAGAGAGGGTCACTATATCCTCTTTGAGGACCATCTAGATGGTAGGTTAATACTAGTGGAGAGCATTTAGGCCCTAACGTAGAACAGAATCACTTCTGAGGGAACTTCCAGCTCACTTGGTACACAAAACAAACCTGTCCTGGATGCTAGGGGGTGACTTCAATAGCATATTGAACACAGCATTGGATAGATTCTAAGACCCCCTTACTCACTTCCCCACCAGCTAAATGGCAGCTGACCTCCAAGCATGGCTTAATCATTGGTCCACAGCAGATGCCTGGTGCTCATTGCACAATACATCTCGTCTCTACTGTTTTTTTTCTGACCCGCACCAACTTTTGTCTGGCTGGGTCACTTCCTTTGTTCGGACTCACTCCTCTCGTCTGTGAGGTGCTCTGAATATCTCAGGAGGGTAATCACAGACCATGCCACCCATACTGTGAATCTTGAATGGCTTCCACCCCATCGGCTGATTCCACGCTGGAGGACCCTGTGTACACTAGATGTACACATTCAACATTACTTCACTGATAACCATGGCTCAACCACTTCTCTTCAATGGGACACTTTTAAAACTGTGAATCTGGGTATCTGTATTAAAGAGATAGTGGCCAGACCTTGGAGTGTGAGATCGGAGAGGAGGAGACCCAACTTCTCTCTCTGGATATCTGAACCATCATATACCCTGCGGCTTTCCCTCGGCACATAGAGGCACAAGACACATATGCCTCCTTACTGGAACTCCCTCAGCTTTAGGACGCATGCCGCTTGGACCCACTGAATAGGTGATAAAGCCGGTGGGTTGCTGGCCTGACTAGTCCAGCAGTCTGCAACTAGCTCCTCTATCACAGAGATATGGTCCCGTTTGGTGGATTGCTTAGCACACTGTAGGTGATACTCTCACTGCATTCTAGGCAGCACTGTACAAGGCCCCAGAGGCGATTCCCCTCATGACCTTGCCAGCTTTCCTGCAACACTTTCAACTCCCCTGCATCCCACCAGCCATCAAGGAAGCAATGGATTTGCTATCAAGGTTAACGAGGTCTGCCAAGCCATTAAAAAATTAGCCCACAATAAAACTCCTGGACTTGACGGCTCCCCTCGGAATATGACTCCATATTGACACTCAAATTAGCCCCACACTTTCCAGAGGTTTATGAGGAGGCCTCAAGTCTAAGGATTCTACCACCCTCCCTTCGTGAATTACTGGTAGTCTCGATTCTAAAACCGGATCAAGACCTGACTCAACTTCCTGGCCCATAGCTATACTTGGGGCCGACTATCAAATGCTGGGCAAAATTCCAGCCAATCACTATTCCCAGATTATCCCATTACTGGTCCATGATGAGCTGAATGGCTTTGACCCGGTCTGTTTCATGTGCAAGATCAGATCCAGGATGTTTTTCATCATGCGACATGCCTTGTCCAGCATGTGGAAAAGGCATTAAACACCCTCTCCTGGGACTACCTGTTCCAGGTGATGGTCCAAATTGGTGTGGGGAAGTGCCTGCTACCCTACACTTGATTGCTGTTTACGGCTCCATCATCCAGGGTGCACCTGGGTCTTCTAGTAATAGACTCCTTCCTGGTGCAAAGAGGCACCAGGCAGGACTTCCCGCTCTCCCCTCGACTGTGTTCCCTGGCGATGGAACCAGTGGCGATCCCCCTCTGGGCAGACGGATGGCTGTGGGTCATACCCTTGGTGGACCGGGTCCACACAGTTTCCCTTTATGGGGATGACCTGCTTATTATTTTACATTAATGATATGTGTCAACCCCTGGACTTGTTAAGTGCAGTACTTAAGAATTTCACTGGAGTCTCTGGTCTGCAAGTAAATGCATCTAAGTCAGTGGTAGACCCTCTACACCTGACACTTCCATAGGGGGAACGCCCTTGCAATGGACTGCAGAGGCTGTCCGTTAACTAGGGATTTGCCTACATCATTCCCAATACGACCTCTATGAAGGCAACCTTCACAGGGCACTTGCTGGAATCCGCAAACAGACCACAGTTTGGCAGTCTCTCCGACTCACCCGCATCGGAAAAAAAGCCCTCATGAAAATGATCATTCTACCTAGACCATTGTACTATTTCACAAACCTCCTGATTATCTCCTCCACTCCTTCCTCAAAGAACCAAAGGCCAGATGTAGAAAGGCTTTAACGCATCGCAAACAGCGAAAATCGCTGTTTGCGAGGTGCAAAACCCACATCGTAATGCCCATTCCCATTTTGCAAGTCAGTAACCTGGTTACCGACTCGCAAAATGGAACTGCAAGTCGCAAATAGGAAGGGGTGTTCCCCTTCCTATTTGCGAGTCGCAGCACGATGTCAGATTGCTTTGTGACCGCAAACGCGGTCCCAAAGCAATTGCAGTTACCACCAGTGTCACACTGGTGGTAACTCATTCGCAAAAGGGAAGGGGTCCCTATGGAACTCCTTCCCCTCTGTGAATGGCCTTGAAAACATTTTTTAATTTTTTTGGCAGCTCAATTGCAGTGGTTGTCGCAATTGATGAACAGGCAATATATGGGAGAGGCTCTTCCAGCAGCCTACACCAGCCCAACTGCGCAACTTGTTCTTTCCCAGGGTACTACCTGCCTCCCCCTGGCCCTTGTAGGTGGCAGTGGCACATACCTGTATGCTGCAATTACAATGGCCCTCAGTAGGGAAACTGTGCTATGCACCTAACACTCCCTTGGTGGGCCTTCCTCGGTTCCCTTGCTTCTACTTGGCATGGCAGCTGAGAGGCTGGACGTTGAACGCAATCCACACAGTGAGAATCTTTTATGCTGATGGCCACTTCCTCCCCTTTGGGCACCTTGTGGCAGAGGGCTCTCTGCCAGCAGGACAATTCTCACATACCCACAATTAAGTAATATGGCTCGTATGTCCTGGGGAGCTGCAACCCAGAACCACCTGCACATCTCGTCATACGTGCAATTTGTCACTATGGCCACGGGCTGCCACCTAATAACCTGGCTATACAGAACTGCTCCCAAGCTCACCATTCCCCCCTTTAGATGCCCTGAGGCAAAAATGGGAGTTGGACATAGAGAGAGCGCTCCAGGATAAGGAATGAGAGATTACGTTGTCCCATCCAAATGGGATTCCCGCAGCTTCAGCTTCATGAACATTTAATTTTAATTAGCGCATACGGCATACCTTAACCTGGCACACTTAAACCATTACTTCCCCAGAGCACAGTTCACCTACCCACGCTGCTTTACCCTAGGAGCTGATCTCTGTCATATGCTATGGTCCTGCCTCTCGTTACACCATAATTGGTCCCCAGTTCACAACACATTACTTGATATCAGTGGCGTAGCGTGGGTTGTCAGCACCTGGGGCAAGGCAAGTAATTTGCGCCCCCTAACCTGTGGATTTTAGCACTCGAGTCTCTTCCAAGATGTTGCGCCCGGTGCGGCCGGCCCCCCCTGCACCCCCCACGCAACGCCACTGCTTGATATATCATATTTGCAGGCTTGGGAGGCCAGCACACTAGGTATATTTAAATGGAAAAAGAGTCACAATGTTTGCTCATACTTGGCAACCCTGGCACTACTACTGGCCATGCGTACATTCACTTCGCACCGGCAACTGTCTTCCCCTCCCTCTGTGGAAGGGGGCATTGCCGAGGAGGATGCGCTCTGCTGTGAGAAGTTGCGCGGCCTCTGTAGACAACCGATTTCACATCACTGGGCTACGATACTCACCTCTTTTCAACAACCCCCACATAATGACACTAGACCACCTGGAACATTTGATGGGCACATGCTTGTTATAACTGCCTATAGCCAACAAGAAGTACGCTTGACCACAATGATGCTCTGTACCAATCCAGTTGCCCTATGTATGGTAAAGATGGCAATACTGAGTCAAAAAGTTGAAAACAAACAACATGTAAGATAAAACAAAACAAAAAAAAGAAACGTGCATTTAAGCTGACTATAATATAACCCCCTTTTGTATATGTTCTCAATAAAAAAAAAACGCAAAGATTAGTAGCTAAGGCATTGGTTATAACATTCAGACTTGGTATCAGATACTTTGAAGGTATTTGAGGGGTTTAAGTACTTTGTGTCAAAACACAAAATCCTGAAAGATACACCTGTTAGATGTTTAGTAATATATATTTTTATCTAGCCATGGGTGATAACGAAACTGACTACATCACTGATCTTTGGAAAGATGCTGTACAGGGAGAATAATGAGTTGGAGACTTATTGGGCCTTTTCTGTAGCTAGAAACCTGATGTGAACAGGAGTTCAAACTCTTGTAATATTACCAGTAGACTTCTGCACAGTTGGAGTCTCCAACTGGCATCCAGCCTACCTGTTGTTAAGTAAAGGAATAAGGAATGTAACTGTAGTGTAAATAGATTGAGCTAGTAAACAGGGGTAGGTTCATTACTCCAAGAAAAGTTCTGGTCTAACATGAGAATAGTCTGCTACCTTGACATTTACATTAAATTCTCTGTTAGATTTCTTCAATAATAAACAAAATCGAACAGCGCTTATATTACATGCCACTGCTAGGAAAGCGTGATGCCGTGCAGCTACCAATAAGGGTATGTGTGAATGGCATACTAGACTTTCCTCTTTCTGAACCTATGCTAGAACTAGAGTCCCTCGATGTTCAAGCACTGGGGGACAAAAGGGAAAATAAAGAAGCTCTACTGATTGACAGAGGAAAACCTCCCTTTTGCATGGGAAGACCTATCAAGCTCCTGACTTCCAGAAAAGTGCTTTTCCAGGGACTTCAAACACAATCATCTACACAGACCTCAATGTACCTTTATTTCAAACTACTGCTTGATCAAAGTGATATCTGGGTGTGAAAGATCATTTACAAAAGAAGTATGCTGCCACTGGGAGGAGCCCTTGAACTGCAGAACTTGCTGTCCAGTGTTTTTGCCATCCTACAACTTACATGAATGTATTGGCATATTGAAACCAGCAAACTAAAATTGGTTACAGTTATAATATTGCTTGTTCTTTAGTCAAATTTACCGATGTTTTGGTTGCCTTCGAATGGTCTAGACAATTAAACATGCCTAACTAAAACAACCATGATTAATCGAACTCTCTTATCCATGGAAGGTGAGACTGTCCCAGAAATAAAAGTCCAAGGGTAGGGATACAAGCACCGTAACAAAGTGCAAGTTGACATGGAATACACAAAGGAATTGCTGTCAGCAACTCATTATTATTAGTGAAAGTGAAATTATTATGAAATGGAATGCCACAAAGAAGGAGTGACTATTTTGCCTTAAGTTTTTGTGTACCCATAGGTAAACAGTTCAAGTTAATGTATAGGGCTTTTTCTAGGTCCTAGTTATTAAATAGGGTCTCTCTGGCACACAGTCCAGGCCCATGACATTATAGATATTCTCTCCAGGTATGGCTGATACTGGGTTTTGAAGTACAACAGAAGACCCCATCAGATGAATTATCTCTAACAGATCATGACTCGTCCAGTCTATCTTCTTAAGAAAAGTTGAAAAGAGAAGATTTCCTGTCTGTGGCTTCCTTTCATGCAATATAAATCCTTCTTTTGTCTTTTCATCAAACCATTAGGTTAACAAATGATATTGACTATAGTGCTAAAAGGAAATATTGCATGAGAGCGTCGCCTTCTTCATTTGAAAGACTATAGACAATCGAGGCCCTCTTGTTGGACCATGCAGTGTTCCCTGCCGGGGCTACATTAAAAATACTGACGTGAATTGCAGGGTGGTAGCTAAAGATAGTTCTTTCACGTCTGTTGCTGCTAGCCTGCACAGCTGTCATACTATAGGGAGTAGTCACTGCATCATGACACTACATCATGCCATCTGCAATGTCCAGATTATGATGGGTATTGGCAACAAAGATGCGCGGATTGTTTGTTAATGCTACAACTAGCTGCAGTATTAAGAAGTTTGAATTTTCAGAAAAAATATATTACTTTTTAGGTTGCAGCCTACCAGACAGCACAGCTGTATACATATGCTAAAGATATCTTGGGGACTTTCAGAAAGTTGACCTAGGAATGATTCTACCTGTTGCTTGCTTTTGGCTTTGTGGTTTGTAACGCAAGTTTTATTTTTACTTTCCCTTTGCTGGCTTTATTTGCTTTAGTCTCTCCCAGTTCAATTTGGTCCTCCACTTGCCTAAACTGTATTTATGATATTCTTCCACAATCTTTTGCTGTAAGCAGGCTTTTAAATCATGTTCTATAGTTGTCACGTTTGTTGTGCATCCAAAGACCTAGATCAAATATCTGGCTCTGTCTTATCCTTCCAGTGCTCCCTTTCTGTAAACAGGCCTGTTAATTCTGGTCTTATCTCATCAATTTTGCTGTGCATTCAAAGACCGAGGTCAAATGTCAGGTGCTGTCTTCCGAGGGTGCTTGGTTTTTTCTTCTTCTTCTCCATGCCCCCCTCATGTTGTTATTGATGCTTGTTTATCTTCTACTTGCTTCCCTGGTGAGTGGTGCTTTCTGAACATTGTTTATTCTCTGCGGCTTGCACCAAACACAACCCTCCTGTACTTGCACCCCCTCTTCTCTCCCATCGTGGCTGTTAGCTAAACTGTGGCATGGCACTTTTTCTTCCCCTTTCAACACCCCCATGTTTCTCTGCCACCTCCACCACAGATCGTCAGTAATTACTGCTGCATTACACCCTAGAAGTATTGACAAGGCAACATTGAGCTGGAAGGATACCTCTGTGATAAACTTGTCATGTCTCTCTGTTAGAAATGGGGTCTTTGGTTGACAGTCAGGTTACCCCCTGTTCAAGCAAGAACCCTCACTCTAGTCAGGGTAAAAGAGAATCACCCTCAGCTAACCCCTGCTTACCCCCTTGGTAGCTTGGCAGAGCAGTAGTCTTAACTTCAGAGCGCTAGGTGTAAAGTATTTGTACCAACACACACAGGAACTCAATGGAAACACTACAAAATGACACAACACCGGTTTAGAAAAATACGAAATATTTATCTAAACAAAACAAGACCAAAACGTCAAAAATCCGACATACACAAGTCAAGTTATGAATTTTTAAAGATTAAACTAAAAAATAGCGCTTAGAAACAAAAATGCTTCGATGAGATGTTAACACGGCGTCGTGACAGAGTCGTTCCCAACAAGCCGACACCAGCGGCGCCGGACACGGAGTCGTGTAGACCCCCAAGTACAGTACCTTTGGTGAAGAGTGAAAACAAGCCGATGTGCGAAGTTGGGAATCGCAGCGTCTGTGCGGAATGTTGAATCCATGCACTTCGAGCGGCGTCGGTCACGACGTGGTGCGGCGACTTCCACGGAGTCGCGGACTTCAGCTGGGCTGCTGCGGCGTCGGGCCTGCGAAGAGCGTTGCGTTCCAGCGAAGGTCACGGCGTCAGGTGCAGGCGGCGTTACCGGATTCAGCAGCGGCGTCGGTCCGAAGTCGTCCGAAGTCGATTTCCTGGGATTCCACCAGCTTTCCTTTCAAGGGCCCAGGGACTGGATAGGGCACCACTTGTCAGAGCAGGAGTCTCTCCAGAGACTCCAGGTGCTGGCAGAGAGAAGTCTTTACTGTCCCTGAGACTTCAAACAACAGGAGGCAAGCTCTAAATCAAGCCCTTGGAGATTTCTTCACAAGATGGAAGGCACACACAGTCCAGTCTTTGCCCTCTTACTCTGGCAGAAGTAGCACTGCCGGAAAGCTCCACAAAGCACAGTCACAGGCAGGGCAGCACTTCTTCCTCAGCTCTCAGCTCTTCTCCAGGCAGAGGTTCCTCTTGGTTCCAGAAGTGTTTCTCAAGTCTGTAGATTTGGGTGCCCTTCTTATACCCATTTTAGTCTTTGAAGTCACCTTTCTTCAAAGGGGACTCACACCTACTTGTGAAATCCTGCCTTGCCCAGGCAAGGCATCAGACACACAGCAGGGGGTAGGAGCTGGCATTGTCAGAGGCAGGCACAGTCCTTTCAGACGAGAGTTACCACTCCACCCCTCCCTCCTAGCAGAGATGGCTAATCAGGAAATGCAGGTTACACCCCAGTCCCCTTTGTGTCACTGTCTAGTGCGAGGTGAAAAACAACCCAACTGTCAAACTGACCCAGACAGGGAATCCACAAACAAGGCAGAGTCACAGAATGGTTTAAGCAAGAAAATGCTCACTTTCTAAAAGTGGCATTTTCAAACGCACAATCTTAAAATCAACTTTACTAAAAGATGTATTTTTTAATTGTGAGTTCAGGGACCCCAAACTCCACATGTCCATCTACTCTCTAGGGGAATCTACACTTTAATCATATTTAAAGGTAGCCCCCATATTATCCTATGAGAGAGACAGGCCTTGCAAAAGTGAAAAACGAAATTGGCAGTATTTCACTGTCAGGACATATAAACCACATTACTATGGGGGTCATTCAGACCCCGGTGGGCGGCGGGCGCCGTCCGCCGGGCGGAAACCGCCCAAAGACCGCACCGCGGTCAAATGACCGCGGAGGTCATTACAACTTTCCAGCTGGGCCGGCGGGCGATCTCCAAAAGATCGCCCGCCGGCCCAGCGGGAAAGCCCCTGCAAAGAGGAAGCCGGCTCCGAATGGAGCTGGCGGATTTGCAGGGGTGCGACGGGTGCAGTGGCACCCGTCGCGATTTTCAGTGTCTGCAAAGCAGACACTGAAAATCTTTATGGGGCCCTGTTAGGGGGCCCCTGCACTGCCCATGCCAGTGGCATGGGCAGTGCAGGGGCCCCCAGGGGCCCCACGACACCCGTTCCCGCCATCCTGTTCCTGGTGGTAAAAACCGCCAGGAACAGGATGGCGGGAAGGGGGTCGGAATCCCCATGGCGGCGCTGCAAGCAGCGCCGCCATGGAGGATTCCCTGGGCCAGGGGAAAACCGGCGGGAAACTGCTGGTTCCCCTTTTCTGACCGCGGCTTTACCGCCGCGGTCAGAATGGCCCGGGAAGCACCGCCAGCCTGTTGGCGGTGCTTCCTCTGCCCTCCACCCTGGCGGTTTGAAACCGCCAGAGTCGGAATGAGGGCCTATATGTCCTACCTTATCCATACACTGCACCCTGCCCTTGGGGCTACCTAGGGCCTACCTTAGGGGTGCCTTACATGCAAGAAAAGGGAAGGTTTAGGCCTGGCAAGTGGGTGCACTTGCCAAGTCGAATTTACAGTGTAAAAATACACACACAGACACTGCAGTGGCAGGCCTGAGACATGATTACAGAGCTACTTATGTGGGTGGCACAACCAGTGCTGCAGGCCCACTAGTAGCATTTGATTTACAGGCCCTGGCACCTCTAGTGCACCTTACTAGGGACTTACTAGTAAATCAAATATGCCAATCATGAATAAACCAATTATATACAATTTACACGGAGAGCATATGCACTTTAGCACTGGTTAGCAGTGGTAAAGTGCTCAGAGTTGAAAAGCCAACAGCAACAGGTCAGAAAAAAATAGGAGGCAGGAGGCAAAAAGACTGGGGATGACCCTGCATAAGCAAAAGTCCAACACGACCCCCTACCAGCCTAAAGCCAGGGGAGAACAATCAATACCTTGATGTACTTCCCTGATTGGGGCGATAGAACAAGGACCCAGGCCCACAACAGCAGGGGCATGTTGCAGTTCTACGCCTTCCTCACTCCAGTTGGATCCCTCTGTCCATACTCTCAGGGCCCACTAAGCTAACCCATGGGGAATCCTTCTCCACATCTACAGACACCATCTGTGCAGCACCTAACTTTAATTTGCTCACAGATGTATTGCAATGGGCAGATAGTACCACCAGGGCCAACACAGTGGTGTTGCCCACTCCACCCCCGGGGTGTGACTCTCGTCACCCCCCCAGGGGCAACTCTGTCCACCAGGACAGCAAGCCACTGTGGCCCCAGACAACTGTCAGGGATGAGAGCCCGACCTCAGGCCTCTCCAAGCACTGTGACTGCGGAGAGTGGGGGGCAGTAGCCCCAGGTGCCTGACACCCTTTGACCACTCTCCCTTCCACCAGGTCAGAGAAGATAACCTGACCCTGGTCCTCCCCTCTGGGGCTCTGTACCCTCCCTCCAGGAGCGGCACCCCCAGAGTAAAAAAATGTTAGGGTGCTTGTAGAAGCAGTCCTGCACAATTCTTCCACCAGTGCAGGGATGTTAACCTGCAACTGATCCTCCAACCTGGGGTTTGTACCTTCAGGTTGGACCAGGGCCAGGGGTGAGGTGGCTTCCCTCCCCCTGCCCTCTCTTCTGGGGTCCTGAACCACCCAACTAGGAGTGCCCCCCCCCCCCAGAAGACAACATGGTAGGGGCACTGTTAGCAGTTGCCCCTTCCTCCAGGTCAGGGGGGACACCCTGAACCTGGCCTTCCAATCCAGGGTCTGTACCCTTAGATTGCTCGGGGGTCAGAGGTGAGTCTTTCTCTCCCCTTCCCCTACTTTCAGGGTTCTGCACCCACCCCTCAGGGAGAGTACCCCTTGAAATCACACCAGGGGGGGTGATTGGGCAAACCGCACCCCCCTTCAGGTCAGGGTTTATCCCCTGCACCTGATCCTCCAGTCCATGGTCTGAACCCACAGACTGGACCACTGCCTGGCACACCAGGACTTCCTGGGGGGCACACTTACCCCCCTCAAGGGACACACTGTCCCCAAGGGCCACACAAGAGTCTGGCTGGCGCAGGTCTCCTGACCTCTGCCCATCTGACAGAGTCTGGATTCCCCCCAACCCAGAAATGGTCTTACCAAGGTAATTCCTGGGGGGCTCTGCTCTCAGAGCTGACCCCTGACCCTCCAGGTTCTCAACTGGGGTCCGCAACCCCCTCTCAACCCTCTGTCTGGACTTCTGCACCCCCTCACTAGAAGTGGTACTGCCAGACAACAGAACTGGTGGGACGCTGGCTACAGCCTCCCCCTCAAGTTCTCCTGACACTGTGGGATCTCCCTCAACAGATGGCCCTATGGTACAGGCTAGACTCCCCTCCTGGTGTTCCCTCATGGAACCCTCCAGGACCTGGGACCGGATCTCAGGGCACCTTGGACCTCAACCCATCCCCATTCCCTCTCCTCTGAGACTGGACATGTGGTCCCTCACCCATCCCACTACACTGGGACCTACCTGGGACACTACAATCCTTCCCTACCTCACCTGGTTGGGAAATACCTAGACCACTCCTCTCAGGAGCCCCCCCAAATGCCTCTTCAGACTCTCTGGTACTCACCAAGAGGTCTGCCTCCATTGTAAGCTCCCTGGGGTCAGAGAACTCACACTCCACCTGGTGTTGGCATAGCTCTGGAAAATAAGGACTAGACTTATGCTCTCCAGCAATTACATCACTCAGCCCCTTACATGAATTAACCAAAGTACCCTTCACCCAAACATCCAGTGACTCTGCTTTGAAAAAGCACCCCACATCACCCTCCTGAGACTGGTGAGACAGTACCTGACTGTCCCTGACACTCAACCCACACTCTTCTGGGATGTCTTCACACTCCATAACCAGGACTTCTACCTTGGGGGAACCCCTCTCCCTGTCACTCTCACCTAGAGTTAGAAGAGTGTCCCTCCCACCAGTAGGAATATGACTCCCCATGCCAGCTCCCCAATCCACCTCAGGGACCTTGTGCATCACTGGAGCTATCTCATACCCCTGAACCTCCTGGCGTGTGTTAACTCCCTCCTTCAAGTAGGGCACCACATCTCTGGGCATGTGCACTTCTTCAGCAGCACTGGATATAAAATTGTTGCTGCCACCATTCCAGCTGGACTCAGCCCTTATGACTTCCAGCTCCTTCATTTTGAGCTCATAAGCCCAAATCCTCTTTTTGTTCTCTAAGTCCCTCCTCCTTTCTTCCAACTCCTTCTCCCTTTGCATCCTCAACTCCTTGAGCTGGCGAGCCCTCTCTGCCTGTCTGTCATGTAACTCTTCAGGAGTCAGACACTTGGGTGGCACCCTGCTACCCCTCCTGGGGACCCAGCCCCCAGGAGTAACAGGTACCTCCACTACACCACTGTGTATCCTCTGCACTTCCTCACCCACATTCTCCTCCTCTGTATGCCCTCCAGCCTTCTTGATTGTCACCCAGGCCCTCTGTGCCTTTTGCAGCTCCCCCTCCCTAGTGGAGCTCTAAGTGGGACAGTCAAGATCTTTAAGGAACTGTTTCAATTGAGCAACTGAGTACTCCTTCAGTTTCTCTATTTCAAACACAGCTCCACCTGTTGCATCTCCAGATTGAGACATGATGGTCACAAGTGCAAAGTTCCTAAGGCAGAAAATAAGTTCCCAATGAAGTAAAAAGAGTCCGTCAAGGGATCAGCAAAATCATGGAAGTAGAACAAAAAGGAGTCCTTAAGAGAAAAAGCAAAAGATCACCAAACAAGTAGTATGTGGTCACGTAGTGGTCTGAACTCAAACAGTAGTGTACACTTAATCACTGTATGTCAAGTACAAATACAAGTCCAATCCCAACCGCTGATCACCAATGTTAGAAATGGGGTCTTTGGTTGACAGTCAGGTTACCCCCTGTTCAAGCAAGGACCCTCACTCTAGTCAGGGTAAAAGAGAATCACCCTCAGCTAACCCCTGCTTACCCCCTTGGTAGCTTGGCAGAGCAGTAGTCTTAACTTCAGAGCGCTAGGTGTAAAGTATTTGTACCAACACACATAGTAACTCAATGAAAACACTACAAAATGACACAACACCGGTTTAGAAAAATACGAAATATTTATCTAAACAAAACAAGACCAAAACGACAAAAATCCGACATACACAAGTCAAGTTATGAATTTTTAAAGATTAAACTCAAAAATAGCGCTTAGAAACAAAAATGCTTCGATGAGATGTTAACACGGCGTCGTGACGGAGTCGTTCCCAACAAGCCGACACCAGCGGCGCCGGACACGGAGTCGTGTAGACCCCCAAGTTCAGTACCTTTGGTGAAGAGTGAAAACAAGCCGATGCGCGAAGTCGGGAATCGCGGTGTCTGTGCGGAACGTTGAATCCATGCACTTTGAGCGGCGTCGGTCACGACGTGGTGCGGCGACTTCCACGGAGTCGCGGACTTCAGCGGGGCTGCTGCGGCGTCGGGCCTGAGAAGAGCGTCGCTTTCCAGCGAAGGTCACGGCATCAGGTGCAGGCGGCGTTACCGGATTCAGCAGCGGCGGCGGTCCGAAGTCGTCCGAAGTCGATTTCCTTGGATTCCACCAGCTTTCCTTTCAAGGGCCCAGGGACTGGATAGGGCACCACTTGTCAGAACAGGAGTCTCTCCAGAGACTCCAGGTGCTGGCAGAGAGAAGTCTTTGCTGCCCCTGAGACTTCAAACAACAGGAGACAAGCTCTAAATCAAGCCCTTGGAGATTTCTTCACAAGATGGAAGCCACACAAAGTCCAGTCTTTGCCCTCTTACTCTGGCAGAAGCAGCACTGCAGGAAAGCTCCACAAAGCACAGTCACAGGCAGGGCAGCACTTCTTCCTCACCTATCAGCTCTTCTCCTGGCAGAGGTTCCGCTTGGTTTCAGAAGTGTTTCTCAGGTCTGTAGATTTGGGTGCCCTTCTTATACCCATTTTAGTCTTTGAAGTCACCTTTCTTCAAAGGGGACTCACACCTACTTGTGAAATCCTGCCTTGCCCAGGCAAGGCATCAGACACACAGCAGGGGGTTGGAGCCGGCATTGTCAGAGGCAGGCACAGTCCTTTCAGATGAGAGTGACCACTCCATCCCTCCCTCCTAGCAGAGATGGTTAATCAGGAAATGCAGGTTACACCCCAGTCCCCTTTGTGTCACTGTCTAGTGCGAGGTGAAAAACAACCCAACTGTCAAACTGACCCAGACAGGGAATCCACAAACAAGGCAGAGTCACAGAATGGTTTAAGTAAGAAAATGCTCACTTTCTAAAAGTGGCATTTTCAAACGCACAATCTTAAAATCAACTTTACTAAAATATGTATTTTTTAATTGTGAGTTCAGGGACCCCAAACTCCACATGTCCATCTACTCTCTAGGGGAATCTACACTTTAATCATATTTAAAGGTAGCCCCCATATTATCCTATGAGAGAGACAGGCCTTGCAAAAGTGAAAAACTAAATTGGCAGTATTTCACTGTCAGGACATATAAACCACATTACTATATGTCCTACCTTATCCATACACTGCACCCTGCCCTTGGGGCTACCTAGGGCCTACCTTAGGGGTGCCTTACATGTAAGAAAAGGGGAGGTTTAGGCCTGGCAAGTGGGTACACTTGCCAAGTCGAATTTACAGTGTAAAAATACACACACAGACACTGCAGTGGCAGGTCTGAGACATGATTACAGAGCTACTTATGTGGGTGGCACAACCAGTGCTGCAGGCCCACTAGTAGCATTTGATTTACAGGCCCTGGCACCTCTAGTGCACCTTACTAGGGACTTACTAGTAAATCAAATATGCCAATCATGGATAAACCAATTATATACAATTTACACGGAGAGCATATGCACTTTAGCACTGGTTAGCAGTGGTAAAGTGCTCAGAGTTGAAAAGCCAACAGCAACAGGTCAGAAAAAAAATAGGAGGCAGGAGGCAAAAAGACTGGGGATGACCCTGCATAAGCAAAAGTCCAACACTCTCAGTATCACCAATCTATATTCAGCACTTTAATTTGTAGTGGAACATATGGGATATTTTAGGGTTTTTTGCTTGTTTCCATTCAATTCCCAAATGATCTTTGTCAACACTCTATTCTCCCCACCTGCTGCTCTCTCTTTGCTGCCTGCCTCCAGGCCTCATTCCTTAAAAGCACTGAGGAGGCATGTCAGAGCACTCTTGTGGCAGAATGCCCATAAATAAAACAGATACCGTATAAGCACCACTGCCTCGGTTCTTCCCAGAAGTCTTAAACTTTCACAGCTGAAAAAGTGATTTGTCTGAGGTCACAGGGGCTGTCAGTAGCTGAGGCGCTAGTGCACTGCCTTCTGTCTGTGGTTTTGTCTTGCCTTGCCCTCAGATTACAGTCTGTTAGTAGAAAACATTGAATTCTCTCCTCCCACAGACACTCGTGCCCCATGACTTTTTTCATTTCACAGAGTTCGGGTCCTTCTTTAGCCATTCCACACTTCCTCCGGGGTGACTCCCCCACTATGGCAGAATGGGAAGAAAAAATAAAATGATAATAACAGGGTGTTATTATCATTTTATTTTTCGGTGAGCCAGGTTAGGGCGGGGCTGGAGGGGGGAGTGGTTGATGCATCATAAGTGTGCATGTGTGTTTGGCCTGCTGTGTTGGCTGGCCAAACAGACATGCGCACTTTGCATTTCTCCACCCGGCCCTATTGAACAGCCAGGAAGAGAAAGTGTGCAGGGAGCCTCTCCCTCTGTGAGTGCCGAAGCAGAGCACTCACACCAATCACGGCACTGCTGTCATGCTAGTGATAGCAACATCATGATGGGGAGGGGAGTCAGGAAGCCTGTGTGCTTCTGGGAAGAGGACGGAAGAGACAAACCCATCTCTGTAAGAAAGATGTAAGTGTTTTTTTTCTTTTTTTATTCCTCCTCCCCCCCGTTCAGTGGCAGCCGACACTGCCCTTTCTATCTCAAGTGTCTATTTTTTTAGTTAACTTTATGTGGACATTTCTCTCAAAATACGGAAAGAATTTACTAAGGGACGTGGAGTTACCTGGCTCCAGCTCTTGTGTCATGCTTTTCCAAAGCATTAATTTGATAGGGCGCATCAGTGTGCTCTAATAACGTAAATCATAAATAAATCATAATTACACATTTACAAATGCAAGGTTTTATAAAGTCCATCATTAACATATTTGTTTTAACCCAAAATACGGAATTCTGCTGTTGCGTGGATGAGAATGCCTGAGAGCCGCAGCTGAAGCGTGAACAATTTGGGAGACATTTCTTGTGTACAGCCTGCTTTTACAATTTAAATAATTTCCTTTAAATTATTTCAGTGGAGGTATTACTGCAGTACATGCCTGTCCCGGGGAGTTGTCAAGTGTTTTACATAGAACATGGAAGAATTTACTAAGGAACCCAGAGTTACCTGGCTCCAGCTTGTGTCATATGCTATGTCACAGTTCATTAGGAGGGCATTAGGGGTTTCATGAAACCAGTGGCGACTAAAGGCCCAGCTAGCCTGCATTTGTGAAAGGCAAAAACACTGAATCTTCTTCGAATATTGATGGGGATGGGGTGAGGCTGTTTTCTGGCAGGGCCAACCCTGCCATTGAGCCTTCAAAGAGAAAAAATACAATCTATTAAGTAGGAAAGATATGTTTTTCACTGTGCAATTAAATTGCAAAAAGTGTTAGGCAGCGCTAATGCTAACAGCCACCAATTTGCTATTAGATGTGTGGCACTATTTTAATTCAGTCAACAACAAAAAATATAGCTTGCTTTGTGCAGTAGCTGTTGGGATCAATCAATCAATCATTCATTTGTAGAGCATGCTACTCACCCGTGAGGGTCTCAAGGCGCTGAGAGGGGCGGGAAGGGGTAATGCCACTGCTAAAACAGCCAGGTCTTGAGCCGTCTCCTGAAGGTCAGCAGGTCCCGGGTCTTTCGTAGGTGGATGGGGAGGGTGTTCCAGGTTTTGTGCGGCGAGGTGGGAGGACGGTCTGCCGCCGGCTGTAATCCTGTGGATGCGCGGGACGGTGGCGAGGTTGGTGGAGCGGAGTTGACAGTTAGGGATGTAGAAGGTGAGTCGTTCGTTGAAGTAAGCTGGGCCAGGGTTGTGGAGTGCTTTGTGGGCGTGGGTGAGGAGCTTGAAGGTGATCCTCTTGTTGACGGGGAGCCAGTGCAGGTCTTTCAGGTGGGCTGAGATGTGGTTGCGGCATGGGATGTCAAGGATGTGGCGTGCAGAAGCGTTCTGTATACGTTGCAGTCTTTTCTGGAGTTTGGCCGTGGTTCCCGCGTAGAGAGCGTTGCTGTAGTCCAGTATGCTGCTGACAAGGGTCTGGGTGACCGTCCTTCTGGTTTCTGTGGGGATCCACCTGAAGATCTTGTGGAGCATGCGGAGGGTATTAAAGCAGGATGATGAGATGGTGTTGACTTGCTGGGTCATGGAGAGCGATGAGTCCAGGTTGAATACCAGGTTGCATGCATGCTTATTGGGGGTCGGTGGGGTTCCTACAGTGGCCGGCTACCAGGAGTCATCCCAGGTGGAGGGGGTGAAGCTGAGGATGAGGATCTCCATCTTGTCCGAGTTCAGTTTCAGGCGACTGCTCTCCATCCAGTCGGCGATGGCAATCATTCCGTCGTGGAGGTTAGCTTTGGTGGTGGCGTGGTCCTTGGTGAGTGAGAGGATCAGCTGGGTGTCATCGGCGTAAGAGACGATGTTGATGTTGTGTGATCGGACGATGTTGGCGAGCGGTGCTATGTAGACATTGAAAAGGGTCAGGCTGAGGGAGGATCCTTGGGGAACGCTGCCAATGGTCTCGGTGGCTTCAGATCGGAAGGGAGGGAGGCGGACTCTCTGGGTTCTGCCGGTGAGGAAGGATGTAATCCAGTCCAGGGCGTTGTAGCGGATCCCTGCATCATGGAGGCTTGTGCGTAGGGTGTGAGGGCAGATGTTGTCAAAGGCGGCCAAGAGGTCTAGGAGGATGAGGGCCGCAGTTTCACCTCTGTCTAGCATGGTCCTGATGTTGTCGGTGGCAGCGATGAGGGTGGTCTCAGTGCTGTGGTTGCTGCGGAAACCTGATTGAGACGGGTCCAGAGTGTTGTTGTCTTCAAGGAAGTGGGTCAGTTGACTGTTGACAATCTTCTCGATGACCTTCGCTGGGAAAGGGAGCAGGGAGATGGGCCGGTAGTTCTTGAGATCTGTTGGGTCAGCCTTGGGTTTCTTTAGTAGGGCGTTGATTTCGGCATGCTTGCAGCTTTCTGGGAAGGTGGCGCTCTCGAAGGAGCTGTTGACGATCATTGGGAGTTGGGGGGCGATGATGGAGCTTGCTTTGTTGAAGACGTGGTGGGGGCAGGTGTCGGATGGTGAGCAGGAGTGAATGGTGCTCATGGTTTTGATGGTATCATCGTCGTTGACGCGGGTCCAGGAGAGCAGGAGGTTGGTGTGGCTGGGGTCTGGTAAGTCGGGGTTTGTGGTGACAGCAGCTGTCGTGGGGGTCGAGGTTTTGAAGCTGTCATGGATGTCTGTGATCTTGCGTTGGAAGAAAGTAGAGAGGAAGTCGCAGAGGTCTTTGGAAGGTGGGGTGTCGTTGGAGCCGGATCTGGGGTTAGGTAGTTCCTTAACGATGCTGAGGAGCTCTTTGCTGTTGTGTGTGTTGATTTCGATACGTTCCTTTTAGGAGGATTTTCTTGGTGGTCCGGATGAGCTAGTGGTGTCTGCGGATGGCGTTCTTGAGGGCAGTGTGGTTGATCTCTGTTTGTTCATGTTGCCACTTCTTCTCGAGTATTCAGCACTCCCGTTTGGAGGCCTGAAGGTCGGCGGTGAACCAGATGGCCTTAGTGTTCAGTTGTTGGAGGGTTTTTTGATCGGGGCGAGGGTGTTGGTGCAGTCATCTATCCATTGCCTGAGGTTGTGGGCGGCTGTGTTGGTGTCGGCGGTGTTGGGTGGCGGGGCTCGGGTGAGGGTGGAAATCAGTTGGTCTTGTTCCAGCTGCGGCGGGGATCTGTTGTGGGTGGTGGTACGTGGTGGGCTTCTTGAAGGTGAAGTGGACGCAGTGGTGGTCGGTCTAGTGTAGTTCAGTGGTGTGGCTGAAGGTGACGTGGCTGCTGGCAGAGAAGACGGGTCGAGCGTGTGATGGCAGAGTGCGTGGGTGTTGTGACGAGTTGTTTGAAACCGAGGTTGGCAAGGTTGTCCAGCAGGGCGGTGGAGTTGCTGTCATTGGCGTTCTCAAGGTGAAAGTTCAGGTCTCCGAGGAGGATGTAGTCTGTAGAAGCAAGGGCGTGAGCGCTGATTACTTTGGCGATGGAGTCACCGAATTGCAGCCGGGGTCCAGGGGGTCTGTTGACGAGTGTTCCTCTGAGGGTGGTGTTGGCATTGATGTGAATCTGAAAGTGCAAGTGTTCAGCGGCGGCGCAGGTGTCTTCAGTGTTGGTCGAGATTCTAATGGTGTTCCTGTGTACAATGGCGATTCATCCTCCCGGTCTGGTGGTGCAGTCTCTGTTGGTGACGTTATAGCCATCCGGGATGGCTATGGTGATGTTGGGTTCTGAGGAGGGGTTCATCCAGGTCTCTCTTAGGAAGGCGACGTCCGGGGTGGATGAGATGAGTAGGTCCCAGAGTTCGATGGCGTGCTTGTGGACAGAGCGGGTGTTGAGGAGGATGCATCTGAGGTGGTTGTGTCCGGTTCTGGCAGGAGGAGCGGCGGCTCGGGGGCTATTGAAGCTGCATCTCTAGCAGGAAAAGGGTCCATGGGTGAGCTTCGGGGTGGCTTGGAAGCAGGTGGCTGATCGGCCAGCGTTGAGGGCGTTGAGGGCTTTGGCATTGTAGCAGCGCCATGCGGTGTAGGGATCGCGGTGGCCAAGGGGTCTGGCGCTGGGCATGGTCCAGGCATGGACGGGCGCAGACGGGCTTGCCTCCACCGCCATTAAGAAGGGGAGGTGGGAGGGAGGAGCAGCTGGGAGGCGGGAGTGGTGGGCGAATGGGGGTTTGAGGGGGACAGCACAAGCTGAGCAGGAGAGTAGAAAACGACTATAGAGAAGGGGAAAATGGCTAAAGAAAGGGAGAAAAAGGCTAAAGAAAAGGAGAAAGAGGCTGAGAAATGGAGACAAAAGGCAGTGAAAAAAAGGCAAAAATGAATACACAGTCACAACACAGACACACAATACTTACGGCTCCACTCGACACCAGGGATGAGGCGCAGGTGGGAGCCTGCGGGTGGAGGAGGGCCTCGAACTCGCAGTAGCAGCGAGGACGAGGTAAAGGGCACGGGCGCAGTCAGATGGAGCAGCGCCGTGTGGGGAGCCTCTCCTGACCAAAACAAGGTCAAGGGTCCCTCACTGCACCGCGCAGCGGCTGCCATTAAGAAGGGGAGGTGGGAGGGAGGAGCAGCTGGGAGGCGGAAGCGGTGGGTGAATGGGGTTCAAGGGGGACGGGCGCAGGGGAGGCAGCGGCGGGATAAGGGAAGTGGGAGAGGGCAAGCAGAGTGGGAAGGCTAAGGGAGTAGAAAACGCCTATAGAGAAGGAGAAAACGGCAGGGGACACAGTAGCGGGATTGGGGAAGGGGGAGAGCGCAAGCAGAGCAGGAAGGCTAAAAGAGTAGAAAACAGCTATAGAGAAGGAGAAAACGGCTAAAGAAAGGGAGAAAAGGCTAAAGAAAAGGAGAAAGAGGCTAAAGAAAAGAAGAAAGAGGCTATAAAATGGAGACAAAAGGCAGTGAAAAAAGGAAAAGACAGTCACAAGACAGACACACAATTCTTACAGCACCACTAGACACCAGGGATGAGGCGCAGGCAGGAGCCTGTGGGTGGAGGAGGGCCTCGAACTCGCAGCACCAGCGAGGGCAGGGTAAAGGGCACTGGCGCAGTCAGGTGGAGCTGCGCGGCATGGGGAGCTTCCTCTGATCAAAGCAAGGTCAAGGATCGATCACTTCACCGCGCGGGATCATCGTGACTTTAATTCAACACACACATCAACAACCTTTTCCATTTATCACAGTGCCAGCACTAAAGATTAATAAACCCGGTGGAGCATACAAAACCTAAAATCCAGGAGGTAAAGCAGTGATGAATGCTCAGAATGCAGGAGAAATGTTCTTCTGACTGGAATTCTAAACTCATTGGCCGTATTCACTGGGATTTGGCATAGGGCAGCGCAGCAAGTCACCTTGCTGTACTGCCATACCCCAAAGTAAAAGGGCAGGAATGCGCTGTATTTATGCAATATGGTGTATTACTGTCCTTTCCCCCTCACTGGCATTGTTTCGGCAGCCTAGCGCCATTGCAGGCAACCTTGCACCATGGTGCAAGGGTGCCTCCATTGTGTGCAAGATTTTTTTTGTCCAGGAAGGGCACCTTTCTGTTCAAAAACAATCCAGAAAGGCGTTTACCTCTTTCTGTGTGTGCTTCAGAATGCAGCATACATGGAAATGGGAAAAACAAGAATAAATACAAATATTTCTCCTCTTTATGCCTTACATCGTGAGGCCTACGATTTTAGCGCTTCCCCAGGTTTACATGATTTTGTAAATCTGGAGCAATGTCAAAAACCTTGGGTATGGCATGGGAAAACCCACCTTAACTCCCATGGAACGCCTCCTTGGTGCAGAGTAAGGCAATGCAGCGACTTGCACTGCCTTGCTTTACTTCATATCTATGAGGCAATTCAAAGCAGTGCAAAGTGGCTTTGCATGACCTCATAGATATGGGTGAGAGGTTTGTGCTGCTGCTGCATCACAAAAAATGATGCAATGACAGCACAAGCCTCCCAATAATATGCCCTACTGTTTTTTTTAAAATATGCATGGAGGGCTTTGTCTATGCTCTTCCCTTTCTGAAGGTGACATGGATGATGGAACCATGCTCGCCACCGGCTCACCACAGCTGCTCAGTGGGCTCCAATCACATTGGGAAATTACACATAGATGTGTGGAGTTGACCTCTTAGTACAGGGCTCCCCACAATGCGAGTGACAGGACACAGAATTAATACAAAAAGAACGGATGATGGATGGAATGCTATCAAACATTCACCCTCAGTCACAGATCTGGGCCTAAATCCATAGTGTTTTTGCCCACCATGCCACCCCAGTTTGGACCCAGTCCTATGCAAATCAGTCTTGACTATGCTCCCCATAGGAACAGTGCAGCCCGAATTGCCAGGCCAGGTCATCCCTAGACCTGGAAATAAGCATCATGGGTCCGGTTTCAGGGTATTACCCCTCGGCAGCCAGGCAAGCTTGAATCCAGTGGCACAGTGAGCCCGGGACCCCACGTCTGGGCATACCAGATGCACTTAGCGAGACAAATGCAAAAAGAACAAATGATGAATGGAATGCTGAACAATGTCAAATATGCATCCCAGTCAAAGACCTCTGCCCAAATCCATTGCTTCTTTGCCCACCATGCCACCCAGTTCTTTTTGCTTTTTGCTCTTGCCCGAAAACTTACCATTTTTGCACGCATGTGAGAAAAAAAATCTGCCACATGGTGATTGGCGGAACTTGACCAGAACCCCATGTCAACAGAGTAATACGGAGTACTTAAACTTCTGCCAATTCTGAAGATGAAATGGGATATTTTGCCCACCCCCAGTGATGTCAGAAGGGTGAGCTGTGGCTTTCACATTTCAATGCTACTCTTACTTTAAATGCTCAGACGCCACAAATTGTCTTGCTTTGTTCAATCCAGTATTTTGATTTAGCTAGTTGCTGCTTATACTAAAGATCTGAGCCATTGAATTACATCATTAATGAATGGTTAAGCAATAAGAACAACATTAGGTAAGAGGCGAAATTGCCCTGATATATTCAAATGTATATTGTTATGAAGTTCATTCTACTTTTAAATTTCGAAAATGTATATTACTTACCATGAAGAGCTGCTTCCAGATGCTTGCCCATTCCCGTAGGGTAGAGGTAACTTCCTGCACTAGAGGGATCTCAGTAGGCATGAGATTATCTGTTTTTCTGAAAAATAATGTATAAATACAGACAATAAGAATAAATATAAACTGTTAACCTAAATTAATTTTCTGGAAAAATGTCATTCAATCAGAACTCCAAGAAGGACATGAATGCATTGTAGCTGGCAAACCACATGGCAGGAACAACAGAGGGGAATATGTTGACTAAGGCAATGTAATCAAAACTGAACTGTCTGGCTCTAATCAAATGTAACCTTTTTCACTTTGTTTGCTAATTCCATACTCTAGTGCCTAGATGCATTAAGGAGCTGACTTACCATTTGACAGACAGTAATCTGTCCTTTAGGGTGGCAGAGATCATTGCTTTTACCATCATCAAATTTAGAGATAATAGCCAGTCCAGCGGTCATCGCTGTACATTGACAGTAACCGCATTGACAGTGGCTCCTTTTAATGTACAAAAAATTTGGGAGACAGCTGTCATTGATTCTGAAGACCATTCGCTAAACTTTTCAAAAGTTTATGTTTTTCTGAACCAAACTCCTAAAGTCAGTGTTGGTTAATCACCCATTCACACTGCTCGACTGAAAGGAAAAATATTACACTGTCCACTCTACATAGGGTGGGCAGTGTAATACTCTTCCTACAACAACCCTACTCTTTTGAGCTATTGGAGAAAGTATTCCATCAACGTAGTCAACACGGGCTTCATTGACAGTAAACTTAGGGTCTGCAATTACCAAATGAGGCAGGCAGACCAAAGGTTTGGCAGACAGGCTACTCAGACACGTTTGCGACAGAGTACCCTCTCCGCTCTAAATCTGGACTTAAGGGCAGCCACATGTGTGATACAAGCAAAAATAAATATATGTTAAAATATAAACATATGATACCATCTCTAAGTGTGCACTTTCCTGGTGTTGCAGTCTGGTAGGTTTGGGCTACAATGTGTGTGAGATCAAGCAGACTTTAATAGTCTGCTTGCTTAAGGAGAAAAGAGTGGTGGTGGTTATGTTTTAAGGGGAGAGCACCCTTCTTTCACCACTTCTTACACAATAATTGGGAGAGAGGTTCTAGATGGATACAGAACATTGAAATCTGTGCAGTAGGCATCTTGTTTTGGTGATAGGTGTTTCTATCTTACCTTACTTCTAGCTGGAATCAGGAACTAGAAAGAGGATCTCTTTTCAGGATTTAATTCACAAACCCACTGTGTTTGACCTGGCCCTTTTTGCGGGGTCACCCCACATATTTTCCTTCCTTTGAGTTCCTTTGCATGGCACCTGTGAGACTTTAGAAGCATGAAGGTGGATTTCAACAACTACAGTATGGAAAAGCTGAAGAAGTTATGCAGGGAAAGTGGGCTGAAGGCAGTCAAGTGCTCACCATACTTTGAGTACCAGATAGCTTAGAGTAGGTCTACATGCTGCAGGCTGCAGCACAGAAGCCGGATGATGAGGAGGATGGAATTGAAGAGACGGAAGAAGAGGAGGATAACTTTGTCCTAGTGCCAAAGGAGAGGAGAACTCCTTACCCTGGCCCCAGAATCAGAGGAGAGAAGGAGACCCATGGTAATGATGTCCCTGTTGGGTTCAGGGAAGGCAGCAGTGTGTCCTCCCTCAACCTGTCCTATGCACACCTGGAAAGCAAAAGGGCAGAAAGGAAATTTAAGCTGCAGCTGGCCCAGTTGAAATTAGATGCAGCTGTAAAAGGTCACTGGCAGAGAAAAAACTGGCTTTGGAAGCTTAAAAGATAGCACCTGACAGAGCTTCTCAGGAGAAGAAACTTGCTGACTCATGAGATGAGTAAGAAAAAGCTGGACTTGAAAGCCCAACAGCTTGCACAGTCCTGTAGCAATAGCTGCAGGGACAACTCAGTGAAGGGTGACCAGATTAAGTACCCACTCATGAAGAAAGCCCCTGTCAAGAAGTATGCTCCCACCCCTGAATGGTATAGGTTGAAGTATAGGGAAAGCCAGAAGCTGTCAAGCCAGTCCTAGGTGACTTTTACATATTCTTCCTAGAAGGCACCAGATGGGTAGATGAATGGCTGTAACATGAGTAGCTACCTAGAACTATACAATCTAATTTTGAGAGAGCACCTGCTCACTAATTGTTCTCCAGAGCTTTGCCAGCACCTGACAGACTCCAAGTTCACTGACCTCAGGCCAAAGCGGAGCTTTGGCTCAGCATCAGGGTCCAAAAGAAGGTACCTGGGAGTGACTCCAAGGAAGGTGGTTTAGTTTGATCCCAGCAGAGCAAGGGGAGGTTCAAGGTGACAAAAACAGGTCCCACGATAAAGTAGGAGAAAGGATTCCCATGTCCCATCTGAGAAAAAGAGGGAGATTCTGGGAGGAAGTGGCCCAAGGTGCCTCATTTCCTACCTTGGTGTTTTGATTGTTCCCTATTAGGAAACAAGAAAGGGGATTCTGTCCGTAGTAAAGAACCACCCACTGTTAGGAACTCTACAGGGGTAGGCAATGTGGACTTAGGGGAAAGGTAGTCCCCAGGAGCAGAGGGTAGAATATGCCCTAGTCTCCCTTAGTTGGGAGATAAACTCAGAGGGTAAACTTGTGATCTCTAAAGGATGGTGTTGTCACTTCCATCAGATCATAGTTAATGGGATACCTGTCACTGCTCTGAGAGATACTGTTGGCAGCCAGAACGTGGTAATGGAAAATACAGTTTGCCTAAAACAGTACTCACTAGGGCAAGTGTGTAGGGTTGCCCAGGACCAAGGACCAGACTCTGTCTGCCCTGTGGCTTTGGTGTCTCTAAATGGGGTGGGGAAGTTGCCCAGAGGAGGGTCATAGTCAGTCCCCAGATGCCCATTGACTGCATTCTGGGAAATGAGTTACCACCAGTGTTAGAAGAGTTAGGTTGGGCAGCTGTCCACTCACCCTAAGCTCAGATTTCCTGCGGTATTACTCCCTAACAGAGAGAATGGACCTCCAGAAGGAGGTGCAGTAGGTGGAGACAGTCCACAGTGCGAGGACCAGTGCATCAGGGGTTGCCGAAAGACTGACCCCAGTGAGGCCACTTCTGACCTGGATATGCTGTCTGTGTTGTCCCAGAGACAGAAGACAGAAGACCTCCAGCAGGCATACCACCAACAAAGTATGTCACATTTGAGGCTGGTGGTGATTCCCCCCAGGATTCCTGGCTCTCCAGGCACCTGTTCAATCACAGGGTACAGACCCTAGACTGAGAGACCAGTCTCAAGATACTACCCTTGAGCTGGTGGGAGTGAGAGTGAAAGTTGTGTGCCTAACTCCGGGGGCTGTTGCTCCTCACTATAAGGACCCTCAGAGGTCAGAGAAACCTCAGGAGCAAGTAGGGGAATACTTGCCAACCCCAAGACTGGATATGAGGCCTGCCCAAAGCCCCTGCTTGGAGCCTCCATCTGGCGGTGGATGGACATGGGCCACTGTTGGGTGTTGTCCTTAAAGAAAGAGATATTCCTGGGTTAGAGACAGAAGTCTGAGCCAAGGGGCAGAATGGTACACCTCATTGTGTTGTCCATGTTGGTGAGACTGTCTGGCTACAGGGATGCATCTATGAGCAAACTAAGGTTAGGAGTCTCAAAGATGGGATCCACGGATGAGTGGAAGGGTTTCCCATAGGCCAACCAAGTGGCTCAGGAGAGTGTTGACAGATGGATCCAAATAGGTTCAGAAAGGCATAGAAATGACAGATGCTACAACAGGAGAGGCCACTTGTCCCCATTCTATCACATGTGCGGGGAAGCCAATCAAGGTATTTATTAGTCTACTTTAGCTTTTGGCTGGGGGGGGTTCATGTTTGACCTGGCCCATTCTTTAGAGTAACTCCAGATTTTTGCCTTCCTTTACTGAACCCATTTTGTTGGATTTTAGGACTCTGTTCACTTTTTCCCTGCTAAGCAAAAAAAGTGGTAAAGTGCTTCTGCTCTCTCCCTAAAACACAGTAAAACTGGCTTACACCTGATTGGTAAAATTAATTTCCTTGTAAATCCACTGTATATGGCACTACATGGACCTAGGGCCCCACCTGTAAATTCAGTGCTACTAGTGAGTAACAGTACCACCCACTGAGCAACCCTTTTAAACCAAGTCTTGGTCCTGCCACTGCAGCCCGTAGTGCACATTTAAGCTCCCATTTTTGACTTGTCAAAATAAACCTTTTGCTAGGCTTAAGGCTTCCTTTTTATTACCTATAAGTCACGCCAAAAGGTAGGCACTAAATGCAAGCCCTAAAGGCTCCTAGGGCAAGATGCATGTCATCTAAAGAATAAGATAAGTTTTGCATATCCTGGTAGGGAAAAACTCTGAGTAATTTTTCACTGATGTAAGGCCTATCTCTCCCAAAGATTACACTAGGATGCTTATTAAGTGTTAACTTAAAATTGGGAATTGAGAAATTATGTTTACACTCAAATTAATTATAATTTAGAATTCTCTTTAAAGACAAAGTTGGATTTTAAGTTACTATTCTCAAAATGACACTTTTAGAAATTTGTCAATATCTTGCACAAACCAAGTGTGCCGTTCTGCCAGTGCCTTGGGTCACATGACTGTGTACAGCTCTTCTGTTGTAGGTTGTCTACGTCCTCCAGACATTGTGGTAAAGGAATCCTAGGTATGAGGGGAGTGGGTCTTCCTGACAGACTGGCTGGGAGGAGTGTGACCTGCCCTGATTACATTTCAAAAGGTCCCGCCTGCAGCACACACAAAGTAAACTAACACCGGGTCTGCCCTCGCGTTTGTCCCCCTAGACAATTTGCAGCCAGGACCAGGAGAAGATAAGAAATGACCAGAACCAGTTTGGGAGTAGGACAGACAATTCCCTTACAAAGAGGCTGGCACCAGGAAACATTTGGACCTTCAGAACCTCTCAGTAGAATACTACTACTACTATTGGGTCTATGGAAGATTTAGAAGAAGAACTGCCCTACTGTCTGAGGAAGAGGAACTGCTTTGTTGTCTGAAGAATTATTGGACCTGCTTGTCTTAAAACCAGCCTACCCAAAGTGACTCCAAGTGACTGACCTCCTGTTTGAGGTACAGGGACACAACACGCTTCCAGAGGCTTCCCTACAACTGCCTAGCTAACCAGCACCAACTTGACTTTCCTGAGTCTTGCTGCTGACCTCTGCTGACGTGAGTCCCGATCCCTTTGAGGTGCTGCCCCAAAGGTCCTGGACCATTGGCTGGCATCAGTGAGAGCTCCTGATGAAAAGATGAAGATACGATTGCAAAGTGATCTGTTTGTGCCGCAAATGGACCATCAGCGAGGACCGGCAATGGAAGACCTGCACTTTACACTAGCAGCGACCATCCTCAACAATCATCTGACATTAACCTCCAGCGATATCCAGCTCTCCGCTTTCAACAACGATTGCTGTGAACCTCAACCTGCTCCTTGTGCCAACAACCTCCTCCTCTCAGCCCCCACCAACACAAACAGCAGTCTTCATGACTTTGAGAAGGTAACCCTTCAAGCAGGACTATCCTGGTCTGTATATCTAACCCGCACTCCATTGCGGTGAACCTGAACTTGTGACATTTCTCCAGTCCAGCATGACTAGATAACCGTGAGTGGTGCTTTGTGCTTCTTGAAGCTATTTTCACCAAAAATGTTTACAATTCATATCTCCGGTTCTACTGATTGGATTCTGATCATTTTGGTGCCATTTTATATACTACGGATTACTCTGTTTTACTAAGTCTGTTTTGGATTTCTCTAGTGTTCTGTTTTCACTTTATACACTTTGTGTGCTACATACATACTTTACAAATTCCCTCTACATACTTAGAAATTAGGGTCTAGTGTATTAGGGCTAGAGAGTTTTGAGTTTGGCAAGGGGTCCGTTACTGCTTTCTGGGCATTTAGGGGTGAAGTTGAGGAAGCGTCTTTGAATTGCCTTCAAAGAAATAGGAAGACAATTGATTGAATTTTAACAAAAATAAGCAAATGCTAGAAGCTGTTTAATGAAGATAAGGGATAGGGTGGGATACAGGAGAGCATATCATGCAAAGCCTACTCCTATATATTCTTAAAACATCTCCACACCATTACAAATGGATCGCAAAAAATTACTATAGGCTCTTAGCAGGTTTTCCTGAAGAGATTTGTGAATAGAAGAATTAAAATGCTAAACAAATTAGAGGTAAGGCGCTCTTTAAGTATAAATGCCTCTCACAAAGCAGACCAAAATAGAATTTGGGAACAACAAATATAGCCTGACTGGAGGAAGGTGTGATTTTCCTAACAGTGCTGTTGGGGTTGGTGAAGGGAGAAAGGTATTTACAGGTTAATTCCAGCATAATTTGCTGTTCTGTCTGATCCTCAAACTCCACCAGAGGTCATTCGCCATTTTTATAAGCAATGGAGAAGTGCACACAGCACTCTGAACACATTTCTGCTGTGCTAGGCAAAAACAGATTTTAGCACTTCAACAGCATGCCCATCCGCACACATTGTACTGAGTGTTTCTAAATATAAATCAACTCCAAACCTAGTAGACATGTTGATCATTTTCTCATGGCGGATAAAAGAGGACCTTGCATCCAGTTGAACTTGTGTTCAGCGAAGATAAAAAGCTTCTGGCAAAGGGTCATCAACAGATTACACAGCACTCCATCAGAGACGGCGGAAAGCACAAATGAGAGTGCAAAACAAGCAAACTGACACATCTGTAGCCACTAGACATCGGTGAAATTTAAAGTATGCTTGCACAATTCAAGTTATTTTCAGAATTTATGCTATGCTTTTTATGTGGAATTCTAGAAATTACGCCATTAAACCACTTGGCATAATTATGCAGCATTCGTAGTAAAACTTTAGTGAAACTTGCATTTGCTGTAAAAAAAATATATATGTAGCAAACCCCCGGAAACAGAATGTGAGTGATTTCTTCGCCGTGCTTTTATTTACATGTATGATCCGCTAAAACATAGCATGAAATGATAGATGTCCGTTTTGCACAGTTGAGTTTAATTTAGTGCAATTGTGCTCTACTTTCCTGTACTTACGTACAAACAAATGATGTGAATTTTTCTTATTCCATGCAGTCACCTCCACCACTACCTCCCTGGCAATTGTTTTTACTTCATCTGTGCTGTTCAAGGATGAGCAGGTGTGCATCTGAGCACCCCCACTCCAACCTATACCACTAAGCTTTCATAGTTCTGTAGCATGCAAATAAAGCAGTAGGGATCCAAAAGGAAAGCCTCTCCATAAATACAAGCATAACTCATTATGGCTGCTTACAGTGCTACAACTTTGTTAAATATGGCTCCCACTGAGAACCCCTTGCATGAGCACTAGGTTCGAATTCTGAGCTATCTTAAATAACAGGGATGTTTTTTACCTTGGAGTACTGAATGCCATTTTAGACACTTTGAGCTTTGCTCTCATTATCTAATTGATCCCTCAGAGCATCTGACACACAGTGCCACCGGAAAGTACAACGAATCCTTTCCCCCCCTCCCTTCTACTGTAAAAAATCCTGAATGAATCCCGTTAAATCTGCTCCAGAAGTCTTCATCATTCCCCTGATTGTGTTCAATAGTTAGATTTGTGTTCTATAAACTACTCATAAAGGCATTTATGCGTACACACAAGTGGCTCACTGTGCTGCAAGAGTGATTGTTTTATCAGTGCGAAGCAAATCGCAGTGTATTCGTACTTAATCCATCCTTACTACTTGTTACAAGATTTTGTGTGGTAAATAGAGGATATGTAGATCAAGAATCTGCTGTTGGCATATATACGATCATCACTTATGAACTGAACCGTATATATGACGATTGAAAGAATACCACAATAGGCAATAATCTTTTGAGAGAAAACAAAACTGTTATTCAATGTGTGTTCTTAATCAGTCTCAAAGGTACTTGATGCTCAAGCATATTTTTCTTTCCATATGATATGCTGAAAAGTGTACTGGACTGCAACATATCTTAAAAAGCAAGAAACATTTCTAAGTAGCAATACTGTGTAGTAACTGAAAACAAGGGGTACCTTTTCTTTTCAATTGTAACTTCTTTGATGTGGACAAACGATTTGGGGAAAATTCCCTGTTGGAAATAAAAATAACATTGACAATAAAATAAAAAATGTAAATCAGTGCATCATCGTATGAATCTAATTATATACCGGTCACCAACTTGTGTTAGTGCCTATACAATAAACTAGAGTTCTCTAACTAAAGGGCATTTATTTTACATTGCCTAAAGGCGAGCATTTACATTTCTATAAAAAAAATAGGATAAATTCTGCTTTTTAGCACAGCTACATCACTCGTTACTCTTCCAGCACGCAGCTGTGCACATTCCTAATAACGTTCTACTTAACTGTGTGTTCGGCAGGAGGCACCGCTCTGTCGCAGAATGGCGCCTTGTGAAAAATAAGCAATGCAAGAACTGTAAAACCACAAGTGGGCAACTTAGTATTCATAGTAAGCAAATGCAAAATTAACTTTAAATCGTTTTCATTGCTTCAGAATTAAGTTCATTACATTGCATAAGTAAACTGTAAACGTGTGCAACACCAAAGAGTGCAATACCATGTGCTTGATGAGACACATAGGGTCGGATTTAGAACTCGACGACGGGTTATTCCATCACAATGGTGACGGATATCAAATTCCGTCCGCAAAAAAATCTAAATCCCATTGGACATAATGGGATTTAGATTTTGGAGGATGGGATATCCGTCATCTTTGTGACGCAGTAACCCATCCGTCAAGTTCTACATCAGTCCCATAGCTTGGATAAGGCAGAAAATCTGTTGAAATTCAGCTTCCTGGATATGAAAGCTACATTTTTCTAATGTAATAATAATACATTGTTGAACACGAAAAATACATTAAATGAGTCGATTGTATGAAATAGTGGGTGTTGGACTTTTGCTTATGCAGGGTCATCCCCAGTCTTTTTGCCTCCTGCCTCCTATTTTTTTCTGACCTGTCGCTGTTGGCTTTTGAACTCTGAGCACTTTCCCACTGCTAACCAGTGCTAAAGTGCATATGCTCTCTGTGTGAAATTGTATGTGATTGGTTTATCCATGATTGGCATATTTGATTTACTAGTAAGCCCCTAGTAAGGTGCACTAGAGGTGCCAGGGCCTGTAAATCAAATGCTACTAGTGGGCCTGCAGCACTGGTTGTGCCACCCACATAAGTAGCTCTGTAATCATGTCTCAGACCTGCCACTGCAGTGTCTGTGTGTGTATTGTTACACTGTAAATTCGACTTGGCAAGTGTACCCACTTGCCAGGCCTAAACCTTCCCTTTTCTTACATGTAAGGCACCCCTAAGGTAGGCCCTAGGTAGCCCCAAGGGCAGGGTGCAGTGTATGGATAAGGTAGGACATATAGTAATGTGGTTTATATGTCCTGACAGTGAAATACTGCTAAATTCGTTTTTCACTGTTGCAAGGACTGTCTCTCTCATAGGATAATATGGGGGCTACCTTTAAATATGATTAAAGCGTAGATTCCCCTAGAGAGTAGATGGACATGTGGAGTTTGGGGTCCCTGAACTCACAATTTAAAAATACATCTTTTAGTAAAGTTGATTTTAAGATTGTGCGTTTGAAAATGCCACTTTTAGAAAGTGAGCATTTTCTTGCTTAAACCATTCTGTGACTCTGCCTTGTTTGTGGATTCCCTGTCTGGGTCAGTTTGACAGTTGGGTTGTTTTTCACCTCACACCAGACAGTGACACAAAGGGAGCTGGGGTGTAACCTGCATTTCCTGAGTAGCCATCTCTGCTAGGAGGGAGGGGTGGAGTGGTCACTCTCATCTGAAAGGACTGTGCCTGCCTCTAACAATGCCGGCTCCAACCCCCTGGTGTGTGTCTGAGGCCTTGCCTGGGCAAGGCAGGATTTCACAAGTAGGTGTGAGTCCCCTTTGAAGAAAGGTGACTTCAAAGACTAAAATGGGTATAAGAAGGGCACCCAAATCTACAGACTTTAGAAACACTTCTGGAATCAAGAGGAACCTCTGCCTGGAGAAGAGCTGTTAGCTGAGGAGGAAGTGCTGCCCTGCCTGTGACTGTGCTTTGTGGAGCTTTCCTGCAGTGCTGCTTCTGCCAGAGTAAGAGGGCAAAGACTGGACTTTGTGTGCCTTCCATCTTGAGAAGAAATCTCCAAGCGCTTGATCTAGAGCTTGCCTCCTGTCGTTTGAAGTCTCAGGGACAGCAAAGACTTCTCTCTGCCAGCACCTGGAGCCTCTGGAGAGACTCCTACTCTGCCCTGTGGTGCCCATCCAGTTCCTGGGACCCTGAAAGGAGAAGCTGGCAGCCTAAAGACAAGAAAATCCACGCACAGAGCGCCTTGCGGGGAAAAGATCGACGCGAATCCGATCTGCGGCTGAAAAACGACGCGCCGCCCGCTCCGCAGCTGATAAACGACGCTCGCAGGAAACGCGACCGAAGAATCGACGCACGGAGCAGGAGAAACGACGCGCAGCATCGCTGACGGAGGCTGGGAGATCGCAACCTGCGCGTCTGGACCTTCGACTCATTGTGCGGCTGGATTTTTGACTCGAGTACCGCCGTGCGGAGTTATTTTCGACGCACGCCCGCCCGTGCGGGGTTATTTTTGACGCACACCAGGTACATTTTCACTCTAGCAGCGCTAGTGTGTTTTTAAAACTACTTAAAGACTCTTTTTGATTTTTAATTAATAACTTGACTTGTGTATGGTGGATTTTTGTCGTTTTGGTCTTGTTTTGTTTAGATAAATATTTCCTATTTTTCTAAACCTGTGTTGTGTAATTTTGTAGTGTTTTCATTAAGTTACTGTGTGTGTTGGTACAAATACTTTACGCCTAGCACTCTGAGGTTAAGCCTACTGCTCTGCCAAGCTACCAAGGGGGTAAGCAGGGGTTAGCTGAGGGTGATTCTCTTTTACCCTGACTAGAGTGAGGGTCTTTGCTTGAACAGGGGGTAACCTGACTGTCAACCAAGGACCCCATTTCTAACATTGGTGATCAGCGGTCGGGATTTGGACTTGTATTTGTGCCTGACATACAGTGATTGAGTGTACACTACTGTTTTGATCTCAGACCACTACGTGACCACATACTACTTGTTTGGTGATCTTTTGCTTTTTCTCTTAAGGACTCCTTTTTGTTCTACTTCCATGATTTTGCTGATCCCTTGACTGATTCTTTTTACTTCATTGGGAACTTATTTTCTGCCTTTGGAACTTTGCACTTGTGACCATCATGTCTCAATCTGGAGATGCAACAGCTGGAGCTGTGTTTGAAATGGAGAAACTGAAGGAGTACTCAGTTGCTCAATTGAAACAGTTCCTTAAAGATCTTGACTGTCCCACTAAGAGCTCCACCAGGGAGGGGGAGCTGCAAAAGGCACAGAGGGCCGGGGTGACAATCAAGAAGGCTGGAGGGCACACAGAGGAGGAGAATGTGGGTGGGGAAGTGCAGAGGATACACAGTGGTGTAGTGGAGGTACCTGTTACGCCTGGGGGGAGGGTCCCCAGGAGGGGTAGCAGGGTGTCGTCTAAGGGTCTGACTCCTAAAGATGTGCAGGACAGACAGGCAGAAAGGGTTCGCCGGTTGGAGGCAGAAAAGTTGAGGATGCAAAGGGAGTATGACAAGTGGGAAAGGGACTTCAAGATACAAAAGATGATTTATGCTTACAAGCTTAAATTGAAACCGCTGGAAGTCATGAGGGCTGAATCCAGCTGGAATGGTGGCAGCAACAATTTTATATCTAGTGCTGCTGAAGAAATGCACATGCCCAGAGATGTGGTGCCCTACTTGAAGGAGGGAGTTAACACACACCAGGAGGTTCAGGGGTATGAGGTAGCTCCAGTGATGCACAGGGTCCCTGAGGTGGATTGGGGAACTGGCATGGGGAATCATATTCCTACTGGTGGGAAGGACACTCTACTGACTCTAGGTGAGAGTGACAGGGAGAGGGGTTCCCCCCAGGTAGAAGTCCTGGTTATGGAGTGTGAAGACATCCCAGAAGAGTGTGGGTTGAGTGTCAGGGACAGTCAGGTACTGTCTCACCAGTCTCAGGAGGGTGATGTGGGGTGCTTTTTCAAAGCAGAGTCACTGGATGGTTGGGTGAAGGGTACTTTGGTTAATTCATGTGAGGGGCTGAGTGATGTAATTGCTGGAGAGCATATGTCTAGTCCTTATTTTCCAGAGCTATGCCAACACCAGGTGGAGTGTGAGTTCTCTGACCCCAGGGAGCTTACAATGGAGGCAGACCTCTTGGTGAGTACCAGAGAGTCTGAAGAGGCATTTGGGGGTGCTCCTGAGAGGAGTGGTCTAGGTAGTTCCCAACCAGGTGAGGTAGGGAAGGATTGTAGTGTCCCAGGTAGGTCCCAGTGTAGTGGGATGGGTGAGGGACCCCATGTCCAGTCTCAGAGGAGAGGGAATGGGGATGGGTTGAGGCCCAAGGTGCCCGAGATCCGGTCCCAGGTCCTGGAGGGTTCCATGAGGGAACACCAGGAGGGGAGCCTAGCCTGTACCATAGGGCCATCTGTTGAGGGAGACCACACAGTGTCAGGAGAACTTGGGGGGGCGGCTGTAGCCAGCGTCCCACCAATTCTGGTGTCTGGCAGTACCACTCCTAGTGAGGGGGTGCAGAAGTCCAGACAGAGGGTTGAGAGGGGGTTGCGGACCCCAGTGGAGAACCTGGAGGGTCAGGGGTCAGCTCTGAGAGCAGAGCCCCCCAGGAATGACCTTGGTAAGACCATTTCTGGGTTGGGGGGAATCCAGACTCTGTCAGATGGGCAGAGGTCAGGAGACCTGCGCCAGACAGACTCTTGTGTGGCCCTTGGGGACAGTGTGTCCCTTGAGGGGGGTAAGTGTGCCCCCCTGGAAGTCCTGGTGTGCCAGGCAGTGGTTCAACTGCAGGGTGGTGACTCTGGGTTGAATGATCAGGTTCAGGGGGTAAACTCTGACCTGATGGGGGGTAAGTGTGCTCCCAAGGAAGTCCTGGTGCGCCAGGCAGTGGTTCAACCGCAGGGTGGTGACCCTGGGTTGGATGACCAGGTTCAGAGGGTAAACTCTGACCTGGTGGGGGGTAGGTATGCCCCCCAGGAAGTCCTGTGTTGCCAGGCAGTGGTCCAGTCTGTGGGTACAGACCCTGGACTGGAGGATCAGGTGCAGGGGGTAAACCCTGACCTGAAGGGATGGGCGGTTTGCCCAATCACCCCCCCTGGTGTGATTTCAAGGGGTACT
The DNA here is from genome assembly GCF_031143425.1 of Pleurodeles waltl. Classification (NCBI taxonomy): domain Eukaryota; kingdom Metazoa; phylum Chordata; class Amphibia; order Caudata; family Salamandridae; genus Pleurodeles; species Pleurodeles waltl. Next base: position 805,260,200 of record NC_090446.1, read on the forward strand.
CTCCCTGAGGGGGGGGGTGCAGAACCCTGAGAGTAGGGACAGGGGAGAAAGAGCCTCACCCCTGGCCCTGGTCCAACCTGAAGGTACAGACCCCAGGTTGGCGGACCAGTTGCAGGTTAACAGCCCTGCACTGGTGGAAGAATTGTGCAGGACTGCTTCTACAAGCACCCTGACAGTTTTTGACTCTGGGGGTGCCGCTTCGGCAGGGAGGGTACAGAGCCCCAGAGGGGAGGACCAGGGTCAGGTTGTCATCCCTGACCTGGTGGAAGAGAGAGTGGTCAAAGGGTGCCAGGCACCTGGGGCTACCGCCCCCCACTCTCCGCAGTCACAGTGGTTGGAGAGGCCTGAGGTCGGGCTCTCATCCCTGACAGTTGTCCGGGGCCACCGTGGCTTGCTGTCCTGGTGGACAGAGTTGCCCCTGGGGGGGGGGGACGAGAGTCACACCCCGGGGTGGAGTGGGAAACACCACTGTGTTGGCCCTGGTGGTACTATCTGCCCATTGCAATTCATCTGTGAGCAAAGTAAAGTTAGGTGCTGCACAGATGGTGTCTGTAGATGTGGAGAAGGGTTCCCCCTGGGTTAGCTTAGTGGGCCCTGAGAGTATGGACAGAGGGATCCAACTGGAGTCAGGAAGGCGTAGAACTGGAGCATGCCCCTGCTGTTGTGGGCCTGGGTCCTTGTTCTATCGCCCCAATCAGGGAAGTACATCAAGGTATTGATTGTTCTCCCCTGGCTTTAGGCTGGTAGGGGGTCGTGTTGGACTTTTGCTTATGCAGGGTCATCCCCAGTCTTTTTGCCTCCTGCCTCCTATTTTTTTCTGACCTGTCGCTGTTGGCTTTTGAACTCTGAGCACTTTCCCACTGCTAACCAGTGCTAAAGTGCATATGCTCTCTGTGTGAAATTGTATGTGATTGGTTTATCCATGATTGGCATATTTGATTTACTAGTAAGTCCCTAGTAAGGTGCACTAGAGGTGCCAGGGCCTGTAAATCAAATGCTACTAGTGGGCCTGCAGCACTGGTTGTGCCACCCACATAAGTAGCTCTGTAATCATGTCTCAGACCTGCCACTGCAGTGTCTGTGTGTGTATTTTTACACTGTAAATTCGACTTGGCAAGTGTACCCACTTGCCAGGCCTAAACCTTCCCTTTTCTTACATGTAAGGCACCCCTAAGGTAGGCCCTAGGTAGCCCCAAGGGCAGGGTGCAGTGTATGGATAAGGTAGGACATATAGTAATGTGGTTTATATGTCCTGACAGTGAAATACTGCTAAATTCGTTTTTCACTGTTGCAAGGACTGTCTCTCTCATAGGATAATATGGGGGCTACCTTTAAATATGATTAAAGCGTAGATTCCCCTAGAGAGTAGATGGACATGTGGAGTTTGGGGTCCCTGAACTCACAATTTAAAAATACATCTTTTAGTAAAGTTGATTTTAAGATTGTGCGTTTGAAAATGCCACTTTTAGAAAGTGAGCATTTTCTTGCTTAAACCATTCTGTGACTCTGCCTTGTTTGTGGATTCCCTGTCTGGGTCAGTTTGACAGTTGGGTTGTTTTTCACCTCACACCAGACAGTGACACAAAGGGAGCTGGGGTGTAACCTGCATTTCCTGATTAGCCATCTCTGCTAGGAGGGAGGGGTGGAGTGGTCACTCTCATCTGAAAGGACTGTGCCTGCCTCTAACAATGCCGGCTCCAACCCCCTGGTGTGTGTCTGAGGCCTTGCCTGGGCAAGGCAGGATTTCACAAGTAGGTGTGAGTCCCCTTTGAAGAAAGGTGACTTCAAAGACTAAAATGGGTATAAGAAGGGCACCCAAATCTACAGACTTTAGAAACACTTCTGGAATCAAGAGGAACCTCTGCCTGGAGAAGAGCTGTTAGCTGAGGAGGAAGTGCTGCCCTGCCTGTGACTGTGCTTTGTGGAGCTTTCCTGCAGTGCTGCTTCTGCCAGAGTAAGAGGGCAAAGACTGGACTTTGTGTGCCTTCCATCTTGAGAAGAAATCTCCAAGGGCTTGATCTAGAGCTTGCCTCCTGTTGTTTGAAGTCTCAGGGACAGCAAAGACTTCTCTCTGCCAGCACCTGGAGCCTCTGGAGAGACTCCTACTCTGCCCTGTGGTGCCCATCCAGTTCCTGGGACCCTGAAGGAGAAGCTGGCAGCCTAAAGACAAGAAAATCCACGCACAGAGCGCCTTGCGGGGAAAAGATCGACGAGAATCCGATCTGCGGCTGAAAAACGACGCGCCGCCCGCTCCGCAGCTGAGAAACGACGCTCGCAGGAAACGCGACCGAAGAATCGACGCACGGAGCAGGAGAAACGACGCGCAGCATCGCTGACGGAGGCTGGGAGATCGCAACCTGCGCGGCTGGACCTTCGACTCATTGTGCGGCTGGATTTTTGACTCGAGTACCGCCATGCGGAGTTATTTTCGACGCACGCCCGCCCGTGCGGGGTTATTTTTGACGCACACCAGGTACATTTTCACTCTAGCAGCGCTAGTGTGTTTTTAAAACTACTTAAAGACTCTTTTTGATTTTTAATTAATAACTTGACTTGTGTATGGTGGATTTTTGTCGTTTTGGTCTTGTTTTGTTTAGATAAATATTTCCTATTTTTCTAAACCTGTGTTGTGTCATTTTGTAGTGTTTTCATTAAGTTACTGTGTGTGTTGGTACAAATACTTTACGCCTAGCACTCTGAGGTTAAGCCTACTGCTCTGCCAAGCTACCAAGGGGGTAAGCAGGGGTTAGCTGAGGGTGATTCTCTTTTACCCTGACTAGAGTGAGGGTCTTTGCTTGAACAGGGGGTAACCTGACTGTCAACCAAGGACCCCATTTCTAACAGTGGGCACATGCAGTGGCTGTCACAGCCAATAGGAAAGTCACCCATTGGCTAAGGGGCTGTCTTAGCAGATAGCCCCGGCAATATAACTTTGAGGTAGCTGTCACGTAGTTATTTATTTTTCATTTCATCAATAGATTATGATGATAGATACCCAACAGCTTTTCAGAGTAATAAAGTGGCACAACTTGTTCTATAGTGATATCTACATCTGCTCAAGGAAAGTCCTCCATAGCCCATATAAAATTATATCAATGTAAAATAGTGGCCAAGTCTATTAACATTCCAATATGGATATTCTAAACAGAATTATCAATGGTCGCCATCCAAGTGTCTGAGGTGCGGTTACCAGCAGAGATGACAGAAAACGCTTATTAATTATAAAACGACTCCACATTACAAAAAACAATTGACAGCCAAAATACCACATTCGTTGAGGCACAAAGGATGTAACCACAGCAACACATCTTCCCAACTCAACTTCAAATGTTATCTGTAATTTTGCTAGGCAACATTTACTCTTCAGCAACATAATCAGTTTCAGAACATATGCACATTTTGTTCTATGAAATACCACTTCCCATTTTAGTCAAACACACTGCATTTTTCCAAGGAAAACTATTTTGGGAAAAACATATATTTTGCCTTCGGATTATCAGTTTTGATTTTTAAGAAATACACAGCTCCTAAACATCAGCTTGTCATTTACATCACGTGGACAGAGTGTGCTTCAAACTCAGTCATTACAACCCTAGGATGCTTACCTTAACACCAAGGATGTCTGTAATAGATCAATAAAACTCACCATTATACCAGAGCCATCATCATTGTGGCAAGGCTGGAAACCATAATGACCAGGATGCCCACAATATTTCAGCCATGGGCGCTATTATGCAATGCAGGGAGCACTATTATGTAAGGTATGGCCAAAATTAGGCCAGCCATGCCCGTAGTATCTCAATGATTGCCAGTATTCACCAAATGGACAACAACTGCCCAAAATATGTCATGGTTGCCTAGTATTATGCCATCACCACTATTAGTCAATAAACTGACACAGTTGTGTCAAAGGTAAATTCTCTGTTGATGGGGTGGGGGGTTCAGTATATACTTTTGGTAGACCTTGATACCAGGCATGGTTTCCAGGGAGCAATACTGTTTGTTAGGGAAGGTCACAACACCAGACACACACATACATGTGAATGCATGCATACACACACTGAGACAAATGCACATGGATCCAGAGCCTGCTCACCTCAGTTCCTGGGTTGATCATGCAAAAAACTCAAACCTTTTCACTCTGTCTCCTGCAGTACCGTGCTTTGGTGTGTTTGCATTGACAACTGCTGGCACTCTTCTTTCCCGGACCATTATTCACATGCATTGTGTGAGTCATAGAGCAGTACATACAACACAGTTAATATCCTTGTAATGTTGCTAAACTGAGAATGGAGGCAGATGGTCATGTGCCAGCCCTCGTCATCAGGATTTAAGGTACTCTTGTTCAGCCGCTGCAGTTATGTTTGCTTAAATCTTTGAAAATCCATACCTCTAGTTCTACTAATTGGATTTTTGTCTTTTTGGTCTTGATTTATTTATTAAAATGCACTCTATGGGTCAGATGTATAAAACTTTTTTGCATTCGCAAACGGTGCGAAATGCAAAAATCATCCGTTTGCAAATGCAAAAATGCCTTTTGCGATGTATGAAAGGGATTCGCAGTGCGAAAATAAGGAATCGCTAAAATTGAGTTTTTTGCGAATGGGACATGAATTTGCGTGTCATAAACATCGTATCGCAAATAGCGATATGAGTTACCAAATCGCTAATTGCGAAACACAAATTACGTCACCGATTAGTGAATCGCGACGCCATTTGTGATACGCTGATTGCGACACGCAAAAACCGATTCGCAATGTGATGCATCGAAAAATCGCAAATTGCGATTATTCGCAGAATGGCCTTTTGCACATGCAATTTACCACGAATTGAAACCAGATGGTAACCAGATGCAACCTATATAAAGAGGTGCAGAATGCCTCAGCTGCTGTTACAGAATGGCTTCACTCTAGATCATGGCGAGGAGAATGAGGATCTTGGCAGGTTTGAGGAGAGGGAGGAGAAGACAGGAGCGCATTTTCAGAGTGCGCATTACACTTTTTGACCAGACTGAGGAGGAAATTTATGAGAAGTACAGGTTAAGATCAGCCATGATACTTGACCTGATAGCTGAGCTACAACCCATGCTGCAGCGCACAACACACAGGAGCAATAGTGTGGGAGATGAGGCGATATAGAGGACTCTGACCCGTATTTTAAGTAAGTTTCCAAAGGAAAAATAGATTTTATTTAGGTATTTAATTGGGGAAGGGTGTTATTCCGGATAGCAATAGCGTTGTTGTCTATATGCGTCATTTGGAGTACTATAGATGTTTCTGTACAGGACTTGTTTTTTTTTCATGAATCCTTAAGGTTCTGTCTTTTCTAGCTGGTGAGGTCTTCGGAGTACTTCTTCTCGGCTCCTTCCCTCGGGTCTTGCAGAGCCACGACCCTCCTGGGTCGTGGCGGGGTTTGTTGTCATCCTTCTGGTTTCCACTGGCTCCGTGTTTCGGGCTCGTTCTCTCTTCCTCGGCGTTCCTCCTTTCCGCGATCGTCTCCCCGCGCGTCTCCCTCTCTCGCCTCTCTTCCGGGTTTCTCCTTCTCCCCCTTGTCGTCCGTCTTCCCTTTTCTTGAATTTTCGGCGACCCGGAAATCCGGGGCCGAGATCGCGTCCCGTCTCCATGCGTCTCCTTGGAGACGCAGCACGGGAGCGGACCAAGCGTGCGGGCGGTGTCCCGCGCGGGTGTCTGCAGCGGCTGGGGACGGCACCCGTCTACACACTCCATCCCAAGATCGGGACTGATATAGGACCGTAGACTCTGGACAGCGGGAGAGGAAATCGGCGGGGCATTGTCGTGAACCGGGAATGTGACGGACCTGGAAGGTAAACGGCTGGAGTTCAAGAAACCAGCATAAAACCCTTGAATTAGTGTCCTTATGGGAGGCTAACCATGTTAAGGGGGCATGATCAGTGTAGAGGACAAACGATCTGCCTAGGAGATAATACTGTAAACATTCAATGGCCCATTTTATGGCCAGGCATTCCTTCGCAATAGTAGGGTAATGAACTTCCCTTGGCGGGAGTTTGCGACTGATGTAGACAATAGGATGGTCATGTCCTAGATCGTCGGGTTGGGCGAGGACGGCCCCAAGGCCGACGTTGGAAGCATCGGTGAAGAGATGGAAAGGTTTGGAAAAATCTGGACACTGTAAGACGGGTTCGGTCGTGAGGGCCTCTTTTAAATATTTGAACCTCTGAAGCTGAGTGGTGGAGAAAGACGGAAGGTTGGCGGGGTATTGTTTCTTCAACAGGTCGGTAAGGGGGGCCGTAATAGTGGAATACTGAGGGATAAACCTACGATAATACCCAACCAACCCAAGAAAAGAGCGGAGTTCTTTTTTTGTTTTGGGGTTAGGAATTTGTCGGATGGCCTCTACCTTATCTTTCTGGGGACGTAGAACCCCTTTTCCAATGACGTACCCAAGATAGGCAATTTGAGTTTGTCCTAATACACACTTCTTGGGATTAGCAGTGAGGCCGGCCCTTGCTAAGGTAGAAAACACCCTTTCTAAATGTTGTAAGTGTTCTGACCAAGAAGCACTGAAGATGACGATGTCGTCGAGATATGCGGCTGTAAATGTTTGGAACAGCTGTAAGAGTCGGTCCATTAAGCGTTGAAAGGTAGCAGGTGCCCCATGAAGTCCAAAAGGAAGAACAGTGAAATGGTATAGACCGGAAGGTGTTGTAAAGGCTGTTTTTTCTTTGTCGTTTGGGGCTAAGGGGATTTGCCAATAGCCTTTCGTTAGGTCAATGGTAGACATAAAACGGGCATTCCCTATTCTTTCTAGTGCCTCATCTACCCTGGGAATAGGGTATGTGTCGAATAGGGATATCTCATTAAGCTTCCTGAAATCAATACAAAACCGGACGGAGCCGTCGGGTTTTAGAACCAGGACAACTGGAGAACACCAAGGACTATTGGAGGGTTCAATGACCTTTAACGATAACATTTTTGTTATCTCTTCTTCTATCAGTTTCTTCATTGCCTCAGGAATTCGGTAGGGCCGTAGGCGTATGGTCTGGCCCTCCGGTGTTCGGATATGATGCTGAACCAGAGAGGTCCGTCTTGGAACCTCTGAGAAGAATTTGGAGTATTGTTGTATCAAGTCAAGTAATTGGATTTTTTCTGTCTCTGCCAGACATTCATTGATTTCGGGACTTGTTGGGTTTTCTGGTTGTGGTGTAGGATAGAGATTAAGGTCCAATTCATTGGTGGGTGTTACCAGGTAGCCAATGGCCGGCGTACTAGTATTATTCTCAGGGTCTTCCCATTTTTTAAACAAATTAATATGATAGATTTGGGTTCGTTTGGGCTGATCAATCAATTCAATAAGGTAAGTAACTGGCGAGACTGCTTTTATTACGCGGTAAGGGCCTTGCCATTTAGCCAGTAGTTTATGCTCAGATGTAGGTCTCATTATTAGCACCTGGTCATTGGGTTGAAGAACCCGTAACTTGGTGCCTTGATCATAGTAGGTCTTTTTGGTTTCCTGCGCTTTCTCTAGATGGTGTCGCACAACTTCCCAAACAGTTTGTAGTTGTGTTTTTAATTTGTGAATATAGTCCAACAGCGGTTTCTCCCCACTATTCTCCTCCTCCCATGTTTCGGCTGCCATGTCAAGTAGATTACGGGGTTGCCTCCCGAATACTAATTCGAACGGACTATGTCCAGTGGAGGACTGTTCATGTGTCCTTATCGCGTAAAGGACAAGGGGTAATTTTTGGTCCCAATCTTTTCCTGAGTCGTTTACTATTTTCCGCAGCAGTGTTTTAATGGTGTGGTTATATCGTTCCACTAAACCATCTGTCTGTGGATGATATACTGCAGTTTTAATTTGGGTAATGCCGAGTGTTTTACATATCTGTTTCATGAGACCGGATACAAAGGGTGTACCTTGATCCGTGAGAATTTCTTGGGGAAAACCAACACGGGAAAAGAAAGTAATCATGGCTTGTGCTACTGTTTTTGTGGTCGTACTGGTAAGAGGAATCGCCTCAGGATACCGTCTAGCATAATCGACAAGGACGAGGATATGTGTATGGCCCTTAGAAGATGCTAAAAGAGGACCGACCAGATCCATACCTATGCGTCTAAAAGGGACATCTATAACAGGTAGGGGATGAAGAGGGGCTCTCCTCACTGCACCTGGTTCGACTAATTGACATCGCGGACACTGTGCACAATATTTACGAATATGGGCATAAACTCTAGGCCAATAAAAACGTCTTAATAAGTATTCTTCAGTTTTTTCTCTGCCATAATGGCCTCCTCCTGGTTGATTATGGGCTAGGAACAACACCTGAGTCCGGTAAGCTTCTGGGACCACTAATTGCTTTTTCTCTCCTTGTGCCGTTAAGGTAACCCTATAGAGGAGGTTCTTTTGGACTAAGAAATGTGGACCTACCTCCACGGTGGAGCTGCTTTTGGCATTCCTCCAAGCATACACAAGGGTGGGATCCTCTCGTTGACTTACTCGAAAAGAAACCGGGGCGCTATCGATACTGGCTACTGCTTTCTCTGGGTTCCTTTGTGTCTTGTATAGGGTGTATTTCCTTTTCTCTTCTCTTTTTTCTTTTCTGGTCAGTGTTCTCCGTTCTGGGGGACCATCAATGGGTGTGGAAACAAACGGGGCGTCCTTCCACCAGTCATCAGTGGGTATGGCCTTTTGCGTTTGTTCTAAGAGCTCAGAAAACCTCAAACAATCAGTGCCAATAACGCATTCTTCGATTAGATTATCTATTACGCCCATGGGAAGGTAGTCTTGGTATGTGTCCCATTCTACTTCAACCAGCTCTAGGGGGTAGTTGACCCTGTCTCCATGGACGCAGCAGATCGTAGCCCACTGTTTTGTATTTGGATTTACCGGTTGTACCAGATTTTTGCGTATTACCGATTGACTACACCCGGAATCAATCAGGGCCTTTACTGGTTGGCCGTTTATCTTTAGAGTGAGTTTGAATGTTTTATCTCCCTTACCAATACACAAAACCCTCCCTCGAGTGACTCCTATTTCCATGGGTTCAACCCCCTAGTTTTTCTTTGGGCATCCTCTTGCTATGTGGCCCCATTCACCACAACTGAAACATTGGGGTTGTTGCATGGGGCTCCGTTCTCCAGTCCTGGATGGTCCAGCTTCCTCAATGACTCGTCTAGTGGAATACTGGGGGGGCCCATGGGTACTTTACCCACAGACCTGGGAGCTAGGCTTTTTCTATCCACAGACCGATGGTAGGCGCATGCTAAGTCGACTGCCAGTTCGGTATCGACCTTGGGATGCTGTCTTATCCAATTACGGGTGCTTCCAGGAAGGGAGTCTAGGTACTGCTCCAAAATGATGGCCTTTATTACGTCCTCGCGGTCAGTTCCTAAGGGACCTAACCACTTAAGTCCTAAGACCTTAACCTTAAAATAAAATGTTCGGGGATCCTCGTTATGTCCCCATTTAACTTTGCGGAATTTCATCCGATAGTATTCGGTATCATGTCCCACTCGCTCTAGGATACTCTTCTTAATGTCGGAGTAAGGGGTAGAGCCACCAGGATTTGCAGCCTGATAGGCAGTTTGGAGGGTGTCTGTCAAGCGGGGGGCAATATATTGACCCCAATGGTCTTCAGGCCACTGGGCGGATGAAGCTACTCTTTCAAAGTTTGTAAAGAATGAGTCAGGGTCCTCACCTTCTTGGTATTTTTGTAGTGCCGAACTGGGCACGTTGGGATGTACCTTGCTGGCGGCAATAGTGTCTGTCAATTTCTGAAGGGCGGTTTCGTGCACCAGTTGGTTATTCGCCATTATGGTGGCTTGGCTTCTTAGAGCAGCTTGGAGGGCCTCTCGATCTTCTCTGGCCTCCCTCTGTTGCGCCTCCCATACCAATTGTAGGTGGTGTTGACCCTCCGCTAATTGTTTTATCATGTCCTACAATGTGGGTTTTTCTTCCATGATCTTGACGCTTCTGTACCGCCTGGGAAGCTAAATCCCACTTCTGACACCACTGTGGGAGATGAGGCGATACAGAGGACTCTGACCCGTATTTTAAGTAAGTTCCCAAAGGAAAAATAGATTTTATTTAGGTATTAAATTGGGGAAGGGTGTTATTCCGGATAGCAATAGCGTTGTCGTCTATATGCGTCCTTTGGAGTACTATAGATGTTTCTCTACAGGACTTGTTTTTTTTTCATGAATCCTTAAGGTTCTGTCTTTTCTAGCTGGTGAGGTCTTCGGAGTACTTCTTCTCGGCTCCTTCCCTCGGGTCTTGCAGAGGGTCGGGTCGTGGCGGGGTTTGTTGTCGTCCTTCTGGTTTCCACTGGCTCCGTGTTTCAGGCTCATTCTCTCTTCCTCGGCGTTCCTCCTTTCCGCGTTCGTCTCCCCGCGCGTCTCCCTCTCTCGCGCCTCTCTTCCGGGTTTCTCCTTCTCCCCTTGTCGTCTGTCTTCCCTTTTCTTGAATTTTTGGCGACCCGGAAATCCGGGGCCGAGATCGCGTCCCGTCTCCTTGGAGACGCCACACGGGAGCGGACCAAGCATGCGGGCGGTGTCCCGGGCGGGTGTCTGCAGCGGCTGGGGACGGCACCCGTCTACAAATAGCATACCCACCCATGTGCAGGTATCATGCTCCTTGCACCTACTAGCCTCAGGGAGCTATCAAGGGGTCATAGCAGCAGCTGGAGGGGTATCACAGAGTGCGCTCTTTAGATTTTTCAACGCATTCCTCAATGCCATGCTGAGCGGAATACAACTATACATAAGATTCCCCAACACCCCACAGGCATTACAACAAACTAAAATTAATTTCTACCGGAGAGCACAGTTCCCACATGTCCTAGGTGCCATCAATTGGACACATGTAGCAATCTGTCCACCATTGGCCAGCGAGTATGTGTATTGCAACTGTAAACACAATCATTCTATGAACATACAGGTGATATGCAATGCCTCCTACATCATTACCAATCTCGTGGCCAGATACCCAGGGAGCACATATGGCTTGTACATCTTTCGCCACAGCTGGATTCACAAAAGAATGCTAGCTTGGTGAAGGATATCTACTAGGCAATTTGATAGTTTACAATGTTGCATTGATGTAAGTGTGACGTCAGCTATCACAAGTACTCATTTTACTCTCTGTGCATTCAGGAGACAGTGCCTATACTGTGCGCACCTATATGCTGACTCCCTTCCTGAGCCCTGCAACTCCAGCAGAGAGGAGGTGCGATGCTGCACATACGGCAACCCGCAATGTGGTGGAGCGCACTTTTGGGCTGCTGAAGAGCTGCTTCAGGTGCATCCATAAGAGAGGAGGTGCACTACAGTACAGCCCAGAGACGACATGCTAAATTGTGGCCACATGTGCTATCTTGCACAACATAGCAACCACCAGGGGCATACCAGTCGAACTCACGGAGCCGGACTCGGATGAGGATGATGATCCCTTAGCACCCCTTCAACCAGCAGACAGGAGCAGTGCAGCAGAGGGCAGGCAATGACGTGTTGACATCACGCGCAACCCTTTTTGATGTAAGAAATGACAACTCCACTTCAATGATATGGATTTCTGTAGTTACCATCTTTATTACCTTGACTTCAGGTAACAAATGTGTCAATAGGACATAGCTATGCACAATAGGCAGACATGAACGATTAACAGTGTCACACTATTAGCATCATAGTACAACTGTATTGCTATATGTTTAGGTTGTCCCCTGTAGCCCTCAACATCCCATCTTACGTCCACGCACTCCACTTGAGTGCTCAGTGCCCTCGCTGGCACCTCTTGTGGCAAGTTCACATGCAGTACTGTGTCTGGCACTGCAATGCCTCGGATCAATCACAGGGACTGTCAGGCTGCTGAGGCTAGAGGACTCCTCACTCTCCCCATCACCCAGTTTACTGGTTGTGGCACTGCGTGCTGTTTGCATTGCATCCGGTACGTTGGTTATTTGCACCAATCCCTGTGCAACGACCTGACTGCAATGTGCCATCGCCAACTGTGTGGCCACGGCACGCCATGATATCAAAGTTTTTGAACTTGCGAGCCGATTGACGGATCTACAGAAGCTATCAAACCTTCCCAAGAATTGGTGATGGCGCCTGCGCTGGCTGACGAGCTCCTGCCGTATCTCAGTGCAGAGTTCCCCAATGGTGTGTGTGAACTCCTTGGTGTTTTCAGCTGCTGTTTCCTGTCCCTCAATCAGAGTCTCCAACTGCTTGTGTAGTAATCCCATATTTTAATTGTGAGACACACACTGTCTGTGCAGTGACCTCATGTGTTTGCATTGCAGGCGCTGAACCTTCAGCATGGAAGTTTCAGGGCCGCCAAACTTTGATGGGCCCTCTCCTTCATCTGTACACTGTCTGCCTGCATCGTGGCGCCTCCTGAGGGGAGTTGACTGTCGCTGTCGCTGGGGCAGCGACTGCTGTGTTCCTGTAGGACTAGCCTCTGGTGGTGGTGTGGATTCGTCTTCTGGCATCTCATCTGAATCCAGGTTATACTCTGGGAGTGGTAACACCCTTGCCCTGCGTCTAGTAGGACCAATACTGTAGGACTCACTGGTATTTGAGTCAGGCTGTGTTTCTGGTTGCCCCACTTTTTCAGATACTGCAGCAGCAGGGACCAGGGCATCTGCAAGGACAATTTGCAGCATGTCAGTTTTTACATTGTTCGCACAATTTCGTATTGTTGCTTTAAATGCACAATTAAATCATGTCAATATAAGTTGTTTGTGGTGTTTCTCTATGCGCCTGACCACTATCTTGCTATATATGTTGTGTATTCACCTTAGGGTTGTGTACTACCACTCCCATAAAGCATAGTTGTGTTGTATGTAAGATGTGACATGGACTACTTTTCACTGTGCATCAAGCTAATATCTATTTCCTAAGTTGCATTTGTACATGCACATATGGGGATACACATAATTACTGGCCTTACCTTTGGTAACACCACTGACAGCTTCTGGAAGCAATGTGGACTTCAGAACTGGGCCACCAGAACTTCCATGGGGGTGGACGGTGTCTGGGTGGATGGTCTGCCTCAGGTGCTCCTTGCCTCCTTTTGCCTGCTGGTACCCTTTCTTTGGCACGGGAACGCAAGTCGTACCATCGCTTGCATATCTCCTCCACAGAGCGCTGCGCAACACCCACTGCGCATTTTTTTGTCTGGATGTCAGACTAGAGTTTCTGTTTCTCGCTTATAGGTACTTGGAGTGGATTCTTGCCAAATAGTCTGTCATGGTTCCTAATAACCACCTCAGTGAGCACTTCCAATTATTGCTCACTGAATGGTAGCTTCCTCTTCCTGTCTTCCTTCTCCTTCCATTTCCAGCATTGGCCATGCTGCTGTTTGGTCCTGGCTTGCTCACAATGCTGACTCCCTGGTGCTGGGCTGTGTCTCTCTCCCTGCTCCTGTGGGTGTGGCTCCTGCAAACAGCATGGGCTGACTCACTTCCTGATTGTGATGTCATCAGGCTGTTCAGGTTTGCCGTTTTCGCTATTTGCTATTTTCAATTACCGAATCGCAATTTTTTTGGCGATTCAGTATTTGCAACTCGCAAATTGCGTTAGCGAATTTTAAGAAGTCACTATTAGCGATTTCAATTTTGATACATCGCTTTTTGCATTTCTTAAATAGCGATTTCTTAAAAAACGCTATTTGAGAATCGCTAACTGGAATCTTGATACATCTGGCCCTATGTTTCTAATTTGGTGTGGGATTTTTCTTTTGTTGTGTTTCAAATTTATTATTGATTGAAGTACTGCATACATACTTAACACATTGCCTATAAGTCAAACCTGACTGCTCAGTGCCAAGCTATCAGAGGATTAAGCACAAGTTATTTTAGGGTTGCTTTGCCTCACTCTGCCAAGGATTGTCGTTGCTGCTTAAGTAAGGGTTCCCCCCCACCAGTAATCCAATTTCTTACCATACAGAAACAGCATGTAGGGAAGCATGCGTTTAGAGGGGTACAGACATTAAACTGTTGAACATCCTACTGAAAATGTCATTTCAAAAAGATGGAATAAGACACAGAGAGGTTTATTCACCAAGGTAAATTTACATGTGAGTAAATCTGCATTTGTTAACATACTCTTACACTTTGAACTAAATTTACTACTTTTGGCAATTCACTATTTGCAACCGTAAATTTACTTTAAAGTGCATATTTTCAAGCTTCTATCACCTGTAACCAGGGGCGGTGCCAGATTTACAGTTTTGAAGCTACTACGTGCAACTGTGGTGGAGATCTCCACCACTACGCTGGAGCCCTACCTTCTGAGAATGAAAAGGGGAAATTGTTAAAGTTTATGATTTAAAAAAATGTATGTTTTATTTTATTGAAAAATGTAAATGTAAATTCAATTAAAATAGTGATTTATACTTTAAAATTAATAGAATAAAATGGGAAGGCACAATACCTCTTCAAAAATAAATATTAAATTATTACATAATTCAAATATATTAATTGTTTATTGGTATTAATTGTTAACCAAATAACAGCATACATTGCAATTTTATATTTAATTCACATTTAGTGAATGCTAATACAAGTTGTGTTTAATTAATGTATATTACATTTTATTTTTTAATAAAAGTTGGAAAGTATTTCTATATTAGTTCACTATTAAATTTTAAGTGAGAAAATGTAATTATTAATTGTGCATAATCTTATAAGGCTAAAAACAAAATGCATATGCAGTATTTAAAAGTTTAAATACTTTAATTATGTTAACTTATTTCCATTGAGATGCTCTGTTAAGCCCTTGCCATTATTTTCATTGAGTGTATTGCAGTACCTGTGGATGGCCTTCTGTGGTGTTAGACTTATTCCAAGGCTAGGCTGCAGTATATTTACTACTGTTTTGTCTCCTTCAGGATAATAATAACCTTAGAAGTGGAATTTGTGAATAGTGTTGGCCTTGCTATTTTGTGGGTGGGTGTTTGTAGCATGCCCTCCACTAACTACTCCTTATATTTCCCTAAACCGCTTGTCATGCCTTATAAAACCACTAACCATTTAGTGATAGATAGTCACAATGTTTCTATTACTTCCCCTAGTCACTCCTACATTTACATCTAAGTAGTCAACTTACACGTGCAGTGATGTCCTCATAGAAAATATAGGAGAGGTGGAGGTAGAGGTTTCCACCCGTAAGATTGTGATCTACATTTTGCAGTAATTAGATAGTTCTGCATTTTGCAGTAATTAGGTTGTACTACAAAATGCAGTTTGTGAATCAGGCCCACATTTTATTTGTTCACAAGGGTACCTTCAAGACCCAAAAGATCTCTATCATCTGAGGAATCCCCCAGGTCTCCGTAATGTTCTCTGTCATCGTTAACATCTACATGGAGTTGCTTAGTGCTTTTCTCAGAAATAACAGCATAAGAGTCAACAATATGCCTATAATACCCAAACCTACCTCTAAATCTCATCTCCTTCTGATACCCAATGCCTCAAACACTGACTACATACTATCCAGATCTGAATGATAAGGACCTACCTGATGCTCAACCCAACCAAGACAGAATTACTGTTATATGTCAAAGACCTTAAATAAAGAACAGTACAAACTGTACAAGGTACGAGGACACTGTTAGAAAAGGGGTCTTTGGTTGGCAGTCAGGTTACCCCCGAACAAACAAGGACCCTCACTCTAGTCAGGGTAAGTCACACACAATCCAAATTATCCTGTACCCACCCTCTGGTAGCTTGGCACTGAGCAGTCATGCTTAAATTAGAAGGCAATGTGTAAAGTATTTGTGTAATAAATCATACACCAACACAATATAGCACCACTAAAATACACCATACAGTGTTTAGAAATATAGATAATATTTATCTGATAAGATGCAGGTCAAAACTATTAAAATGCAATAAGTATACGTTGAAACATTGCTGTAAAAGTATATAAAGTGTCTTAGAATTGAAAGATTACTGTAAAAGCAATAAAAAGTATCTTAAGTTCTCCTAGAAACAACAAGTGTCTCCTGCAGTGCAAAGTACCTGGTTTGCTTTGAAAAATCCTGTCAAGGGACCACAAAGGAGGAGATGCATGGAAAACATTAGGTGTGCGTCGGTTTCGCCCCTTCGCCCACGGACTTGCGTTGTTATTTTCCACACAGGGAAGACGTTGCATCGATTTCTGGTGCGCAGACTCGGAGCCTCTTCAGGTTGCAGGGTTTTCAGATGCCCCGGGGAAGATGCGTGGAATACTGGGCTTGTGGAGCGAAGTCACAGGCACTGCGTCGATTCCGGTGGGCGATGCGTGGAAATGTCTCCCGCACGGCAGGCGATGCGTCGATTCCTCTCAGGAAGTCGGGCTGCGTCGTTCTGGGTCAGCTTGCATCAATCCTGCTTCGAAGTTCTGGTCGCGTTGCTGGTGCTGCATCGATCTTCCTTCGCGAAGTCAGGCTGCATCGATTCGGTCTCCGCATGCGGTGAATTTTTCAACGCGAGCAGGCTGCGCATCATTTCTGGCAGGCGATGAGTCGAATTTTCGCTGCACGGGGATCCCAGTTGCAGGAGAGAAGTCTTTTTGGTCTTGAGACTTCAGGGAACAGGAGGCAAGCTCTATCCAAGCCCTTTGAGAGCACTCCTTCAGCACAGCAAGAGAGCAGCAAGGCAGCAGGGCAACAGCAAGGCAGCAGTCCTGTACAGAAAGCAGTCAGGTGAGTCCTTTGGGCAGCCAGGCAGTTCTTCTTGGCAGGTTGCAGGTTTTGGTCTAGAGTTTCCTTCCCAGGTAGTGTGTGTGAGGTACAGGGTCTACCACAAGAAGTGTCTACATTGGTAGGGTCATAGACCCTGGTTAAATACCCAAATGTGCCTTTGAAGTGGGGGAGACTTCAAAGAGTGGCTTAGAAATGCACAGGGTCCCATTTCAGTTCCATCCTGTCTGCCAGGCTCCCAGTAGGGGGTGTGCCAGTTCTTTGTGTGAGGGCACGCTACTGTCCTTTAACATGCAAGTGTCAAGCCCTCCACCCTCCCAGCCCAGGAAGACCCATTCAAAATGCAGATGTATGCAAGTGAGGCTAAGTATCCTGTGTTTGGGGTGTGTCTGAGTGTATGCACAAGGGAACTGTCAACTAAACCTAGCCAGACGTGGATTGGAAGGCACAGAAATACTTAAGTGTAGAGAAATGCTCACTTTCTAAAAGTAGAATTTCTAAAATAGTAATATAAAATCAAACTTTACCAGTCAGCAGGATTTTGTATCACCATTCTGGCCATACTAAATATGACCTTCCTACTTCTTTCAGATCAGCAGCTACCACTCAACCAATGTATGAGGGCAGCCCCCATGTTAGCCTATGAAGGGAGCAGGCCTCACAGCAGTGTAAAAACGGGGAGTGTAAGGCTTGGCAGGTACCTTTAAATGACAAGTCGAAGTAGCAGTGAAACTGCACACCCAGGCACTGCAGAGGCAGGCCTGAGACATGGTTAAGGGGCTACTTATGTGGGTGGCACAACCAGTGCTGCATGGCCACTAGTAGCATTTAATCTGCAGGCCCTGGGCACATATAGTGCACTCTACTAGGGACTTATAAGTAAATTAAATAGTCCAATTGGGTATGAGCCAATATCACCATGTTTTAAGGAGAGAGCATATGCACTTTAGCATAGATTAGCAGTGGTAAAGTGCGCAGAATCCTAAAGCCAGCAAAAATTAGTTCAGAAAAAGAGAAGGAGGAAGCCAAAAAGTCTGGGGATGACCCTGCAGAAAGGCCATTTCCAACAGATACAAAATTTGACAGCTTCAAACCAAAAATTACACTGAATGCCAAGTCACTCGGATTCAACCTGGACATCAACATCACTGTCAAGGAGCATATTGGCAATAAATAAAGACAACTTGGTACCAGCTCCCTTCTATAAACAATTTGAAACTGTTTATTCTAGAAAGCAACTTCAGAACTACAGTTCAAGCATTCATACTCTTGCATCTGGTTTATGTTAACGCTCTACTTAATGATCTCCAAACTTCAAATTGGCACAGGGCATCCTACAGGTCTCAGCCAGGGCGTGAAGAAATAAGGTATCATCACTCCTATCCTGACAGAAATCTATTGACACCCTTGCTGTTACACGTTATCTTCAAAACCAGCTCCATCCTTTACAAAGCAATGACAACCAGCTACCTCACTTATCTTGAGTTAAGTTCCATCATCTCTGGTGGTTCTCAGTAGACCCTAGCCACGGTCAGACTGCAGACTAAGAAGTGTAAAAAAGAAAACCCAAGGCAGCAGATCTTTTCCAACCCACACAACCTTGATCATGAATGTGGGTCTCCAAGCTTTTTAGTAATAAGAGCTAATTAAATTAAATTAAAATGCTCCTGTGCTACCAATATTATTAGATTGTAAGCATACGAGACAAGATTACATTAGTGGTCACCATATGCACGATCAGCAGTGATCACCTCAACGAATCAGGCATGGTGGTCATCAGTAATGTAAAAACGACTTTACCAATGTGGAATGGCCCTACATGGGTAAGATGTAACAGCCATAGCTGTAATGCCCCTAGGACCTAGTTGCTAACATTAGTAATAGGCTCCTCAAGAGGAGTTAATTTTTATCTCTCAAATATCAGCTGTATCTCATATTCAACCATTTGTTGCCCAACATCAGCTTATGAATTCTGAGAATGCACACTTGTTTTACTTGAATACACACTCTTCACTTTGGTAAAGATATATTGGTTGAACCAAGCAATAGTTTCTAATTTAGTTCAAAGGGCTGCACATAGGAGAGGTACTTGCAGGCAGCTGGAGAACTCACCAGTAGCTCACGACTGACTGGTTGGAGAAGCCTGATCAAGAACAATATCTCTGTGTCCATCAGAAAAAAACAACACTGCTCCAATTTAGGAAAGACAACTGCCTACACACAAGCTTCCTCTTCTACCACAGGATGGTGTTATGATGGTCTTTGACCCTGTCCAGAGCTCTGTTGCTTTTTGGCCATGCTTGTGATATAGAAATACATACATACAATCATACATTACCTGCAAGCAGGCCACTGTTTGCTACAGGGGGACATCCAAAAAATCAATACGTGAAACAAAGCACTCTTCATTGCATAAAGACATGGATAGAGTCACCAAATGGCCATTCATGTTAGGCCTTCAATTTCAAACAGATGAACTATGCCATTTTGTCAGCTTATACAAAGAAGGATACAAAGTGTCCAAAATTCCTAGGAAGAACCACCTTATAAACATAGGGATGTACAAAGCAAAGTATTTCACGTCCAGGATAGTCTAAAGCATACCAGAACAATTCAGATTTGATTGAGCACTTGTAAGGAACTGTAGGTGATAAAAAGGGTACTAATTTAGCACAAGAGGTTTTTAAGCTATATTTCCTTGTGATAGAGATTCTGTCTATTCTACTCACCAACTCTGAGATATAATCGATAGTTGTCAGCAAATCAATATGTTTATTTTTACAAAATCTATAATTTTCTTGGTGCGGTGTTTTAGAACGACATTCAAATGCTTGCAAACTATGACCTAGGAGTGCTTATAATGACATGGAATGCCACAATAACTAGATTAAGCAGCGGTGACTAAAGACCTACAGGTACTGTTAGCACTGTATTTCTGACTGTTAAACATGGTACCATTTGGCATTATATCAGAGATGAAAAGACACTGGTTACAGATTTAAAATAGATTCAGACATAAATCACACGTATTTGTGAGACTTTGGCCAAGGTAGAGCTCTGTGAGGTATTACTGTTTTTTCATTAGCATACACCAGTTGAGATGGAGGCACTTCAAGATGGTAAAGTGGTAATGATAAGATCATTATAACCATTATGCATGCCCTGCACTCACAGTCAGAGTCCTTTTTATCTGTAAACTGTCATGATATGACACTGTTATTTATTTATAAACTAATAGAAACGTCTAATTCTATATGGGGTCTAGCTTCATCCAGATAAAATATAAAGCAAAAATTAAATTTACCACACTGGGGCTGGACGATATCTGGGGAGCACTACATACAGGAATGAGCCGATTCAATGTTTTCTCATTTTTTCACAGAGTCCAATCAAAGATAGATTAGATTTTAATTATAGCATGCTTAGACCTTTTGTGCTAGGAATAAAGATAGATGCCATTATAAGCATTGAAGGTGTGCCCTCCGATAAATCAATATAAGATATAAAAAATAAATTGAGGAACGGGGCAGGTGTCAGTCCAGTTACTATCTCCTAAAATACCATGTGTGAAGGAAATGGTGAGGGGAGACATTTTTTCTTACTTAAAAAGACACCGGAGTCAACCAGAAACAATAACTCAGATGCTTTTTACGTATTGGATGAGGTGTGAGAACTATTAAAAAAAACTCAAATGTCAGCAAGCACCATGGAGCATTGGAATGCTGTAACTACAGAGAGGACGTAAATAGCACTCTAAAAACTGGATAAATTGTCTATGAAATGGACTTCATGCATGCAAACAGAATAAAACAAGTACAATATTGCACTATTTACATAAGAAGTAGGCACGATGGAAAAATACATATAACACAAAAAGGCCCAATATTTTAGGCACTATGAGATATATAAATAGCTCGACTGAAACGAGAGATTACTCAGAAAAGGCCACATGCCTGATATAAAGTCCACCCAATTTAATGGACTCAATTAAGACATATCTGAAGAAGAATTCTAAACAGTAATTATGACTCTATTGTTCAACAAGCAACACAAAACAGATGGCGAGTCAACAGGTTCTTCTAAGGGCTTTCACATAAACATACACCGCCTTTTAAGCCACTCTTGTCCTTGATGCTGATACATTAACAAACTCAGGGCCTAATTACGACATTGGCAGTTGGGACACTCCGTCACAAAAGTGACGGATATCCCGTCCACTGTATTGCAAGTTCCATTATATCCTACGGAACTTGTAAAACGGCTGGCGGGATATCTGTCACTTTTGTGACGGAGTAGCCCATCAGCCAAGGTCAAAATCAGGCCCTCAGTGAGGTAAACCTATTTCAGTTAGCTAAATGAGCGAGGACTGGAGTGACTGCAACACTTACATGACCAAAACTATCCTTACACTACAATTTTAGCTTTCACTCTGAACACATGGCACTGTGGCCCTTCAAGCCTGACGAACCTCAGCTGAATAGACAGACCTTTGATAACAAAGGAAACATGCCTGCTAGACTTGGCATCCTTGGTGTGGTCTCCCCTAACTTTTTTCCTCTGCTTCCCAGGTTGTTGGTGTGTGCTGGACTCTGTTTTTGTTGTTTTTGATGCTCTTGGCACTCTACAACTGCTAACCAGTGCTAAAGTGCAAGTGCTCCCTAGGTAAATTGTACTGTTGATTAGCTTATCCGTGATCGGCATATTTTGATTTACTATTAAGTCCCTAGTAAAGTGCACTAGAGGTGCCCTGGACCTGTAAATCAAATGCTACTACTGGGCCTGCAGCACTGGTTGTGTCACCAACATTAGTATGCCTGTAAACATGGCTCGGACCTGCCACTGCAGTGTCTGTGTGTGCAGTTTTAAACTGCCCATTCCAATTGCCAGGCCTAAACCTTCCCTTTACATACATGTAAGCCCCCCCCCCAAGGTATGCCCTAGGTAGCCCTATGTAGCAGGGTGCAGTGTATGTTAAAGGTCAGACATGTACTTATGTGTGTTACATGTCCTAACACTGAATTACTGCTAAATTCAGTTTACACTGTTGCAAGGCTGATCTCTCTCACAGGATAACATGGGGGTTGCCTTTAAATATTATTAAAGTGTAGATTACCTAGCATATAGAAATGTGGAGTTTGGGGTCTCTGAACTCACAATTTAAAAATACATCTTTTAGTGAAGTTGGTTGTTAGATTGTTAGTTTGAAAATGCCACTTTTAGAAAGTAGGTATTTTCTTGCTTAAACCATTCTGTGACTCTGTTTGTTTGTGAATTGCCTGTCTGGGTCAGTTTGACAGTTGGGCTGTTTGTGAATCTCCTCTAGACAGTGAGGCAAAGGGAGCTGGGGTGTAGCGTGCATATCCTGATGAGCCATCTGTACTAGAGTGGAGGGAGGAGTGGTCACTTACACCTGAATGGGCTGTGCCTGCCCTCTCACAATGCAGTCTCCAACCCCTGGTGTGTGTCTGGGGCCTGGCCTGGGCAAGGCGGGATCTTGTGAACAACAGAGACTTTCCTTTGAAGTATACCTACTTCAAAAGCAGAAAGGGGTATAAGTATTAGGACCCAAAACCCCTAAAAATTAGATCACTTCTGGATTCAAGAAGAACCTCTGCCAATGAGAAGAGCTGAAGAGCTGAGGAGAAGTGCTGCTCCTGCCTGTGACTGTGCTTTGTTGGGCTATCCTGCAGTTGCTGCTTCTGCCTGTGAAAGGGGACAAAGACTTGACTTTGTAGTATATTCCTGCTTGTGAAGAAACTCCAAGGGCTTGAACTGAGCTTACCTCCTGTTTTGAAGTCTCAGGGCCATCAAAGACTTCCTCTGCTAACATTTCGACTCTCTGCTGAGACTCCTGTCCTGCCAAATGGTGCCCTATTCAGTCTCTGGGCCCTTGAAAGATGATGTTGGCAGACAAGAGCTGAAACTTTTTGAGGCACTGTGTGCAACGCGGCTGATTAATAACATGCCGCCGACTTCATGGCTAAAATCAACGCTCCACCTGTATCACAGCTGGGAGATCGATGCATCGTGGCTGAAGAAATGACGTGCAACACCCACTTGCAGCTGCTGATAACGACGCAAACCCCATGCCGTGCAGTTTTCTTACACTGTGCGACCAGATTTTCCACACATCATCCCTGGGTGTCAAAGTCAGCTCGACTCTGCTCGGATTCAAGGTGCCCCATCCAGAAATCGACGCATCGCTCTCTTGCGAGGGAGAAAAAGACGCATCGCCAACCTGACCAGAGAAGAAATGATGCACGGCCTCCCTTGCAAGGAAGGAATCAGTGCTTTGCCACCTTTTCCAACGCACGCTCCCCTGTGCGGCTTTATTTTTTACGCTAACCAGATACTTTGTGTAAAATCAACGTTTCCATGGTTTTCTAAGGAAGTAGACTCTTATTCTTTTGAAAATTCATATTTTAATTTGTGTATGTTGAATTGTTGTCATTTTGGTCTTGTATAAATTAGATAAATATTACCTATTTTTCTAAATTGGTGGGGTGTCCATTTTGTAGTTTTTTCACTGTATTACTGTTTGTGTTGGTACAAATACTTTACACATTGCTTCTGAAGTTAAGCCTGCCTGCTTGTGCCAAGCTATCAGGGGGATGAGCGGGGATTAACTGATTCTCCTTTACCCTGACTAAAGTGAGGGTCCTTGCTTGGACACGGGGTAACCTGACTGCCAACCAAAGACCCCATTTCTAACAGTGCCATACTTGGTCAAAAAAATTTAGAAAGGAAAAAGTGCCCTCAATATTAACTTCATTGAAGGATGAGCATGTCTTCTACCAAGTGAGCTGGCCATTCATGACAAGCACACCTAAAAAGTAAAATATAAAAATATTCTTTAGATGGTGTGGGTCGTCAGCAAACAAATTCAATGAATGAGTTAATTCTGCCAAATTGAATTTAGAATGAGGCACTAGACAGCGATGCTCTCTAACTACTCTGCTCATTGCTATTAACAAATCATGTCATGGAACAAAAATTTGCAACGAAGACTATATTGAGAGAAACCATACATTTTACAGTGTTTGGGATGACAACGTTGCTCCAGTTTTTGCTTCCAGGACTTCAGAGGCTACAAAAGACAGCAAGTATTCAAATCAAATTACATAATTGGGAAATGATGAATCTTATATTGTCACCAGAGAAGATGGCAAATGTCAGTGAGGCTCCACACCCCTTCAATGCCATTCAAAATGTTAAATGCATATAGGTGTGTACACTGCACTCAAATCCAACACATTTTTCAGTAGCTAATGAAGCCAGAATGTTAGAAGCCATTACAATTGGTTTATTCTGCCGCAATTATCTATTTGACTAATAGTTGGGAACTATAGCATCTGTAAATGTTAACATTCCCACGACTTACGTAGCAAGCCTTCCCAAAGTAAATTTTGATAGACTCAAGTGGAGTACATTTTTATAAATACATAAAGCTGAAAACTCCAAGACTCGCCAGCAAAAATCTGATGTCTGCAAAATGAAATGGAGGTCTAGCATTAGCTTAGGAGTAGCCCTGAAACCTATTTTACAAACTATGAGTCGCCCTGGAAGAAGCTGTAGCAAGGGGAGCTCTATGCAAAATATAGCTCCCCAATAGATTAGACGCAACATAATTATATCTGTAGAGGCACACGAGACTGTTGAAAGTGATATTCTCTAACGAAGCGAAAAGGGCACGGGCAATCTACGCTTAAACTGTTCTTGCACATAACGATGCTGCACATACGTGGGTATTCGTACAATTTATGATATATTAGTGACCAATGTGAGTGGGGATTTTTCTGCTTAATCTCTTCTTTCCCTGGAGCACTTTATATATACCATAGGGTTAATTCTCAAGGGGTATACTGGGAAAGAATGGGTGGGAGGCAAAGGAGGGAGATATCTACGCAGAATTCTCTCTGTTATCACAATGGTCATGGAGATGGCACGCGTTTATTTAAGTACGAAAGATGCGTTCTATAGTTCAGTAAATAACCGACAGGTGCTTTTAATGATCTGTGTTTCTGCAGTCCTGCCACGAACACGAGTGAGTCACCCAGCAGAGATATTGCTGCACTGCTAGATGGCTTAGGCATCAGTTGGAGAGGGCATAATTTCTGACTAAGGTAGGAGGTAACATTAAAACTGTTCTCTGCATGCCAGCGATGACCGTTTCATAGAACGCCGGGATTCTCACATTATGAAGGCGAGTCCCTCGAGCCTGCCTTTAATTAAACGGCAATGACCACAAATTTGGACATTCGCACAAGTTAACTCTCTAGCCTATTAGATTTTATGATAAGGTTCAATGTATTTGTGGCTTTTTGATTTTCCTGTCACAGACACATACAAGTAAATCGTATTAGAGTTCAGCTCTGTAAGTAAATAAAATATGCAAAGAGAATGATCTCACATCTTCGAGTTGTGTCAACCATGTGAATAATTTAGAAAATAGCTTAGCTATTCTAATTAATAATGCTGCATCTATCCATGGATACATGAGAAATACACTTTCATAAAACAAGAAATGCAAGAAGTTACATTTACCTCGTGAATTCTTTGCTTTGTCAGATATCCCCTGTACCAATCTGAAAAAAACACATTACAAAATATATTAAGTTCACCCTCCTTAAGGGTAAAGTAAGTCCACTACTACCTCACAGCTAGTTAAAACCATATATAGTAAACATGAAGATGTCCAGAGTGTAATATGCTATTTATTACAGTTGAGTGTGGCGAGGGCACAATCTCCTCCACTCTACAATGGCAATAAATAGCATCTTATACTCTATGGATCAGCAAATATTCCAGGACACCTATTCATGTGTGTTTGTTCTGACAAATGTATTTAACCAAAATCAGAATGCAAGGGATTAAATTTGTACAACAAGGTAAAATTATACTCAAGAGATTTCATGAATCTTAGGAGAGTTGTTTCATTGTATAATGTAATTGTTACATCCAATTTGTGATACAGTAAAACGTTTTTTTACATGTCACTTGTACTGAACTGCCGTACAATTTAGGCATGCTTCAGTTAGCATAGCTAATCCGCACCAGGCTGCATTGACAATCATTTATGAAATCTTGATAGACTGTGCTGGAGTACCTATTCCTATATATCTAGAGCTGAAAACGTCAGGATTTTCCTGTAAAATTCTGCAGAAAAGTGCATATATATTTTAGGTGTCTGAGCTTTCCATGTGCATGGTCTTTCTCTCTTTCAGAAATTCAACGAAAACACAGCCTCAGCCATGGTCTCTGTGTATAAAATATCAAAACTGTTCTGCTCTCCAGAAGGGGGAAGGATGTTATTCCTGTAACAATGTTAGGACTGCTTAGCCAAGAAGCTCTGCTGGTAGTTGAACAAACCACTGTATTCCTGTATTTCTTTAGCATGAGATCGTATCCTTAACTAATTATGTATAGCTTTAATTTAAAAGATGGTTTAGGTAATAGGAGTATCTTCTCATGTACGAACTATTAGATTGATTGGTTATAATAACTGTAACATTGCTGTTTGAACCATTCCACGTAAAATCATGTCATGAAATGTATGGGCCCTCTGTTCCTGAAATATTACAAAAAATGTGCTATTTGAAGTTGAGTATGACTTTGGTTGTTAAGGAGTTAGAGAATATTGGAAATTTGCCAGTGTATCTGTATATATTGTCCAGAAGTTTGTTTTCTGAGGTGTGTTTTGCATAGTGTTGTGTGTTTTGGTTATTGTATTTGTGTTATATTCTAGTGTTGTGTCAGGAGAGGTTTGTGATATGTTATGGTCTGTTGATGATGGTGCAGTATTTCAAAATTACAGATCTTTTCTTTGTCTTGATATTGTACATATCTGAATATTTTTGAAGAACACAAGTTAGATAAAATTGTCTGTGAAAGATTTAAGGAGGAGCACCAGATCTTACAATGAGTTGGAGTTTATGATGCTTAGTAGTCTAGTTGTCAATGAGTACTAATTAAGAACAGTGGGGTTTATTCTGTGCACAAGGGTTAACTGTATTAATTCCAGGATAGGTAACCGCAGGTCAAAAGGCAGCTATGTGTATATGGTATGGAGTTGTGCCTTGAAGCACTACTTACCTTTGTTAGTGAGTTTGATTTCCGTCCCATTTCCCAGGACACAGACACATGTTTATTCTTTATAGCTTTTTGTTATACTGAATTACTGTGATTGAGTTGTTGTTTGGCAAGTTTCACCTCTGGTCGGAAGAGTGGCACTTGAGTTGTTTTTACATCATGATTTACATACTTGTTTCTGACCTGGACAATGTCACAAAACTAATGCACATGATATAAAGTTGCAGTTCCCGAAAATGGTATGCTTGAAGAGAAGAAATGTATAAAAGTGCACAGTTTTAAGCACAGAATGAATGCAATTGTGTATTTAATGAGCATGAAAAATGTTGAAAGGTCATATTGCTAAAGCTGTTAGTAATTAGATGAATGCAAGATTGATTTTGCTAATAAAGGAGTGGATTGAGGAAGTGTTAGAAACTGTGGATACATTTACTATTGAAAACAAACTAGAAGAGAATAAAAGTAAAGAAGGGGAGAAAGGTGATTCTGTGGAAGAAGATGACTTTATTGAGACCAAGACCACCTCCTTATAATGACATGCAGATACAAATTCATGAGTCTGAGTTGGGTGAGTCAAGTGAAAGGTAAGATGATTCAGAGGCCAACAAGTGAGACAAGGTTTGTGAAGTATAGTACCTCAAACAATAAAGGGCATTTACTGTAGATTCAGAAATATACCGTTGTCAAACTCTATTTTGGCTATTGATGAATTAGTGTTTTTGAATAGAGAAGTAAGAAGGGTGGTTTTCATGCATATAAGCTTGAGAGACTGACTGAAGATATTAGTGTGATTTCAGCTAAACGGAGAATTCGTGAATCTTATAAAATTATAAAGACAGAATTTGGATTATAAACAAGAAAACATTGTACAATTAAGAGCAAATTTCAAAGAAATTATGGATATAAGATCACTAGGCATATTATGAGATAATAATGCAGATTTATAGACAGCAAAGTGGAATGGATGATCCATCAAAGAAATGTACTGCAGGATTTATTTAAGCGTTTGTGTTGTGTTTGCATCCAGAGTTGAGTTCAAAGATTCAGTAGAATAAATGTGATATGCTGGCAAACACAATCGTTGGAAGAAATTGTTGCCTTTGGAAAATATTTTCGTGATTATTGTGATTGGAAAAATAAGTCTACTAGTGCCTTCTGGTGCAGGGTCATTTTTTCAGTAAAATGGCCAGGGTGTTTTTTAGCTCCTGGTGTACACATTCAAAGTCCTCCAGGAACTGTAGGAGATGGTTCCCATGACACATGTAGCGTTAAGCTCTGATGAGACGGCACTTAGCGCCTGCATGTTATCGCACGCCACCATTTTAAGCTGATTGTTTTTTAGATGTTTTAAATACTTTTAACCATTTTTAAGCTACTGTGTTCTTGCACCTACTGTCTCCCTAGATTTTGGCTGTGCTGGTCCGTGCTTAGAGGCCGATACTGCGATCCTTTTCTGACCACCATTTTTACCCCCTCCCTGGGATCCGTTTCTCTGCCGCCATTTTGGGAAGTCAGCCTTCTAGTAGCTGACTTCCCAGCTACTTAGGGTGCACTATGCAGCAGACGCGCAGTGTTAAACTCTGATGAGACTGCAGTAAGCACCTGCATGTTATCGCACGCCACGATTTTAAGCTGATTGTTTTTTAGATGTTTTAAACACTTTTAACCATTTTTAAACTACTGTGTTCTTGCACCTACTGTCTCCCTAGATTTTGGCTGTGCCGGTCCGTGTTTAGAGGCCGACACTGCTGATCCTTTCCTGACCACCATTTTTACCCCCTCCCTGGGGCCCATTTCTCTGCCGCCATTTTGGGATGTCAGCCTTCTAGTAGCTGACTTCACAGCTACCTAGGGTGCGCTATGCAGCAGACACGCCCAGCAAGGCAAGCCCGTCTGTGCCCGTCCATGCCAGGCCGGGCCCAGGGGCCTGGACCCCTGCCGAATCTGGCCCCAAGAGATTGGTTTATGATTCCAAGGGCCAAATGTAGCAAAGTTTTGCGAGTCGCAAATGGCCCGAATCGCTATTTGCGACACCGCAAAATCCGAAATGGGATGCAAAAATCCCATTTCCGAACAGCAAATAGCGTTGTGACCCAGCACCGACTCGCAAAAATTGTGACCTGATTTTGCAACCTGATTTTGCAACCCGCAAACAGGAAGTCGCAAATTGCGAGTCGCAAACCATATGCAAAAGCCAGTCGCAAACTGCGACTAGTGCCAAAAGCCCGTTTTGCACATCCAGATTACCACTGATTCAGAGCAGGTGGTGACCAGAACCAAAGTATAAAAGGAGACCCAGAAGGCATGTGGGTGACTCAAAATGGCTGAACTGTATGTGATAGCATGGAGGAGGAGAGTCCAGGCTGCCCAGCAGAGGAGGAGGAGACAGAGACCGGAGAGGATATACCGAACCAGGCAGACACTATTCCATCAAACTGAGGATGAGATTTATGACAAATATAGAAGGAGCAGTGCTGTTATCTTAGAAATAATTGAACTGCTGAATCCTCAGCTTGAACGACAGACAATGCGTGGCAGCGCCATCCTTACACATGTGCAAGTGCTATGCTCACTGCACCTCTTGGCCTCGGGTAGCTATCAGGGGGTGATTGCTGTGGCAGGTGGGGTATCCCAAAGTGCACTATCACATTTCTTTGGATGTTTCCTAGATGCCATACTCGCACACATGTCCAGATATATATACCTACCCAGGAATGAGGCAGAAATTAACAGCACCAACTTGGACTTCTACAGAATTGCCAACTTCCCACATGTAATAGGGTGTGTGGACGGGACACATATACAAATTTGCCCACCTGCAAATCTGGAATATGTGTTCCGCAATAGGAAATGTACCCACTCACTAAACATCCAGGTGGTATGTGATGCCCATAATGTCATTACTGACATTGTAGCTAAATATCCTGGGAGTACACATGACTCATACATATTCAGGCACAGTGGGATACACCAATGCCTAGAACGTGGGGAGTTTGGAGACGCATATCTATTAGGTATTGGTGACTACACTCTGAAGCCATACATACAGGTCACTGTGTAACCCTGTGATGCCCTGCTAAATTTGACTTTTTGGTCAAACAGGTGACAGGGCATATGCCCTGAGACCATGGATACTCACCCCGTACCTAACACCTGGCAATCAGAACGAGAGGTGATACAACAGTGCACATCGGCGGACCAGAACTGTAGTTGAGAGGACCTTTGGCTTGTTAAAGGCAAGATTCAGATGCCTCCACAAAAGTGGAGGTCCACTCGAGTATGCCCCAGAAACAGCATGCAAGATAGTTGCCACCTGTGCCATCCTACACAACATTGCCACCAGACGTGGGCTACATCTCACCCCTGAAGACACAGACACGGAGGATGAGGAGCAAGAGCTACCACACCGACAGCCTGGGGATAGAAGCATCGCAAATGAGGGCACACAGAGGCAGAACCACATTGCAACCCAATACTTTGGCAAGTATGTGGCAACCGTGACCAAACTCACTAATGTCAGACACACATAGCTCAGTTGTGTAGTGAAACAAACAAAACCTCTTTATTTCTAAACTATGGTATCATTAGAACTGTGCAGTATGCCACAGTTTGAATTGTAAAAAGTCATATCAGAGACATTAGTTGCAGGTGCCTAAGTAACAGTACATTTTGGTGGCTCACAGCCTCCTCCTACTGCGGCCACCATGGCTCACTCCTGGTGGGTCCCCTGACCCCTGCCGTGCACTGCTACTCCGCAGCACATGCGAATCAGTGGCAGACACACTGCTGATGGTAGAGCCCTCCTCACTGTCCTGCGGGGTATCCCCTGTGCCCCTTGCATCCTGCCTGGTCTCCATTATGTCAACCGCATGGCTGATGCGGCCTAGTCCCCATGCCACATCCCCTGCGAAATGACCTAGTTTAACCTGCAGGCTGACAGTACGCCTTGACAGGCAGGTGGTGTTTGTAGCCAGGTGCCCAATGGATGCTGCAAGTCTGTCAAACTGGGCTTCAGTGTTGCGCTTCCTGCGCCGTGCCTGTTCCCTGGCTGCCACCAGTTCCCTGACCAAATGTTCGATGGCCTGTGTCAGGTTCCCCAGATTTGTGTTCTTGTGTTGGAACTGATTGTCCACATTAGCCATCCCATGGGTCATAGTGGTCTGCAGTCTAGTTAGGTTCCTGTTTATTGACCGCAACTGTCTGTTTTGCAGGCGCTGACCCTGTACCTGTGATGCCTAAAGTCCTGCAAACTCAATGTCTGCGACATCATCCCTGTGCACAGACTGCACTCTGCGCCGGTCTCTGCGCACTGCTCCTGCTGCTGGCTGAGTGTGCCCCTCTGTAGGGCTGGGCCCTGGTGCTACCACTGCTGCCTCCATGTTCTGCGCAGGATCTTCCATGGACTCTGGTGGCATTTCCATGGGTGGTGGTGTCCTGCTGGGCCCTGCTGTGTCACTGGCAGCCTACTCCTGTGGGTCTGGCCCATGTTCCTCTCCCTGCATGGGTTCGCTGATGGGGGTGCCTTGTGGGAGAGCTGTGGGACATAGGGGATACACTGTCAGTCTTGCACATCTGTTTTATGCCTCTTAATAAACATTTGCCTATATTTGGACCACTGTACTACATTGCCCATAATGCACTATTCTAGAGGTTGCTAGACTGGAATGGAGCTAGTCTGGTGGTGCCTGCTGCTGTGTACTGGGATAGTGTGTATACTGCATTTGTGGGTGTCAAAGCATATATTATGGTACTCACTTTTTGATGTTCCAGGCGCTGAACTGTCCACCTCTCCTATGCCCAGCACAGCCTCCGGCTCCAGTGTCATCTCCACCATGGTTTCCAGGGATGTAGGTGGTAGAACGGTGGATGGGCCTCCTCCAGTGCCCCTCATCTCCCTCTTGGGCTCCGCAACCCTCTCCTTGGTCATGGAGCGAAGGTCATACCACCTTTTCCTGATTTCATCTAGGGTG
This sequence comes from Pleurodeles waltl, assembly GCF_031143425.1. Taxonomy (NCBI): domain Eukaryota; kingdom Metazoa; phylum Chordata; class Amphibia; order Caudata; family Salamandridae; genus Pleurodeles; species Pleurodeles waltl. The sequence continues at coordinate 805,291,918 of NC_090446.1, forward strand.
CGGTGGCTTACCCCAATGGCACTGATTTTTTCTTGAATTTCTTGCCAAATTCGTTTCTTCTGAGTGTCAGGGACACTCATTGCTGCCTTGCCGAAGAGTTGGTCATGGTGCAGGCAGCACTCCTCCATTAGGACCTCCAACTCCTTGTCTGAGAATTTTAGTTTTCTCTTCCTGCCAGCACCTCCTGTCTCCTTCTCCATGGTTGCTGCAGCTCCTCTCACCTGGGTGTGGCTCTGCAGTTTGGGCTGGGTGTGCTTCTCCCTCCTTCCAGTTCTATTTGGTGACTTCCTGGTTCTGATGTCATCACCAAGAGCCAGGAAGTGGGTTTCCCAACTGTTATGTTGCACATGCAGGCTTTTTTCAGTGGCAGTCGCAATTTGCGACTTCGGACCACACCCTTCGCGCAAATTGCGAGCTCGCTTTTAGCGAGGTCGCAAATTCCGACATCGCTAGAAACGGAGGTCACAAAATGCAGTTCAACACCTCTGCGACTCGCAATTTGGTATAGCGAGTCTTTATTGCATTTAGTTTTGCGAGTCGGAAATAGCGATTCGCATGGAGTCGCTACTTCAGATTCGCAAATTTTTACCTACCTACATCTGGCCCCAAGTTCCTCTATGCATGTAGGCCCGCCACTCCCGAACTAGGATTGGAGTCTGGGGAATATATTAAGGCTTTTTCTCCTCCTACTGCTGATAATCATACATATGCTCAAGCTGCTGCGCAGAATAATATTGCTACGAATTATACACAGGAAGAACTGGTAAGCAGCCTCTGTTTGGCTAACTGTAGATCCCTAGTAGTGCATAAATTCGATGTTAATCTTCTCCTAAGTACACAGAAACCCACAGTGTTTTTCTTAACAGAGACTTGGATCCATGAGGGGTCAGGGCCGGACATAGCACTGACTCTGCCCAGTGACTATCGTATAACGAGATTGGATAGACCCTCAGGGAAAGGAGGGGGAATTGCCATCATTTTTAAAGACACAGTAAGAGTCTCTATGTACCCCCTTCACCTCCCTGATTGTGAGAGTCTTCTCTTTTCTATTTATCTGAACCCGCAGTATACCATGACAGGCGCCCTAATATATAGTCCTCCTGGTCCAGTACAAACGTTTCATGACTCCCTTCCTGAGAAGGTCACGGATCTGGTCTGTACCAGACCGAATTTTACAATTCTTGGGGATTTTAACATCCATGTGGAAACTAAGAATAATGCTGCAAGAACTCTTAGATGATATGAAAGCCTTATATCTTATTCAGTTGGTTAGAGGCCCTACCCACAACAAAGGGCACACAACTGATTTGGTCTTTAGAAACTCTTCTGAATTAAGCGCCCTCCCACCTTCCCCCCTAGCCTGGTCAGACCATACGTTAATTCTGCTGACTCTTACTCTAAAAAAATCCTATACATGATTTCAACCATACAGATGGTGGCACTTGCTGAATGCCAAAGAATGGAGTGGCATGTTAAATAACTCCATACCAACTTTTAACGGAAACATAGCCGACTCCTCAGTAGCCTTCAACAGGTATCCTGGACTCACTAGGTGACCTTCCACCCCCTAAGGATCAGGTTAAGAGCTTTGGTGTACGGTTAGACCCTTGGCTCACAATGGACTATCAGGCTAAGAAAATATCTTCCATTTGTGTCGGGATTCTCAGACTTCTTCGAAAAATCTTTAAAGACCTCCCATTTATTGCTAAGAGGATTATTGTACAAGCATTAATTACCTCACGGCTGGGCTATGGTAATGCCATGTTCCTGGGCTCACCAGTCTATACTAAGAAGAAGCTGCAGGTGATTCAGAACACGACGGCGCGCCTCCTCTTCAATTTTCTTAGACATCAGTCGGCTAAACCAGCCCTCATGGCTCTTCACTGGCTTCCCATGGAGCAAAGACTAAAATTCAAGACTCTATGTTATTTCCACAGAGCTCTGTATGCTAAGGGTCCCCCACTATTACACTCCTTAGCCACTTCTTATGAGTCCACTAGATGCCTGAGGTCTTCCTCAGCAGCATTAGCAGTGATACCGCCGATAAAGAAAGTTAAAAGGGGCGGATGATCCATGTCTTTTCTTGGTGCTAAGCTTTGGAACTCTCTTCCTCTTTCTCTTCGGCAGACGAGTCATGAATTATCATTCAGTCGTCTCTTAAAAACCTGGTTGTCCTAACACTTGCACTTTTTGCCTATCTGAAGGAGTTTTTCGCCTCAAAGCTCTGGGAAGCCTGGGGGCGGCTATGCGCTATATAAATCACACATAACATAACATGTAAAGGTTTTAGTAATAATGCCAATAATGTTCAATTAAAATCTGGAGCTTGTCAAATTTGTGCTAAAGATGGCCATTGATGATGAAACTGTAGATTTAATGTGAAATAATTTGCACATGTAACATAAATGATGCATCAAAGGAATCCCAGGCCACAAAATATGATTACTATGGCTCAGAATGGGTTGACACAGTCAAACGTTCCAGCCATTCCTGCATCTGTGAAGAACATGCAGAACACAAGGCAGTTCAATGGAAATACACCTTGAAGCCCCAGTTTTACAACCTCAATACAGAATAATGTAATGGGATTTCCATGGATTTTTAAATTTCAGCAAACCTTAGCTCAGCCTCAAATGAAACAAGCATTAATTAGGGAAATGTTTCCACAATTTGCAAATAAACTGGGAGTCCCTGGTGGACTGAGTCAGACACAATACTGTGATTGAGGGGGGAGTGGAGTTGCATACTTGTTGCAGTCGTAGAAGTAGTCCAGAATTATCCATATTAAGACAGAGAAGTTAACAGGCATCATGTGACAATGCTGGTTGATACTGGTGTTGACCGCTCCACAGTTACTCTAGAGAAAGTTACAAATCTATCCCTCTCAGGAAAAGAAGTCCAAATAGTAGACATTTTAAATAAAAAAGAGATCACAAATGGGTCTGTAAAATGGAATCACTTATACATAAGTATGATTTTATAATTAGTGAAACAAGTATAGTATATCTGTTATGTTGTGATCTTTAAAGCAAGTTAAATTGTGTAGTTAATTGCACAATGGATGGTGTTTCCATTTGAACAAAGAATGATGATGTTGATTTGAAATATTTTCGAATTTTGCTTGAAAAGCCTCCCTGAAATGACAAATGAACTGAGGAATAACCCATGATGAATATGTTTCTTGCTGAAGAAGTGAGCTCTGAATTTTGAGACTACTTTTTCAGAATTTTTGCTTCTGAAAGATTTGAATTACTTTTAGACAACCTTTTGTTATTTGAATTATTTTTTATATTTGGGATTTCTTTGTGTAGCACTGCTATTTTTGCTTTGAAATTGAATTTATTTTGAAAAAAGAACTTGAGAAGATGCCTTCAAGAAAAAGGAGTGCTCAGCATTCCAAATATATTTATAATTCCTATCTTGACCACCCTAGTTGGTGTGTTGATGCAACTATATCCTCCTGCTGAATATATTTCAATCCAAAATAAAAGTCCTATATCCTGTTATTATGAAACAGACACTAAATATCATAGGTTAAACCATAAAGACATCTATAGTGAAAGGTTAGGAGAACATTTGTCTGTAGATAAAAACTTATAAGGACATAAGTAATTTCTCTGATTGTTATGGTTTTACTCATTTGCCTAATCTGTTTCAGGGGGTGTGACTTATGTTCAGTTGCCATTATCTTATTCATTGTCCAGCTAGTGTCTTACACCAAGACTATGTAGAAGAGGGGCATGTCGGTTATAATTTGTCCCTTAATCATTTACAAATATTAGATATCTTGAGTGAGCTGAACTTTTTAAAGCTGTTTTTAAGCTTGACAGCACTACCATTGGAATTACTAACATGTAGCATGTAACCGGACTGACTGAAGTTGAGCATGACTTTATAAAAGATTACAACAAGAAAAGATTAACCACAAAGTTGCCAAAAGCTTCAGGAAAAAGACATTTGAGTCAAAAGAAGAGACTCTGATTAAAAGATCACAAATACACCCTAGACTAAGAATTTGGAAAGAACAAGAAGGAATTGTTTCATGCGAATGGGCCTATGGCCTTCATTATGAGTTTGGGGGTCGGCGGAGGTGGTCCACCAAACTCGTACCACCATCTGACCGCCAGTGTGGCCAGAATAGTGCCGGCCCAATTATAAGTTTCCCGCTGGGCCAACAGGCGGAAACAGTGCCTTAACACTGACGCCGGTTCGTAATTGAGCCGGCGGCAATGTGGCAGTGGAGCGGGTGCAGCAGCACCTGCTGCACTTTCCACTGCCCGTAATTCGGGCAGTGGAAAGCGCGACAGGGCTGTCCATGGGGACCCCTGCACTGCCCATGCCAAGGGCATGGGCAGTACAGGGGCCCCCAACACCCCCATACCGCCAGCTTTTCCATGGCGGTCCAACCGCCGAAAAATCTGGCGGATTGGGGAGTCATAATCCATAATCCACACTGGCAGATTACAACCGCAGAGACCACCAGGCTGGCGGCAATCTGGCAGTTTCGGCAGTCCGACCGTGGTGGCTCTACCACGGTCGTAATGTGGAGGCAGGATCGCTGCTTTGGCGGTGGTCTGACCCCTACCACGGCCGTCGTAATGACCACCATAGTGATAGGCCTAATATAGTAGGGAATCGTGCATGAGCTTATACTTATACATTAATTAGAATAAGGATGCATTAACATTATATTTAAAGGCATTTAATACATTTGCATTAATACAGCTTTACTCACACTCCCACAAGGTTTTACAGATTCTTGTTATTTAGCTTTTTGTGTTTCCCAGAGTCTACCACGTGAACAGTTTGAGTGAAGTGTGTGAAGCGCATCACGGAACAGTGATGAGTGAAAATGCTGGTTAACAAGTGCAAGATTTGTTTGGTGTTTTCATTACTCATATAGGAATAGCTTTAGATGAAACAAAGATTAGACTAATGTCTACTCTATTGGAGGGTTGGCACATAACATAGCAGGTGCTTCAACCTAGTTTAATCAAGTGATGTTTGCGATAAAACCTATGGTTATCTAAAATCACCTTACTATATATATCTTTTTTACCAAACAAGGAAGTGACTGTCATGAGTTGCATGTATGTCCCAGATAGTATTGGGAGCATTAACAAATATATTGGCAACATAACCATTATGTGTGATTCATCCAAAGGAGAACCTAGAATTAGGGAGAAGATATGTTCATGATTTGATGAGATTGGAAAAGGTATATTAATAAAAATAATAACTGTACCAGTAGTAATAATTCTGATTACATTGACTGTTGCCCCAATATTCAACCTTTCAGAAGCAATATGCATTAGGAGTTTAAGCTGTAATTGCAGAGGCAAGAAAAAGAATGTAAATAGACAGATGCATAATGAAGAAGTCCCACTCGATGAGATGAAGGCAAAATGTATGATAACCCAAAGACCTTTAGGAAGAATTTTCACAAAACTAAGAAAGAAATAGTGCAAGAAATGATGTAAAGGAGTAGGGTGCTAGTAAGTGTGATACTTATCAGAGGGGGTTATTGATAGCTTATTTTAATTTGCTACAAACTAATCAATAATGTAGGCATGATTCAATTAGCATATTTTTGAGATAGTAAACATGTTTTCTCATGTCACATTTGCTGTACTGCTCTTCATTTCCAACTGTCCACTGGATTTAATTCTATACATTCCTTCTTCACTAACTCTAAATTCTACATTTTAGAATATACAAATAGGACAAAATGTCTGTCCTTCGGGTTCAGATCATTAACATGAGGATAAGATGACAGTCATTGGTCCCTTTAGAGATGCAACAAACGTTAGCTAGTTTTCATTTGCTAAAAAAAAAAGTTTGGTTTATGCATGCTTCAGTTAACATAACTATGTCACAGTAGGCTGAATAGACATCCTCAGCCATGGTTGCTGTGTATAAAATGTTTACTCTGTTATGCTCTCCAGAGCAAAGGGGAACAGATGTCTTACTGTAAGACTTTCAGGCTCTTAGCTGATCTCTGCTGGTGGTTCAACAAACTATTGTATTCCTGTAAGTTGTAAGCATGACTTTATTTCCCTAATTAATTAGGGAGTAGGAGTTTGCAGTGGTATTGTGCGAACTAATAGGTTGATTGGATGTAATAACTGAAACATTTGTAATCCAACTCTCCTCGGTAGTTTGCCATGAAATGTGTGTGTGCCTTCGGTTCCTGAAATAATATAAAAGAATGTGGTATTTGGAGATGAGTTAGACCTTTTGCAAGCAAATTATTTTACAATGTCTGAGACCCTTGATTTGAGCTTTAATCCTGTTACCTCTTTGAGTTAATCTGTCAGACCTTATCTCAGACTGATTGTTAATTTATTTGACTTACTAACTAAGCTATTTTTGGAATGAACTCACCTGGTTAATAACTGTAGAATGCTGTCATGTGCAGTTTTATGTATATCCTTGGACTAAGTCTAGGAGAGACTCAGATAGTCCTATCCCTGCCTAACAACCCTCTTGAATTATTACATGCAGAGTCATAAGGAGCATTAATCGTCTTTCCTTGTAATTGGGAAACACAGTGAGCCCAATGAAGGTTTTCCGTGACATGTCTAAATCTGCACAAGAGAAAAATAATAGTTCTGAGGGGTACAAAAGTCACGGGGGTACCTAAATTGGAGTGTTACAGAAAAGAGAAAATCCTTCTCTGGATCAAACCAGATTGGAGAATAAAGGTAACCTTGAAGCTTCCATGTACATGAGAGGCCAACCCATTAATTGAAACACTGTGTGAACCTCTTATTTTATATTGTTCCAAATTCATCAATGTGCATTACTTGGCACAATAAGCACCTGGTTTTCAGCTGTTGTGTTCTTCTTGTATTGTGAAGTTATTGCCTTTAGTTGAAAATGTAGACATATCTAGCACCACTTTCAATGTTATCATGTGCTCTAGTATAAGTGGTAATGTTGTTTGCACTTTGCATAGTTTTTGCTGATAACCTCATATTTACTCATCTTCAAATATGCCACTATCAATGCACAAGTATAACGTGCTAATTACGTAGCAACCCATTGCCCATGTTCTAAATAAACATCCTTCTGTACATCTACATAAATATAGTACCTTGGCTTTGGGCAGAAGGAGAATATCCAAATATTAAGAAAGCCCTATTCTTAAATGTCTGCCATTTCACACATTTGTATGTCTGTGGTCTGACAGTGGCCCACAACACAGTAATCTAGGTGTCCAAAAAGTTAATTAATTTATGTAATTATATTTCATGGATCACTTTAATCCAACTTTACACATTTTGACTAGTTTAAATCTGATATTCTCATTTACAAAGGGTTTTCTGTCATTACAGATTCCTAGGTCTGGTGGTTCAATATGATGCATGTCAGCTTAACAGCAGCAGTCTGCATTTTTATGGCATCTCTCTGTTGGTAGGAGGGATTTGCATTTAGTAATCTTCGTTTCAGTTGGTATTTTTTCTTAATTTATCAAATGATCAGCTAATGGCGAACAGTTCTGGCAGAGCACCAAGAGATGGCTCCCTTTTCATTCTACTATTTACCTTGTTCTTAATTAGGGTTCTTGCAGTTGGTCGGCACAAGATTCACGCCAAATACTTTCCACACAGCTAAAGGGAGGACCTCCACAATCTGGATACGTTCTGCTTTCTATCGCACTCATTTTATACCTTGCCTGTTGTAGCACATTACATTACATGCAGTTTTTCTCTTAAACATAATTTGTCAGAATTGTACCTATGAGTACCTATGAGTCTGCTTCTGTCATCCATTTTTTTTAAACAAAAAAATATTCAATGGCATAATATAATTTTCTCTCTTCTACATTTTGAAAATATTTGGTAATACACTTCTCATTTTATTGAACGCGTTTATCTGCTCAATGTTTGAATGTTTGTCTGCACAGTGTCTGTTACTCGATTGGTACCTTGTTGCATATTTTGGCCTTTTCCAACAGTGCTGATTCCCAATGATGGTGTTCTCTCGTCTCAATGGTGACAGCCTGCTACGATTCTACAATCCTGTCATTATTCCAAAGTGACCCAACTGCTCAAATATAAACTCACTTCCAGCCCCCCAGAGACTCCATAACGAATGTTCGAGCTATACAGATATAAATCAGTATTATGTAGATATGAGAGTAAAAAATGCTTAAAATCAGAAGTCTTGAAAAAAAGAGAATACTTTAGAGTTTTAAAATAACAAATATGACAAATGAAGGAGTTTGTTGAGTATTTTACCTTCACATGATTCCATTATGTATACAACATCACCAATCTGGAGTGAAAGCTGTTGTGCCGCGGCAGCTTCAAAATTATATATTGCTGTAAAATGAGACAAGGTTTTGTCAATTTAGATTTAAATGAAGAAGGCTTACATTATTAGAGTACATAAAACAAAATTGTTGTAAGGTAAACATTTATAACAATAAAAAAAGCAGTAACTAACAAAACCTCGGCACATAACAGAACATATGTAAACAAACAATTGTGTATTCAGAGTTAGGTCAATATTAAAATTAAAAAATTCACCAGTGATGTTACAGATTTGATTGGATTGTAAGTTTTGTATTGTGCACAAAATACCCAGGATGTTTTGGAACTGAAGATTTTAAGGTGAGCATGCACAGAGATTGTTGAAAGAGATGGATTTTCAGGAATTTGAAGAACCTAAGTAGAATCAGTTCTGAGTGGCTATCAAGATTAATTCATTCAGCTACTCATTCCCAGCTAATTTTAGTGTTTTGCTTTCATTTTGAACCTATAACTTTATTTTAATTGTTTTTCTTCATGATACACACACACACACATATAATCTAGCAGTATTATTTATCATTTGACCCTGAAAAAATGTATTTTGTTGAAATCTGTATATTATGCAAAGTGTATGGTAAATCCATAATGATATGATAAATGCTGTGTGAAAATTCAGGGGCCATCTTCATTGCCCATTGTTTTATGAAAATGTTTTCAAGAAATGTGAACAAAACCTAATTCTAATTCCAATCAGTGCCCATTGCTAGCTGCACTTTTCAGTAGAACAGTTTTTTTCAAGCTAACTATACCAACATTAACATTTATTATGAAACAATGTACTCTGAATAGCACATAATAAGGACTTTTTGTATTCACTGAAGTCTGTGACCACATAGTGACATGAAGCTGCAGGTGAATTACAATATTTTATTTAATGCACAATTGGGGGCATATTACTCAAGTTAATAAGTAGGGCTTTAACTCTTGTAGCTTTTCTAAGTGAGCACCCATTCTTCTAGGTAAGGTGTGGGTGTTCATCTAGTTGTGTTTTTATTCTTTGAAATCTTTTAGTTGCAGTTGTCTTTTGTAAAACTACAACTTCCAGAATACATAGTGAAAACAGGACAGGATGCCAAGCCAGAAGGGCTGTGCCTACAATCTGAAACAGTAAAATGAAAATAAGTTACTTACCTGTAACTGCAGTTCTCCAGTATTGGTATCTTTCAAAGATTTGCATGCTTGAATCAGAGTAGCAAGCAGTTACTATATTTGTATATCTTATAGTATTAGTGCAAATAGTGGATGGTGGGTAGAAAAAGAATATGTAACATTCTTCTACAATATAATATATTAATAATATATAAACACATATGTACACATCATACATTAAAATCTGCATGAATACATAAACACATGGAATCAAAAGAGGCTCCACTTACTGAAATAAAGTGGTGTAGCAAAACCTGTCCAACCGCTGCACAAGTGTGCTGTGCCGAATCCAGGTAATAATGCTGCATGAATTATATGCACACTTTTCCAAGTCACAGCACGACATTTCTTCTCCAGAGGTGCCTAGCAAACAAAGCAGTGGAGGTGGAAACTGCCCCAGTTGAATGCACCCTAGTTTTCTCTGCAAGAGATTTGCTAGTCCTTGAGTGGTAGAACTGGATTGAAGCTGAAATTCATTTAGCGATAGTTGCCATTGTGACTGGAGCACCCTTATGAGTGTATCCATTTGAATCCAATAGTTGGTCAGTTCACATGAGCTGTTTAGTGTGATATAAGTAGAAATTTTAGCTATCACTTGATACCTAGGGTATGAATAGACCTCTCAGCTGATGATGTTGAATTCGGGAGAAAAGTGCAAAATATTATAGGTTAATTGAGGCAAAATCCCAAGAAACCTTGGGAATAAATCTTTGGATTTATTCAGAGAAGTACAAAATTGCCTATGAGATGCAGGAAGGATCTTGAATTGAGAAAGCCTGTATCCCCTCTCCCCTACTTGTTGGAGTGAGCGCTAGTAACAAGATGACCTTCCATGTGAGAAATATGAGGTGTCCTCTGTGAATGGGTTCCAATGAACTCTTCATGAGTTGAAATAGAACTATGTTCAGATGCCAGTCTGAGGAAGGAGCCCTTACTGTAGGAAAAAAAATCTGAATAATTATTTTATGAACTGTTGGATGATTCTGCAAGAGTCAAAAGAGGAAATGCGATGAACATCTATATCTTGATATTGCTATAAGCCGTACCTTAATGGACACATGTATCAACAGTGACTCAGCGAGTGAGAGGAGATAGGATAGGTATTTGCCAGATTATGCTAGTAGAGGCTGTAGGTTTGATTTTCTGGCACCATAGGCAGACATTTTTCCATTAAAGCTTACACGTCTTTATCGTGGCTTCCACTTTGACTTGGAGAGAATACACCTGCAGTCCTGAGGAATATTAAGATCCTTGAATTGATGGAATTTAGGAGCCATGAGCATAAGATGAGACAGTTCGGATCAGGATGAAGGACCTGGCATTAGTTAATCATCAAAAGTTTCCAGAATGTTGGTAGGTGAATATGGTTGTATTGTGATATCAGGAGAAGCTCAGTGAACCAAAGCTGTGCTAGCTACCTGGGGGCTATCAGGATGAGATGACACTGAGTTGCTTTTCTTTCAGTGAGAATCTTTGGTATTAAAAGGTATCGGGGAAAAAGGAAGGTATAGATCCTGGACCATCTGTCGAAAGGCATTCCTCCAAGATTCTGGATGTGGATGCCAACTTACATAGAACTGGCATTTGCAGGTTTCGGTTGTTGCAAAGGGATGCATAGCCAGTTTGCCTCAGAAAGAGAAGATCATAATTAGAGCTGAATGATCAAACTCCCCTTCGAGAAGGCATTTTCTAGTTTTGTTGAGCATGTCTGCTATGAGATTTCTAGTCCAGGGAACATTTTCAGCCCGAAGGGTTATCCTCTGTGGTATTAGCCGGCTCCAGATTTCCTGATCTTCCTTGGACAGAGCTAAAGATCTTTTGCCTCTTTGGCTATTCAAGTATTGCATGCTGGTGGCACTGTCCTTGCGAACTAACACCGAAGACTCTGCTACATTGGCAGGAAAGTTTGGAGACTGGCAGATAGCTTTGAGATCATTGTGAGTGATGTGCATGCTCTTCTGGAGCAGAGACCACTTTTTTTTAATTAGAGGTTCTGTAGATGTAGATTCTTTCCAAGGAAGCATTTGCATTCTGAGACCACATGGCTAGAGCATCCATCATACCTATGTGAAATTCTCCAGGCCCTCAAATGATTCGTTTGATTGAATCCATTGTTTTTGTAGATGCTCCTATAAGGCATTCATTTTCAGGCATACAGGAGGGAACATATTGATTGCTGATGAAATGATGCCCAAAAGCTAATTGAACAGATGCACTGATTTTGTTTTGTTTTTCGTTAGATTTTTAGAGCCAGTTTCTAGAGCCTTGACTTTGGATAAGTCTTTGTTTTTGGACAGCATCTAGTGCTGAGGCCCAGGAATAGTATCTTCTTGGATGGAGGAGTTGATTATCCTTGATAGTTCACAAGGCGATTTAGCTTGTGAAACAACTTTAGGCAAGCCTCTGTGGCCTTGGATGCTTGAAACGCTGTTGGTGCATTTTATGAATGAGTTGTCAAAGTTGGGGAAGCACTTCCTGAAAAAAGCTGTTTTGAAGCCAAACAGAAGAGCTCTGATGATTGGGTGGAAATACAAAAGTATAAATCCTGTAAATTCACAGCTGCCATGTGCTGAGGTAGAGGGTGACCACATAAAAGGATTGTTTCCAGAAATACTTGTTTAATTTCTGGAATCTTTGAGGGATGAACACTTCTCTGTTTTCTGGTTTATGAGGCAAAACAGAGAATAGAAGCCTATTCCTTGCTGAGAATTTTAGCCTCTCTCAATGGAACCTTTGGTTACTGTAGATAGCACTTCCTTCCAAAGGAGATGGCGAGGAGATGGGAGCCCTAGTTTTGGTGGAGGAGAGGTGAAATCTGGGTGAACTGTAACGTCTTGTCTATATGAGACAGGACCCAGGACTTATTTGTCTGATGCTATATTCCACCATAAATGACAAAAGTTTTGGAACTGTTTTTCCCAGTGGATCGTGTAATAAGCACCAGAAAGTTGTCTCTGTAGGTAAGCTAGCCTAAGAGCTACTGAGAGGGTTGATAAGTCGGAAACTTATCAATGGATAAGTGTCTTTCACGAGTCCCTCTAAAGATTTTTTCTTTTTAAATTGTAATCCCCCAAAAGATCTTGCAGTGTCAAGAGTCAGCCCTGATTGCTTGCAAGGAGTCGTCAACGTGCTTGCCCAATAGAGTGTTGACATGGTATTATAAAAATATTAGATATAATTGTACCTCAAAATATAAATGTTGTGGCCTTGAATCTTAGCATCCAAGGACCTCTGACCCTGCCACTTGTGGGAATCCTATTGAAGCTTTATCTATAGCATAATCTATGTTGTCAGATGAGGACATTTCCCCCCCCTGCAGCAGCATTTTTTTTTTAAATCTTCCAGCAAACACTTTATTTATGTGGCCAGCTCTGACCACGTCTGGTGGCTATACCTGCCCTGTATTGCCAGTAAATTGGCAGCCTGTACAGCAGCATTGGACATTGATGAGAACCTGTCCTTGCTAGTTAGACAGGATTATGAATGGCAGGGTTTTCCAAGATTGTAATTCCTCCTGGATATATCAGCAATTGGAATAGGTTTTACAGCATTTCTCTTTAAATTCATAAAGAAAAAACAAATAAATGTCTTGTTTGTTACAGGAAGCTGGAAGTGTTTGGTCATTCACTCTGAAGGGTATGGAAACCATCAAAATTCATCTGGTGTGGGGAATCCACCAGTTGTGGGTGTAATATGCCCTTTAGGTCTAGTACTAGAGCTAAGTGGACCTGACCCATGCTCTGCCTTTGGAGGTGGAGTGGTGTAATTGCTCCATACATTGCCCCTTCATCTATTGTTAACTGTTGTAGACCTGCTCATATCAGTACCTTAATTCTTGACACTAAATTACCCTGGATTCGGTGTGTTTTGCTGACAATTATGTGCTTTCGTCCTAATTTTCATTGTCATGAAGCTCAACGAGGCGGATGTAAACAATTAGGCTGACCTAGACAATGTTTGTTGTTGATGAGACTTTTGTCATAGACGAGGCCATCATAGAGGATGCAGCCATAGAGAAGGCCGTCGTCGACAATGCAGATGGAGACAAGGCCATCGCAGATGTGGTTATGTAGACTAGGTCATTGTAGAGAAGACCATCTTAGTAAACAACCGTCATAGATAATCATGATGGATGAGACTGTCATAGGTGACTATCAAAGATGAGGGTGTCGTAGATGTCAGTCACAGACCATCGTAGATGAGGCTGTCTTAGACGACCATCATAGAAGAAGCTGTCTTAGATGACCGTCGTAAATGATACCGTCGTAGACGACTATCATAGATGAGGCTGTCATAGAGGACCATCATAAACGACACTGTCATAAATGACCATCATGGATGGGGTCATCGTAGATGACCATCATAGATGAGGTAGACAGTCGACCATCATAGACCATCATAGATGAGGCCATTGTAGACAACCATCATAGATGAGGCCATCTCAGATAACCATTGTAGGTGAGGCCGTTGTAGATGACCATCACAGACTACCATCGTAGATGAGGCTGTCGTAGACAACCATCAACGATGAAGCCATCGTCAATGACCACCATCGACAACCATCATCAATGACCATTGTTGACGACCACTGTAGATGACCATGGTCGACGACCACTGTAGATGACCGTCGTCGATGACTTCTGTAGATGACCATCGTAGATGACTCTCGTTGACAGTCACAATAAACAACCGTCAACAACGACCAATGTAGATGCCCGTCGTCAAGAACCACTGTAGATGACTGTCGTAGATGACCATCACAGATGAGGCCATCATAGATGAGGTCATTCATAGATGAGGCCATTGTAGATTATGCCACCACAGATGAGGCTCTTCGTAGATGAGGCCATTCGTAGATGATGTCATCATAGAGGAGGCCATCATAGACAAGGTAATAATAGTCGACATGGTCATTGATGATGTCATCGTAATTCTTGTTAATAATGATTTTACAGGTGGATTTTAGAAGTCAGGTTATCAGGAACTCTCTGATCTATTGTCAGGGTTAAAGAGGGAGTTGAGGGTCTATTTTTTTTCCACAACGTTCTCTCTCTCTGAGAAGTGCCTTAAGAAGACTCACAGTAAGTCTTTTTATGGCTTTTCTGCACACCTTCTGGGGAGCTTGGAGTGACATCTCCCTCTGACCTCTGCTGTGAGGTGAAGGAATCTTCAGTGTCCTCATCATTAGTGACAGATTTAAGATTCTGTAGTCCCAATAATAGCCTCAACTCTTAGAACATAAGAGATTTTGAGGAAAAGGTTAGACATATTTTTGTAGTCCTATACATTGGTTTCTGCTGCTCTGACTTATTAGTGCCAGTGTTAGAGGAATGAGACATGAAATATAATCTTGGATGATCCCAAAAAAAAGTAAAAGCTGACGAACTGAGCTGAGCTGAGGGAAACTCCCTTCACATGATATGTGGTAGAAAATCTGAGGGACTCAGCCTCTGTTGGCATTGTTCTAGAGGGTGCTGTCGCCTGATTGGTTATAGTTCAAGTTTGGTCCTATTTTAAAAAGGACATGGATAGGCTATTAAGCTGACTTTTTAATTGCCATTATACCCCAGGATAGTGATATATATACTGCTTTATTAAGTACCAGGGGACTCCCACTTCGACGACGGTGAATGATTCAAGCATGTGAATCTATGAAAGATCCAATACTGGAGAATTTATTATTCTGTAGGAAAGTAATTCTTTTTGGCATGGTTATCCCCACTTTTTCCCTGGCATCAGTGTGCTTAGACTCCTTTCACTGGGATCCTGCTAACCAGGACCACAGTAATTGTGCTCTCTTCTCTAAATTTGATTGCCTTGTTACAATTTACATATCACAAATGGCATACTGGTGTACCCCTACAAAGTCCCTAGTATATGATACTTACATACCCAGGGCATTGGTAAACCGGGGGTCCCACATGGGCTGAAGCATGTATTACACCACCATTGGGAGCCCGCGCAAACTTCCTCTGCAGGCCTGCCATTTGCAGCCTGTGTGAAAAGGTGCATGCACCATTTCACTGCTGGTCACTGCACCAGGTCACTGTAAGTCACCCCTATAGTAGGCCCTACTAGCCCAGAGGGCAGGGTGCAGGTCACTGTGTGTGTGGGCACTACTGCATGAGCAGAGGTGTCCCTATGTATTCCAGTTCCAATACCATGGGCTTCATAAGTGTGAGGACGCCATTTTAGCTATGTACCGGCCATAGGTCACTACCTATGGTCCAGCCACATAATGGTAACTCCAAACCTAGGCATGTGTTTGGTATCAAACATGTTGGAATCATACCCCAATAATGATGTCAGCATTGGTGGCATGATTCCATGCACTCTGGGGGGTCCTTAGAGGACCCCCCACTATTGCTCCTACCAGTCTTCCAAGGTCTGCGAGCAGCCCACGCTGCTTCAGCCTCTCAGACAGGGTTCTGCCTTCCTGCTGCTTGACCAGCTCGAGCAGGGGAAGGCAAAACAAAGGATTGACTGTGGGAAAGGGGTGCAACTTTCTCTCCCTTGGAAATAGGTGTTACAAGGCTGGGGCCTCCCCGCACTTCTGGTTTGCATTTGGTGCCCTCCCTGCATAATCCTGTTTGTACCAGTCCAGGGACCCCCAGTCCCTGCTTTGGCACGAAACTACACAAAGAAAAGAGGAGTGACTACTCCCCTGTCCATCACCACCCCAGAGTTGGTGCCCAGAACTCCTCCAGGTGGCCACTTGATTCTGCTATCTTGAAACCAAGATGGGCAGAGGCCCCTGGGAGCATCTGAGTGGTCAGGTTAGGCTGGTGACGTCAGTGACCACCTCTGATAACTGGTTGCAAAGTGACCAAGCCCCTTTTTGGTCTATTTAGGGACTCCCTTGCAGGTTGTGTCCAGATTCGGAGTGTGTGGCTCCACCAGGGCTCCTCTGCAATGACCTCTTCTGCTCCTGGCCACCGGAGCCAATGCTGGACTTCACAATAAGTGTACAAGACTGAAACACAGAGATGACCACACCTTGCAACAGTGTTTCTGCGGCTCCTGCTAGCATTTTGCAGCATTTCCATGGCTGTGCATCCTCTTGGGTCGGCAAACCTTCAGCTGCACCAAAGAAGTAAGAAGAAATCTCCCTTGGAGTGAAAGAGTCACTCCCTGCATCTGAATGCACCTAAGGCAAGGACATCTGGCTGCTAAGATCTGCTGTCCTCTTGATCGACAAAGATTCTTCAACACAGGTAGAGGTTCTGAGGGGGTTTGATTGTCTCTGCCTTCTGTCTAACTTGGGAGACAGTGAGCCCTTGTCTTTTCCTCCAAAACGAAATTGCTGTGCACTGCGACTGTTGCAGCAGCCAAGGCTTGCTGCCTCCTGCTTCGAGGGATATTCATGCTCCAAGATGCCCCCAGCACTCAACCTCTGCAAAAAAAGTCTCCTCTTTGCTGCTTCAGCGATGTGGGACTCCTCTTCAGGTGTGTTGCCTGGGCCTCATTGTGACTTACTGTGTCTGCTGCCAGTGGGTTGCTCGTGGGGGCTCCGACAGGTTCTGCTGGCTCTCCTGTCTTCTTAGGGTCAGCCAACTTGCATTTGTTTGTGTTTGTTGTTTGTCCTCCAGCTGAATCATCTGCAATCCGACAACCATCAAGGGACAGCCTCTAGATGACTTCAGCTGGCATTCACCCATCACCGCCGTCCTGGATCTTCACACACAGAAGGGTGAGCATTGCCTGCGGCTCCGTCTGGACACTCCTGCTTGGAATGGACTCTCTCCCCTTCTTCTACAGGTCATCTTCATCCGGAATCCACTGTAGGGTTCCACCGGTCTGGTCCCGATAGCCTATGGGATGACCAGATAACTTACCTCTGTTCTCCTGGTCGCTGGAGGTCTTCTAGATACTCACCTTTTGGGTTTCATACTCTCCTAGCCCTTGAGTAACTACTCCATATCCTCTGTTGCAGGACCCATTCTCGTATTCCACTATTTTAGTATATGGTTTGGCCCCCATAGAGCCCTTGCTATTTCTAATGTTTTTGTGCTAATTCCTAGTACGTACTTGTGTATATGTTGTGTGTACTTACCTCCGGAAAGGGAGGATTGTCTGTAGTATTCTAGTTCTGTGTTACTACAATAAAGTACCTGTATTTAAGGTACTGTGTAACTACTGTAGCATTGCAAGTGCTTCACACTCCTCCTAGATCAGTCTTGGCTGCTCACTACAGCTACCACTAGATAGCCGGGGCTTTCTAGACACTGTAACACTTACTAATAAGGGTTGCCTGGATCTGGTATAAGGTGTCAACACAATAGATGTCCACCACACACCAGGCCAGCCTCCTACATTTTCAATAAAACATCTAAAAATAATAGGATTGCAGATATTGAAATTAACAGGACTTTCACAGACCGGTATGAAACATTATGTCATCCTAACAAGGATGCAAACTCATCTCATTCAAATTAACATTTGTGTTATGGATGAGCTACCCATTGACCAAGTCATGCTTCAACCTTTGGAACTGCTTTGTATGTGCTTTCAGTGCTTGGTCTGTGCTTGTTCTGCTATCTGAAGTTCCCTCTGGTGGATTGAGGGATGGGTGAACTCTGAACAGTTACGAGCATTGAATATTTTACTCTATGCCTGCTTGTGTAGTGACCTGTCAAAAAAGACAGTGAGAAAGACAGTGGGAAGGTGGTGGTGCCAGGCTAGTGGCTGGTGCAGAGTCTGGGATCACTTCAAATGTTTGAGAGAGCTCCTTCTTTCCAAAGGCGCAGTTGCAATGTTTTACGAGGTCAGTGCTCTTCTGACAATTTATACATGCTTCATGTAAGCCAAGTCTGTTTGTATGTAACATGAGGAGCACTAACTCTTAACGGTGTGTATAAAAAAGGCGTAGGCCCTAGAAAATTATCATTCTAAAAAGTATAGCTAACGGTGTGTGTGAGATTGCCACTATTTTAGCTGCATGCAGTACAAATGAATTTTCCATACACAAAGGACTGTGTGTAGTGATTAGCATTGCATGACCAGCTGGCCTCGTGCATAACAAGTTTGGAAGAAAGTAGAATTAGTTACAAATGTTTGCCTGTTAAGGGTGTTTCCACGAAGCTTGCACCTCCCCTCTCCACAGAGAATCACTCAAGAGGGTACCGAAGAGGGTCCCCATGGGCTGCAGCATGTATTGTGCCACCATCGGGGACACCTCACCTAGCACAGGCTATCTGCTATTACAGACTGCGTGTCTTGGTGCAGCTAAAAATTAAAACACAACATGACACATAACCTGCACGCCATGTCCCCTCCGTGCAATATATGTAAGTCACCCTTATAGCAGGCCATACAGCCCTAAAGCGGGGTACAGTATATTACATGTGAGAATATCTCTTTAAGAACAGATATACCCCTGCTGTCTTTGTTGATTCTTAGATATAGTGAGTGAACAGGGAAGCCATTTAAAGTACATATACTGACTTTTGGTCAATACAACTTCCCTAGCTACATGATGGCTTCACTGACAACAGGGATGTTTGGTATCAAGCATCTCATATTTATAAACTCTCCCTGATGCCAGTGAGGGATTTATTAATACATGCACCCACAGCGCACCCTTGATGTGCCCCCTGAAAACCTACCATTTACCCATGTGCTGACTGACTAGTTTTAGCCAGCCTGCCACCACTAGACAAGTTTCTGATCCTCTAAGGTTGAGGTCCTATGCTGTCAGGCGATCAGGAACAAAGCTTGCTCTGGGAGAGGTGGTGTTGCTAAGTCTAGTGGCACACTCCAACCATCAGGAAGAGCTGCAAATCCGCATTCTAAGGCATGGGGCTTCAAAGACTCCACCGTGCTCTGTATGCAGAACCGACCACCCTGCCCCAGGGCCCATTTGGCACCTGGACAGGTGGGAAATTTAGTACTCAGAGAGGTGTGTCCACCCCTCTGGTCAGTCCCACACCTTTGTTGAGCTGCCTGATGTAGACCCAACATTTAGAAATCTGCGATTTTGGTGTTGGCAGTATTAGGAACTATGTCACAGGGTTATGCCCACTTCCCACAGGAAGTGTTCTTATAGGGGGCGTAGTGACCCTAAGAGTAAGTGGCCTACTGACTATTATCCTACACTACCCTAAACACCCCTAAATTCAGTATTCAGAGGAATCCCTGGCACCAGGAAATCAGATTCCAGCTGACCTATAAAGAAAAAGGACACTCAAAAGCTGCGAAAGCAAACTGAGGAAGAATCACCTGACTTGGCCCAGAGCCCTGCCAGCCTTTCTGCTCTTTCTGCCAATTTGCACCAAACTTGTCTCATCCTGAAAGCTGTTGCGCCTCCAAAAGACTGGGAGGACTGTTTGCCTTTAACAAAGATCCAGTAACTCCAGTGGAGCAGCTTTACTGTATCCTGCAGGCACCCAAAATAACTGCAAGGACTCCAGACAGCTGAAACCACAACACCTGAAAGCGCCACTGCACCAGTGCCACCTAGCCCAAGTTGAAGTGGGCCAATGGTGCCAGCGTGGTCCCCTGGCCTTCCAGAGACAAATCCCGCCTTGGGCTTGCCTACTGTGGACTCACCAACGCCACCTGCCGGCTCTGCACGCAGGCCCCTGAAGTGCAAGTGCTCCCGGTGGAGAAAACCTGACTCCTCAAGACACCTCCAGTCCATAGAGAAGACCTAAGGTGTCCCCACTTACCCGAGCATCTCAAGATTTGAACCCACATGTTGGTTCACCCTGACTGGACTCCCAGTCCAAATCTGAAGCCTCTTTTCAACCGTACCGATCGCCACTGAATAACATTGGGCACCCAACACCGTACTACAACTCACCACCTGATTGCCCCAGCACCGCCCAGTGTGACATGTTGGTGTGGGCTCAACCCTTGCCCAATACTTAACTTAAGTCCAGGAGATTGGTCCTGTAAGTCGCTGAACTATACCTATATGCAGTACTGTTTTTCTTCAGTAGGATAACATTGACATGTCTGAAAAATGCACTGTGTTGCCTTTGAAACCTAAAAGTATTTGTCTTGCAAAACATACTTACCTAATCGTATTCATTCTGGTGCCAAACATAAAGATACTTGTTATTTTTGTAAATTGATGTGGATCTCCATAT
Source organism: Pleurodeles waltl (assembly GCF_031143425.1). Lineage (NCBI taxonomy): Eukaryota > Metazoa > Chordata > Amphibia > Caudata > Salamandridae > Pleurodeles > Pleurodeles waltl. The sequence continues at coordinate 805,312,475 of NC_090446.1, forward strand.
CGAGTCATGTGTCTCATTTATTGACTTTGTGAGTGTTTGCAGTTGTCTCACACTCCTCTCTGATAAGACTAAGGTTGCTCAACCATGCATTCCCCCTAAAAGAGCAGCTTGGGTTTGCTAGTGGAAGCCCCTATTTACTAGTAAGGGAACCCTTGGACTCTGGGCATTCTACCTCATTTTAGTATACCATATAAACAGCCAGCTTCCTAAAAGGAGAAGTAAAAGTAGAGGTATAGATGAGTACAGTACTCTCAGGGGTGAGGCATAGAGACATAATAAGGTAAAGAGGTGAATTAAAATGAGGTACGGGCAGGAAAAGGTAGATGTAGGCAGATACTTGAGGAAAATCAAAGAAATGCAAGGCAGAGAGAGAGCAAATGAGAAGAGTTATAGAAAAAAGGGTCAGGTAAAGAGAATAACTGGGAAGAGAGAAAGGTAGAGAGAGGGGTCCAGGGTAGGAAAGTGTAGAAACAGAAATGTAATGTGGAGCTTAAATAAGAAGTTGGGGAATGTGTATGAAATAGGGAAAGAGAGGTGAGGCTTATACAGAGGTGGGGAGTTATGTGATAGGAAAATGGGAAGAGGTGGTGAGATAGAGCGATCTATAAAGAAAGAGGGTGTGAGAAATAGTTCAGGTAAAGGAGTTGAATTAAAATTGAAAAGGAGGACCAGAGAGGGAAAGAGACGTTTAGGAGTTGATGCCGGATAAGAAAGGGTAAAGGTAGAAGAAAAGAAGTATCCATGAAGAAATACTATATTTAGGGGGGACAAGGGTAGATTAAAAAAAAGAGGAGATGGAAAAGTGAAGTAGTAAAATAGTGCTGAGGTAAACTGAGAGGCTACGTAGTGAGTTTGAGTGAACGGTGAGGTAGAGAGAGGTGAGGCGGTGTACGAAATGTGAGGAAGAGAGAGAAAGGCAAGAGAGATGAGAGATAGTGTTGAGGTAGAGAAAGGGCTCAGCAAGAGGAAGAGAGAGTTGAGGCAGTATATAGAGAGAGAAAGATAAAGAGGTAAGGTAATGATAGCAATAAGTGAAATTGATGGAGGAGAGATAGAGGAAGATGGAGTAGTTGCATTAAGGTGCAGTGAGAGGGATGAGTTAGAGAAAGCTTTGAGGCAGAGAGAGAGGATAGAGAGTGATAGATATACACGTATGCAAACAGAGGGACTGGGAGGGGTAAGATCATGAGAGAGGTAGAGCTGAGATGAAGTTGAGTGAAGTATATTGGGTATATAAGAGGTAGAAAAAGGTGGGGTAGAGAGAACTGAACGAGAGGATGAAGGGACATAGAACTAGAGACTGAGAAATAAGTGAAGAGACAGGGTGAAGATAGAAGAGGTGAGGTGAATTATGGAGGCAGAAAGAGACAGAAAGATTATTTTTCAATTTAATTGCCAACCACCCGAGAGCGTGATGGTTAAGACTGGACAGGCCAGACATGCAAACTAAGGGGCACAGCAATCAAAGTTACTGTGCTAGGTGTGCAAGGGGGAGAAATCATCACAAAGCCACACTTATTAAAATCGCTTTCTCCCTCTCACTAGCCCTGCCCTGGTGCACAAAGAGCTAAGCGCAACCTTAATGCAAAGCAGGGGCAGCTCCTTTGCTAAGGCAGAGGAGTGTCGCAACACTACTTTCAGCAGAAGAAAAATGTAATTATAATAACAGATCATTATTATTATTTAATTTTTTTGCTGAGCCAGGATAAGGCAGGGCGGGGCGGGGCTGGAGGAAGGTGGAGGACGGAGTGGTGGTATGTGCATCTTAAATGCCCATGTCTGTTTGGCCAGCCGTATTGGGCTGTCCTGGCATGCTCACTTTGCATTTCTCCATTCGGTTGTACTTCAGAGCCGGGAGGGGAAAGTGCACAGGATGCCACTCCCTCTGTGAGCGCCAAACCAAGCCACTCACAACGATTCCCGGCTCTGCTGTCATGCTGGTGACAGCAGTGTCTTGATTGGCTGAGGGGAGTCTGGAAGCCTGGAAGCCAGACGTAAGTGTCTCCCTACCTGACCAGGTTAGTGGATTTAAAAAGAAAGATATATATTTTTTTTATTTCCCTCCCCGCCACCCTCATTCAGTGGCAGCTACCACTGGTGCAAAGGTGTGTGTGCTGTCTAGCATAGGACTTTATACTTGAGACATACTCTTAAACTACAAATTCCTATGCCTATAAACATTATTAAACATTCCACACACTGTATTTGTGATGCACAACACAGCACACATGCAATATGTGGAGTGTTTCAGGAAATGAAAACATTTCTCAATGTTCTGCTTCAAAGAGATACTGTAGTTTGATGCAGACTTGGTCTAGCTATCTTTGTAGGATGGGCTCTTCTTAAAAAGTTGTGGGTGCACATAACTATGAGGCAGTGCTAGGAGGAAAGATATGAAGCTCAGCAGTTCACCAAGTGAATGAAGGATTTTCCTTGTCATTTTCCTAAAGCCATAGGAACTACTCAGATCATGAGGCAATGGAGGAGCCGGGAAAACATGCAGCATTATGTGGCAGATGTTTATATGGGCCTGTGTGACTGGAATTCGCTAATAAGTAATTACTTCACACCCACCATACACTCTTCTCAAAGTAGTGTCATGTTATGAGGTATGAGAGGGTGGAACCAAAATGCCACCAACATTCAGAGCAACTGACAATCTTCAATAGAGCCATGCTATGCCTGAAGTCACACTTAATAATCCCTTCAATATAGTCATAATTTGGATATCAATTTTATATTTCTAAGTTGCTAAAAGCACAATAGGTCTGAAGGACAGAGGGAAAAAGATTCCTATCCATCACAGAGAATGCAAAATGAGCTCGTACTAGGGAGGGGCATTTCTATTCACACAGGTGCTATATATAGCTGCTAACATGTAATCTGGCAGCTTGGGAATCTCTATTCTCTTGGCCTCCTCAGTGATTCACGGGCTGAAGGTTGACATGCTGAGGACAAAGCAGGTAGACTTGAAAGGTGGAAGGGCAGGTTGAAAGAAAAGTGGGCAGGTTTAGAGGATAGTGTTCAGGTTTTATGATCCAGGGATGGACAGACAATGAGAAGAGATGGCAGGTGCTAATACTGAGTGTCATTACGCTCATCCTATCACCCGTTCCCCAGTTCATTGCAGGCAGGTCAAACACACTCAGCAAGACAAACTGGTCACAATGAAGAGTTGGTATCAACAGACTGCAGCAGTGGGAATAAGGTTTATGGACGCTGTGGTCATTGTGTAGGATGGCAATTCACAGAGCAAAAGGTTTCAGGAAACTTTGAGAAAATGCAAACAGCTGGAACCCGTATACTCTGCTCTTTATTGAAGGTTCCTACCGTTCTCTCACACATCTAGCCAGGTACCAAAAACTAACAAGTAATTAGAGAAAAGCCTACAAAAAGGCACAATCACAAAAGGGCAGTGTCGCAGCAACTTCCTCAGTACAAGACTCAAATATTATAGAATGCTCCGGTTGACCAGTCTTGCTTTCCTGAAGATATTTAGACTTTGCATGGAACTTGGTTCAGTTCCTGCCTTCCTGTCCTTCCTCTTTGTACCCTTCTCCTCACCTCTCTTGTTTTGATTCATTCCACTCCTGATCCAGTGAAGCAATCCTTGGGGAGGTCGCATGTTGTTCCCTGTGAATCACTTGTACTTGTCAGCTTACTATTATTCTCTGAAGTCGCTGCAATGGATTATCAGCAACATTGCATTCTGTATCAGGTAGTTCACTTGAGATGTCCGGCATGGGGGTGAGGTTGGGGTGAATTATTTAGAATCTTTGGCCTTATTTAGTGTGTAGGATACTTTTGTGTGGTGTTTTAACTCTTTTACTGTTGTTTAAAGTGTTGCACAAATACTTTACTCATTGCCTCTAAGTTAAGCCTGACTGCTCAGTGCCAAGCTACCAGTGGGTCGATCACAAATGTGTTTGCTGCTTGACTAGAGCTCACAACCTAGTCAAGCAGTAAACCAATTTCTCACACCTTGCATAGGTATGAATAGTTGTGCTAGCAGCATTCAGAGAATGGGAGCAGATATTTTCTGAGGGATTAAACTGACAGAACTGAATTGAGCATTGCACATGGGGGAACTAGCTCTGAGTGCCAGATGGGGGCTTTAGATCTTGGCTTAAGGAGCTGGAGTGCTCAGAATGCTGGAGAAAGAGAAGAGGATTTCAGTTGTTGGGTTTCATGGCAGAGGACTGGCATAAAAGGGTAACATGTTGTTTTTCAACTACTATAGTATGCCTTAACATGAGACACTAACAATCCTTCCTTCAGTCCTAAACTTGTGAATTCTTCTAAATTGTCATATTGGCAGAATGCAAACATTCGTATGTGAACTTTCAGAATGGGATATTCCTTCGTCTGTGACTCAGTATGGAATTTATATGTGCAACATGCATGATATGCACACCCACCTTTAGGCTTGTGTGCCCAAAATGCTTGCTTTTTGTCTAGACCTGTGCTTGTGGGTCATCAGTCTACACTTACACCAAACATGGCTATAATTTTCTCTGAGAAATTGCACCAATATAAAACACATACCAAATTTCAAAGACTAAAATGTGGTATTTATTTTCTGTATGAACCTGCATCATTCAGCTCATTTTTCTCAAATTTTGTTTGTTCATTTGTTTTATCTGTAACTACGATAATGATAATAAAATACAAATATTTTAAAGAGTGATAATTACTCCTTTTCTAGATTACCTGTTCAAGAACTGGTAATGGTATTGTTGGAATGGTGCTTGTCACTTCAGCTATTTTGTGCAAAGAAACATCACAATTTACCCAGCCATTGGTAAACGAATATTGAATATGTACTATTTAGCATCAGCAAGATAAAAATAAAAACCCCACTTCTGAAAATCAGCAGTTGTTTATCATTTAACCATTCATTATATAAAAAGAGACGTTTCTCTGGCTTAATAGTACATAATGTTTGCTATTTGGCCAGGCAAACTAACAGCCAGTAGTGCTGTGGCATTTATTCAGCAGTTGCTGTACAGCACAAACGTTGTACTAAGCCAGAATCCAGATATACAACATAAATTCTGTATCACCTGGGCACATAGCAGATGCCACTGTTCAATTAGAATCCTGCGGTACTGTTTTGCCGCATGCCCGATAAGTGGCAGAGATTGTGTACTATAAGTCTGTAGAAAATGACCTATAGCGGAGATTCTGCACTACTTGGCTTCTACAAACAACAGAGAAATGTAACTATTTATCTAGTGGCCCACTAAATATCACATATTCTGCGTTATTTGCACAGCGTACAGGGACATAACAGAGGCCCCTTTCTTTTTACATGGCGAGTGACTAATTACTATAGAACTGATGACGTTTTTCTATTTTCTTGGCAATCGGATATGCTGATATGTAAGCAATGATCGTATAAATAATAGAAACACTTCACTTGTTTTCTAGTGGAAGGTTATATACCTGCCACGCCCAGGCAATTTCTTTCTATTTGCTTGGCCACTCACTCAACAGAAAGGAATCTCTGCTTTCTGTTTGAGTATTGTGTAACGAGTGTTGTTTAGGCATTTGCAACGCTGCTAGTCAAACAGTACAAAATCTTTACTATTAGGCTGGCTCCTAGATGACTAATGATATTTTCTTGCAGTGTTCACAGATAATAGGCAGACTGTGCATAATCTATAGCATTTAGCTGATTTTGGAGTAAATAGTGGCATTTCCTTCCTATCTGCACAGCCACCAGCCAAATCATGCTTAGTATTTGATATTTACCCAGAAGCATGGGCAACACCAAAGTTTCTTTGTCATTTGTTATTCCGCTGGTCAAATGGTGAATAATCTTTTTATATAGAGAGCACCTGGATAAATAGTTACGTTTCTTTGCCATTTTAACGGCAGCCTGCAAACATAATCTCAGTATTCCAGACTACGGTTGAGTAAATAGTAAAGATTTCTGGCTATCTGCAAGACTGTTTCCCAAAGTGCATAATCCCTGCTGCTTAAATAGCTGTAGGCTGAAAAGCAAAAAAATCATAATTTTCTCTGCAGTATGATAAATATTCTCCCTTAGCAATTATTATGCTTTGGAATTTCATACCATGCATTAACTAGAATGTGATTAGAAATAATATATGTCCAGTTTTACATTAAAAATGCGGTTGCTTGCACATACAACACAAAGGAGCAGCATGAACTATCTTTAGCAAAATGGCAACAATCCATTGTCCATGTTTCCTTCTTCTGTTAGCAAAGACGCAATTAGTAGTTGTGAGCACTTTTTGTTATGTGGTCGCTTGCTTTCTGGAATCTGAAAAATATTCCACTAATCTTAAACAAATTTTCTGGTAACGAGTGTTATGTGCCATTGACGTTTGGTAACCATAGTGGCAACATAAACAGATTCATTGCAACACTAACACCACATTATCATGAGTAAAGAAGCAACCTCAAAATATACTGCAAAACTGTTTTTCGTCTGACTCGGTAAATCAGCTTTAATGTATCTATATCAAATTATTTTCAGTAGGATTGTACTGGAAATACTTTGTTACTGATGAAATGTAAGGGTAAAATCGTCATTACTTCTGAAATGCACGGAAAGGAAAAACTTAATTGCGTTTTAATTGAATCTTACTTTTAAGAAAATATTGAGCCTTCCTGTGCCTAGGACAAAAGGACATTGGTTCTTTCTCCGTGTAGCATATTAGCTAGTGCTTTATATCACAAAAATATATTTGACATATTAACTGATAAAATAAGACACGTGTTTGCAAATGTTTACACTGGAAATCATCTCTAATTACTTATTTTATAACGAAGAGCTTCGGGTTTAGAGGTAGCTTTTTAGAGGAATTTAAAACTCAGAAAAAATCCAACCGTTGAATTTTTAAAATACAAATATATGCCATTGCAAACACATTTCTATTATCAATATAGGTCTTTGTACTATATCAGCAACAAACTGCACAAATTATCCAGTTTACCAAAACTAGCTTTCCAAGTGTGGAAAAATATACATGAGAACGGCTAATACCTGGCACACCATTTCTTCAATCCCAAATTGCATGAGGCATAATCGGCTTTTTTTCTTTAGGTCATTGCCAACTTCACCTTACTACTCATTTATTTACCGATCTGTAAAATGCACAAATACCAACAGTGGTGTCCTGGCGCTTGGCAACAGTACATGTAAGGCGATGTCCAAAGAATTTTAAAAAGTCCGGCAAAGCTGATATTCTTTATTAATATAATATCCTTCCTCTGCTTCAGTTTAATAAGAATTGGTTTAGACATTGGCAGAGGTCAACAACATAGCAGTAATAAAGCAATCAGCATAAAATAAATTAGAAGATTTCGACAATTTATAAATGAACTGCTCAAATAATTTCTAAAAACTCTTACAGAATTTAAAAAATAAAACATGCTTGCTCGATCGAAGGTGACAATATAAGATTAATAAATTAATCTGAACAAATAATATTATGCATAGAATGTAATATAATCAACTAGCGTCTCAGAGGTTCTGCAATGGCTGGACAATTAAATAATACATGGTACACATCTTGCTTTTCTCCATGACAATAATGGCATCCACAAGCATCACTTCTCTGTTCTGCCCATTTACCTATTAAGGCATTAAAGGGCAGATTACATAATCTCATTAGTAATATTAATCGTCTAAAACTGTGCTCGAGGGATAACAAGAAGTAAGATTGAGCTTGATTATACAATACAATGTCGGAAAAAAGATTTTAAACGGACAAAGTGTCCACCATCTGTTAAAAAAACGTTATCCCAGAATATACATTTTCCAGGAATCGTTGTAGTTGTTCTGAAGACCAAGCCTGAAGAAATTCAGTTCTGCACTCAAGCTCATGTAGTGCATGTTGCAGGTTTATTGAAAAGGTATCACTCCTATACGGGGTTTTGAATGTTTCCTAATTTTATAATTCTCTTTGATAACCACTTGAAGAGTGAGTTTCACAATAGGGCCAAAACGTTATTTTTTCAATTGCCTGGGCATAGGTACTTGAAAAGCCAAATTCCAAGCACAAGCCCTGAATTAGGATAGTTGTGCTTGTTGAGTAAAGTTGTTGCAAGATATTTCTCTCACAAAGATAAAAAAAACAAGTTTTCCATAGGACTTATTCTAAGGCATAGCTGAGTGAGGAAGGATTATTTATTTATACAATTCAAATAGGTGATTAAAGTATATTCTCTGCAAGGACTTGAAAAGTTACTTAATGCACCAGTATGGGCCAATGTCTTACTTCCTTGAGAGGAAGTTCTACCAAGATAAGTATGTGTCTTTACTATCTCTAATTAGCCATTGCCTCATACCCAGGTAAAAGATCTATATTGTTTCCTGCTCTTAATGGTTGCTACTTTTGTTTTAGAGATATTACATTTCAGGCAGTATTTTTCAGCATGCTCGTTAAGCACCTTTATGTTGTGCTGCAACTCAATCGGAGTTAGATCAAAGATAGCCACATTATCTGCGTACTAACAGGTGCATCTTGTGACGAAGATGTAAACTTTGGTAAATTGAGATGTTGAATTATATAGAAACAGGGAAAAAAAAGGTGGTAATATACAGCCCCATTTCAGGATGGTCTCTGTTTTTTACCCTGATTTAAGTCCTTTATTCTCTCCCATTAATATTCTGCTCCAAGTTAAGCAATTATAAATCTTAATAAATAAGAAGGAATGCCTAGCACATGGTGTTTTTTCCATAATGTTGGCCTACCTACTCAATCAAATGCTGTGGAAAAATCTATGAAAGCAGTATAAAATATCTGGAATTTAGAAGCTGCATATTTATCTATTATTGTTTGTACAATGGTAATGTTATCATTTACCAGACATTTGGTTCTGAAACCTGACTGCTAGAGGGAGATAATTTCTTTCTCAGAAGTCCAGTTCTGCAAATGTTCAATGATACTTCTTGCAAAGATCTTTCCAGCTGCATCCAGAAAAGCAATTAGTCCATAATTAATGGGGGTTTTATGGCTACCTTTTTCTCCCCAGGAAACAGGTCCTGTTTTATAATAATACAACCATAAAGGAGCCAGACATGGACCCCATAAAGTCAGATTTATTTTCAAGACTAGCACCAGAATTTGATATGAGACCATGGTCTCGTAAGGTCTAGCTGTTTTTATAAAATGAGGCATCTGTTTGCAAATTGCGGGTAGGGGAACCAACTCGGAGTACCTGCTTTGGGTTAATGAAGAGTAAATAAGTATTTCTGTGGAAGACTTGGTTACAGTTGCTGCATATAACTTAGAGTTGTAAGGAGTTCAACTAAGGAGTTCTTCTTTGCCCCACAATTTAGTGTAACAATTTTAGAGAAGTGCTTTTCCCTAAGGCAGCTTGGAGTAGTCCTTGACAATTTTGATCATATTCCTTTTTATTTTTGGTGTTTCAAAGTATTTTCCATTTTTTCCTAAGAGTCCGATTTTATTTTTTCTGGGTTGCAGAATAATACTTTAACACTTGTTTCTGTGTAAGTTTATTTATTACAACCGATAATTTTGCGTCTATGGCATCTTTTATGTTCCTTTTTTTGATCTTTGTTTTTGCACTTGCAGTTTACTTCTCATCACATTTATAACTTTCGATGAGCAGGACATGGTTATCAGGTCGTCCTCAGTAATCTTCGTCAGAGCTACACATGCTAAACCATCTCACTGAAACTATTTATATTAGATGTGTTCCAATACAGTCGACTGTTTCTGGGATCAACATCAATCTGACCATTATGGATCTCTAAGCACCATTTGGAGGTTTCAGATTGCAATATTCATTTCTGAGATAAAGTTAAATAACTCATAGGTTAACATTTATGTAATCTATTATTGAGGGACCTAGAATCCCTTGGGAAGATATATCTGGTTCGGTTCCACCACTGATTACAACTCCTCCCATGACTCCCTAAACTCCAGTAATTGCTTATGATGTTTTTCAGCTTTACAGTTTCTTAGGAAAAGGGATTTTAGGATATTCCGCTCTTCTTCTATCTCGTTGTTTCTATAGGCATGCAAAGTGGTATAAGATATATTTGCATGAACATGTGGATTAATGTTATGTTGCTGACCTAGAGAATCATATGTATTACACAAGAAGAGAAAAATGTCCTGGAAAGATTTATGCTTCTGAAAATCTATTACAGAACAGTTTATCGTATTACTGCAAAAGAGTATAATCTAAACGTTCCAATTATTATTGTTGATAAAAGCACTGCCAGACCCTCTTTTGCATGGTCTTTTTATAGAACTAGGTCAAGACTACTAATTTCATAGTATTTTTTGTTTATAATACTTATTGTTGACCAGGTCTCCTGCAGATACAATCCAGCTGCATTTTAATTTACTAGATACATTATCAACATGTAAAGCTGATAGGTTCCAGTAAAGTAGAGAATTTTTTTTGTTAAAAAGGTAACTTCAAATATTTGTGGAACATATTCTCATTTAGCATTACTGATAGCCAATACAAGGATATTCCTTTATCATTCACTGTGTTACTAACTTTTCTGCCATCGGTGTAACGTGAACTATCATTGTATATGGAATTTCAAATGTTTCATAGACAGTTTTGTGTGATGCTACTGCCTATGGCTTTTGCTTCAAAAAAGTTAATCTATCTTTCTGTTCTACAGGTTTGAATTGAGCAGATAACACATCAAATACACTTTTATGAAAAAAGTCACAGTCATTCAAAATTGCTGTTGATATTAATTTGGACCAAAATTCTATTCTCACATTGGATGGTTTCTGTTTATCGGCAAACAATAACTACATTTATTTCTGCTAAGAACAAGGTCTGTAACTATGTAGACATAATATTTTTTGGATATGTAGGGAGCTTTGACTCCCAACAGTTGATGAGATTTACCTGAGATTTCCTACTATAGGTGAGGATGATAATATTTAGCAGTCCTTGTCATTTCTGATTGTTTAATGGATTGACCACATTCCCTTTGAAGACTAAATTATTTGTGTTGAATTCTAACACTGGAGAGTTTAGCCCATGTTTAGTTTTTACTTTGTCTGTTAAAGATAGGAAGTCAGAGTAGGGAAGACTTAGGTTAGTTAAGAGTGACTTTTGATTTATATACTACTGTAAGAATATTTTTTGCAAAGAAAATATTTTCTCATTGTCAGCTATTTTCTAAATTCTTGTTCCTTCCTAAATTTGGGTTTCCCAACCTGAATAGCCATCTTTCTTTGACTTAGTTCTTTATCTACTATTATTTTTGTATCCTCTACTGGCAGCATAGGGAAGTTACGCTTCACATAACTAATCATATTTGTTTTTTGAGATTGCTCCTAAGGAGCACATTGATTGATGGCAGTCCTTGATATTGTAGACAAAATTTCTAGGCTGTGATTTCCATTTACACCTGTTTTTATTCCAGTAGTTCTAAAAAAAGAGTCAAAGATTGTTTGTGAAAACGTATAGAACCTTAAATAACTGGACATAATCTCCCGGAGGATGAGAGAATATATTCAAGGGAAAAATCAGACATGTTTTAGAGTTTATTCATATGCAGGTAACCATCAGTTTGTGTACTTCAAAAAGTTCCAATGTTGATTTTACTTGCTGTTCAGGTGCTAAAGAGATTAGGCAACCTATGTCAATATCTGGTAAGGTGTACCTCATAGGAATCATACTTGCCGGTTTTATTGTGTGTGTGGGAAATTACTATTAGTTGTGGGGATTATAAACATTTCAGATCTAGTACCTTTCCTATCTTGCTTTGAGTTGTAAGTTTGGGATCCTTCATAAATAATTAATCTTTCAAACCCCCCCCCCCTCAATTTAATCAGGATAAAACTTTTGGCTTTACTTTTATATCACTTAATTTTGAAAGAAACAGGGATTTGGGGTAGATCCTCTATTGAACCAGTGTGCTGTGTTTTTTTTCTTCACTCCTTTTGCCCTTTGAGATGACAACTGACTTTTTAATAGAATACTGCACTCCTTACTTTTTTGATAGTCAAGATGGCTTTTGTATGATATCCTCTAAATGTATATGAATGTACTTTCAGTATAGAGGAGAAGCAAGGATGCAAGGAAGTTAATCCAATATATGATACAAAGCAAACATTAACAGTAAAAATACAAATTAAGGATATAACAATAAAACTAAAGTGGGCATAGAAATAACTGCTTGCCTTCTCTCTTCATTGCTTACCACCTTCTCACAGCATTTTCAGTGCAAATAATCTTGCTCAGTGGTATATAACCTCTTCAGTAAGATCACCAGATTGAGTGTGCCGACACTGCTGCTAGTTTTGATGTGGAGAAGCTGTGAGGGTGTGAGTGTGAAACAGTAACAGAGAGGAGCTCATTAGGTGGAGTACACTGAACAAGAAATAGTTCAAGAAAGAAGCTTTACCTTTTAAAGAGCAAGATGGAAAGTGATGGCAGTGGTAAGTAGAGGGAGCTGTAATTAATGCTGTATTGAACTGAATGGTAAAGATGCATTAGAAAATCCATCAAATTAGTCAGAGAGAACAGTTCAAAATCTTTAACACCTACGGACCACGGGACGTGCCAATTTACACCTACCCTCACCTGGTTAAACTAAAGTAGAGCAGCCAAAACCTCAACCTACAAAGAGGGCCTTTTGTGGATACCAAGAAAGCAAGAGGGCGAGCAAAGATTGTTTTGAAGCATTTAGAGGGAGTTAGGTCCAACTGTGCAGGAGCAGGTCTGCACACTGCCCAGTTACAGATACAGTGTCCCAAGTTCCGCCTTAGTCCTGAAAGCCACCCCGGTTCCAGTTCCTAGTCGGGTGCACAGCAGAACAGAGATTCCACTGTCGCCTGAGGGGATACTGTTGCTACACCAGTGACACACCATATAAATAGGAATTGGTGGAGGATGTTTAGTTACCATAATGGCCCATCAATTAACTATACTTCCATAGGTTTTATTCTGGGTTTGCGGATTGAGTTACGGATTATGTGGCCCAATTCTGCACAGTTAAAACATTGTGGGCCTAACAGTTGTAAACGTTGTGACCCATAAGTGTCAAAGAGTGTATGGTATTTTACTATTTATTCCACATTGTGGGTAGTCTAGGTTATTGGCGATAAATTGACTAGCTATTCACCCACTGAGGCCAGGATAATGAGTGCTCTTGCCTGCTGCTGCATAGTAGGCTGAGGCCAAATATACTGCTCCAGGAAGAATCAGACTGGGGTGCTCCCATACCTATGTCTACCTTTGAGGGGGAAGTGCTTTGATGTATAGCTCTAAAATATTTTGTATTCCCTCCCGTTTAGTGGAGTTTTCATTCCCCAACAGGAAAAACTTTTAGCCTGGAAATACAAATGATTGAACAATTCCTGGCATCCGGCTGAAAATAAGAAACTGTCAACGACAGTAGGTTTCCTTGTACTTACCTATCCTCTCCAACATAGTGGTTTTGAATATAGAGTAATCGGGGGTACCACTGGAATTTTGCGATCAGATAACCCTATTGCATTTTCCCCAATAAGTAGAGGAGCCACATAGTCTGCCCATCTTTCCCATGGCAAAAAAACTATCAGGAACGGATATGTGCTGAAACTATAAGGTCAGTCGTTTGCGCCAGTGCCTCTTGATATTTCTCATGAGCAGTTGTTTGATGAACATTTTGGACCTGCATTTCTTTTTGGAAGGCTTAGTGGTCCGCTTGGGTTTTCTGTTGACTTAGTTGGGTAGTCAGATTTAATCATGGCTTTCATTGTCCCAGTTGCTATACGAAATTTTTAGCCATGGTGATGTCCAATTAATCCAACTTTTGACACCACGTGATGCTTCAGACATCAACAAGGTGATATTTAGGAATTTCAACTACTTTCTTTATTGTACATGAACCAATATACTAATCTTTAATTTTCAGTGTTCATATTCCAAATCTCAGAATCATTGTTCATTAAAGTTTGGGGTCTCCTCATGTGATACCACTTTTCGCTATAGAACTTATAGACATTGTACAGGTGGTAGTCCAGATGCCATGCAGAAAAGGCCTTGTTATTACTCCTCTATGATCAGGTCTGTACTCCCTATCCACCAAAACCCCAAAGCCTTCCCCTATGAGAGAGTAAAAGTGCCTTTGTATTACTCCTCTGTGGTTTGGGATGCGTTATCTCTATGTGCGAGGAAAACCTTGTATTACAGACTATGTTACTCCCCATCTCTTTAACATCTTTCCCGAGAGCCCACTAGGTGTTTCTTGTGCCTGTTTTTGAAAGGGAACAACAAGTGGTTCTTCCCAGGACTACTCTCATATAGTTATAATCTAACAGATCTTTATATTCATAACTAATACTGATATTCTTACGCACAAGGCACACATATTAAATCACTTGTCGGTTAAATGTGGTAAATTAATGAGCATATAAAAGCAAATGAGAAAAAGTGAAACACTGTGGACGATGCAGTGCTCACTGCAGTCATGGTACTGCACATACAGATAATGCAGTTTCGGGCCAAGGACTAGAGTCAACAATGAAGAAACATCAAAGCCATATGTGCCATGTCAACTTGTTGACATTAGATAAAAACATATAGATGTTCATTAGCTCAAGAGGCAGAACTAAAACAGATCTAAGTGGAAAAGAAAAAAATGCAATTCCCTACACTACTGAATGTCCCCATTGCATCCCAAAATGCAAGTGTCTCTGTACTACTCAAATGAAAATGCAGTGTTACATGTCTATTTTGCCTCATATCATGTGGAGTGTAATGTGCATACATTTCCTATAGCTGCATCTACAAATTGCACATTTGGAAGATCATGTGTAATCATAGTGGAAACATCATCTATTCCCCTGTGATTGTCCAACATAGAACAACAGTACCACTGCTTAGTATGCACTTTACCACCCTAATGTCACAATTAAATACTCAAAAAACATGCATCAGCTGCCTGATAGTGCACCCTGGTTGTAGTTAGTCCAAAACAGGTGCCTTTTGATTTATGGTCTTTATACAATAGTACTTATTATAAATATGGTGTATAATGTCAAGATTTGCATCTCAGCACATGGACATGTACATGGACTCACCAGTCTGTCACTTTCCTTCACATCACCAGTGGGACTGAAGTCTAGCTCCAGTGCTCCTTTAATCAGTGTGGACTGCTAAGCAATCCTGGGACAGAGTCTACTGGACCAATATCAATGGTGCTTTCCCATGGTACAGAGGACTCACTGGGTCACGCCCCTCCCCACTAACACAGCAGGTGACTAGCACTGTCTCCTTGAGGTACCTCCAATGTTCAGACTGGGAGCTCCCATGACATCCATGCCCTCACGTAGGCTCCATTTGCTATGTTGCATTCCTGATTTTTGCACACCTTCACCTCCAGTACCACTGACAGACAGGGCTCAAGACCCAGCTATGCATGGATGATGGGCTTGTGGAGAGCTTCATTGTGGGAAGATGTTTTTTTTGCCAAGGACAGCATTGTGTGATATAGCCTTGACATGATAGAGCAGACCCTAGGCTCCATTGACTACCAGTTGGGCAACCTAGCACCCACACAAAGGAGAATAACCAATTTCTAAAGGACCAGAGCATCACCTTGGTGGATGCAATGGAATTGCAACATAAACGTCTGCAATTTGGAAGGTAGAGGGGCACCAGATACTATGAGGTTCTGCAGCTATCCCACATCCTAGCAAATAAACGTCTGGCTGCACCTGCAAGACCTAGTCTTCTGCTTCGAACATCTAGCACTCCAACTCACAACCTGCAAGACCACTTGGGCCACCTCCTTCACTAGGTGAGTTAGTAGCTGCCAATATAAACCTGGACCCATCCTGCATTCTCTGTGACAGGGACAATACCCCTGAAGAGTTGGGCCAACCCCTTTAATTTCAGTTCACATACCCATTGTTTGCACACTGTTAACAAACGTGCTTCTTGTCACAAAGTAATGTATGTGTATGTATAGTGTCTTCTCCCACGGTTAACTTTCTATCCCCTACTGTACATGCAAGTAAACATCCTCACTGCAAAAACTGCCTTATCTAATTTGATGTTCCTTGGTGGCACCCTATGAACAGGTGTGAAGTGTTTATTAGCATGCATACAAGTGGGAAAAAGGCCTCCAACCAAGTAGTCGTTCTATGGGAATACTGTACCTGGCATTAACAATACTGTGGCCAAGTTGATCCTAGGTTATGGCTTTAGTATTAGAGCACAACAAATCACCACAAGTCTGATCAACTTAGGAATAGCATGCAGAAATCCATGCTACTGCATAGATTTTCACATGTTAAAATGTAATTCTGGGCCTTCTTGCCAGAACAAATTTCTAAAGTTTGACAAGGAGATTTGTCCCTAGAAACGAATGCAGTATTGGTGCGTGTAGCATGGTAAGACACATAGGGGGTCATTCTGACCCCGCCTGGCGGGAACCGCCATTTGGCCGCACTGCGGTCAAAAGACCGCTGGTGCCATTCCGACCTTCCCGCTGGGCCAGCGGGAAGGGGGCCTGCAACATTGAAGCCGGCTCCGAATGGAGCCGGCGGTGTTGCAGGTGTGCGACGGGTGCAGTTGCACCCGTCGCGCTTTTCACTGTCTGCTAAGCTAAGCACTGTCAGCAAGACTAAAATGGACATTATTGAACGTCAAAGACAAAGGTGTGACAGACCACGTTAAGTGTTCAGTAATATTTATTTTGTAACAATGCATGGCTGGGGCAAGGGATGACAGCTGTTTTTTAAAAAGACATAGAGCTGTTTAAGAAAAAAACCTAAGAAAATCCATTCCTGACTTAAGGGACAGAGATATCATGTGTAGGAGACAAGGAGGTATTTAAAAAACCTATTCAAATAAATTAAATCAAAAATGTCTTTGAGAATTAGTTATCTACAAAACAATCCATAACTTGAAAAAGGTGTTTAATTGCAATTAAATGTCCTCAAAAACAAGTAAGATAAATGTTAAACTTCACCCCTCCAGCCCTGGAAGTGTGATCTGCTGGTAAGATAGTATGAGTTCCTGTCCATTTTTTCAATGTCCTCTGGCATTAGAAAATGGACAGGGCACCCAGGCCCAACAACTTATGTGGTATGAGGGAGAATGTTTGTTAGGTTGAGGACTGACAAATAAAATAGGTGGCGATGAGCGGATGAGGTTATGAGCAGGAAGTCCAAAAAGAGATCAAAGATGCCATCTAGTGGGCAGTCTTAAACTCTATAAGGGCAGTGACCATGTGGGTAAAAGCCTCTGTGTGTTCACTTAAGGCCCTCTAGAGACCCAGCTGTACAGCCAAGTGATGCTAACCAAGATGCTTCCTGGAAGAGGTTGAGTAGACATAGTGGGAACACAGGGGCCTCAGATGTTCCATATACACATTTTTTAGGTTTGTTTGTTGTATTCCCTTGGTGGAATGGGCACTGTAGTGGGATGTAAGAGGGATTGGAGAGGTGACAGAGGAATGAGGCAATGTAGGACATTTCATCAGTCAGCATCTTGGTGCTGAGGAAAATCTCCATTCCCACTTTAGTCCTGTCTGTGTCTTTTTGTGCCCAGTTGCTTAAGATTATTTTCTGGTGGCTTGATGTTGCCTTTGGGGGTGCACAAGGAGGAGGGGGTTGCAATAGGCTTCATCCTCTTCCTTTCTCAATATTAATTGTGATGGCAGTCTGCCTCATACCTAGGACTTTCACTGATATCCAGTTATCTGCTGGGGTTCCACTACCTGGCTGTTCCCCTCTTTGGAGAAATTGAAGAGAAAAGGACAGTCAGATGACACATGATGTACAATATTTGATGTAAAAATATGACACATCATGAGAAACAGAAAAATGTACGTCATGATACTTAAGGTGGTGAGCCCCATTGCAGTGCCTTTCCTTACAATGTCCTATGAGATCTGTTTTGAGGCTTAGCTGCTAGTCAGGTTTGTTATATAGCTAAAGGACATCTCAAAGACTCTTCACTGATGATCTGAACCGCCTGCAGGCAGGGTTCTAGCTCTTTCCATATGCTCTTTAGCTATTTTGGGAAGGATGAGCATGAAGCATGGGGGTAGTAGTAGGAAACTTTCGATTCCCTGGGGGACATGTAAAAGATAGAAGGTATTCTTCATGACAATATTCATTTGATGGATCATAGTCCATGATAATTCCAGTAAAGAACCTCTAAAAATCTATATAAATATATATATATACATAGAAAAAGAAGAGGGACTGTATGTAGGTTTATAACGCAGGGATTGTGATGTAGAGGACTGTCCAGTGGAAGGCGTGTAGCCAAAATGTGTTGCCGTCCTTTTGTGGCTGGTGCAATATTTGCTCAAATAAATGGTCAGATTGATCCTACAATGTCCTGTTCTTGCCATTATGGTGTTGGGGAGTGGTGTTTTGGTGCGGCTACTTGTGATGAAGAAAAAATCAACAAAGTGATATATATATGTATATATATATATATATTCACTTAAAAAACAAAGGTTCTAGGGACATTATAGTTAGGTTCTGGATTTACTTGTACTAAAGCATAGACATTCAGCAGTTATAGAGTCAAATAAATATAACTTGCACCCTAAGGTAACTATAACTCACACCCCGCGAAGCACAGTTTTTTTCTTCAATAATTTGACTGCTAATGTATCATTGATATTTTTATTGAAGTTATAAAAGTTGTCATGAGTACTGTAATATCTGGGGTAATTAGTGGGGCATGGCCAGGGTGCGATCCCATAACCACCCAAACCGAGGCCGAAGGTGTTAGAGTAAGTGGTGTCTCTGGGTGTGAGAGTGCCTCTGTGAGTGGGTGTTTGAGTGTCTGTATGGGTCTGTGAGTGGGTACACGAATGTCTGAGTGGGTCTGTGACTGGGTGCATGAGTGTCTAAGTGGGTCTGTGAGTGAGTGTGTGAGTCTCTGGGTTTGTGAGTGGGTGTGTGGGTCTCTGAATGTGTTTTTGATTGGTGGTCTCAGTCTCTGAGTGGGTTTGTGAGTGGGTGCGTGAGTGACAAAGTGGGTCTGTGAGTGGGTACGTGAGAGCCTGACTAGGTCTGTGAGTGGGCACATGAGTCTCTGAGTGCATCTGTGAGTGAGTACATGAGTTTCTGACTGCATCTGTGAGTGAGTGCATGAATCTCTGAGTGGGTGTCTGAGTGGGTGCATGAACCTGGGTGGGTCTGTGAGAGGGTGCATGAATGTCTGGGAGAGTCTGTGAGTAGGTGCATGATTGTCTGAATGGGTCTGTGAGTGAGTGCATCAGTCTCTGAGTAGGTCTCTGAGTGAGTGCGCGAATGTCTGAGTGGATCTGTGAGTAGGTGCATGAGTGAGCGAGTGTCTGAGTGCATCTGTGAGTGGGTATGTGAGTGTCTGTGTGGGTGTACCAACAGCTGTGGAGTGATTCAGCCACAAATAAATCTCACCTGTCCTTTTATCCAACACAGGTTCATAGTTTTGCATGAAATATCTACCCAAGTGGAGTTCTTTTTTCCTCTTTGGGTAAATGTCCAGTACGCATTCTACACTACAGCTGCATAATGGAACACAAGGAAATGTCAGCAGTGACCTTGTGTGTGCTTTGGCAATATGACTATAAGTTCCCACCAAGCAAAGGCAAACAGCTATGTCCAAGGGGTGAGCACCCTGAGACATAGCAGGAGCCAGCCCGGGGCGGGGAGGGGGCAATCTTCAGGGCCATGTATGGCTCCATGAGGGGGGCCCCCCTCCACTGTTCATTTTAGCCCCAAGGAGGTGGTGGTCTCTGGGGCTGGAGGGGTCTGCCATAGACCCTCTTCATTATTTTATTTCAGCCCTGGGGAGGGGCGGTTCCCAGGGATGCAGGGGGCTGGGCGCCCCCTCTTAATTTGAATGAATTGCCCCAGGGAGGTGGTGGTTGGAGCCCCTAACCTTTTGCCTCTGCTTCCCAGGTTCTTGATGTGTGCTGGATTCTGTTTTTGCTGTTTTTGATATTCTAGGCACTTTACCACTGCTATTCAGTGCTAAAGTGCAAGTGCTCCTATATCAAATGTATGTGTAATTGGGTTATCCAGGGCTGGCATAATTGATTTAC
This sequence comes from Pleurodeles waltl, assembly GCF_031143425.1. Classification (NCBI taxonomy): domain Eukaryota; kingdom Metazoa; phylum Chordata; class Amphibia; order Caudata; family Salamandridae; genus Pleurodeles; species Pleurodeles waltl. Next base: position 805,332,498 of record NC_090446.1, read on the forward strand.
TAGTAAATCCCTAGTAAAGTGCACTAGAGGTGTCCAGGGCCTGTAAATCAATGCTACTAGTGGGTCTGAAGCACTGGTTGTCGCACTCACCTTAGTAGCCCTGTAAACATGGCTCAGACCTGTCACTGCAGTGTCTTTGTGTGCAGTGTTAAACTGAAAATTCGACTTGGGAAGTGTACCCACTTGCCAGGCCTAAACCGTCCCTTTTTATACATGTAGGGCACCCCCAAGTTAGACCCTAGGTAGCCCCAAGGGCAGGGTGCAGTGTTAAAGGTGGGACATGTACTGATTTTTCTTACATGTCCTAACAGTGAAATACTGCTTAATTCAGACTTCACTGTTGCAAGGCCTATCTCGCTCATAGGTTATAATGGAACTGCCTTTAAATAAATTTAAAGTGCAGATTCCCTTTGAGAGCAGAGAGAAACATGGAGTTTGGATATGGAGATCTCACAATTTAAAAATACACCTTACAGTGAAGTTGGTTTTTAGATTATTAGTTTGAAAATTCCACTTTTAGAAAGTAGCCATTTTCTTGCTTAAACCATTCTGTGACTCTGCCTGTTTATGGATTGCCTGTCTAGGTCAGTTTGACAGTTGGGCTGTTTGTTAATCTCCTCTAGACAGTGAAACAAAGGGAGCTGGGGTGTAGCCTGCATATTCTGATGAGTCATCTGTGCTAGAATGGAGGGAGGAGTGGTCACTTACATCTGAATGGGCTGTGCCTGCCCTCTTACGATGCAGTCTCTAACCACCTGGTGTGTGTGTCTGGGGCTTGGCCTGGGCAAGGCAGGATCTTGTGAACAGCAGAGACTTTCCCTTGAAGTAGGCCTACTTCAAAGGCAGGAAGGGGTATAAGTATTGGACCTAAAACCCCTGAAAATTATATCACGTCTGAATTTAAATGGAACCTATGCCAAGGAGAAGAGCTGAGGAGAACAGCTGAGGAGAAGTGCTGCCCCTGCCTGTAGCTTTGCTTTGTTGGGCTATCCTGCAGTTGCTGCTTCTGGCTGTGAAAGGGGACAAAGACTGGACTTTGTTCTGCATTCCTGCTTGAGAAGAATTTCCAAGGGCTTGAACTGAGCTTGGCTCCTGTTTTGAAGTCTCAGGGCCATCACAGACTTCCTCTGCTAACAACTGGACTCTCTGCTGAGACTCCTGCCAAGTAGTGCCCTATGAAGTCCCTGGGCCCTTGAAAGGTGAAGTTGGCAGAAAAGAGGTGAAAATCGATGCACCTAACACCGTGTGGGGCACATTTTGACGCACCATCTGCAATATGGCTGATAAATGATGCCCGCAAGCCTTGCTTCTAAAATCGACGCTCCACCTGCATCACAGCTGGGAGATCGACGAATCACTGCTGGAGAATCAATGCGCAACACCAGCTTGTGGCTGCTGATAACAACGCAAACCCCACTCAGCATGGTTTTCTAACAATGTGCGACAGGATTTTCCACGCATCATCCCTGGGCATCAAAGTCAACCAGACTCTGCGCGGATCCAAGGTGCCCCGTCCAGAAATAGACGCATCGCTCTCTTGCAAGGGAGAAAAACAATGCATTGCCGACCAGAGAAGAAACAAAGCACTACCTGCCTTGCAAGGAAGAAATCAATGCATTGCTGCCTTTAACGATGCACGCTGGCCCATGCGGCTTTATTTTTTACATTAACCAGGTACTTTGTGCAAAATCAATGCTTCCATTGATTTCTGTGGAGTAAGACTCTTATTCTTTTGAAAATTCATATTTTAACTTGTGTATGTTGGAATTTTGTTGTTTTGGTCTTGTTTGATTTAGATAAATATTACCTATTTTTCTAAACTGGTGTGGTGCCCATAGTGTGGTGGTTTTACTGTATTACTGTGCGTGTTGGTAGAAATACTTTACACATTGCTTCTGAACTTAAGCCTGGCTGCTCGTACCAAGCTCACAAGGGGGGTGAGTGAGTTTAACCGAGTGTGATTCCCCTTTACTCTGACTAGAGTGAGGATCCTTGCTTGGACAGGGGGTAACCTGGGTGCCAACCAAAGACCCCATTTCTAACAGTAGCTTGCTCAGTCACGTTTTTCTTTTACATTTTTGGTACATGTAGTCTTGTGTTAATAAGGGAAAAATAAAAGTACAATAATACATTAAAAAAACATGATTGATCAGGTGCCTTGAGTGCCACAGGCCAACTTGAGGGCCTATCTTTACTTTCTTCCAAATTCAATCACCAATAAATATCTTACATTTTTCCACTTGCTAAGAAAGCAGCTTTTCACAGCCATGCAGAGATGGATTGATCCTGACTTGCTCCTAACTGGTGTGAGTAACTTCACCAGTGTTGTTTTATTGTTTGCATTCCAATATTTGGAGACCAGTATTTATCATGTAAAACAAATTGCAAGCACCAGCAGACTTCAATGAAAAAATGATAATGACAATCTCGCGTTTGGGACCTTATAAATATTTAGCCATGCAGCTCATTAAACCTTTATCAGAAATAAACTGTGTTTGTGCATTCCTTCATACACTTGGTATTAGACTCTAATGGTCTGAACAGCCCCTACAGAGCACCACATAAAAAATAGCATTTGGAAGAAACATGGTCATGTAACCATCTAGTCAGCCCCTGCAGGGCATAATCACACGAATAAAGAATGACAAAGAACATTGAGTGTAACTGTTGGACCTGGCCCTTTCTACAGGGTCGTTCCCCAAACTTTTTGCATTCTCCTCCTGATTTTTCCTACCCTTTTTGGCTGACGTTATGACTCCGGTCACTTTATCACTGCTAATTAGTGCTAAAGTGCATGTGCTCTACCTTGTAAACTTAGTATGATTGGCTGATACCTAAATGGCACTTTTAATTTACCTGTAAGTCCCTTGTACAGTGGTATCCCTATACCCAGGGCCTGTAAATGACATGCTACTAGTGGGCCTGCAGCGCTGCTTGCGCCACCCACTGAAGTAGCCTTTCAAACATGTTTCAAGCCTACTAGCGCAGGACCTGCGTGCACAGTTTGTTTCCACAGGGACCTGGCATCTAAATCTACTTGCCAGGCCCAGAACTCGTCTTTTAATACACATAAGTCACCCCTCAGGTAGGCCCTACCCAGCCCTATGGGCAGGATGTAGGCAGGACATGTGCCTGGTAGCGTGGCCTGTCCTGGTAGTGACACACAGCCTATTTGGTTTCTCACTGCTGTGAGTGCTGCCTTTTCATAGGATTGCATTGCAAATGACTTGCCTTATGTCTAGGGGGTATTGTCTGATTTATGAGGGGTAGCGTAGGAATGTTTGGTGTGGTTGTATTGATAGTAGGAAATGCTGCCTACTGGGGTAGGTGGATTTGTTATTATCACTACAGAAATACCAGTTCTAGAAAGTGAACATTTCTCTGTGCTCATGACTCTGGTGTTTTGCAGCTTGACTCCAATCCACGTCTGGGCAGAGTGACAGTTGGGCTTTGAGCATACTTTTCAGACAGCCTGTACACAGGCAGGGTGGAGGTGTCACAGAGGTGCATCTGCATTTTGAATGGTCTTCCTGGGCTGAGAAAAGGGGGAGGCAGAGCACACGTGCATCTTTAAAGGCTGTGCCCTGGCCTCACACAAAAGGGTCGTTTACCCCCAAATGATGTTTGGAGCCTGTTCTAGAGGAGGGACGGGACACTCCCAGAAGCAGTTGTAACTGTTTGAAACCCCCTCTCCCCCTCATTGAAAATGCTTTGCAAAACTGAGTGTAAGTACAGGGTATTTTTCCCCACATTTTGGAACACTCTGGCAGATAGTAGCAGTGCTGCGTGTATGAGGACGGTTGCCCAGTGGGTTCTTCCCCACCCGGGCGTGGAGAGATCAGGCTGGCAGGATCCGCCACCCTCTATCCCACCATGTGGATGCCACAAGCCAGATAGTAACTGCCCCCGGTAAGAGGAATGGGTTTGTTATTCACAAAAGTCTTCTGGGGATGATCACAGGAGCATCAGAGCTCCTACGTTTTGTCTATAGGGGCTGGAACATTGGAGGTCAGCATGCCCCTCTGAAACACCTTGGCATTTTTTTGTTCTGACGGCCATACAGTGATTATGTCCTGGGAGTTTATGCTGTAATGTTCATTACTGATGATATGTCATGCTAGGGCATGTGCCTCTTGTAGTAATGCAACTATGACCAACATTAGTATGCTAACCTGCTTCTTTTATGTGCCATATATTTGCTAATGCTCCTTTTATAGCTAATACATTTTCAGGACTTGCCATATGTTTTCTAATATTCCTGGTATGGGCATTTATGATACTTTTATGACAAGTGCCTTTCTTTAATAATGTTTTCCTGACCACTGCTTATGTTGCAGAAAACTGAGTACCTATGTGTTCTATTATGACTGCTGCTTATTTCTGCAGAGTACTAGTAACCTACGTAATGTTCTGACAACTGCTTGGGTATCTGGGTATTACAGACATTTTATGTTTGGTCTAATGATGTTGTGGTTGTGTGTGTTGTGCAAATGCTTTACACATTGCCTCTGGGTTAGGCCTGACTTCTCGTACCAAGCTACCAAGGGGGTGAGCAGGGGTTATCTTGGATGTGTAACTCCCTTGCCCTGACTAGAGTGGGTGGGTTCTGCCTGGCTTAGGTGAATACCCTAACAAACCAGAAACTCCATTTCTAACATATAATCAGCCCATTGATGGCATCGTGTATTACATATTTTCAGGCATAGCAGGCCTTTTAAATAACATTTAACTGTGGAGTCAGCGGCAGAAAGGTGTAGTGCCGCAGGTCATTACTAGATGTCCCTGTACAGTCAACAGCAGAAGGTGCAGTACCACTGTTCATATTAGATGTCCTTGTAGAGTCAACAGCAATACCACTGGTCGTGGCTAGATGTCCCTGTAGAGTCAACAGCAGAATGTGCAGTGCCACTGGTAGTGGCTAGATGTCCCTGTGGAGCCAAAAGCACTCAGAGTACAGTGCACAGAATGCTGCCAGAAGTTCTTCTGATGACACTGTATCACCAGAGCAAGTAGCGTAATAAAGGCCTGAGAACTCCTAACTGGGTGGAGGCCTGAAGTGTTATGCCACTGCTGGAGATATCCCAGGTCTGAAGCAGTACATGCCTTTTGCCTAAGCTCAAGTGTAGCATTATGCAGTGAGTTTCCCTAAGTGTAGTGAATATTGTAGTATCGGCTCTCCCGCTATGCAGGAAGAGCTGCTGTTGAGTATGCAATACCCGGGTCAATTTCATGCTATGTTAAGTCACAAAATAAAAAATGTTACAAATGTGCTTACTGACAAACACCAAGAGGCAGGAAACAATAAAAAAAATAGCCCATCCAAAAAACAGAAAAGCAATCCAGACGTAGTTAAACTGTACTTGGCCGGTGTTCCTCAGCCAAGAACAGAAAGTGACGTATCGGCTGCCAAACCAGTTAGGAGGCAGCAAAGAAGAGCAACACTGCCTTCAACTTATGGTAAGAGGCAGGGGGAAAGTCCTTTACTCATTCCAACAGGTCTTGCAGACAGTGCATGCACACTGTCTAGGTTCAACCTTAAATAATGACTGTGCTGGTGACTTGTATAGTGCTCGTCAACTTAAGACGTGATTTGCATTTTGTATGTAGTTCCATATCTACATCTCATCACACAAATAACAGACCAGCCTGCTGGTCCACACTACTGAATGGTTCAATTGCCGGCATGCAGTAAGTGCAGTGTCGCTGACTTTGCTCGAATCAGCCAATAAAAGATAAGACAGTCAATTTCCTGGCTTCAGGTTGCCGAGGCCTTTATAGAGTCTTTGATATCATGCGCACTAGGACCATCCCGGTCCTGGATGGACTCTAGACAGTAATTACATAATCAAATGGGAGGTGTTAAGGTGTGGTTATGAAAGTTATGACGCAATACCAGCAGGGCACAAAAGTAAGTTAAGGAATAAAGATGTCTGTTACAGAGCTCCATGTGTGGCATATTCATTACATGCTCCCGGGCGGAGCCTTGAATGCCACTGTCACAATAACCCCTTTGTAGTCTTAGAAGTGCCATTCTTGAAATAAAACTGCATACCTGACTCTCACAATTAATAATGCTGCTGCTGCACTGTTTCTTCCATGCCAAATGCAGGTCTGCTCACCACGCAATCAGTACGATCACTAGCGCAAATATCTAAATTGTATCCTGCTGCTAGAATGATTTCTGATGCTGAGCTCTGGCAAACGGCGGCTCGAATTTAGGACTGGGAAAGCCTATAGGAAAATCAGTGTTTTGTGACTAATATGTTATGCAGAGAATTGAAGCAATTTAGAAAAGCTATTTAGTAAACATCTGACAGTCTGTAGATTGTTGAAAACTTAGGGCAAGATGTAGAAAGCGTTTTAGCGGTCGCAAAAGGTCCAATACGCAAAATCGGGCCTTTTGCATCAGCTAAAAAGCTTTCTGTTATGTACCAATGTAAAATTAAGATTGAGTACCTGTTACCAGATCGCAATTTTGCTTCGCAGTTTGGTATTAGGAAGGGGCGTGTTTAGGGCATCCCTTCCTAATTCCCAATAGTAGTGGTGTGTTCAAATGTTTTGCGATCGAAATGCGGTTGCAAAACATTTGCAGGTTACCACCAATTTCAATTTAGTGGTAACTAATTCACAAATGGGAAGGGGTCCCAAAGGGACCCTTTCCCATTTGTCAATGTCTGTAAAAGCATTTTTTTAAAGCAGGGAGTGATCCCACGGACCAATGACTACTCTTAAAAAATGAAAAAGAAAACATTGTTTTCTTTTTTAAATGCATTCCATTTTCCTTTGAGGAAAACGGGCTGCATTAAAAAAAACATTGCTTTATTGAAAATCAACCACAGACATGATTGCCTTCTGACCCCACCATCCCTGTGATTTTTGTGATTCCCAGTGAGTCGCAAAGCGAGACCAACCTCATGAATATTAATCAGGTAGATCTATTTGTGACTCACTCAGAATCGCAAATGAAACTCAATAGATTTTCAGACAGTTCCAATTGCTACTTCCTAATTGTGATTCTCATGGAATCGCAATTAAGAACTCACAATTCCTAATGTACGTACATGTGGTCCTTAGCTCTTTACAAAAGTCTTCTAAACTTCCCACTATCCTTAGCTCTGGTAAGGTGCACTGCATCTACTGTTGTGGCATGCTGGTGCTCTACAAAACCATTGTAAAGAACAATTTATGGGATTTACCCCTTTACAAGGGTACTGATTTGTAAGTGCAAAATCAACAAGCATTGACAAAGCTAATATGTCTGGATATTTTAGGCGAATGTGTTCTTGGATGCAATCGCCATATGTTGGCTGGAAGAAAGATTGCTATAGATTGGTAGGAAAGTGCCATTGTTGGCATGGTTACCCCCTCAGATTTTGCCTGGTGTTGATGCCAAATTTGATTGAAAGTGGGCTGGCACCCTGCTAACCAGGCCCCAGCCACAGTATTCTTTACCTAAAACTGTACCTTTGTTTCCCCAATTGGCACAACCCTGGCACACAGTTCAGTCCCTTGTTAAAGGTACCCATGGTACCAAGGGCCCTGTGGCTAGGGAAAGTCTCTAAGGGCTGCTGCATGTATTATGCCACCCTAAGGGGCCCCCTCACCAAGCACATACACACTGCCTTGCAGCTTGTGTGTGCTGGTGAGGAGAAAAAGACAAAGTCGAGAGGTGGCTTACCACTGCCTGTGGCATAGGTAAGTCACCTCTCTAGCGGGCCTTACAGCCCTAAGGCAGGGTGCACTATACCACAGGTGAGGGCATAGCTGCATGAGCAATATGCCCCTACAGTGTCTAAGTCCATTCTTAGGCACTGTAAGTGCAGAGTAGGACTGACCGGTCTGTGCCTGCCTGCCACTTTCAGACAAGTGTCTGACCACATGGGGTGAGTGCCTTTGTGCACTCTGTGGTCAGAAACAATGCCTGTCCTGGGCGGAGGAGCTTCACACCTCCCCCTACAGGAACTGTAACACCTGGTTGTGAGCCTCAAAGCCTCAAGCCTCGGATTACAGTGCCCCGGGGCACTCCAGCTAGTGGAGATGCCCGCCATCCAGACAAAGCCCCACGTTTGGCAGCAAGTCTGGCAGGAATATTAGGGAAAATAGGAAGGAGTGACCACCCCAGCCAGGACCACCCCTAAGGTGTCCAGAACTGAGGTGACCCCCTCCCTGCAGAATCCTCTATCTTAATTTGGAGGACAGAGACCAATAGGATTAGGTTTGTGATCCAGTCCTCAAGGGGAGTGGGCAACAGGAGGGTGTAGCCACCTTCAGGGACAGTAGTCATTAGCTACTGCCCTCTGATCCCTAAAACACCCCTAAATCTAGGATTTGAGGGCCTCCCTGGCCCCAGCTCACCAGATTCCTGGCAACCTGATAAGTAGACGGAGGACTGCTTAGCTGAAACCCCCAGCAGAGAAGGAGGAAGACGACAACTGCTTTGGCCCCAGCCCTACCGGCCTGTCTCCTGCTTCAAAGAAGCTGCAAAAGAACAGTGACGTGTCCAGCGGGTCCAGCGACCTCTGCCAAGCTCCAGAAGACTGCCCTGCACCCAAAAGTACCAGGAACTCCCAAGGACAGCAGCCCTGTCTAAGAAAAACGAACAAACAGGGACTCCCACCTCACTCCAGACGCGTGAGTCCTAACTAATCTGCACCCAAAGCCCATGGCTCGTGTCCAGGTGGCCCAACCAGCTAGAGAGGATCCCCAGGCCGTGCTGAGCAAATGCTCACCCTGGGTTGACCTCTCCACACCTGCATGATGATGCCTGTAGAGGGAATCCCGAAGACCCCCCCCGACGGCAAAGCCCCGGACGAAGATATCCGACACCTAAAGAAACAATGCACCCGCAGCCCCCAGGCCTTGGGTGAAGCAGACACCCAGTGCAGCTATGTTCAGAAGGCAACCCTCTTCCCTGTCCAACTGGTGGTGTGCCCAAAATGCCCCCCTGGACCTCGCCTGCAGCCTCTGAGTGACCCCGGAGTCCCCTCATAAACCAGCATTGGAAATCCGACATCCTGTTTGCACACTGCACCTGGCCACCCCTGTGCCACTGAGGGTGTGTGTTTTGTGCCTACTTGTGGCCCCTCCAGTGCTCCTCTAATCCCCCCTCGTCTGCCCTCCGAGTCACGGGTACTTACCTGCAGGGAGGCAGGCCTGATTCTGAGTACCTCCAGTCTCCATAGGAGCCCACGTCAAATTTGCTCATCTTTGACCTCTGCACCAGGCCGGCCCCATGTTGCTGGTGGTGGGTGTTTGGGGTTAACTTGAACCCCAACAGGTGTACTTCCTGAAACCCAGATACTAAAACTGTAAGTGTTGTACTTACCTGTAAAACGATCTAACATTTCTTCCCCCAGGAACTGTTTCTGAAAATTGCACTGTGGCCATTTTTAAAACAGATTATTGACAGTAATTCAAAAACTGTATTAGTTACCTATTTCAAACAAAGTACTGTTGATACCTGTGTGAAATACAAATCTTTTGAAGTGCTTACCTGCAACTTGAATCTTGTGGTTCTAAAAATAAATTAAGAAAATAGATTTATGTTATATAAAAATCCTTCGTCTGAAGTTAAGTCATTGAGTGTGTGCTTCTTCTATTGTCTGTGTGTGTACAACAAATGCTTTGCACTACCCTCTGATAAGCCTAACTGCTTGACCACAGTACCACAAAAGAGAGCATTAGTATTATCTACTTTAGCCTCTGTTAAGCCTCTGGGAACCCCTGGACTCTGTGCACACTATGGCAGTCATTCTGACCGGCCCGCCATGCGGTCACCGACATTTGGCCGCTCCGCGGTCAAAAGACAGCGGAGGCCATTCTGGCTTTCCCGCTGGGCGCCCGCCAAAGGAGCGCCCGCCGGCCCAGCGGGAAAGGCCCTGCAACACAGAGGCCGGCTCCGAATGGAGCCGGCGGTGTTGCAGGGGTGCGACGGGTGCAGTTGCACCTGTCGCGATTTTCACTGTCTGCTATGCAGACAGTGAAAATCATGCTGGGGCCCTGTTAGGGGGCCCCTGCACTGCCCATGCCAGTGGCATGGGCAGTGCAGGGGCCCCCAGGGGCCCCACGACACCCGTTCCCGCCATCCTGTTCCTGGCGGTAAAAACCGCCAGAAACAGGATGGCGGGAAGGGGGTCGGAATCCCCATGGCGGCGCTGCTTGCAGCGCCGCCATGGAGGTTCAGCCCTGCCAGGGGTATTCCAGCGGGAAACCGCCAGATCCCCTTTTCTGACCGCGGCTTTACCGCCGCGGTCAGAATGGGCACTGAAGCACCGCCAGCCTGTTGGCGGTGCTTCCGTTGCCCGCGGCCCTGGCGGTTTAGGACCGCCAGGGTCAGAATGAGGCCCTATATCTAATTTTGATATAGTATATAAAGAGCCAGCTTCCTACAATATTGTAATGAACCCTCCCTACAAAGTAAAAAAGGTTCCAAATCCTGTAATTCACAAAGAGCAATTTGTTCTGGGAGACAGACAGGGGAAGTCTAAGACTAAGCAAAGGTTTCGTATGAGGAAGGTGGGTTTCGGGAACTAGATACTGAGGCCCTCATTACGGCTTCAGCGGTCTTTTTCAAAGACTGACGAAGCTGCTGCAGCCAACAGACCACCTGACGCCATATTTTGAGTCGCTGGAGGACTTCCGCCCATTTCTGGGCAGAAGTCTGACTCTGTCAGCATGGCCAATGGAGTTTAAGAGGCGGGTGCATCGCCAGCACTGCCACAGCAGAATACTCCACCCGCCGTATTACGAGCCGTACTACAGCTTGGCATAGTCTTAATGGTGTGGTGGTGCTTGCGGTGCAAAACCACAGGTACTCATCCCCTCCCAGATGACCAGCTCGCCGGAAAATGTAAGGTGATTGTCCGAAAGGAGGTTGGGGGGGTGGAGTGAAGGGTGCATGTGTGTGCATGTGTGCATTTATGTGTGCGAATGTGGGTGCATGTGTGCAAGTCTGCAAGTGAGTGGGGTTGCATGTGTGCAAGTGTGCGTATGCGGAGGGGGGAGTGTGTAAATGTATGCATGCATGGAGGGGGTGGGTTTGTAAATGATTGTGGATGGGGGAGGTTGTGGGATTTGTAGGTGCATGTGTATGTGTGAGTGAATGGGGAGAACGGGTGAGTGTATGTATGCGGTACAGGGGGGAGGGGGAAGGGGGAGGGGGGAAGGGGGAGGGAAGTGTGAATGTTTGCCGAGGGGGGTGCGTATGTGTGAGTGGGGGTGTGTGGCATGTCAGTGTGAGTGCGGATGTGGGTAGTTAGATGGATGTGTACGGATGGGGGTGTTCGGAAGTGTGTGGAGAGGTGGGGGGTGTTTATAAGTGTGTGGATGGGTGGAGGGGTGCATGGAGGTATAGGGACATGTGTGCATGTGTGTGCCGGTGAGAGGAATGGGGATTCCTGTCACTGGCTGCATTTCTGCCAGGGTTTTCTTGGGCGGGGTGACTGCCACAGGAAGTCTGGCGGCCTGCAACTGTATAATCCGGCCGGGAGGCTTAGGCCTGCCGCCGGGCAGGAGGTACTCACCGTTGGCCGTGTTGGTGCGACAGCACCAGCGGGCCAGGCAGAGTTGTGAAGGCTTGGCTTCTGCCAAACCCCACAACTTGTAATGGGGCGGTCTTTACCACTGACTCTGGGGCGGTAAGACTGCACAGCAAGGCTGGCTGTCTGATGACCGCCAGCCTCGTAATGAGGGTGTGAATGCCACAGACTTGCCTCATAGTTGACCTTTGTAGTTGGGTGGCTGATAGAGGGCTATGGTTTTGACAAAACCTACTCCGGAATGATAAAATATGTCCCTAATCAACTGACAAAGTAAGAGAACACAACTAAACTATACCCTATTGTAATGTGGAGGGAATTGTGAGGGACAACTATGATCTTACCTAATGTCCCACTGTTATATGCAAATAAGGCTCCCCTTTGGAGCGTACCACATGATGATAGAGCAGTGCGAGTCATGGATATGACACAATTTAAAGTAGGGGGATGTCTGATCATGGAGACATGTAAGACAATGCAGAATGTATCACTTTTCAGAGGGCACAGGAAACATTCCAAGTGAGCCTAGGCAATTCTGACATTGCGACAAGCTAATGAAAGTGAGCAAAGGTGGCTCCACATAAATCCGAATTATTAAACACTAACAGTAGTGCTGGAAAGCCCGACATCTAAAGAGGCAATCATCAGAATGTACTGAGGGCTTCAGGCAGATTTCCTGAAAGAAATGCTCACTGTAAAATGTAAAATGACAGGGACTGTGGGGTTGAAATAACCATTTGAGACTAGAACAAAGCTCTGATTTAGAAAGCCCCAAGCAATGCTAGATTCCAACTCATACATCACACATACATGACATCATCATGTGCCAGGAAGTGTTTTCCAGAGTGTTCTGCAGCACCTGCATTCAATTTTCGGCACAGTCGCAATTTGATGACATCACAGCCAGGAAGTTTACAAATACACCTGGGAGGAGGGAGGACCACACCCATTTCAACTGCAGCACAGCAAACACACAGAGCTCCTGCAACCATGGCTGAAAACCCAAGGAAGAGGAAACTGAAGTTTGCTGAAAAAGAGTTGGAGGTGCTGACTGAGGAGTGTTGTCAGCACCATGACCAGTTGTTTGGCAGGGCAGCCCTCACCGTGCCAGAGACAGAGAAGAGAAGACTCTGGTTGGAGATCCAGGACAAAGTCAACTCCCTGGGGGTCAGCCACCGGAGTATTGAAGAACTGAAAAAAAGGTGGTACGACCTGCGCTCCCGGACCAAGGAGAGGGTGGTAGAGCGGCTCTGGCAGATGAGAGGCACAGGAGGGGGACCATTAACACTACCACCACCCACACCCCTGGAGGAAAGGGTAGAAGAGACCCTTGAGCCTGAGGCTGTAAGCGGGATGGGAGATCTGGACACCTCTGAGGCAGGACCATCAACCGGTGAATACCATGTGACATGCATGTACCCTTATTAATGCCATACCCCCACCCACCTTGTACACAGGAGCATGCACAACCAAAATAGCTCCATTTCAGAGTAGCAAACACCAGTATGGTGCATTATGGGCAATGTAGTCAAGTAGGCAGTTCATAGGCAATAGTTTATTAGGAAGTTGATAACAGATAGTAGATACTGACAGTGTGTTCCCTATGTCCCACAGTCTCCCACAAGGCACCCCCACCAGCCCAAGCAGCCAGGGGCCACTGGTCAGCCAGCAGACACACGAGGGAACAGGACCAGCCACCACTGCGACCTGCACCACCAACACCATGTCCCCTCATGAAACACCTGTAGCAGTAGTGGTGTGTGAGCCTGCACCAGGTACAAGCCAAAGTGCCACGGGAGACATCACACGTCAGGGGATGCCTCCACATCACAAACCGAGGCCGCACTCCTACGGGGTCAGCGCCTGCAAACACAGGAATTAAGGAGGATTACTGGGGCATTGCGGCGCATGGAGCGCAATCATGGCAACAGTATGCAGCTGGTACATTCAGAGTTGCAACTGATCAGTTCCAACATGGGTGACCTTGCACTCTCCATGCGCCAACTAGTGGCAGGACTGCTAACGCAGACAGAGAGTGCACGGCGCAGGGACCACCGGCTGCTGAACCGCCTGGACAGGATGTCCTCCTCAATTGTAAGGCTGGCTGTGAACACAACAGGTCTGTCTAGGCGCACAGTCAGCCTCCAGGTGGACATGGGCCACTTTGCTAGTGACGTGGCACGGGGACTGGGCCGTCTCAGCCACGCTATAGACCTAATGGAGGCACGGCAGGTGGCCAGGGGCACATGCGACATGCCACAGGACAGAGAGGAGGGCTCCACTGTCAGCAGCGTCTCTGCCAGTGACACCAGGGTGCTTCGCAGTGGAAGCACAAGGCCGGGCACTGTTGACCCCCCTAGTACCAGCCATGCTGGCCGAACCCGCTGTAGGGTCTGAGCTCCACACAGTCCTGGGGTTGGGGCACATGACGTCAATGTGTCCCATGCCAGGTGGACTATTGAAGCCCCTGAACTGTTCCTATTGTAAATAGTTTTTGTGTTTGCACTTATTAAATCACTTGTTCTTTCCACTTAACACATGGACTCTTTGTGTGTTACATTGGTGAGTATGGTAAAAGTTAGCACGTACCTTCCAAAGTATTGGTTTGCAATGTGTTCCCGTCTCAGTCTGCCTTGATTTGCGATGTTCCTATCCCCATGATGGCGATGTCGTAGCTCTTGCTCTTCATCCTCAGAATCTGGGTCTTCAGGGGTGAGAGGTAGCCCACGTCTGGTGGCAATGTTGTGCAGTATAGCGCATGCAACAACGATTTTGAAAGCTGTTATTGGGGTATACTGGAGGGCACCTCCACTTCGGTGGAGGCATCTGAACCTTGCTTTCAGCAGTCCAAAGGTATGTTTAATTATATTCCTGGTCCTCTTATGTGCACTGTTGTATCGCCTCTCGGAATCATTGCTGGGTGTTAGGTACGGAGTTAGTATCCATGGTCGTAGTGCATATGCACTGTCACCTGTTTGGCACAAAAAGTACAATGTAAGCAGGGCATGGGTGGTTTCCACATTGACCTGTGTGTATGTCTGCAAGGTGTTATCAGCTCTACCTAGGAGGTATCCGTCTCCAAACTCCCCACATTCTAGGCGTTGGTGTATCCCACTGTGCCTAAAAATGTAGGAGTCATGAGTACTGCCTGGAAATTTAGCAACCATGTCAGTGATGACATAATGGGCGTCACATACCACCTGAATATTGAGTGAGTGGGTACACTTCCTATTGCGGAACAGATATTCCAGGTTTGCAGGAGGGCATATTTGAATATGTGTCCCGTCTACACAACCTATGACATGGGGGAAGTTGGCAATCCGGTAAAATTCCAACTTGGTACTGTTGATTTCTGCCTCATTCCTGGGTAGGTATATGTATCGGGACATGTGTGTGAGTAAGGCGTCTAGGAATGCCCTAAAGAACCGTGAGAGTGCACTTTGGGATACCCCACCTGCCACAGCAATGACCCCCTGATAGCTACCCGAGGCCAAGAGGTGCAGTGAGCATAGCACTTGCACATGCGTAGGGATGGCGCAGCCGCACACCATCTGGCGTTGTAGCTGTGGTTTGAGTAATTCTATTAGATCTAGTATAGCTGCGCTGCTAAGTCTATATTTATCATAAATCTCCTCCTCAGTTTGTTGGAAAAGTGTCTGCCTTGTTCTGTATATCTTCTCCTGTCTCTGGCTCCTCCTCCTCCTCTGCTGCGCGTCGTGGGCTCTCCTCCTCACTGCTATCAGGTATATCTCCGCCATCTTGTGTAACCCAGATGCCTTCTGGGTCTCCTTTTATACTTTGGTAATGGTTACCACCTGCTCTGAGTTAGTGGTAAATTGGAAGTGCAATATGGGCTTTTTGCGACTAGTCGCAATTTGCGAGTTGCTATTGCATATGGTTTGCGACTCACAAATTGCGACTTGCTATTTGCGGGTTGCAAAATGGGGTCGCAAATTTTGCGAGTCGGTAATGGCTTGCGTCACATTTTGCGAGTCGGAAATAGGATTTTTGCATCCCATTTCCGATTTTGCGGGGTCGCAAATTGCGAATCGGGCCATTTGCGACTCACAAAAGTTTGCTGCATCTCGCCCTAAGTTGCTGCAATCACCAAATTGGGTTACATCTCAAAAATCTCCGTTGTCCACATCTTTATGGTTTTGAAAACAAAAATGGCTCCATATTTCCATTTTATTTACATGAGTTAAAAATGTATATTATATAGTATTGTAGATTATATAGTGCTGCATATTGCATTTGTCTTCCTTGAATGCTTTAAATCAATAGGTGCTATTCTTACCCTATTTAATGCCACTAATTGTAACTATATTAGAAGTAGAAAAAATTAGATGGCCTTATCAGGAATGGAACTTGTAACAGATCCGAGCTAAAAGTATTATCTCACTTCACTAACTTGTAGCTCACACGTCAGCAGTTAGTATTCCCTCACTTCCTATCACTCTAAACGCAACCCATTTGATCTGAAATGTGAAAGACCCTCCATACCACTAGTAGAGTAACCAATGCCCCTCTGTGTGTGTGGACAGCATTCTCCTAGGGTGGAAAGAGTCAAAATGCAATTCATATGGTAAATTGGAGCAAAGGCTACAACGGAAAAAAATAATTTAAAAAAAAACCTCACAAACACCTAGGTATTTAGGAGTGGATCTCTACATTAGAGACAGGCACAAGGAATGGATTCATGACCTGCACATTGAACTCAATTCACTGCCTGCAATGCTCTACCTTCAGTAGCACCCACTCCAGCTGCTGATAACACCCCACTACTACATACATTCTCTGTTTACACCCCACTGCTTCCTGCATCCCAATGGCCCCTTTCTCAGGTCGATCTTAGGGCCCAATTCACAAAGATATATATATATATATATACTATTAAGCCTTTTTTAATTGTCCACTTTTTTTTATTATTTACCATTTTCAAGTGGGGATTTACAGTGAGTGGGTGGAACTTCCCAATAAGTAACTTTACTACCATATTTTAATTCAGCCTAGCTGGCAGACATGTCTACCACCACAGCTTCAACCTCTGCTTAAGAAATAGACACTTCCATCACAGAGATGGAGACCTCCACCACCTCGGTGGAGACTACTGAATGAAATGGAATAGGTAAATTTCATACAGTGAGAAAGTCATCCTTTTGGCATATTCACCCCAATGTTTCTGACTGGTGCTGGTGCTAACTGTCTCTAACTGTGCCCTGGGCCCTGCTAAACAGCCCAAGGATACTGCTCTGAATAAAAGGTATATGTTAAAATGGTACAGTTACAATTGGCAATGACAGACTCCTGTAAGTCCCTAGTAGACAATAAGGCAAGGGGGATTCAAACTACCTCTAAGTCCCTAGTATATAATAGGGCAGGGAAGTTTAAGGGCTCAGTAGATTTCCTGCAGTGGAGTGTGCACTACTGTGTTGCCTGCTGACATGTTTAACAGCAGCACTGCTTTGCAGAATTTCTTTAAAAAGTAAATTGTGTACAAATTCGACTTTTGAATTAAAGGTAGGTCCAAATTGATAATCTACTTTTTTTTAAACATATTTCACCACTACGGTCTCCCCTAGGTACTTCAGGGCTGGGGTGTCCTGTAACTATAAACAGCAGCATTATAAAAGATGTTTTATACGCCCTGGTGAGGGAAAAACCACACCTTTCATTTTTCCTCATTTTAAATACGTAGCTCCATGGCTAACATGGAAGTAATTTCCATAAGCATAAGTATTGCTATGAAGGAACTAAATGTGTCATGGAAGGGCTCAAAGGATTGGTAATGATACATCCAACAACTTGCAACATTAGAATGTATCATAACAAATACAGAAAAAAAGTTATAAGGCTTTCTTTTCTGTAATCCAAATTCCAGCCTGCTGGTGGATTAGCCAGACTGCTTTGATGAGATGATAAGTGGGTGGCCTGCACGGAGCAGAGGGTATCTGATGGGGGGGTCTGCAGCTGCAGAGGAGAACCTAAGCCAGGAAGCGGGTTGGCTAAATCAAAATGGGATCCAAAGGAAGCAGGACAGAAAAGAAAGCCAGTCAGGCCTGCTTTCTCACCCTGTATCCCACAGATTGATAGCAATTCCAGGAAAGGAATTTGCAGATGGTCTGGGGGGAGAGGGTTAATGGAAATTAACCAGTAGTAGGTCTGTTTAACTAGGTCTTACTCCTCTGGAGAAACATCATCCTTCTTGGATTGGAAAGTACAGCGCTTAATGGGACAAGACAAGCCCACACTTTGGAGTCATGATTTTAGGTGTCCATTGGACAAGGGTGCCCCCTGCTTGTCCACCAAGGTGATTGAATAAATGTGGCTGAGCAGCATTGCAACTCAGATCTGCTGCCTGAAATCACAAGAAGAAGGACTGCCCTTCTGGAACCCTGGCCTGCAACCCAGAGGACTGAACTCTGAGGTATTGCTCCTGTAGCACTCTGGAACAACAGCCCTAAGGAATTTGCCTTGCTACAAAAAGGACTCAGGAGTGGACCCCCTGAAGACACAGGTTAAAAGTGATTGCCTACACCACTTATAAAAAATGTCCCCAGTTTGAAGTGTGTCCAGTCATCTTTTAAGGATTTTGCCAGGTACATTGTGGTAATTGTGGTCCTATACTTCCAAGGACCATCCCAGATCTGCTCAACTCTTGGATTTGTGTTTTGGACACTTTGAACCATCAAGAGGAACATCAGAAAGAAGTTCCAGAAGTTTGGAGCAACTTTTGGAAAAGGCTTAATAAGTGAACTGACTAGCGTCCTAAGTCAAGCCAAGTACCTTCAACCATGGCCCAGGCAGGATATCAGGTGAGACACACTGAAAGCTCTGAAGCTCCAAACTTCCAGGATTTGACTGGGGCCTTGCAAAAAAGCAGTCCGACGACGTTGCCTCAAAATTGGCTTGCTGAGGAAGATCGCACAATGTCGAGGGAGAAAGTCTCCAGAAAAGTGTCTAATTGCAAAGGAAAAATTTTGACAGAGACCTCCGGCTTAGTGTATCTGAGCAGGGTTCCATCGCGGTCAGCCTCAAACTTTGTTCCCAGTGAAGCATGATCAGATGTCCCCAGTTCGAGCTATTGATTTCTAAGCACTAGAAAGCACATTTTTTATTTAATCTTTACAAATTCATAACTCTGGTTCCCTATATTGGATTTTTGTAATTCTGGTGTCATTTCAAAGATAGAAATATTTACTATCTTTATAAAATGGAGTGGGATTTTTATTTTGCCGTGTCTTACTTATTTACTGTATTGAGGTATTTAAATGCTTTATATACATGTCTCCTATGTAAAGCTTGCCTGCTGATTGCTAAGCTACCAGGGGTTGAGCCAGGGGCGGATGTTTTGAGACCTTGACTGGAACTAACATTGGCTTGGGGGCATTACTGCTAGTGGTAGGTGTGCACTTACTCCTACTAATAACCGGCCTCCAACACAGTCATCTGACCCAAATCATACACACACCTGACTGCCTTTCAAACCACAGAAATCCCACCCACTGCATAGGCACTGCCCTTTTCACCTTGGACTATATTACCCTGCAGCCAAAAGCAACCTCATCCAGGCTCCAGGGAACAAATTACAACACTGAAGAGGAACAGGAATTTCACTGAGGAGGAGACAGCTTTTGTAGTTAAATCTGTGGTAAAAAGCTACAAACAACTACACAGTTTGGCACTGTTCACCCTTGGCGGAGTACAGACAGCTGCCTTATGAGAGGAGATCACAGACTAGGTCTATGTTTTGAGGAGTGGGGATACATTTACGTGGAGTGCATTGTGACATGATACCCGTGCAATTTAAGGTGATAGATTGTATGTATACATACTTGTGCATAATATGGGAGTGGTTTTACTTCAGTGCTTAAAGTGAAAGCGAGAGAATGAGTGTTAAGGTTAAGTGTGTTAATAGAGTAGACCATGTATGATTGTGACATTATGGTTTTGGAACAATGTCTCTGGGTGTTACATGTGAGCAGGGGTAATAGTTCACAATTCATCATTGGCTAAATACTGCCCAACTACATAAATACAGCAACCAAACAGCAACTCAAGTAAATAAATGAGTCAATTAGTCGATGCCGCACTTGACCTCAATTCTGTGCCTGACCCCGGTAGCATGGATGTAGCCAGAAAACAGAAATAATGTCTATACATGTGCCAAAAAAATTGAGACTTTGTCCACCAGGCTATTATTATCTTGCAATCAACTTTGGGAGAGTGTAGCAGCACCCCCTAGAATTGATCATACATCCGGACAGAACTTAATGATTAAAAAAGTGCATTTGATGATTTTCTGGTGTATGTCTAATTGAAGTATTGCATCTTTGCTGAAGTAGTGCTCTTGGGCCTTGGAAGGTTAAGGGGCGATGGGGAGAGCAAGCATTTCAAGCATGACTAATATTTTTCTAACTATTTTTCTGTTCTAAATTTACAGCATGATTTATTCATTTGTGCAGTGAAAGTAAGAGTAAAGTGTTGTATTGAGTTGTGAGTATGAGAGATTTACATGAAACCCCAGTGTGAGATGTTGTTAACTACCAATAAACCACGTGTCATGGAAATCCCCTGCAACCAAACGATGTGTAAGAGATGACTGATGAAAGATGTAGCATTATGTGTGCTTCCTGTGAAGGCAAGGTACACATCAGTCAAGCAGCCGTTTGCATGCTTTTGAAGAGCCAGCAGTGTCAACTGCCAAAAAGGTATTTCCTGTGTGAGGTGGCTGAAGTGTCACATGGTAGCAATCAATGGCATCTAAGACACCAGGGAAATGTGCAAAGGCATAGAAATACATTGCCACTGTTTGACTTTCTTTCAGCAACTGCGGCATGGCAATAGATTGGTGCTCTCTTATACTAATGTATCATCATGATTAGCTTGCCTGTGAGATACATTTGTTGTCTGAATTGACTCTCTGAAAAGACCCAGTGGCCATGAAATGTATTACAACCAATATTTTGCCATGGGCATAAAGAGCCTCTGAGTTGGCCATGGGTGAATGGGTGAATCAAAATTCTGCTCCAGGTCTGCAAACATGTCAAAGATCATTTCAGGTGAGAAGCGCTATGTGGCAATGACTGCTTCCCTGGATATGCCAAAAATGCTGATCCTTTGCTTCAAAGCTCTCTGTCTCCTCCTCAAATAATTGTTCTTTAAAATGAGTGGTAAAGCTACAAAGGAATTAACCAAAACTGTGAAGGCCAACAAAAATGCTTGATGAGGGAGCTCATTTCTTATGTGGCCAAACTACATACGATGAGATGGTGTTGTAATGAGTTTCACTAGAGAGGTAGTGGAGTCCTAAGTCACCACTATTGTTCCCGTTTGAGTCTGCTGGTGTGTTGCATTTCTTGTAAGCTATGTTGTAATATTTAATTTAAAAAAACAATTAAAACAAAATACAATTACATACAATTAAATACAATTAAAAAATTGTTAAAGTTATAAAAAAATATTAGGGTCAAGCCTGCAAGTGCATGCGCTGGCGCATGCGTCTCGCTTGCAAGACTGATTTATTCAGTAAAGGCTCGGAACCCAACTGTCCCTCACCATTTGTTAGCTTGAGTGGCACTCTTCTTAACAATCTCCTAATTTGTCAATGCAAGCCTGGCATCATTTCCGTTCCTCTTTGTGGAGCAGGGATCAGGCACTGATTGATTCAATTTAACTAGTGCCTGTCTGCTGCTCTCGACGTGATTGAGGTGCTATTTTGGTCTTTTTAACTTCTAGTGCCCTGCAAACAAGAGGATTGTGACTGGCAAAAATGTGCTAAGCGGGGCAAACAAAATGCTTGTGGGCATTCTTCTCGAAAGATGACAACTTGTTCACAATATTGCAAAATAACAGTGCTTCTTTATTATGTGCAATCTCTGAAATGATGCTTTAACACATAATCATGCAGTACACCCCAATCCACCCTATTCAAATCCGCCCCACTACAATCCACCCCAATCCAACCCACTTTACCCAACACCAATCCACCCAATCCAGACCAGTCCACTCCAACCCACCATAATTCTATCCACCCAACCCACCACAATCTACTCTGCCCCATTCCAATTTGCCCACTCTATTCAAAAACAATCTGCACCACTCCTAAGCAATCTGCCCCCCCTCCAATTCACCACACTTTAATCAAAACAATCTGCATCACTCTAAAGCAATCTACCCCACTCCAACTCACCCCACTCCATTCCAAAACACTCTGCACCACTCCAAAGCAATCTGCTCCACTTCAATTCACCCTGCTCCAAACCAAAAAATCTGTCTCACTCCACACCAAAACAATCTTCCAACCCCAATCCAAAATAATCTGCCCCACTCCAATCCAAAACAATCTGCTCCACTCCTATTTGACCCACTCAATTCAAAACAATCCGCCCCACTCCAATCCAAAACAATCTGCCCCACTCCAATTTGCCCCACTCAATCCAAAACAATCCACCCACTCCAATCTTCCCCACTCCAATCCAAAACAATCTGCCCCACTCCATTTCGCCCCACTCTAATTAAAAACTGTGAGCACCACTCCAAAGCAATCTGTCCCAGTCCAATTAGCCCCACTCTAATAAAAACAATCTGAACCACTCCAAAACAATCTGCCACCCCTCCAATCCAAAACAATCTGCCCCACTCTAATCTGCCCCCTTTCAATCCAAAATAATCTGCCCCCCTCCAGTCCGGCCCACTCCAATCCAAAACAATCTGTCCCAATCCGATCTAGCCCACTCCAATCCAAAACAATTTGCCCCACACCAATCTGCCCCACTGAATCCAAAACAATTCACCCCACTCCAATCCAAAACAATCTGCCCCCACAATCCAAAACAATCTACCCTCTCCAATCCAAAACAATTTGCCCCACTCCAATCTGCCCCCTTCCAATCCAAAATAATCTTCCCCACTCCAATCCAAAACATCTGCCCCACTCCAATTCACACCAGTTTTAACAAAAAAATAAGCACTACTCCAAAGCAATCTGTCCCACTCTAATCCAAAACAATTGCCCCACTCCAATACAAAACAACCTGCCCTCCTCCAATCCGAAACAATCTGCCAGACTCCAATCTGCCCCACTCCAATCCAAAACAATCTGCCCCACTCCAATCCACTCCACCTCACCCGAATCCAACCCACTCCATCTCAATTCACCCCACTCCAATCAACCACAATCCACCCCACTAAAGCCCAGTCCACCCCACACCAATCCAGTCACCCCAATCCAACCTACCGACTCCAATCCAATACACCTCACCACACTCAATCACACCCCAGTCCATTCCAGTCCAGACCACCCCACTCACATCCACCCCACTCCAGTCCAATCCACCCCACTTCACTCCAATCCAACCCACCCTATTCCAATCCAACCCATTCCACTCTAATCATCCCACCACATTCCACTCATCCCACCGTACTTCAGTCCAACCCACCCAACTCAACTAAGTCCACCGCTACTGAATCTACCTCACTCCAATATAATCCACCCCATTCAGTCCAGTCCACATTAATCCACCCTACTCCAGTCAGATCCACCCCACTCCAAATCACCTTATTCCACCCCACTTTAATCCAGTACACTCCTGTACAATCCAGTCCACCCCACACCAATCCAATCCACCCCCCACAATCCATTTCACCTGATACCAATCCAATCCACTCCAATCCACCTCAATCCAGTCCACCCCACCCCAATCCAGTCCACCCGATCTAATCCACCCCATCGCACCCTAATGCACCCCATCACACCCTAATTCACCCCATCACGTCCTAATACACCCACTCAATCCAATCTACCCCACTCAATCCAGTCCACCCCACCCCACTCAAATCAAGATCACCGCTACCCAATCCACCCTACTCCAGTCAAATCCACCCAACTCCAAACCACCTTAATCTACCCCACTTCGATCCAGTACATCCCTCTCCAATCAATCCACCATTCTCCAATCCAATCCACCCCTCTTTGATCCAATTCACCCCACACCAATCCACCCCAACCCAATCCACTCCACCACACCCCAATCCACCTGAACCAATCCAATCCAACCTAATCCAATCTACCCCACCCCAATCAACCTCACCCCAATCAACCCCAATCCATCCCACTCAATCCAATTCACTTGACTCAATGCAATCCACCCCATTTGATCCAGTCGACCCCACCCAGTCCAGTCCACCACATTCCAGTCCAGCCCAGCCCAGCCCAGCCCATCCCACTCCAGTTCAATTTACCCCATGACAATCCATTCCACCTCACCTCATTACAACCCACCCCAGTCCAATCCACATCACCCCATTTCAACCCATTCCACCCCACTCCAGCCCAGTCATCCCAGTTTAGACCACAACACTCCAGTCCTATCCATCCAGCCTGCCCACTCCAATCCACCCCACTCGAACACAATCCACTACACCCCACTCCATCCCACCCCACCCCAATCCAATCCACCCCACTTCAGTCCACCCTCCGCACTCCAATCCAATACATCTACCCCACCACACTCTAAACTACCCCACCTCCATGTAATCCACCCCAATCCAATCCACTGCAATCCAATCCAACACACGCCGCCCCAAACCACCCTACCCTAATCCAATCCACCCCACCCATATACAACCCAACCCACTCCAATCCACCACTCTACTCCAGTCCACCCACTCTATCCCAATCCAATCCACCCATCCCAGTTCAGTCCGCCCCACTCCAATCCTTCCAGTCCACCTCAATCCAATCCACCCACTCCAATCTAATCCATCCTACTCCAGACCAAAATAATCTAATCCACCCCACTCCATTCCAAACTAATCCACCCCAGTCCAATAGAATCTGCACCACCTCACCCCACACCAATCCACCACAGCCCAACCCAATCCACGCCACCACCCCCCAATCCACCCGAACCAATCCAATCCACCCCAATCCAATCTACCCCACCCCAATAGAACTCACCCCAATCCACCCCACTCAATCCAATCCACTTGACTCAATCCAATCCACCCCTTTTGATCCAGTCCACCGCAACCAGTCCAGTCCACCCCATTCCAGTCCACCAAAATCCATTCCACCTCATCTCATTGCATCTCACCCCACTCCAATCCACATCACCCCATTTCAACCCAATCCACCCTACTCCACTCCAGCCCAATCCATCCCAGTTCCACAACACTCCAGTCCAATTCATCCATCCTACCCCACTCTAATCCATCCCACTCCAACACAATCCACTCGACCCAACCCATTCCAATCCACCCCGCCCCAATTCAGTCCACCCCACTGCACTCCAATCCAATCCATCCATCCCACCACTCTCCAATCCACCTCACCTCCAGGTAATCCACCCCAATCCAATCCACTACAATCCAATCCAACACACGCCACCCTAAACCACCCTATCCTAATCCAATCTACCCCACCCTAACCCAATCCAATCCAGCCCACTCCAATCCACCACTCTACTCCAGTCCACCCACTCTATCCCAATCCAATCCACCCATCCCAGTTCAGATCGCCCCACTCCAATCCATCCAGTCCAACTCAATCCAATCCACCCACTCCAATCTAATCTACCCCACTCCATTCTAATCCATCCCATTCCAGTCCAATCTAATCAAATCCACCTTACTCCAGTCCAATCTAATCCACCCCACTCCATTCCAAACTAATTACCCCAGTCCAATCGAATCTGCACCACCTCACTTCAATCTAACCCAGCCCACCCCAATCAAATCCACCCATCACTCCAATCCAAACCACCTACTTCAATCTAATCCACACCATTCAAATCCACCCTAATCGCATCCACCTCACCCCATTTCAATCCACCCCACACAAATCCACCCCACTCCACTCAACCAACCCCATTCTACTCCAACTCATTCCA
The DNA here is from genome assembly GCF_031143425.1 of Pleurodeles waltl. NCBI lineage: Eukaryota > Metazoa > Chordata > Amphibia > Caudata > Salamandridae > Pleurodeles > Pleurodeles waltl. The sequence continues at coordinate 805,357,927 of NC_090446.1, forward strand.
CCCAATTCTACTCCAATCCACCCCACTACCTCACTCCCTTCCAACCCACTCCACCGTATTCCAACCCAACCCATTCCACTTGATGACACTCTCTGCTGCTGAGCCCTACTCCCCTCTACTCAACTCTATGACACTCTAATCTTCCTACTCCACTCTATGACATTCCAACAAATCCACTCTACTACCCTACTCCACACTAACACTTCACGCCATTATTTTTTAGTAATACTGAACAGGATCCACACTGGTGTACAACATGGCAAAACACATTCCTGAAGCCAATAGCTCTTGTATAGGCGAGACCCCCTTCCTCTGCCAACGTTTATCTCTATTGTCATTTGGTGCCATTGATTTCTATGGCTCTATGTTGCAGCAACCTTGAGCAGCCATGTGTGATGTTTGACTTACTTCAAATCTTGGCTGGGGTGCAGTTGAACCTGTTTTAACCGTATTAAGCCTGTAGTAGAATTAGAAATGTATTTTCAGAATAGCAATTGTCTTACTGTTTTGTGGGTGTATTCTTGTTATGGTATGCTTATCTCTAAACCACACATTCTTTTCCCTAAACACCAGCCAGTCTTTATTATCACTCTCAAGTTTTCTACAAAAACATAAGTCTTCATGTGCCAGACGCACAGAAAAGGCAGAGGAGAAGTTCTGTTTTATAAAAAAAAAAAAAAAAATCTTGAAGTAAGTGAGAGTACTTCTTTAGTGTGACTTTATATATTACTGAATGAAGGTTGTGAATAGGACTCTAGGTGTTTGTGAGAAACTTAGCAGTGGCATTGGTAACAGTTCCGAGAGGACAGAGTCTGATTTTCGGGTTGTGTTTATAACTGGAGACCAAACAAATAGTTTTTTTTATCAACCATTCATATTTTCCTGACAAACTTTTTGATTTCTACGCTGTACATGTCTATGTCTGTACATGCAGTAAAATGACTGTCAGAGGAAATGGGTTTCAATGCTGTCTGTGCCGCAGACAAGTAAAACTCCCATGGCTCATATTCTGAAATGACTGAAAGGAAGCCATTAGATTTGAAATATTTCTTAGCCCAACTTGATGCTTCGTAATAACAAATCCACATGAGAAAACAGAATACATTAATTTACTTTTAAAATATGCTAATCTTAATTATTTTGTTAGGAAACGTGTGAGAACATAGTGCACTCTGTTTACCACACATTATGTGCATTTAAGTATAATACATTCCATTAATGGATCACCAGTTTGGATTGTCTGGATTTTTCATATGAAAAACATGTTCCATGCTGTTGCAATCACATTCCCTAGTACAGTAGAACATTCAGATGTAAAGAGACAAAGGTGGGATTGTGGATGTGTCTGGGTGTGCAGCTAGGTGAATGCTTACAATTGCATTTTAGGTGTATTCACATAAATCATGCAGAAACTTTCCCAAGAGTCAAGTGCACACAAAAGTTCTCTTGTCAAAATTAGGAGAAAGTGCGTATCCAAGTTGGGAATTTATAAGTGAAAGAGGTTTCTCTACAAGCAATAATATGTTCTTCATTAACAAAGATAAAAAGGGAATAGTTTCTTATCTGTAACTCCAGTTTCCTCCTAGGGGTATTTCCGTGGTAGTCATAAGCATTGAATAATTCAAGGAGGAGAGTATGGGGTGTCTCATTTGGCCTCCAAATTTCGTCAGGAAGTCTGGCCTGCATGGCAGCCTGAGATGCGGACGGAGTGACCGGTGAAGAAGGTACAGGACTCACCATTGCCTCAGCCAGTCTGTTTCAATGAGGATCATCCTGGCTGTCATTGTTGAGAGTTTGAGTAGGACTGCCAGGACCAGGGGAATCAGTGGGAAGGCATAAAGACATTTGTTGGACCAGTCAATCCATAGGACATTCCCATACAATTCTGGATGGTAAATCCTGGCAATGAAGTTGTTGTATTTTTTTATTTTCCGCTGTGGCAAAGAGGTCAATAGAAGGTGTGCCTCACAAGCTGAAGATATTTTGAGCGACTTCTTCGTTCAATAACCACTCGTGGTTTATGTCGAGAGCCCTGCTGAGTGCATCTGCCTAGATAATCTGAATGCCTGGAAGGTGAGTTGCTATACCCTTCAAATTCCTGGCAAGGAGTCAGTGCCAGATCATCTGGGCCTCTTGTGACAGGGCTCTGGATTTGGGTCCCCCCTGCTTGTTCAGGTAGTACATGGTGGTTGTTTTGTCTGTCTGGGCGTCGGTGTTGAAAGACGGGTGAAACGTCTTGAGTGCTAGATGAACTGGTCAGAGTCTGAGGAGATTGATGAGGTATGTCGTCTCCCTCAGAGACAATTAGCCTTGTACCTGCAGGTGACCCATGTGGGCTCCCCCTCTGAGAAGAGAGGCAACCATCATGACAGTATGTGTTGGTACCTTTGACGAAATAGCATCCCTTGAAGGACATTGCTTGGAGGACACCACCAATTGAGGGATCTGATTGCATGAAGGGATAGAGTGATCCTGTCTTCACAGTTTCCCATCAGATGGTCCCTCTGGTCATATGTGGAGGAGAACGTTGGGAGAAAGAAAGAGGCAGGGGGCCATGGAGCAGAGAAGTAAGGATATTGGGCTCACTGTTGGACGACACATTGTTTTGAGAGTGCAACACTTCTGGAGAATGAATAAGCGTTGTTCCTCTGAAAGACACACCTTTTCATGAAGCATGTCGATGGTAGACCCTAAGCAGTGCAACTTCTGGACTGGTGTTCTCATTGGCTTGAGACAGTTGACATGAAGATCCAAGCGTTAAAAGAGATCGAAAGTCCATCTGAAATTCAGTTGGGCTTTTGGAAAGGTGGACGCCTTGATCAGCCAGTTGTCCAAATATTGGAAGACAAAGATTTGGTGCTTTCATAGATGTGCTGCCACCACAGCCATGCACTTGGAGAAAGTTCTGGGTGCTGACTTGAGACCAAATGGTAGGACGGTTTATTGGTAGTGATCTTGACCCACAACAAACCTTAGGAACTTCCGATGGTTCCTTGTAATAGGAATATGAAAATAGGCATTGTGCAGGTCGATGGAACAAAGCCAGTGTCCCTGGTGAAACTGGGGGGTATATTTGGTGAAAGGCCAGCATCCTGAACTTTACTTTTCAAATCCATTTGTTGTTGATCTTGAGATTGAGAATGGGGCTGAACTCTTGCTTGTCCTTCTTTGTCATGAGGAGGTACCTGGGGTAAATGCCTTCTCCCAGTTGGTTGAGGGGAACAGATTCTACTGCCCTCTTTTGCAACAAGATGGTGACTTCCGCCTTTAGAAGCTTGAGATGACAAGTGGATGACTTTGGTAGAATAGACAGTGGAGGAGCTTTAAACCTCAGACAATACCCATTCTGCACAATATTCAAGACCCAGGGATCTGTTGTAATGTGTTGCGTATCTACCAGGTAATTTGTGATACTTCCCCCTACCTGAGTGGGTAACGGAAAAGGGGAAGAAAGTATTCAAGGTTTTGAGGCTGCTGGTTGTCAACCACCCTGGTTGGGCTGGTGGGCCTTGCGTTCTCTTTGCTGTTTGCGTTGAGGTTGGTAGGATCTTTGATACTGCTGCTGAGATCTTCCAGGCAGCCAATGAGCGGGTTGACCCCTTTGTTAAGAAAAACAAAAGGGGAAAGGTCAAAAGGATCTGAGCTGATCCTTGGATTTCTCAAGACCTACGGCTTTCAAAGTATCCATTTCAGCCTTCATCTTTGCCATTCCGTCATCAGCATGTGAGCTAAACAGTGTGAAGCCCAAGAATGGCAAGTTCTGTATGCGCTGCTGAGCATCCGGTTTTAGTGATGTCAATCAGAGCCAGGCATGCCTCCGCAAGGACACTCCATGCCAGTAACCGTGAGCTGAGATAAGAGATGAATATGCTGCTGCACAAATGATCTGATTAGAGACCATGGCACCTTCTTGAACACTTTCCATAAAATCCTCTCTTTTATCTCTTGGAAGGTGATCTGCAAAATGGAGGATAGAATCCCACAGGCTCTATAATATCTGCCCAACAGGGCCGTTCACTGGCTGCCTTCATGGAAGTAGCCGCATTATTACAGACTTTGCGGCTTGTAGAATCCAAACTTCTACTTTCCTTATCCGGAGGAGAAGTATCAGAAGGTGATGTGGCATGAGATTTTCAGGCAGCCAGAATTACCACCGAGTCAGGTGGAGGGTGGGCAAGAGTCAAACTACAACATGGCGCCACCAACAATGGTGTTTAGGAACTAATTTACAGATACCCTAACTATCACAGTCTCACACACCACAGGTACCCTAAGTACCATTATACGGAGACATCCACGGTCTTGGGGAAGATCCTCCTCAGCTGAACAGGGAGCTCCTAACTTTGCTGTAGGTTGTTCGACCTCGAAAAAATAAAAGGACTTCTTCTCTCCACTTGGAGTTCCATTTCTTTACCAATTACACAATATGGCTAACACCATAGACATTCCTGAGAATGCTAGACAAGCATTAACATTGCACCTAGTAGTGCATGGCTTAACAGACGAGGGCGGGGATGTCACATTCATAGTAGAAGCTAGTGAAGCTTACCAAACAGAAGCATTTTACTCTTGGGTCACCTTTCCTGAGGAAGACCAAAGACCATTCACATTTCACACATCCAGTACTGCAAACCTACCTCAGCAGTACCAAGCATACCAGTATCTTGAAATTCCAATCAGAACTGGTTTAATGATGCCCTACCACACTTAATACAACCTGTGAGATTAGGTCCCTTAAGTAATGAAGGACCGACATGACCTATGTTTGCCATATATACACCTCACCCTGGTGTACAAAACATTCAGGCAGGATATCTACGCAAGCTATACCTTGGGGTTGGTAGGATCTTTGATACTGCTGCTGAGATCTTCCAGGCAGCCAATGAGCGGGTTGACCCTTTTGTGAAGAAAAACAACAGGGGAAAGGTCAAAAGGATCTGGGCTGATCCTTGGATTTCTCAAGACCTACGGCTTTCAAAGTATCCATTTCAGCCTTCATCTTTGCCATTCCGTCATCAGCATGTGAGCTAAACAGTGTGGAGCCCAAGAATGCAAGTTCTGTATGCGCTGCTGAGCATCCTGTTTTAGTGATGTCAATCAGAGCCAGGCATGCCTCCGCAAGGACACTCCATGCCAGTAACCGTGAGCTGAGATAAGAGATGAATATGCTGCTGCACAAATGATCTGATTAGAGACCATGGCAGCTTCTTGAACACTTTCCATAAAATCCTCTCTTTGATCTCTTGGAAGGTGATCTGCAAAATGGAGGATAGAATCCCACAAGCTCTATCATATATGCCCAACAGGGCCGTTCACTGGCCGCCTTCATGGAAGTAGCAGCGTTATTACAGACTTTACGGGTTGTAGAATCCAAACTTCTACTTTCCTTATCCGTAGGAGAAGTATCACAAGGGGATGTGGCATGAGATTTTCAGGCAGCCAGAATTACCACCGAGTCAGGTGGAGGGTGGGTGCCCAAGAAAATGGATATTTGTCCAGAGGACAATATTTTTTCCGGATCCTGGAGGGAGCCGGCCTTGCCACAGCTGGGGTAAGAAACTAGTCTATGGTGGGTTCAAGAAGACCCAGCACTAGCGGGAGCAAAGGCCTCCATGATGTATGCAGATGGAGCGTCTCAAGATCACTTAGGTGGATAGTGGTGGAACAGCCATCAGTATATTCAGCTTAGCCGCACCTCAAACGAGAACTTCCTGAAAGGTGGTTATATCGCCTACTGTTGAGGAACGAGTCTGAGGAGAATCCTATAATGTGGATGAATAGTCCCTGGTTAACGAGGATAGTGTCAGTGAGATCGCAAGCTTGTCCTATGATACGATCTGTGACTTGGACGTGACTGCCTTCATCTAGTGGATGAATACCTAGATTTGTGATGGCCAGGATGGAAGGGATGGCATGACTTTGAGCGTGTTCGCGGCCTGGGAGCCGGATCGGTGCTAGGCACATGTGTAGGAGATCCTATTTAGTTTTAATGGGAATCAGGAGTTTAGCTTAGCCTTGGGCTTGCAGGCCTGTGCCCCCTTTGCCCAGTGACTTATAACCTACTTAGCTCACACTGTTTTTGCACATTTATTTAATGTATTCTTCCAAGATGGCTGCCAAGTTTATAGTTAGGAAGATGTTTTAGTTTGATGATATCAGTGCCATTCTGTAAAGGTGTCACTATCAGCATCAAAGATAAATGAGATACCTAGGTTGTCACATTATGTACTTTCCCACTTTCGTGTGCCAGTAACATAATGTGCCTTTTCAGGGTTTTGTTTATATATAATTGCCACCCCAAGCATGCCATCTTATCTATTGTTTGGGAACATACCTGAGTCAGGGGTCCTACGAGATCTGTATTAATACATTTAACACAGACGAGATAATCAGAGGGATTCCTACCCGATGCCATCAACACTATCTATGCTACATGTCGCCTTGATGCTAACCCAGTCTTCGTGTCCGTACGGAGTATGATCTAGAGACCTCATTCTAAGGTAATGGGGGTTGGGGACTCTTCTCATGGACATGGTACTAGCAGATTAAGTTTAACACACCCAGCTCTCTTTAGGTAAGAGATTACGTTCCTCACACTAGGGTAGTAGAGCCTATATCACATATATTCTTCCTCGTATGTTATTGCAAGATGGTGGGGGTCTTTGTATTCATGACTCTTGTTTTTACCATTCTGTTCCTTGCATTATTCATTATCATAATCATTGCAGCCCATGCAACTTATCGTAGATTGCAGTCTTGTTAATAAAACCTATTGAAACTTTACTGCATCTCCTTCATTGCCTGGGTGTTTGACTGAGACATGTTGTTCATGTGAGAAAGGGGTAATCTCCGTTTAACCACGATCTCTCTGAGATGTCGCACTCTTGAGTCCATGCGTAAATGCTGCCACAAATGACCTTTTACTGTGTGAGTTTTTGGTGAGGTACTGCTTGTGAGCCGGGAGGGTTAGGACGACAGTTGCGAATTGTAGGATTAGCCTAGTCACCTACCAACATAAGTACTTTCCTCCTTGAACCAGCAGTCTTGCCTACAGCAAGTCAAAATTAGACACATGCTGCACAGGAGGAGATGGAAGCGCAGTTGCCGGAAGAGCTGATGAGGCCGGCAGCACCTGAGATAGTGGAAGTCCTTGAGGAGGCGGAGGCTGTGAAGGAAGTATTGCAGCCGGAAGAGGGAAAGACTGAGGAGGAGAAGGAGATGGAGAAGACTTCACCATTACCAGCCAAGGAGAAATATCTCTTGAATGCTGTGACTACAATGAAGAGTAAATCCTCCTTTTTAAAGATTTTTGTGGTCTTCTCGGCGTTGAGGGACTTTTTGATGTCGACCTCTCTCACCAGTGTCTAGGCATTGATGTTGATCGGCTCCTCTATGTCGATCCCTCACGCCGACGTTTGGCCCTCGATGGGAGTCTCCTTCGTGGTGAAGGCAAGCCAGCATCCATCGACGCCGAAGCATCCCTCGATGTCAGATGCCGATGTACAGAACTCCTCAACGTCGTTCGGTGTCTTGACGTCAAGCAACAATGTTTGTACGACGTCAGCACTGTACCTCCTCTCTATCTCCTCGACATCAAAAGAGACCAATAGTGTTTTCTCCCTGGAAAACACCTATCAGACTTTCTATGTCCACTGGAGGCTAAAGGAAGGGCTCTGGTGGAAGACTGACCTTCCCCTCGCTCAGAGGTCCTACTGGCTTCTTGCTGGGGCTGTCTCTTCGCTTCCTTGAAGGTGAATCTTCTCCATGTCACGGAGGGTGCACCTGGAAAATATTTTGCAGGTGTTAAAAGAGGCAGAAGGTGTGAGGAAGGCAGGCAGATGATACAGACCTCCTGAGATTTATTTTGGCCTTTTTCTTGCCATAGTGAGGATACTTGTCAAACAGAGAAGGCATTATTTTCAAGTAAAATGCCCCATTTCCAAGCCAGGAAAAGACAAAATCCTAGGAGAAAGAAAAAGACACTGAGTTACGCTGTTGTTAGTGATATCTATAGTAAAATTTGGAAGAAAAAAACCTAAAAAGGGCAACCAAAATGCTCCAGGGTCCTCTGAGCAGGAGCCGGAAAAAAGAACTGAAGTGGCTGCTGCTGACTGGGCATGATGGGATATAGGAGGTCCAAGTGTTCTCAAAGAAATTGTTTCTTTTTTTCTTCATTTATAATGGCAGCCTACGGGCTACACTGCCCTGCACTCCTTCATCCTTATCTTCTATTACAAAAGGGTTTGTGAAATATTTTCTCTGTTATTTTACAAAATATTCATGCATTTGAGTGCATAACTCCTTGGTCTATTTTCCTTTTGTATCAACAAGATGAAGAATTTTGGCCACTGTAGGCTAATCCTTTAGGCTTCATAATAACATTCTTAAGTGACCATGCAGGCCTTCTTGAAGAAAGGCAAACATCAACACTTAAGAAGATATATTTTAAAAAGTGCTCTTGGGTCCCCGCAGGTGGGCGGAACTATTCAACACTTATGACTATCATGGAAAGCCCCTACGAGAGAACACATATTCGTCAAAGTCACACAAGCATGATTCCTCGACAAGCACAACTTTTCACAAGCACATTTTCAAATTGGAGTATTCCATTATATCTGCAAATGTCAAAATACATGACATAATCCTAGAATCCTTTCCAAATTCCTAAAGTGAAGGCAATCTGCTCCAAACATAAAAGTAACTAAAGAGACCAAATTTATGAGTTTCTGTCCTACAGCTGTGTGAGTTGGACTATGTAATCAAAATCCTATTTGCATGATTCCCCCCACCAATCTTTCGACTGATTCTGCTGGTTTTCGAATCTGTTGTGCTGGAGCCCTGCTAACCAGACCACCATGCATGTACTCTGAGTCCTAAAACATGCGCAATTGGCTAATCCCTGATTAGTGTATTTAACTTATGTTTATGTCCCTAATATATGACACCTTATATTCGCAGGTCCTACAAATTAAATGTCACTAGTAGACTGCATCAATAACTAAACTATACCTGGTTGATGAGCACAAATAAGAGCAAAGCGTTCTTGGTTGCTTGAGTTCTGGTTCAGAGAGAACCTGGCCTGGCAGTTTGGGCTGGACTTTTCCCATTGCTGGAGGATAAAGACTGATTGACCTATGGCTGGGTCCAAACGGATGTGGCAATGTGGGCAAAATACAATGGCTTGGGATGCCTACCCGAGTGTTTGCCAGTGGCTTAGATTAATTCAAGAATTCCATCCCTCACTTTGTTTTTGATGCCCTAAGTGTGATACCTATGCCCAGACGTGGGCCCCATGGTGACTATGCCATTGGAACCAAGTTATACTTGGTCTATGAGCTCTAATAAGAGTGAAACCTGTCCTGGGCTGCTTTTGTTCCAGTTCAGGGCAGGTCTGGCAGTTGGGCTGGGTTATTCCTATTTGGTGCAGGATCACAACTCCTTTGCACATGGCTGGGCCCAAACTGAAGAGGCATGATGGACAGAAAATGATGGTTTGGGATGCAGCCCGAACAATTGCCAGTGGCTGAGATTATTTCAAGCATTCCACCTAGAATTTTGTACTTGATGCACCAGTAGACGGCAGTACATATTGTGCCACCACAAAAGTGACAAGTGAAAACACCACTCTAACCCAACCACAGCTGATTAGCATGGCAGTTTTAAAAATGCAAATTCCACTTGGTAAAATAAACCTTTTGCCAGGTCTAAAACTTCCATTTTTATACCTATCAGTCACACCTAAACTAGGCCCTAAACATCCATTGGGACAAGATAGAACCATGGTCAGGGACGTTTGAAAATGCCACTTTTAGAGAGTTGGCATTTTCCTAAGTTAAGCTTCTGGTAGCCTTCCAGAGTTAACCCCCAGCCTTCACCGGACAGATTGCTGAGAGGTGTGGACTGCTCCCAGGAAAGGGGACACAAGGGTTGAGACATCCTTCTGAAATTATTGCCTCGGGATGTGCCCACCAACTGCACAAGCTTCCATGGGGCATTCCCTGTCACAAGCAGATGCAACTCAAACTGAGGCATGCCCTTGCCAGTGGAGGGGCTGTTTCAGAACTGGTTTGCAGGGGGAGTTACTCATTACCCTAGGGACACATCAGCAGTGTGCCCAGAGCTCTGACCAGTGAAGAAAGGCTATTTTATGTTGGATTTGGGCAGAGCAGGGCACTGTAGAATTGTTTGAGGCCAAACACACAGGTAACAATGTCAAAATGGAAAGGGTTGTACCTTGGAACACAAAAGCTTTAAGAGGCCCACGTTTCTGCTAAGCCCAGCTGACCAGTTTCAACTAGATTTGCCATGGATCCTGCTGGTAACTTCTGGGTGGGAGATTAATTCCCAGCCCCCAAGTGGTGCTCAAAAAGACCTGGACCTTTGGCCGATATATTGTAAGACTTGACACTTCGAAACGTTTTCTGAACAGTTCACAAAAAAGAACCAGAGGCTGCCTGTAGGAAGTTGGCTCTGTATGTGCTATTTCAAAGTAAGGAATAGCATGCACAGAGTCCAAGGGTTCCCCTTAGAGGTAAAATAGTGGTAAAAATAGATAATACTAATGCTCTATTTTGTGGTAGTGTGGTCGAGCAGTAGGCTTATCCAAGGAGTAGTGTTAAGCATTTGTTGTACATACACATAGACAATAAATGAGGTACACACACTCAGAGACAAATCCAGCCAATAGGTTTTTATATAGAAAAATATCTTTTCTTAGTTTATTTTAAGAACCACAGGTTCAAATTCTACATGTAATATCTCATTCGAAAGGTATTGCAGGTAAGTACTTTAGGAACTTCAAATCATCAAAATTGCATGTATACTTTTCAAGTTATTCACAAATAGCTGTTTTAAAAGTGGACACAGTGCAATTTTCACAGTTCCTAGGGGAGGTAAGTATTTGTTAGGTTAACCAGGTAAGTAAGACACTTACAGGGCTTAGTTCTTGGTCCAAGGTAGCCCACCGTTGGGGGTTCCGAGCAACCCCAAAGTCACCACACCAGCAGCTCAGGGCCGGTCAGGTGCAGAGTTCAAAGTGGTGCCCAAAACACATAGGCTAGAATGGAGAGAAGGGGGTGCCCCGGTTCCGGTCTGCTTGCAGGTAAGTACCCGCGTCTTCGGAGGGCAGACCAGGGGGGTTTTGTAGGGCACCGGGGGGGACACAAGTCCACACAGAAATTTCACCCTCAGCGGCGCGGGGGCGGCCGGGTGCAGTGTAGAAACAAGCGTCGGGTTCGCAATGTTAGTCTATGAGGGATCTCGGGATCTCTTCAGCGCTGCAGGCAGGCAAGGGGGGGGTTCCTCGGGGAAACCTCCACTTGATCAAGGGAGAGGGACTCCTGGGGGTCACTCCTCCGGTGAAAGCCCGGTCCTTCAGGTCCTGGGGGCTGCGGGTGCAGGGTCTCTCCCAGGTGTCGGGACTTAGGATTCAAAGAGTCGCGGTCAGGGGAAGCCTCGGGATTCCCTCTGCAGGCGGCGCTGTGGGGGCTCAGGGGGGACAGGTTTTGGTACTCACAGTCGTAGAGTAGTCCGGGGGTCCTCCCTGAGGTGTTGGTTCTTCACCAGCCGAGTCGGGGTCGCCGGGTGCAGTGTTGCAAGTCTCACGCTTCTTGCGGGGAGCTTGCAGGGTTCTTTAAAGCTGCTGGAAACAAAGTTGCAGCTTTTCTTGGAGCAGGTCCGCTGTCCTCGGGAGTTTCTTGTCTTTTCGAAGCAGGGGCAGTCCTCAGAGGATGTCGAGGTCGCTGGTCCCTTTGGAAGGCGTCGCTGGAGCAGGATCTTTGGAAGGCAGGAGACAGGCCGGTGAGTTTCTGGAGCCAAGGCAGTTGTCGTCTTCTGGTCTTCCGCTGCAGGGGTTTTCAGCTGGGCAGTCCTTCTTCTTGTAGTTGCAGGAATCTAATTTTCTAGGGTTCAGGGTAGCCCTTAAATACTAAATTTAAGGGCGTGTTTAGGTCTGGGGGGTTAGTAGCCAATGGCTACTAGCCCTGAGGGTGGGTACACCCTCTTTGTGCCTCCTCCCAAGGGGAGGGGGTCACAATCCTAACCCTATTGGGGGAATCCTCCATCTGCAAGATGGAGGATTTCTAAAAGTTAGAGTCACTTCAGCTCAGGACACCTTAGGGGCTGTCCTGACTGGTCAGTGACTCCTCCTTGTTTTTCTCATTATCTTCTCCGGCCTTGCCGCCAAAAGTGGGGCCTGGCCGGAGGGGGCGGGCAACTCCACTAGCTGGAGTGTCCTGCTGGGTTGGCACAAAGGAGGTGAGCCTTTGAGGCTCACCGCCAGGTGTGACAATTCCTGCCTGGGGGAGGTGTTAGCATCTCCACCCAGTGCAGGCTTTGTTACTGGCCTCAGAGTGACAAAGGCACTCTCCCCATGGGGCCAGCAACATGTCTCGGTTTGTGGCAGGCTGCTAAAACTAGTCAGCCTACACAGATAGTCGGTTAAGTTTCAGGGGGCACCTCTAAGGTGCCCTCTGTGGTGTATTTTACAATAAAATGTACACTGGCATCAGTGTGCATTTATTGTGCTGAGAAGTTTGATACCAAACTTCCCAGTTTTCAGTGTAGCCATTATGGTGCTGTGGAGTTCGTGTTTGACAGACTCCCAGACCATATACTCTTATGGCTACCCTGCACTTACAATGTCTAAGGTTTTGTTTAGACACTGTAGGGGTACCATGCTCATGCACTGGTACCCTCACCTATGGTATAGTGCACCCTGCCTTAGGGCTGTAAGGCCTGCTAGAGGGGTGTCTTACCTATACTGCATAGGCAGTGAGAGGCTGGCATGGCACCCTGAGGGGAGTGCCATGTCGACTTACTCGTTTTGTTCTCACTAGCACACACAAGCTGGCAAGCAGTGTGTCTGTGCTGAGTGAGAGGTCTCCAGGGTGGCATAAGACATGCTGCAGCCCTTAGAGACCTTCCTTGGCATCAGGGCCCTTGGTACTAGAAGTACCAGTTACAAGGGACTTATCTGGATGCCAGGGTCTGCCAATTGTGGATACAAAAGTACAGGTTAGGGAAAGAACACTGGTGCTGGGGCCTGGTTAGCAGGCCTCAGCACACTTTCAATTGTAAACATAGCATCAGCAAAGGCAAAAAGTCAGGGGGCAACCATGCCAAGGAGGCATTTCCTTACACAACCCCCCCCCAAACGAAAGAGGATGAGACTAACCTTTCCCAAGAGAGTCTTCATTTTCTAAGTGGAAGAACCTGGAAAGGCCATCTGCATTGGCATGGGCAGTCCCAGGTCTGTGTTCCACTATAAAGTCCATTCCCTGTAGGGAGATGGACCACCTCAACAGTTTAGGATTTTCACCTTTCATTTGCATCAGCCATTTGAGAGGTCTGTGGTCAGTTTGAACTAGGAAGTGAGTCCCAAAGAGGTATGGTCTCAGCTTCTTCAGGGACCAAACCACAGCAAAGGCCTCCCTCTCAATGGCACTCCAACGCTGCTCCCTGGGGAGTAACCTCCTGCTAATGAAAGCAACAGGCTGGTCAAGGCCATCATCATTTGTTTGGGACAAAACTGCCCCTATCCCATGTTCAGAGGCATCAGTCTGCACAATGAACTGCTTAGAATAATCTGGAGCTTTGAGAACTGGTGCTGAGCACATTGCCTGTTTCAGGGTGTCAAAGGCCTGTTGGCATTCCACAGTCCAGTTTACTTTCTTGGGCATTTTCTTGGAGGTGAGTTCAGTGAGGGCTGTCACAATGGATCCATATCCCTTCACAAACCTCCTGTAATACCCAGTCAAGCCAAGGAATGCCCTGACTTGAGTCTGGGTTTTTGGAGCTACCCAGTCCAGAATAGTCTGGATCTTGGGTTGCAGTGGCTGAACTTGGCCTCCACCTACAAGGTGTCCCAAGTAAACCACAGTTCCCTGCCCTATCTGGCATTTGGATGCCTTGATAGAGAGGCCTGCAGATTGCAGAGCCTTCAAAACCTTCCTCAGGTGGACCAGGTGATCCTGCCAGGTGGAGCTAAAGACAGCAATATCATCAAGATAAGCTGTGCTAAAGGACTCCAAGCCAGCAAGGACTTGATTCACCAACCTTTGGAAGGTGGCAGGGGCATTCTTTAAACCAAAGGGCATAACAGTAAACTGATAATGCCCATCAGGTGTGGAGAATGCTGTCTTTTCTTTTGCTCCAGGTGCCATTTTTATTTGCCAGTACCCTGCTGTCAAGTCAAAGGTACTTAGAAATTTGGCAGCACCTAATTTATCAATGAGCTCATCAGCTCTTGGAATTGGATGGGCATCTGTCTTGGTGACAGAATTGAGCCCTCTGTAGTCCACACAAAACCTCATCTCTTTCTTTCCATCTTTGGTGTGAGGTTTGGGGACTAAGACCACTGGGCTAGCCCAGGGGCTGTCAGAGCGCTCAATTACTCCCAATTCCAGCATCTTGTGGACTTCCACCTTGATGCTTTCTTTAACATGGTCAGATTGTCTAAAGATTTTGTTCTTGACAGGCATGCTGTCTCCTGTGTCCACATCATGGGTACACAGGTGTGTCTGACCAGGGGTTAAGGAGAAGAGTTCAGGAAACTGTTGTAGGACTCTCCTACAATCAGCTTGCTGTTGGCCAGAGAGGGTGTCTGAGTAGATCACTCCATCTACTGTACCATCTTTTGGGTCTGATGACAGAAGATCAGGGAGAGGTTCACTCTCTGCCTCCTGATCCTCATCTGTTACCATCAACAGATTGACATCAGCCCTGTCGTGGAAGAGCTTAAGGCGGTTTACATGGATCACCCTCTTGGGGCTCCTGCTTGTGCCCAGGTCCACCAAGTAGGTGACCTGACTCTTCCTCTCTAGTACTGGGTAAGGGCCACTCCATTTGTCCTGGAGTGCCCTGGGAGCCACAGGCTCCAGAACCCAGACTTTCTGCCCTGGTTGGAACTCAACCAGTACAGCCTTTTGGTCATACCAAAACTTCTGGAGCTGTTGGCTGGCCTCAAGGTTTTTGGTTGCCTTTTCCATGTACTCTGCCATTCTAGAGCGAAGGCCAAGTACATAGTCCACTATGTCTTGTTTTGGCTCATGGAGAGGTCTCTCCCAGCCTTCTTTAACAAGAGCAAGTGGTCCCCTTACAGGATGACCAAACAGAAGTTCAAAGGGTGAGAATCCTACTCCCTTCTGTGGCACCTCTCTGTAAGCGAAAAGCAGACATGGCAAGAGGACATCCCATCTCCTTTTGAGCTTTTCTGGGAGCCCCATGATCATGCCTTTTAATGTCTTGTTGAACCTCTCAACCAAGCCATTAGTTTGTGGATGGTATGGTGTAGTGAATTTATAAGTCACTCCACACTCATTCCACATGTGCTTTAGGTATGCTGACATGAAGTTGGTACCTCTGTCAGACACCACCTCCTTAGGGAAACCCACTCTGGTAAAGATACCAATGAGGGCCTTGGCTACTGCAGGGGCAGTAGTCGACCTAAGGGGAATAGCTTCAGGATACCTGGTAGCATGATCCACTACTACCAGGATATACATATTTCCTGAGGCTGTGGGAGGTTCTAGTGGACCAACTATGTCCACACCCACTCTTTCAAAGGGAACCCCCACCACTGGAAGTGGAATGAGGGGGGCCTTTGGATGTCCACCTGTCTTACCACTGGCTTGACAGGTGGGGCAAGAGAGGCAAAACTCCTTAACCATGTTGGACATATTGGGCCAGTAGAAGTGGTTGACTAACCTCTCCCACGTCTTGGTTTGTCCCAAATGTCCAGCAAGGGGAATGTCATGGGCCAATGTTAGGATGAACTTCCTGAACAGCTGAGGCACTACCACTCTCCTAGTGGCACCAGGTTTGGGGTCTCTGGCCTCAGTGTACAGGAGCCCATCTTCCCAATAGACCCTATGCGTTCCATTTTTCTTGCCTTTGGACTCTTCAGCAGCTTGCTGCCTAAGGCCTTCAAGAGAGGGACAGGTTTCTTGTCCCTTACACAGCTCCTCCCTTGAGGGTCCCCCTGGGCCTAAGAGCTCAACCTGATAAGGTTCAAGCTCCAAAGGCTCAGTTCCCTCAGTGGGCAGAACTTCTTCCTGAGAAGAGAGGTTCCCTTTCTTTTGCTGTGTTGTAGTTGGTTTCCCAACTGACTTTCCTGTTCTCTTGGTAGGCTGGGCCATTCTTCCAGACTCCAGCTCTACTTGTTCACCCTGTGCCTTGCACTGTGCTCTTGTTTTCACACATACCAGTTCAGGGATACCCAGCATTGCTGCATGGGTTTTTAGCTCTACCTCAGCCCATGCTGAGGACTCCAGGTCATTTCCAAGCAGACAGTCCACTGGGATATTTGAGGAGACCACCACCTGTTTCAGGCCATTGACCCCTCCCCATTCTAAAGTAACCATTGCCATGGGATGTACTTTTCTCTGATTGTCAGCGTTGGTGACTGTGTAAGTTTTTCCAGTCAGGTATTGGCCAGGGGAAACCAGTTTCTCTGTCACCATGGTGACACTGGCACCTGTATCCCTCAGGCCCTCTATTCTAGTCCCATTAATTAAGAGTTGCTGTCTGTATTTTTGCATGTTAGGCGGCCAGACAGCTAGTGTGGCTAAATCCACCCCACCCTCAGAAACTAGAGTAGCTTCAGTGTGGACCCTGATTTGCTCTGGGCACACTGTTGATCCCACTTGGAGACTAGCCATACCAGTGTTACCTGGATGGGAGTTTGGAGTGGAACCTTTCTTGGGACAGGCCTTGTCTCCAGTTTGGTGTCCATGCTGTTTACAGCTATGACACCAGGCCTTTTTGGGATCAAAGTTTTTACCCTTGTACCCATTGCTTTGTGAAGAGGCTCTGGGCCCACCCTCCTGTGCAGGTTTTTGGGGGCCTGTAGAAGACTCTTTACTATTTTTAGTTTTGGTTGTCTCATCACCCTTCCCCTGGGGAGTCTTTGTGACCCCTTTCTTTTGGTCACCCCCTGTTGAAGTCTTGGACACCCTTGTCTTGACCCAATGGTCCGCCTTCTTTCCCAATTCTTGGGGAGAAATTGGTCCTAGGTCTACCAGATGCTGATGCAGTTTATCATTGAAACAATTACTTAACAGGTGTTCTTTCACAAATAAATTGTACAGCCCATCATAATTACTTACACCACTGCCTTGAATCCAACCATCTAGTGTTTTCACTGAGTAGTCAACAAAGTCAACCCAGGTCTGGCTCGAGGATTTTTGAGCCCCCCTGAACCTAATCCTGTACTCCTCAGTGGAGAATCCAAAGCCCTCAATCAGGGTACCCTTCATGAGGTCATAAGATTCTGCATCTGGTCCAGAGAGTGTGAGGAGTCTATCCCTACACTTTCCTGTGAACATTTCCCAAAGGAGAGCACCCCAGTGAGATCTGTTCACTTTTCTGGTTACACAAGCCCTCTCAAAAGCTGTGAACCATTTGGTGATGTCATCACCATCTTCATATTTAGTTACAATCCCTTTAGGGATTTTCAACATGTCAGGAGAATCTCTGACCCTATTTATGTTGCTGCCACCATTGATGGGTCCTAGGCCCATCTCTTGTCTTTCCCTCTCTATGGCTAGGATCTGTCTTTCCAAAGCCAATCTTTTGGCCATCCTGGCTAACTGGATGTCCTCTTCACTGGAGTTATCCTCAGTGATTTCAGAGGTGTTGGTCTCTCCTGTGAGGGAACCAGCATCTCTGACTATTATTTTTGGAGTCAGGGTTTGAGAGACCCTGTTCTCCCTAGATAGGACTGGTAGGGGGGAATTGTCCTCCAAGTCACTATCCTCTTCCTCTGAGTTGCCACCCTCAGAGGGGTTGGCCTTTTCAAACTCTGCCAAAAGCTCCTGGAGCTGTATTTTGGTAGGTTTGGGGCCCATTGTTATTTTCTTTATTTTACAGAGTGACCTTAGCTCCCTCATCTTAAGATGGAGGTAAGGTGTGGTGTCGAGTTCCACCACAGTCACATCTGTGCTAGACATTTTGCTTCTAAAAGTTGGAATACTTTTTAAGAATCTACAACTGGTTCTAGAATCTAATTCAAACTTTTACAAACTTTTAAACTCTAAAAGAAATGCTAAACAGGGACTTAACACACAAGGCCCTAGCAGGACTTTTAAGAATTTAGAAAACTTTTCAAATTGCAAAAATCAATTTCTAATGACAATTTTGGAATTTGTCGTGTGATCAGGTATTGGCTGAGTAGTCCAGCAAATGCAAAGTCTTGTACCCCACCGCTGATCCACCAATGTAGGAAGTTGGCTCTGTATGTGCTATTTCAAAGTAAGGAATAGCATGCACAGAGTCCAAGGGTTCCCCTTAGAGGTAAAATAGTGGTAAAAATAGATAATACTAATGCTCTATTTTGTGGTAGTGTGGTCGAGCAGTAGGCTTATCCAAGGAGTAGTGTTAAGCATTTGTTGTACATACACATAGACAATAAATGAGGTACACACACTCAGAGACAAATCCAGCCAATAGGTTTTTATATAGAAAAATATATTTTCTTAGTTTATTTTAAGAACCACAGGTTCAAATTCTACATGTAATATCTCATTCGAAAGGTATTGCAGGTAAGTACTTTAGGAACTTCAAATCATCAAAATTGCATGTATACTTTTCAAGTTATTCACAAATAGCTGTTTTAAAAGTGGACACTTAGTGCAATTTTCACAGTTCCTAGGGGAGGTAAGTATTTGTTAGGTTAACCAGGTAAGTAAGACACTTACAGGGCTTAGTTCTTGGTCCAAGGTAGCCCACCGTTGGGGGTTCCGAGCAACCCCAAAGTCACCACACCAGCAGCTCAGGGCCGGTCAGGTGCAGAGTTCAAAGTGGTGCCCAAAACACATAGGCTAGAATGGAGAGAAGGGGGTGCCCCGGTTCCGGTCTGCTTGCAGGTAAGTACCCGCGTCTTCGGAAGGCAGACCAGGGGCGTTTTGTAGGGCACCGGGGGGGACACAAGTCCACACAGAAATTTCACCCTCAGCGGCGCGGGGGCGGCCGGGTGCAGTGTAGAAACAAGCGTCGGGTTCGCAATGTTAGTCTATGAGGGATCTCGGGATCTCTTCAGCGCTGCAGGCAGGCAAGGGGGGGGTTCCTCGGGGAAACCTCCACTTGATCAAGGGAGAGGGACTCCTGGGGGTCACTCCTCCGGTGAAAGCCCGGTCCTTCAGGTCCTGGGGGCTGCGGGTGCAGGGTCTCTCCCAGGTGTCGGGACTTAGGATTCAAAGAGTCGCGGTCAGGGGAAGCCTCGGGATTCCCTCTGCAGGCGGCGCTGTGGGGGCTCAGGGGGGACAGGTTTTGGTACTCACAGTCGTAGAGTAGTCCGGGGGTCCTCCCTGAGGTGTTGGTTCTCCACCAGCCGAGTCGGGGTCGCCGGGTGCAGTGTTGCAAGTCTCACGCTTCTTGCGGGGAGCTTGCAGGGTTCTTTAAAGCTGCTGGAAACAAAGTTGCAGCTTTTCTTGGAGCAGGTCCGCTGTCCTCGGGAGTTTCTTGTCTTTTCGAAGCAGGGGCAGTCCTCAGAGGATGTCGAGGTCGCTGGTCCCTTTGGAAGGCGTCGCTGGAGCAGGATCTTTGGAAGGCAGGAGACAGGCCGGTGAGTTTCTGGAGCCAAGGCAGTTGTCGTCTTCTGGTCTTCCGCTGCAGGGGTTTTCAGCTGGGCAGTCCTTCTTCTTGTAGTTGCAGGAATCTAATTTTCTAGGGTTCAGGGTAGCCCTTAAATACTAAATTTAAGGGCGTGTTTAGGTCTGGGGGGTTAGTAGCCAATGGCTACTAGCCCTGAGGGTGGGTACACCCTCTTTGTGCCTCCTCCCAAGGGGAGGGGGTCACAATCCTAACCCTATTGGGGGAATCCTCCATCTGCAAGATGGAGGATTTCTAAAAGTTAGAGTCACTTCAGCTCAGGACACCTTAGGGGCTGTCCTGACTGGTCAGTGACTCCTCCTTGTTTTTCTCATTATCTTCTCCGGCCTTGCCGCCAAAAGTGGGGCCTGGCCGGAGGGGGCGGGCAACTCCACTAGCTGGAGTGTCCTGCTGGGTTGGCACAAAGGAGGTGAGCCTTTGAGGCTCACCGCCAGGTGTGACAATTCCTGCCTGGGGGAGGTGTTAGCATCTCCACCCAGTGCAGGCTTTGTTACTGGCCTCAGAGTGACAAAGGCACTCTCCCCATGGGGCCAGCAACATGTCTCGGTTTGTGGCAGGCTGCTAAAACTAGTCAGCCTACACAGATAGTCGGTTAAGTTTCAGGGGGCACCTCTAAGGTGCCCTCTGTGGTGTATTTTACAATAAAATGTACACTGGCATCAGTGTGCATTTATTGTGCTGAGAAGTTTGATACCAAACTTCCCAGTTTTCAGTGTAGCCATTATGGTGCTGTGGAGTTCGTGTTTGACAGACTCCCAGACCATATACTCTTATGGCTACCCTGCACTTACAATGTCTAAGGTTTTGTTTAGACACTGTAGGGGTACCATGCTCATGCACTGGTACCCTCACCTATGGTATAGTGCACCCTGCCTTAGGGCTGTAAGGCCTGCTAGAGGGGTGTCTTACCTATACTGCATAGGCAGTGAGAGGCTGGCATGGCACCCTGAGGGGAGTGCCATGTCGACTTACTCGTTTTGTTCTCACTAGCACACACAAGCTGGCAAGCAGTGTGTCTGTGCTGAGTGAGAGGTCTCCAGGGTGGCATAAGACATGCTGCAGCCCTTAGAGACCTTCCTTGGCATCAGGGCCCTTGGTACTAGAAGTACCAGTTACAAGGGACTTATCTGGATGCCAGGGTCTGCCAATTGTGGATACAAAAGTACAGGTTAGGGAAAGAACACTGGTGCTGGGGCCTGGTTAGCAGGCCTCAGCACACTTTCAATTGTAAACATAGCATCAGCAAAGGCAAAAAATCAGGGGGCAACCATGCCAAGGAGGCATTTCCTTACACTGCCTCCTAACCGCAGACGTAAAAGTGCCGGTCAAATTCGACTTGCTGGTTTAACCTCCTGAAAGAATCCTGACTTCGATAAAAGTTTCTAAGCCCAAATGTTGAGGATTTCAGCAGGACCAATTTCAACCAGCACTCCGCCGTCGACTACACCTTCTTAGGCCCAAACATTAGGCTTTGCCCACTTGGAATTTTCCCTCCATCAATGTCGAAAGCCTCAAACTTCCCACCAGTGAAGAGGATCCTGCTAACAGCCTGTTCTGCAGCCAGCTGCCATCGATGAGAACCTCTTTGGATCCAGCTGGCACTCTGACCTGCCAACGATCTAGACAATGCTGAAAAAGAAATCTAAATGTCCAATTAAATCTTCTTACCCAGTGTTCCATAACACACTGTGGTCAGACCTCACCATCTTATGGACATTGAATTTGGCTAGTGCAATATTAATGCAGCACTAGCAAATGCAGACTGCCGGGTTTCATTTAAGATGAAAATGTCATATTAGAGTATGAGATAATAAGATTGTAAATTTGAATTCTGTGAACACAGAAGCAATTTGATTAAGGCAATCAGAAAGAACAGTTTGTACTAACAACTATCCTTCCATGCCATGTGTTTCCAAGTCCAAAATACCAAATTTTGTGCCTCACATTTGTCAGCATGATGGAGCTTTCACCTAGGAAACAGGTGAAATATGTTGTTGGCATGGTCTCCTCAATCAATTTTTGCCAACACAACTGCTAGTTGACCATGAGACCAGTCCCTTGTGTCTTAAAGTGATAGTCATTTTCCCCTCCTCTGAAAATCTATACTCAACCATTCTCTTCCTCAATAGTACTAGCCTACCTCACTATCACCTGTCCTTATTGCTAATGCTTGATTCATTATTGGCTAGAAGATGCAGAGTGCCAGGTTTAATGTAGGATGAAAATGTCACATTAGAGTATGAGATAATAAGATTGTAAATTTGAATTCTGTGAACACAAAAGCAATTTGACTAAGGCAGTCAGAAAACAAGTACCCTTCCATACAAGGGCCCTCATTACAACCCTGGCAGTAAATGCCGCCTACCGCCGTGCTGAAGGCCTCCAACATACCGTGAGCGGGTATTATGACCCACACATAGAATACTGCCACAATACAGACACCCATACAAGTCCGCCAGACCAAAGGTCAGTGATAAACTGGCGATTGCAAAAACCACACCGTTACGCCAAAAGGAATACGCGCACAGTATCACGATCCGCGAATCAACGCAGCTGTCTTTCAACCTCGGTAAACCATTGGTGGTACACACTGCTGTGCTCAAAATACACACACTCAAACAAAACTACACCACATTGGACAATTCAAAATACACACACCTGACACAGACACACACACCACACCCACACACTCATACCACTATAAAACACACACCCACATTACCCACAACCCCTTACAGTGAAAAAAAAGATAGCCAACTGTGAGAGACAACCCAGGAGCACCCAGTCAATCAGAGGCACAGAACACTATCACCCATACACCATTTATGCACATCACAGCATACACCACAACACATCACCCCACACATCACCCTACACATCCTCACACATATCACTCACACCACATCCATGGCACCCCAAAGACACCCCAGGTTTTCTGAGGAGGGGCTAAGGGTCATGGTGGAGGAAATCATCCGGGTAGAGCCACACCTATTCGGATCACAGGTGCAGCAGCCGTCCATTGCAAGGAAGATGGAGCTATGGCGGAGAATCGTGGACAGGGTCAACGCCATGGGACAGCACCCAAGGACCAGGGATGACATCAGGAAGAGGTGGAACGACCTACGGGGGAAGGTATGTTCCGTGGTTTCAAGACACCAGATTGCTGTACAGAGGACTGGCGGTGGACCCCCACCTCCTCCCCCACAGCTAACAACATGGGAGGAGTAAGTCTTGGCGATCATGCATCCTAAGGGCCTTGCAGGAGTAGCAGGAGGACTGGACTCTGGTAAGTCAAATCATTACTATTATATCCCTCACCCTACCTGCATGCCATCACAAACTCCTACCCCTACTCTCACCCCATCACTCAACCACCTCACATATACCCCACTATCACAACCCACCCATCCCAATACCAAGCCCTGCATGCAACAACAATGCATGGACACCCATCACAGACCTGCATGGACACCCATCACCTCAGCAGGCCCAATAGAGAGAATCGACCAGCCCACGAAATCACCACTCACAGAAGGCCAAGCTGACAGGGAAAGCACAATCATAGAGGGAAATACACCCATGCACAAGATGGCACACGCAGATACATTAACAATGCATTTGCATCCCAACAGGACCCTTACCCAATGTCACCGGAGAGGAGGTGCCAGCTACATCCAGCCCCACCCCGAAGAGGACCACAGTGATGACAGAAGCTCTGCAAGCCTGGATCTGGATGACCAACCTGGCCCATCAGGGACCTCTGGACAGTCGGTTCCCCTGCCACAATCCCAACCCACCACAGACCCTCCCCCTCAGGAAACACCAGCACAGCACCCATCCATCGGCCCATACCTCTGTCCCCAGGGCACGTCAATCAGCAGTGTGTCCACCACTACAGGGAACCCAGGCAACCCCACAAACACAGGACAATCAGGGACCTTGGGTCAGTGGCATTGGGCACATGGTTCAGGGGACAGAGGCACAGGACAACAGGGAAGCTGGGAGGACTGCTGTGTGACAGGGGGAGGACAGGCCAAGGGAACCGACCCTCCACGAGGCACTCTCAAACATCCTGGGAGCATACCACCATTCCCAGGAGAACCTGGGCACGGTACTGGCTAAATTGCTGAAGACCCAGCGGCTGCAGGGGTGCTGGCTGACATGGGCAAGACCATGAGGGAGGCAGTGGCACACCACTGGGCACCTGACACTAGCCACACCGAGGAATAGCCTTCCACCTCTGCCGGCGCTAGTGGACAGGAGGCCCCACCACAGGACCAACAGGCCACCAGCACCACAACCCCTGCAGAAGGAGAACCAACCCGCAAACGGTCCCTGCGATCCAGGCAGAAGACAGAGAACATTAGCAAGACTCCCGACAGGAAATAAGACTCTCCTGATTGTCACCGTTTTGTCCCACTCTGTCACCCTGTCCACCTTGAACTGCCATTATTCCCCTTCCTATGCCCCATTGGACAATGCACCTGTGATACCAAGAGACTGGACTCTAACTGGACAATCCTCCACCATCACCCCAGCCCCTTGCACATACCCCCATACTTATTGGTACAAAAATAAACACCCTTGAAACAAATACCATACTGGAGTCAGTGTAATGATTACAAAAATGTATTAGTACAACATTAACAAAGCATTGCAACGTATATGTTCAGTGAAATATACTACAGGATGACCTTTGGTGGGCAGCAGTACATATAGCAGGAGTCAGAATGGGGCACACAGATCTGAAAATTAGGGAATCAAAAGGCTACAGTCAGTGTCCATAGACACAGGGTAAGAGGCTGCCATGTACAATGTCCAAAAGATTACTGAAAAGTAAAGTTGAGTTACAGTCTCTTACCTGTGTGTCACTGGAAGTACTGCTGAATAATGTTAGTTCTGTTGTCCACATCTTCTTCATCTGCCTCCTCTTCCTCACTGTCCACAGGCTCCACCGCTGCCACAAGACCATCTCCAGGCTCATCCTCCTGCAGAAAAGGCACCTGATGTCTCAAGGCCAGGTTGTGCAACATACAGGATGCCACGATGATCTGGCAGACCTTCTTCGGTGAGTAGTATAGGGATCCATCTGTCAGATGGAGGCACCGGATCCTGGTCTTCAGGAGGCTGAAGGTCCTTTGAATAACCCTCCTTGTACGCCCATGTGCCTCACTGTAACGTTCCTGTGCCCTTGTCGTGGCATTCCTCACTGGGGTCAGTAGCCATGAGAGGTTGGGGTAACCAGAGTCACCTGTAAATATCGAGGGACAACTGTTAGACACACACTAACCCTTAGGGACAACTCCATGCCCAGACTACTTATACTGGATGGGGACCTTGGGCTCACCTATTAGCCACACCCGGTGCCTCTGGAGTTGACCCATCACATAAGGGATGCTGCTATTCCTCAAGATATAGGCATCATGCACAGAGCCAGGGTATTTGGCATTCACATGGAAGATGTACTGGTCCACCAAACACACCATCTGCACATTCATCGAGTGATAGCTTTTTCTATTCCTGTAAACCTGTTCATTTCTCAGGGGGGGAACAAATGCCATATGTGTACCATCAATGGCACCAATGATGTTGGGGATATGTCCCAGGGCATAGAAGTCAGCTTTCACTGTGGCCAAATCATCCACGTGGGGGAACACAATGTAGCTGCTCATGTGTTTCAGCAGGGCAGACAACACTCTGGAAAACGCGTTGGAGAACATTGGCTGAGACATTCCTGATGCCATGGCCATTGTAGTTTGAAAGGAACCACTTGCCAGGAAATGCAGCACTGACAGAACCTGCACTAGAGGGGATATTCCTGTGGGCTGGTGGGTAGCTGACATCAGGTCTGGCTCCAATTGGGCACACAGTTCTTGAATTGTGGCACAATCAAGTCTGTATGTGAGGCTAATGTGTCTGTCCTCCAATGTGAACAGGTCCACCAGGGGTCTGTACAACAGAGGATACCGCCATCTCATCATCTGCCTCAGCGGTTGTAGCCTATGGAGGAGAACGGTGAGCAGAAGGTCATATTTTCACATAGAATGCACAACTGTTGCTGAATTTAGGTCACACAAGCAGTATGTGAAGTCGAGAGTCAGTTAATGGGCCAATGTCTGCTGTGATGCAGTTAGGTGCTATGCCATGTGCCCCCCTGAAATGGCGGCTGCCTGACCTGTGAGGAGGAATAAGTGGAAATGAGGTAAGTGCGCTGGCGTTGTGCGCCATCGCAGTAGGCGGTCGATGACCGCAGCACAACTTTGCATTGGTTATCATTGGACCCTATGGGTTCCAGGAGCCAATGGTGATGTACCTCGGCGGTGATGGTACGCACCACCGTGGACGTCACAGCCATTTTCTAACTATTCTCTCACTTGCTACCTGACCGTCAACAGGATAGGACCTACACTGCAAGTGCTGCTGTGACCTGAGTCCAGAAGCGACAATGGCTACCGTTTCTGGGGAAAGGGCCCCTGCCTTCACTGCTGAGGAGTTGGAGAACCTGGTGGATGGGGTCCTAACCCAGTACACATTACTCTACGATCCTCCAGACAAACAGGTGAGTTCACTGTGAGCAAGATGTGTGGGCAATGCATGTTTAGAGTGTTGTGGATGTAAGCCGCATGTTGGGGGGTTCTGATGCGTCCTGGCATGAGTGCTGCATAAGAGGTGGTCAGTGTATGTGCGTCAGGGCATGGGTGGGAACTGGGGGCAATGAGTATGCTGGTCCAGACGGGTGAGTAATTTCCTTTTCTGCTGTAGTTTTCCTCTAGGTCAGCGCCCACCAGAAAAAGGGTATTTGGCGTGCCATCGCCAAGGAGGTGCGGACTTTGGGGGTCTATCACAGGCGGAGCACCCACTGCCGCAAGAGATGGGAGGACCTGTGCCGCTGGACCAACAAAACAGCAGAGGCCCAGCTGGGGCTGGCCTCCCAACGTGGAAGGGGTGCCCATCGCACCATGACCCCCCTGATGTTTCGCATCCTGGCGGTGGCCTATCCGGAGTTGGCTGGGCGCTTGAGGGCATCACAGCAGCCACAAGGGGGTGAATACAGATTCTGAATCCTAACATTGCGCACTTTAGAAGCCAGCTGGGTGTGGGATATGGGCTGTGGGTGCCCCTAGGCCAGGGCCATTATGGCAGGGTAAGTTCCTTGTGTGCAGGCTCTGAAGCACTCCAAACCCAATGGTGTTAGTGGGCATCTACTACTGGGCAGGGTCCTGTGGGTGTCAGGTGTGCAGATGCTAGCGTTAGGCATTGTACCCTAAGGGCTTGTGACTACCTTAGTGACTGGTTGGGCATGGCCTAGTGCATAGGGCAGCTCCCTGTGTGTTGTGTACGCCAACAGTAGTGTTGTTACTGGCACTGACCAAATGTATCCTCTGTCTCTCCCCCCCTTTTTGTTTTGTCACCCTGTCCTTGTGTGCATTAGCATCATCTGGCGGAGAAGCAGAGGCACTGGCGATGGAGGGAGCTGCATCCCACATGGCCCATGAGGCCGAATCCACCAAGGGTGAAGGCACCAGTGGGACGGAGGGCGAGGAGAGCACCACGACGGGTACAGGAGGAGAGACCAGTGACAGCGACTCCTCCTTCGATGGAAGCTCCCTGATGGTGGCGGACACCTCTGTGCCCACCCCAACAACAGGCACAGCCGCCGACCCACCCCACCAGCCCCTCAGCGTGTTTCCCGTGCCCGCTCACCCAGGAGGGTGGGTTTCTCCTTCGCCCCAGGCACCTCAGGCCCTGCCCCAGTCAGCCCTGCTGCCCTCAGTGAGGAGGCTATAGACCTCCTAAGATCCCTCACTGTTGGGCAGTCAACCATTCTGAATGCCATCCAGGGTGTCAAGAGGCATTTGCAACAAACAAATGTATACCTGGAGGGCATTCATTCTGGCGTGGCGGCCCAACAGAGAGTATTTCAGGCTCCGGCCTCAGCGCTGATGGCAGCCATTGTCCCAGTGTCTAGCCTCCCCCCTCCAACTTCCTCTACCCAGTCCCAATCCCCTCAACCCCAGCCTATCCCAAGCACACCTTCAGACCAACAATCACCCAAATCAACACACAGAAGTGGCTCAGGCAAACATACGCACCACACTTCATCACACAGGCACTCACACAAGCACCATCCCCATGCAGACACACCAACATCCACTGCCTCCACTGTGTCCCCCTACTCCTCCTCATCCACCCCCTCCCAGTATTGTGTCCACTCACACCTGCATGCACTACATCCTCATCCACTACATCCATCACTAGCACGCCCATCACAACACACCCCTCACGAGCAGTCACCACCCCCACAACCATGCACACGTCCCGTGTCCTCTTCCAGTGTGTCTGTGACCCCTCCTCCCAAAGTACACAAGCGCAAGCACCCACCCACCCAACAGCCATCCACCTCACAACAGCATCCAGCCCATGCACCTTCACCCACACTCAGCAGATGTACACATCCTAAAACCATTCCCACTCCCAAACCCTCTCCATCTTCCCATCCCAGTGTGTCTAAAAAACTGTTCCTTGCAAACTTTGACCTCTTCCCTACGCCTCCTCCCGTTTTTCCCCTCGGGCCAGGGTATCTAGATCCCAGGCCAGCACCTCAGCCACCAAGTCAGCGTCCGCTGTGGTACCTGCAAGTCCCAGGGGATCAAAGGGGTCACCCATCAGGGCTGCCAGTGTGCCACCGACCCCTGCAAAGGACCAACGCATTCCACCTCCTGCCTAGGTGAAGAAGGTGCCAGCATGCAGCACAGCCAAGAAGCACGACCCACCTAGCAAGGCCTCCTCCAAAACTGCATCTGCCAGTGCCAAGGTCCCAGCAGCGTCTGCCAAGGTGGGGAAGAACACCCAAGGCAAGGCACTTCAAGCCTCGGAGCCTCCAGGTGAGGGACTGGTGCCCACCATCAGTACTGACAGCCCAGCAACCTGTACAGCGGAAAGCACCGCCGCAGGCACCGCCACCTGCACCGCCATCTGCACCACCACCTACCCGCCACCTGCACTGCTGCTGCCACAACAACAGTCAGCAGCATCATCCCCAGTGGGCAGCTGTCCGAGGCTGCAGGAGACAGGCCTGGTGTCTCCCTCCACTTCTACCAGCACATGCACCTCAGCCAGCACCGGCAGCACCTCCGCCACAGACACCACCGCAAGCACCGCCACCTTCACCGCCATCTGCACCGCCACATGCCCAGCCGGTACCACTACATCTGTCATCAACAGCATCCCCAGTGGGCAGCCGTCCGGGGATGCAGGAGGCAGCCTGGACCCTCCACCCACCATTTGAAGCACCACCACCAGCACCGGCACTACCAGCAGTTTGCAGCCTAAGTCGTCGCAGGATGGAGTCTGACTCTGCCTCCATGGAGTATTATGCTACATATTCCCTGCACATCTCGTGCCTCAGAAACCCAGTTGAGGGAATTGGAACCAGTGGAGATATGCATCCACTATCACTTTCCGTAGCAGGATGAAGCAGACGGGACACAAGGCCACCTCCAGGACCAGTGGAAGAAGGCATCCATTTGAGAGACTGTGGCTTTGCACTCCCCTGGACCAAGCAGTGGGCAAACTACCCACTTGAGAGACTGTGGCTTTGCACTCCCCAGAAGCAAGCAGTGTGCAAACCACCCACTTGAGAGACTTGAGAGACTGTGGCTTTGCACTCCCCAGGACCAAGCAGTGGGCAAACCACCCACTTGTGAGACTGTGGCTTTGCACTCCCCAGGAGCAAGCAGTGGGCAAACCACCCACTTGAGAGACTTGAGGGACTGTGGATTTGCACTCCCCAGGAGCAAGCAGTGGGCAAACCACCCACTTGAGAGACTTGAGAGACTGTGGCTTTGCACTCCCCAGGACCAAGCAGTCGGCAAACCACCCATTTGAGAGACTTGAGAGACTATGGCTTTGCACTCTCCAGGACCAAGCAGTGGGCAAACCACCCACTTGTGAGACTGTGGCTTTGCACTCCACAGGAGCAAGCAGTGGGCAAACCACCCACTTGAGAGACTTGAGAGACTGTGGCTTTTCACTCCCCAGGAGCAAGCAGTGGGCAAACCACCCACTTGAGAGACTTGAGAGACTGTGGCTTTGCACTACCCAGGACATCGCTGTGGGCATGTTGCCCCCTCCAGGAGCCGTGGCGTAGTATCACTTCCGGCTGAGATGCCCCCCTCCACATCCCCCTCAAGGTGCCTGTGTGTTTTTGACCTGATGCCCCTGCAGTGTTGTCTCCGTTTTGAGCCAGGAGTCGAGTGTGGGCTTCGCCCATGTTTTTTTGCCCACTGGGCCATGAACATTTGCAAAGGACAGTGTACGGCCTTCTGTACGTATTGTAAATATTTGTATATACTGTTGTTTACAATCGTTAACTTTATCTGCATATTTCTAAATATCACTATTTGCACTCAATTCCCTTTGTCCTTGCGTTCTTCCAGGTGGTTACGGGGTATAAATGTACTGTTGATGCATGTGTTTGTGCGTATGGTGTTGTGGGTGAGGGTGTGGATGGGGGTGTTGCGTGTGAGTGTAATTCTCTTTTTTCTTCCCCTCTCTCCTGGGTGCTAGGTGCAGTACTCACTGTGGTCGTTGCCGCCGCCTTCTTTGGCGTTCCTGGTGTATTAGCAGATACACCAGCATCGGCAGGACCTGTAGTTCGGGCTACATGGGTCCTGGTTCTTTTTTGAATGTTGAAAGGTGAGTGGTTCCCCTTCTGGGTACTGTTTCCACCGTGCTTTTGATGGCGTTGGTACCTGCCCGGAAAAGCTGTCAGATTGGTTGGTTGTGATAGGGTGGGCGGTACATTGTCTTCCGCCTGTCTGTTGGTGGTGACCGCTGCGGTGTTTGTTGCTACTGCCGTGGCAGTCGGAGTGTTAAAGTGGCTGTCTGTGTTGGCGGTTTCCGCCGTGGTCGTGATCCCATTTTGTTTACCGCCGGCCTGTTGGCTGTATTACCGCCGCTTTATCACCGACCGCCCGGGTTGTAATGAGGGACTATGGGGGTCATTCCAACCCTGGCGGTCATCGACCGCCAGGGTGGATGACCACGGAAGCACCGCCAACAGGCTGGCGGTGCTTCCCTGCCCATTCTGACCGCGGCGGTAAAGCCGCGGTCAGAAAAGGGGATCCAGCGGTTTCCCGACGGATTTCCCCTGTCTGGGCTGAATCTCCATGGCGGCGCTGCAAGCAGCGCCGCCATGGAGATTCCGACCCCCTTCCCGCCACCCTGTTTCTGGCGTTTTTATCGCCAGGAACAGGATGGCGGGAACGGGTGTCGTGGGGCCCCTGGGGGCCCCTGCACTGCCCATGCCACTGGCATGGGCAGTGCAGGGGCCCCCTAACAGGGCCCCAGCATGATTTTCACTGTCTGCTTAGCAGACAGTGAAAATCGCGACGGGTGCAACTGCACCCGTCGCACCCCTGCAACACCGCCGGCTCCATTCGGAGCCGGCTTCTGGGTTGCAGGGCCTTTCCCGCTGGGCCGGCGGGCGGTCCCTTGGCGGGCACCCGCCGGCCCAGCGGGAAAGCCAGAATTGCCTCCGCGGTCTTTTGACCGCAGCGGCCAATTGGCGGTTTCCGCTTGGCGGGCGGCACCCGCCATCCGCCAATCTCGGAATGACCCCCTATGTGTTTCCAAATCCAAAAAAACAAATTTTCTGCCTCACATTTGTCAGCATGATGGAAACAGGTGAAATGTGTTGTTGGTATGGTCTCCCTAGTTAATTTTTGCCAACCCAGCAACTGCTAGTTGACCATTGGACCAGTGCCTTGTGTCTTAAGGTATCATTTTGCCCCTTCTCTAAAAACCTTTACTCAACCCTTCTCTTCTTCAACAATATTAGCCTACCTCACTATCACCTATCCCTCTTATTGCTAATGCTTGATTCATTATTGCCTTTTGGCACCAATAATCATACTATTCTCCTCATAAGTAGCCTGCTAAGGTATATTGTTCATGAGTGAGCCCTTCATTGATCACAATTAACCCATTTGCATTTGCCACTATGTTTCAGATTTTTTTCTTTCTAATGTTGAGCCCATCAAGGTTCCTATCTTTTACATTTTGTTTCATTTTTCCCTCCTTCACATGACTTATTAATTCATTTGGATTTGATTTTTTAAATATGCTGGCGATACCCATATTCTTCTTCACTTGAATTGTTACATGGTAATAGTAACGAATTTGTTTTGCTACTGCATGTCGTTCTTCCACATTGGATCAGCACAAATTGCCTTATATTGAACTCTAACAAGACTGGCATATGATCATGGGTTACCCATAACTCAACGAGGTATGGACTTCTAATTTTTGAACATCAACATGGGCTCTCTTCCAGTCCTCATATCACTGATAAAGAATATGTTTTCTACCTGATCAAGACCTTTGTACCCATGTCGAAACAGTGTCATTTCTTTCTAAGTTCTATGTAAAGTCCCCTAGTGCTCAGCATTTGCAAATTGGAGATTAACTGAGTTGTCTCCTCTGTAATAAAAGAAAGGCTGATAAATTTTTTGTAATTTGTACATGGTGGAGAATGTTTCATTTACAGTGCAAAGGTTTTAACCTTCTAAGAATCACATAAATAGACTGGGCATTGATAGCCAGATAATTTTCATGTAGGCAACATGCTCTATGCATTGAATCACAAGACGTGGTAGAATAGTATAGGTTGATTTTGTTTTTTACCTTGTGTTCATTTTCCCCATAATTGTGCTTTTAATAGGGGTGGCATCTTTTTGTGGATTTTCTTCCCTCGTCCTCTTCCCCCTTCTTTTGCACTAACCAACTAAGGTGGCAAACGTGAAAGCCTTTTTCGCACTCCTTCATCGTCGAACCCTTTACAAAGTAAACTGATTGTTGTGAGTTGCTATTTATACAAGTCTTTTTTTGAAGGCACAAGGCTTATGCTTAAGTCATGATAAAATCTCAGAGTGGTGACAACCATTGTGTAGGTTACCCTCCCTTTAATTTTCATACAAGTGATCTGATTGACACTGTCTCGGGGTCAGTAATGAGCTGTATGCCGGTGGAAGGTTTAGAGGAATCCTTAGACTAACCAATAAAGACAATATCAGTACAGCAAATTCTGAGTTTCATCTTCTGAGTTACAGAAAAGTGATCCTCCATTATGACTAATTTCAAGCATGCAGACTACAGCAAAAAAGTAACTTGTTGCAAACTATCTATATATTTTCTAAGCCACTAACACAACTCTGTTGACTATGGCCATGAGAGGTTTGCATACAAGCTGTAGAAGCAGGTTCTAACTTTTACGCTAGCCTGTATTTCCCACTAAAATTGTGAATGGATGTGTGTTAACTGCTACTTAAAAGAGACAGCCAATTAGATCTATTAATCTTGAGAATGAGCTCTCACACATTTAATCCGTTGGTCGCCAAGGACGTAATGGTTACGTCCTTGGGCTGCGGTGCTGAAGCGCCAAGGACGGAACCATTACGTCCTGGGACATAAGCCTCCCACCCACCCCACAGGGCAGAGATGGAAAGGGAATCACTTTCCCTTCTACCACCGACCCCCCCCTGTCTAGTGGAATCACTCACGGACATCATCAGAGCATGCCTTTCGCACTGGAAGCCATTTGCTTCCAGCACGTCGAGGGAGAAGGAGGTAAGTTTCTCCTTCGGCTGGAGGGATTGCAACGCAAGGGGCCTTGGGGAAAAGGAAAGGGTTTTCCTTTGCCTCAATGTCTCTTTCAGCATTCTTGCTGCTCGATCACAATGCGATCGGGCAGCAGGAATGCCCACTAGACACAGGGATTTGTTTTTCGTCAATTTCACTACCGGGAGCGGCCCCTTAGGCAAGGATCACTCCCCTTAGGGGGGCATATTTATTATCGCCGTTTCTGTCTAGGCTGCAGATAGGACTCTTATTTTTAGGCCGATCTGCCCCCAAGAGGAGCAGAAGCCACTGGAAGCCAGGGATTGTATTTTCTGTGTATTTATTTTAGTGGGGGCGGCCCCTTTGGCAAGGTCTCCACCCCAAAAGGGGCAAAGCACTGTTGTCAGTTCTGCCCCCTTTGGAGCAGATCAGCCTAATTATTTTAGGCCAATCTGCTCCCAAGGGGGGCAGAATCCACTTAGAGCAAGAGCTCTTATGTGTGTGTGTGCTTTGTGTGGGGGGGCAGCCCCTTGGGCAAGGGGTGCCCCCCCAAGGGGGCAATATATTTTATGCCATTTCTGCCCCCCTTCAGGCCAGATTGGCCTTTTATTTAGGTCCATCTGCAGAAGCCACTTGAAAGCAGGTACTGGTTTTTTGTGGGGTGTGGGCCCTTGGACAAGGGTTGCCCCCAAAGGAGGCAAAGCACTGTTGGGCAGGTCTGACCCCCCTTGGTGGCAGATAGGCCTATTGTTTTTAGGCCCATCTGCCCCTGAGGGGGCAGAAGCCATTTTGCGCCAAGGATCTTGTGTGTGTGTGTTTTGTGGGGGAGTGGCCCTTTGGGCAAGGGTTGCTCCCCAAGGGAGAGCCAACATTAATTACCACATTTCTGCCCGCCTTGGGGGCAGATTGGCCTATTATGTTAGGGCTGAGAAATGACAATGACACCAGGGATTGTTTACTTTGTTTTTTTGGGTGGTGGGGTGGCCCCTTGGGTAAGAATCAACGCCCCAAAGGGGGTACAGCACTGTAGGCCATTGCTGCCCCCCTTTGGGGGCCGATCGGCCTATTTGTTTTAGGCCCATCTGCCCCCAAGGGGGTCAGAAGCCACTAACGCACCTGGGGAAAATTCTAAATGTTTGGTGGCGGGGGCTTTGTTGACTAGTAAAGTATTTGCATTTGTGATTATAATATTTTATTTCTCCTTTTTGCTTAGTTCAAAGCTCTTGCTTCCTTTGCTGTGACTCCTTACGGTTTTGGCAGTGATTGACCAGCAAATTGCGTAGTTGCATGTTTTAGGTAAGAAATATACAATTTACTCCAAATGACTATTGATGCGATGCATGAATGACATTTTGTAAGTGATATACTAAATGCAGGATTGTGTGTGAAATAGTCCTTAGATTGGTGCATGATGATATTTGTGTTGTCCTATGTGTAATTTTCTTTTCCTTTTTCTTTTAGTGGGATATCATTGGTGATTGCTGTGGCTGTGCAGAGTAGTTCCTGGTGAGTCTAGCTTTTTCAGGCAAGTGAGTGGTATAGTTTTTGAGTTTATAACTCTTTAATGATAAAGCCACTCTTTGTTTATTACTTATCTTACACAGTGCTGGTTGGTCGTGGTGCATTTGTCCAGTTACTTTTGATAGGAAGGATCATGGCTAGCCATAGGATGACCGCTCAGCAGGTTGTTGGTATGCTTTTTGAGTCATCTTCTGACCATGATTATGAGACTGACTCTGCATCTAAGGCAGAGGAGGAAGTGCAGGATTCTGGAAGTGAATTGTCTGTCAGAGAGGAATAGTCTGATGATGAAAGTACTCTCAGTTCTGATGAAGTGCCTATTTTAGAGGAGGACACTGATGTGCCAATACTGCAGCAGCCAGTGGCTGGAAGGCTTCCCATTGGAAGATCTGACCTCAGGGTTGCCCCAAACATGGAGCAGCCAGAGTTGCCTGCCTTTACTGGTCTCCTGGGGTGTAGAGTGAATACAGAAAACCTTTTGCCTGTCAATTTATTTCAGTTGTTTATGGACTATGCATTTTTTTAATATATTGTTGAGCAGACTAATTTGTATGTGGAGCAGTATTTGAGGGACAACGCTGCCAGACTTGGACCACACTCTAGAGCTAGCCAGTGGATTCCCACAAATCTGGAAGAGTTGAAAAAGTTCTTGGGTTTAACTTTTTTAATTGGGCTGATAAGGAAGCCATCACTATCTTCATATTGGTCTACCAGCCCCTTGATGGCAATTGCTATATTTCCTGCAACCATGAATCGTAACCAGTATGAGCTTCTTCTTCAGATGCTGCATTATGTTGCAAATGCGTTAGCCTTGCCATGAGATCACCCTGAATCTGACCATCTTTTTAAGATTAGACCTGTCCTTTATCATTTTGTAGATCGTTTTTCAGAGGTCTATGTTCCAGGCAAAGAAACAGCTGTGGACAAGTCTTTGGTCCTGTTCAAGGGTCGTTTGGTTTTTAGGCAGTACATTCCGAGCAAGAGGTCACAATATGGAATTAATTTGTATACGTTGTCTGAAAGTAGTACAGGATGTGTTTATAATTTCCGGGTCTACATGGTAGGGATTCCAATATTGACCCCCCTGGTTGTCCTCCCACTTTTGGAGTTAGCAATAAAATTGTGTGGGAACTTGGTAGAAGACTGTTTAACAAAGGTCACTATTTGTACGTAGATAACTTCTACACTGGAGTGCAGTTGTTCAAAGAATTGTTCAGAGTAGACACTGCTGCTTGTGGCACAATCCGTTCTAAACCAAAAGGCTACCCAAGGGAGCTTGTCTGTAAAAAAACTTGAGAGAGATCAGTGCAGTGCCTTCTAGAATGGTGAGGTGCTAGCTCTGAAATTAGGGGGATCCACGCAAGCTACACCGCCCTGGACTGTTCCGGGTGTCTAGTTTGAAAAAATATCTGGGTTTGATAGGTTTCCCTAGATGACCGCTGCACCTGGGACCAAAAACGCAGGTGCCCCCCTTGCAAAAACAGGTAGTTTTGTAATAGATCATTTTGATGTATCCACATTGTGTTTTGGTGCATTTCCTAACGCGGGCACTGGGCCTACCCACACAAGTGAGGTACCATTTTTATCGGGAGACTTAGGGGAACGCCGGGAAAAGGAAGTTTGTGGCTCCCATCAGAATTCAGAACTTTCCATCACTGAAATGTGAGGAAAAAGTTTTTTTTTGCCAAATTTTGAGGTTTGAAAAGGATTCTGGGTAACACAAACTAGAGAGAGCCCCACAAGTCACCCCATTCCGAATTTCCCTAGGTGTCTAGTTTTCAGAAATATCCAGGTTTGCTAGTTTTTCCTACATACCAGCTGAGCTAGAGGCCAAAATCCACAGCTAGGCACTTTGCAAAAACAGGTCAGTTTTCTTTGGGAAAATGTAATGTGTCCATGTTGTGTTTTGGGGCATTTCCTGTCGCTGGCACGAGGCCTACCCACACAAGTGATGTACCATTTTTATCAGGAGATGTGGGAAAATGCTGGGTAGAAGGAAGTTTGTGGCTCACCCCAGATTCCAGAACTTTCCATCACCGAAATGTGAGTAAAAAAGTTTTTGGTTGGCAAATTTTGAAGTTTGCAAAGGATTCT
This sequence comes from Pleurodeles waltl, assembly GCF_031143425.1. Taxonomy (NCBI): domain Eukaryota; kingdom Metazoa; phylum Chordata; class Amphibia; order Caudata; family Salamandridae; genus Pleurodeles; species Pleurodeles waltl. Next base: position 805,394,770 of record NC_090446.1, read on the forward strand.
GGGTAACAGAACCTGGTGAGAGCCCCAAAAGTCACCCCATCTTGGATTCCCCTAGCCGTCTAGTTTTCAGAAAAGTATAGGTAAGCTAGGTTTCCCTAGGTGCCCGCTGAGCTAGAGGCCAAAATCCACAGCTAGGCAGTTTGAAGAAACAGCTGTTTTCTTTGGGAAAATGTGATGTGTCCACGTTGTGTTTTGGGGCATTTCCTGTTGTGAGCACTAGGCCTACCCATGCAAGTGAAGTACCATTTTAATCAGGAGACTTGGGGGAATGCTGGGTGGAAGGAAATCTCTGGCTCCTCTTAGATTCCAGAACTTTGCATCACCGAAATGTGAGGAAAAATTGTTTTTGGGCCATATTTGAGGTTTGCAAAGGATTCCACGTTATAGAGCCTGGTGAGAGTCTCACAAGTCACCCCATTCTGGATTGAGCTAGGTGTCTATTTTCCATAAATGTATAGGGTTGCTAGGTTTCCCTAAATGCCGGCTGAGCTAGAAGCCAAAATCCACAGCTAGGCACTTTGCAAAAAACACATCAGATTTCAATGTAAAAATGTGATGTGCCTATGTCGCGTTTCCTGTCGCGGACATTAGGCCTACCCACGCAAGTGAGGTACCATTTTTATCAGGAGACTTGGGGGAACACAGAATCAAAGAACAAGTGTTATTGTTCCTTGTCTTTCTCTACATTTTTTCCTTCCAAATGTAAGACAGTGTGTAAAAAAGACGACTATTTGAGAAATGCCCTGTAATTCACATAGGTAGTATGGGGACACCGGAATTCAGAGATGTGCAAATAACCACTGCTTCTCAACACCTTATCTTGTGCCCATTTTGTAAATACAAAGGATTCCTTGATACCTATTTTTCACTCTTTATATTTCACCAAATGAATTGCTGTGTACTCGGTATACAATGAAACCCCATTGTAAGGTGCAGCTCCTTCATTGGCTCTGGGTACCTAGGGTTCTTGATGAACCTACAAGCCCTATATATCCCCACAACCAGAAGAGTACAGCAGACATAACGGTATATTGCTTTTCAAAATCCAACATCACAGAAAAATGTCACAGAGTAAAACGTGGAGAGAGATGGCTGTTTGTTTTTACCTCCATTTCAATATTGTTTTCGATCAGCTGTTATTTTCCGCAGGAAAAACTTGTAGGATCTACACAAATGACTCGTTGCTGGGTTTAGAATTTTGTCTACTTTTCATGTTTAGCTTTCTGGCATCCAGCATTGGTTTCACACCTATTTCTGTCACTAACAGGAAGGAGGCTAAAATGACAAAAAATAGTAAAAATTGGGTATGTCCTAGTAAAACGGCAAAATTGTGTTAAAAAATGTGCTTTTCTGATTCAAGTATGCCTGTTCCTGAAAGCAGGGAAGATGATGGTTGTAACACAGCAAATCGCTTGTTGATGCCATTTTCAGGGAAAAAAACACATGCTTTCTTCTGCAGCACTTTTTTCCAGTTTTTTTGCAAAAAAACAAAATGTATGCTGTATTTTGGCAAATTTCTTGGTCTCCTCCAGGGGATTCCACAAACTCTGGGTACCTCTAGATTCCCTAGGATATTCTAAAAAAAGGACGCAAATTTAGCATGGGTAGCTTATGTGGGCAAAAAGTTAGGAGGGCCTCAGCGAGAACTGCCCCAAATACCCAAAAAAAGGCCTGGCACCTGAGGGGAAAACTGCCTGGCAGCGAAGGGGGTAAAGAGGGAAACATGTTAGGCACAACTAAGATGCTTGAGGCCAGCCCAGAAACCTCTATATAACATCTTTAAGAGGCACTTTTATGACATTTTCCTGCTTTTTAGAAGTTACATTTATGCGGGTTTGGGAGACTGGGGAGTTTAAGCCAAGCCATCCAGCCAATAAGCAACCTCATCAAATAGCCAAATTGTCATCTATTGCTTGGTGGCTTTCAATCCATGCACTGTATGTTCACCACATTCTAAAAGAAAGCCAAGCTGACATTGTGGGGCCCTTGTCAGACAAAGGCTTTCCCTTCGACCAAGGGTATCTTGTCGACCTCATTGCATATGACTAAGTCAGAATGGCCCAAGTGATGGTGCCATAAGTCAATATTACCACATTGGGAAGGCTTTCACGCCATGTAGTTCCTACCGGATCAACAAAGGTCTTTCAAAATTGATTAAGACATCAAGTATTTCTAAGTAGCGTACTTCTTGAAAGACAGTACGCTGTCTTTCAGTCCTGTCATCCAACAAGCTACTGATTCTCATTGCATCAGTCATTGCACCCCACAAAAATCATATACAACCTTCTAAACTGTTTGCATTACCTGCAAAGTTTCTGTCATGACAAAAGTCTCATCTTTCATATAACAGGTCCTGGGAGGCAAAGGCAACACAAGTGGACTGCAAGCCACCATATGATTTCCTACTGCTGATTTACCTGCATCTATTCATCCACTATAGCTAGCCCACCCAGCTTTCTACCTTGCATAGTACTCTTCAGAAGTGCAATCCTGCAGCCTTACTAAAGGTAACATTTCATACAAATCGAACAACCAGACAATGATCTACAGTGTATAGTCCCTCTTCACTATATCAGAATAGACTCCAGTATTCATTTGTTTTAAATTAACTGTGAAAGCCCAGAGTCCACTTACAAGGAAAATGAAACAAAAAAGTTTATTTCTTAAATACAGTATAAATATGTCTGTACAAAAGTGTATTAATAATTGGTGGAATAGGAGTCCACCAAAAGGAATAAAGTCACAAACATGTTAAAGTAAAACATGGTTTCAGTCATTGACACCTGAACTCAATCCCCTGGTAGCTATAACACAGAGTAGGCAGGCATAAGTTAAGAAAATGTGTAAAGTATTCAGCAGTAACAAAATAGGTAAAAAATCCAAAACACAATTAAAGAAATATCACACAACCAATTTGTAAAAATAGAGGAAATTGTAAAAATTGAATATAGGAAACCAGAGATGATATTTTTAAAGATGTAAGGGAAAAAGTGGAACAAGAAAAGTATAGCGCAAATCAGTAGTCAATGCACGCAGTTGGCCAGAACCTAGGTTCGATTTCATGCCAATTGTGATGGAGGGCTAGTCAGATACAAAAAGCGGGTTTGTCCTAGTCAAAGAATTTAACTTCCGATTTAGCCTCTGAAATGGACGTTAAAATCTTCCAGGAGGGGAAGATTGCAGGCTGATTCCACTGAAGTCCTCTCAAAGCCAGATTGCCACTGGGCAATGTTACACTAAAACTGTTTTGGGAGAAAAAGCTATAAGCAGAAGAAAATCACATTTAAAGAAGATCAAATCCTTGCATCGGGCTGATTCTTTTCGCACCTTTGCTGGGTCAAGATTTTTATCTTCAGATTTAGGGCCTAATTTAGATCTTGTCGGACAAGGTTACACTGTCAAAAACAAGACACATATCATGTCTGCTGTATTACATTCCAATACATAATATGGAAATTGTAATACGGTGACAGACTAACCATCACGTTTGTGACAGAGGAATAACCATCACGTTTGTGACAGAGTAACCCATTCCCCAAGATCTAAATCAGGTCCTTAGTCTTTTTCATAGAGCTCAATATCCTCCAGCAAGGCAATTCTAAAGCTATATCCGCCAAAAGCTGCATCAAAATCGGACATCTTTACCACAAGGTTATATTGACACTCCTGAGGTCTTAAAAGTTAAATAATTTTCAAAATCCCAACTTTTCAGATTTTCTGGTGCAGCTCCTCTTGCTTACTTTAAAGGCTCCCAGCACCTCAGGGACAATACTTGAGACCAGGACACACTTCAGCAGAGTCCAGCAGCAGCTTCCAGCCCAGTTCTAGTTGCTACTGGTCAGCTGAGCACTTTAAAAAAAAGTTCCTTACAGCTTGTTGTGTTTTGAAAATTGGGTTACTGATTGGGGAGGTGAACCCCTACTCAAGCAGCAACCATAATCTCAGACAGGGTGAAACACAAGCAGACCCCAAATTAACCTGTGCTTAACCTTCTGGTAGCTTTGAACAAAAGCATTCAGGCTTAACTTAGAGGCCATGTGTAAAGAATATATGCAGCACTTCAAACAGTAATAAAGTGAAAACACAACACAAAAAAATTAACAAACTATTTGACGCCATAACAACAAAACTCCAGTCACTAGAACTGGAGATAATGCAATTTTAAAGATTTCAGGTAAGTAAAGTGCCTAAAGGTTTAAAGGGCCACTTGGTGTTTTCTGGTCATGCAAGACTGGGTGAAAGTCACAAGTTCAGGCTGACCGCAATGTAGTGCGGGCTGGATACAGAGACCAGGTTAGTCCTGCCGAAAGAGTTACCTTCAAAGACAGGCTCTAAGAGATCCGTTCACAGTGCAAGGGGCCGCAAGGAGCAGGGAGAGTGTTACAGATGGTCCTAGCTGTATCACAAAGATCCTGTTTGGTGTCCTGAATGACGTTACTAGAGATTAGCGTTGGTAGTCACCGCAAGCTAATGATGCTGTAGTAAAAAGTGCAGATCTGGTGCTGCTGGGCATCAATGGCAGTTACTGTGGTGCAAAACGTCGGGTTCATGGAACTTCGCATTGGAGGGCTTTGCTGGCAGCCAGATCTTGGCACAAACTGGCCCCTTCACAAAGAGCCTAAAACTTTAGGATTTCTCTTTTTCTTTAGAGAGGAGCTCAACTGAGGTTACACCAATGTTCCAGGACCTAAGGGGCGCCTCATGAGGTTCAGGAACTCACTTCTGGAAAGGCCAGCAGGGTCCAGACAGCAGGCCACCTGCGTAGTTGCAGGGAGCCTCTGGATGTTGTTATGTCCCTGCAGTTCATAACAGGAGATCAGTCTGCTCACCCTTGCATTCATTTGAGCCTGGGATGAAAGGTGCAGGTCCTGTTGTCCTTTTCAGCAAGCAGGGCAGAAGAGCAGCTGGGCAGCAGAGTGGAAGTACTTCTGGTAGAAAAATAGCACAGAAGACCTTCTTCTGTAGCATTCACAGGTTCAGGAGTGAAATAAAGAGTTGAGTCTGAAGGTCTAATATTTATATCTGGTGCCCACTTTGAAGTAAGAGAAGTTTCTAAAGTATTCCCATTGAAGTCCTTGAAGTTTCCTGAACAATGCAGTGTTAACAAGTCCTTTGTGTCAAGGCAGTGCACAGCCTATTCAGTTGCACATGGGGTTGTGCCCACCTCTGCCCCCATCCTGTCAGTTGATGGCCCATCCAGGCACACCTAGTACCTCCGCTGTATGGCTGTTTAGAAGGAATAAACAAAGTCCAACTGGTAACAACACCCATTCAAGTGACCAAGGAACAGAATACATGCACCAAATGGTTAGGGCACGAAAATGCTAACTTTTTAAAAGTGGCAATTTCAAAATTGTAACTTAAAATCCAACTTTACCATTAAAGACGATTTTTAATTACAATTCCTCAGATACTAAACATAAAATGTTCACTTGTTACCAATCAAAAGTTAGCACTTATTAAATATAATAAGGTAAAACAATGTTATCCTGCAGGAGATATAGGCCTTGCAGTAGCAGGGCAGCAGAGCAGCTGGGCAGCAGAGTGGAAGGCCTTCTGGTAGAAAAACAGCACAGAAGAACTTCTTCTGTAGCATTCACAGGTCCAGTTGTGTAATGAAGAGTTGAGTCTGAAGGTCTAATATTTATATCTGGTGCCCACTTTGAAGTAAGAGAAGTTTCTAAAGTATTCCCATTGAAGTCCTTGAGGTTTCATGAACAATGCAGTGTTTAACAAGTCCTTTGTGTCAAGGCAGTGCACAGCCTATTCATTTGCACATGGGGTTGTACCCACCTCTGCCCCCATCCTGTCAGTTGATGGCCCATCCAGGCACATCTAGTACCTCCGCTGTATGGCTGTTGAGAAGGAATAAACAAAGTCTAACTGGTAACTACACCCAGTCAAGTGGCCAAGGAACAGGATACCTGCACCAAATGGTTATGACACGAAAATGCAAATTTTTAAAAGTGGCAATTTCACAATTGTAACTTAAAATCCAACTTTACCTTTAAAGACGATTTTTAATTACAATTCCTCATATACCAAACATGAAATGTTCACTTGTTACCAATCAAACGTTAGCACTTATTGAATATAATAAGGTAAAACAATGTTATCTTACAGGAAATATAGGCCTTGCAGTAGTGAAAAACAAATTTAAGAGTGTTTCATTACCAGGACACGTACATCTTAAAAGCACATATAATTATTTTTAACTACACCCTGCCCTAAGGGCTGTTTAAGGCCTTCCCCAGGGGTGATTTACATGTATTAAAAATGAAGGTTTAGGGCTGGCAAAAGGCTTATTTTGCCAGGATGAAATGGCAGTTTAGAACTGGACACACAGGCTGCAATGGAAGGCCTGCATCATGTTTAAAAGGCTACTTAAGTGGGAGGCACAATCAGTATTGAAAGCCCATAATTAACATTTATTTTACAAGCACTGCATACATGCAATACCAATTTACTAGGGAGTTAAAAGTAAATTAAATGTGTTAATTGGGTTTACGCCAATTTTACCCTGTATAAAAGAGAGAGCACTAGCACTTTAGCACTAATTAGCAGAGTGTGCAGAGCCCTAAAAGCCAACACAAGTAGTTTCAGAAAACAGAAGGATGAAGGTAAAATGTTTGGAGATGACCCTGCAGAAAGGGCTAAGTCAAAAATTTTGTTTCAGGACCCCCAGAGGAAGTCAGCCAACTGATCCTTGCAGTCCATCAGTGGGAGAAGATCCACCCCTTCATAGGTCTAAACAGCAGGTCCTGTCCTCTTCTTTCTTCTGCAGTGCCAGAGAATGTTCTGATGAGCTGTGGGTGAGGTGCCAGCTTTTTAGGTTTCACTAGCGAGTGAGTGGGGGAGACTCCTGAATACTTCCCAACCAATGACAAAAAAGCTCCAATGGGCAACATTTCCCAGTTTTGAAGCACATCCTGTTAGCCTTACTTGAACGTGTATGCCAGCCAGGGGTGTGTTTATGGAACTGAATAGTTCCCTCCCTCTCAGTTACACCAAACTGGTTCTGGGAACACCTCAGCCTTTTATAGGGCTAGTGTCACTTAAGTATGAATGGACAGGCTTCACCCTGAATCAAACAGGACAAACTCCAAATGTTGCTTTGACAGGACAGAGTGTAGGAATGGCAATTCCACAGAATCCAATGAATTTCATGAACCCAGACGCATTACAGTTCCAGTAACGATAGCTCCAGTTGTTCCTTTGTATGTTTCAGGCATGACTGGTAATAATCTACACATGTTAAATGTTCTGAATGCTCAGAATATCCCGACTACACCAGTGGCATCAAACAGTGCAAATTATCTTCAGAGGCCATTGACACCTATACAGATTTAAGATCCAACTTAATTGACAAGTCAGATAGATTTGACTCCCGATGTGAGGTTTCCTTAGAAATCCTTACATTATTTTGTGCCCAGATCAGAGCAGACACAGAACATTGGTTGCAGTACCTTGAATAGGTTACCTCTTTACACTCCAAAAAACATGTCTATTTCAAGCACCCTGAATCAATCAACTGCAGGTCTTTCAAGAACAGAAATGTTACAGAATATTCTAATATGTTTGAGAGGTTTTACTGCCCAGCAATTAAATGTGTGGCTGAATATTTCGAGACCTGAATGTGTAAAAGAAGGGAAGAGTTGCAGTTCAAGTGCCAAAAACTTCCCAGAGAGAGATAGACCATTGGATATGCCCAGACTAAAATTAGAATTAAATGAGATGACACTGGGAAATGTGGACCCAGTTCAATGAGAGATCTACATTCAGGAGGAGTTGAGGTTTAGGTGCAAATACATGACAAAACATGCAGGTCAAGCCCACGATAGACTAGCTGAATTAGCCCAGAGATATGAAATGGATCTGAGGAAATCAAAACCCTTGAATAGAATATGCAGAGTAGACTTTACTGACAAAGATATATTAAACATGATACCTCCTGCAATGAGAATAAAGATTACAATATTGATTACTTACATTCAGAAATGGGGAACTTTAGAAAAGTGTGAAAGAAGATGGGCAAAGAAAAGAGATCAGAAGAAAACAAGGACAGATTTGCCTCTGACATGAGCAAATAAAGTTGAAGGAAATGTGAAGATGCCTCCCATGAAGGAAATTCCTGATGGTGAATATGTTCATGTACCTTGGAGTCGGAGTGATATTTTGTCCTTCACAAATGGTTACCCAAAATTGGGAAAGAACCCAGATAAGTGATATAAGAAGTCAGAATGATTTGTGAAGTTTTTAAAATGTCTGTGAGACAATTTGAATACATTGTTTGACATTGTGGTTCCAAGTGGTTTATCTACTGAGTGTAAGGTTATTGTTGATTGGCCTGACAATGAATCTTCAAGAGATCCAGTGACAAATGCGCTGTCTCAAGAGGTGATGAAAAAATATCAGAATTTGATTGGCTTTTTAAAAAATCAAGGTGTCCCCTAGAGACATTGATTGGCTGAGAATTGACAGAACAATTCAGGAATCTAAGGAGTTGATTAATTCCAATTACGAGAGATTGTTGCAGGTTTTCAAGCATTTCAATGGTACTGAAACCATAGAGCTAAAGATATGGGTCATTTTGTGTTCAGGTTTGTGCAAGGATTGAAGCCAGACATGATTCAGCAGCATTTGATCTGTCGGCAGAACAAACTGATTGACGAGATCCTGAGGTACGCAAAATACTGCAGTGATGAATTGGAATTGAAGCAGAAAAGGTTGAAGAAGGGGATGGCATTCCAATTGAAAGCTGCACAGAAAGATAGACAGATTCAACAGTTTGTAGGTAATACTTGTAGTATACAAGGAGTGCAACAGGAAGGAGTTAATAATTTCCAGCAGAAGGTTGAGAGGACATGGTGTTCCTGTTGATCAGAGTGGAGTTCTTGATATTCAGGCCTTGAAAAGAAACAATTGTGTCACGCTTGTGGCCCATTGGGTCACTAGAGAAGGGAGTGTCCACTTAATGGTGCTAATAATCAGGAACAGAATAATGAAGATGCACAAGCGCCAGGTAATAATCAAGTTCAAATGCAGAGTTCAGAGAACCCAAATGCAATATTCAAATATGTCCAATATGTCCCAGAAACAACAGATGCAGATTCCACAACCCCGGATGTCACAGCAACAGACAAATGTTTACTGACAAAATTTAAATAAGGTTACAAATGTAGATGTGAATAAGTTGGCATCACAATTTCCTTTAATGGATCTGAGTGATGATAATGTTTCAGGCATTATTCAGTTAAGTTGCCCCACACGAGAAGAGGAATGTTGATGGTGTGATTTCTAGTTGACATGGGTGCCAGACGTGCTACTGTCCGAAGAGCAGAAGTACCCAAACTGTCACTATCAGGAAATAGCTTTTGCAAATAAACAATTGTTCAACTATGTGACATAATCTGTCTCCATACACATAGGTTCATTTAAAGATGAGCATCAATTCAAGGTATGTTAGTCAAGTCCTGTAAGTTTGCTTGGACGCCACTTGCTATGCAATTTCAATTGTTCCATCAGTTGTACACCATATGGCATTGAGATTCACAGGAATGATGAAGGTGCAGCATTTAAAATTGTGAATAAAACCCTGAGTGTCACATTGTACCCAATGCTGACATGCAATTACCTTTCCCGGGATTTAAAGGATACTGTGTCCTCTGAAGTTTGGGACTTTTCAGGCAAAGAGATAGGACTCATTAAAGGAGTTTAGCCTATCAAGATTACAGTGAATGTTGTGTATCAGAGAACTCCCCCAAATAACATGTCACCTGAAACAATTGCAGGAATAACCCCGGTGATAGATTCACTGATAGAACAGGAATCCTAATAAACCATGTAACTCTGCCATTATGGGACTGCGGAAGCACAGTGGAAAATACTGCGTTGTCCAGTACCTTAGAAATGTGAATGTCATAGTTGTTCCTTGTTGTTCCGTGGTATTGAATGCAACAGTAATTTTATTCCAATTCCACGTGAAGCAGAGTGGTTCACTCTGATTGATTTGTGACAAGCATTCTTTTCCATACAGTTGCATGAGATGTTGTGGAGCCATTTTAGTTACAGCTTTACATACGTTATTTTAGCAAACTAGGCCACTCACTGTGCACATTCACCAGGCATATTTTATTCAGCTTTGTTTTATTATTTTAACAATAGCCACATTTGTGGTCTTGTTTTATTTTCTCTATCTAGCTATTCTTTGCCTAGGCCAGCACTGCGTTCTTAAACAAGACATTAGTTTCACTCAGTGCTTTTCTCAAGGCTGCAGTAAGATAGGTTGCCAGCAAAAGTGGTACACTTTTTCTCTAATGTTCACAGAAACATACACACTCTTACGTGGGGATCCTTTCTTGGAACATCAGCTGTGTTATTATAAAAACTATACTTTGACCCATGCACATTAGAGAGATTCCAGCCAGATGACCACAACCTTATGCTGCTTTCTGAGTGGTTCGCTGCAGCTGCTTATGTTGATTACAGGGCTCTTGCTCAGGTATGAGGGATGATGTATTCCCAGGGGAATTCTGAAGGGCAGAATTAGAGCTTAACGTGCTGTGCTCTAACATAGCCTAGATAGGACTATTCTTAGCGGTCGTAGTGACAATATGGTAGCATTATTTTTATGCTTTACTCTCCTTGTCACAATTATAATCCCATCATGCTTCATCTTCCTAGTTATTGCAATCCATGCTTTATTATCTAAGATGCAGTTACTTCAATAAAACCTTATTGGACTATGTTCTGCCTCTCATAGTCCTTGCATATGTGAGACTAATGTAACTGGGAGAAACGGATAAGATCTGAGTGACCACGATTTCCTTGAGGAGTCAATTGTGTTAGGCGCTCGGTTGCCCAATCATCCCTGCTCTTGGGTGGAGATAAGGCACTGCTAGTTAGCCAGAACAAAACCCGGATTAGTCCGACAGATGTCACATGTAGTGGGTTCAGACCCAGTCCCCCACAGTGCAAGTGATTCTGCCACCCAAATCCAGTAGTCTAATTAGGATAATGTAAAGCCAGTTTCTCTTTGCATTTCAGTTTGGCAGTTGTGTTCTGACATGGTGCTGAGTCCCACAAGGGTATGCCGAGAGCCCATCAATGTTTAACCAAATCTTGAAAAAGAATCTGGAGTCCCTTAAAATTGCCTATCATTCAGTTTTGGTCCATTATATTGATGATTTATTAGTGGCATTAAACACTCAAGAAGCCTTAGGAGAGATACTATTGCCCTGTTAAATCAGTTAGCTGAGAATGGACATAAGGTTTTCCAGACTAAATTGCAGTACTGTAAGAAAGAAGTCTTGTACTTAGGCCACCATATTGAGGAAGGTGCAAAGAAGGTGTCACAAGAAGGAATCTCAGCAATTCTGAAAGAAAATCCCCAAAAAACGCAGAAAGAAGTCAGGATGTTTCTGGGAATGGTAGGCAACTGTCACCAGTGAATGCCAAACCTTTCTCTTTAGGGCAGCCCTTTACAGAGGCTGACATACAAAGATGTGTCTGATCTAGTACCACTGGATGACAACTGCAAATGTGCCTTCACAGAGCCGAGAGAAAATCTTTGTTGTGTCCCTGCTCTGCAAATGCCTGATTACAAGTATTTTACTTTGTACCCCTGTGAGAAGGAGGGATGTGCTCTCTCTGTTTTGATTCAAATGCATGGAAGTGCCAACAGACCTGTGGCAAATTTTTCTGCTACTCTTGATCTTGTGGTTTAGGTTATACATGGTTGCCTTAAAGATGTTGCAACAGTCTGCGTCAGCATAGAATTGTGTGAAAGCATTGTTATGGGTCATCCTTTGAATGTTTTTGTCCCCCATTGAGTGGAGTTGGTGTTAACCCGCACCATAACCCAGCATCTTACAAGTGTGCATCTGACCGGCTATGAGCAGGTCATACTCATTGCAAAGAACATTAATCTCAGACATTGCAAAACCTTCAATCCTGTTACTTTGATGCCTATACCTGATATGATAAAGATGTCAAAGACTACTGTAACTATGAAACTGAACATGACTGTCTTGATGTTACTAAACTGTGCAGCAAGCCAAGACCTGATATTCAAGACATTCCCTTAACTGAAAATGATTATGTCATGTTTGTTGATGGCTCCTGTTTAGGATATGATGATGGTACCCTGAGAGCTGGTTATGCTGTTTGCACGGCCTCAGGTATAGTCGAAGCCTCCTGGTTTCAAGGAGTCTTTTCTGCCCCAATAGCTGGATTAGTTGCTCTTACAAGAGCATGCAATGTTTCTGAACAAGTGAAGGTGACAATTTTCACCAATAGTCAGTATGGCTTTGGCGCTGTTGATGATTTTGGACAGTTGTGGTCACAAAGAAGCTGTCTAACCTCTTCTAGCTCAAGAATTCAGAACAAAATGGTGACAAACTTTACAACCTGTTAAATGCATTACAGTTGCCTGTCCAAATTGCAGTAGTAAAGTGCTCTGCACATTGCAAAGCGACTGATTATGTAACTCTCTGCAACAACTACGTCAATGAGGTGGCTAGATACTGTGCCCTAAATTGTACAGAATTTAATGGAGAGCACTCGAATGAGTCAAAGGATGAGATGCATCACAATCTTCTATTAACTGCTACAGATACCTGGGAGGGATTAAGACATTACAGGGAAACGTGTCAGAGGAAGAACAGCAAGGTTGGGTTGGAGCAGGTTGTGTCAAGAGAGATGAGGGTGATGTTTGGGTTTCAAGTAATGAAAGAGTTTTGATGCTGAACAGTTTGTTACCTCCCATGGCTAGACATTACCATGGACTGGCTCAAGTTGGTTGTGATTCCATGATTAGGACATACATACAGACTTGTTTCAACCCCAGATTCAGATTGATGGCAGATGCCCTATGTCACCACTGTGTTATGTCAGCAGACAAATGTAAGTAAACATGCAGTAATAACTCTGTGTCACATTGGCACATCAGGAGAACATTTTAACAGGATGCAGCTGGATTTTTTTAGCTTCCCGTGTGCAATCGTCTTAGGTACATCTTTGTCATTGTGTGTGTTTTCTCTTGATGGGTTAAAGTTTACCCAATCAGGAGAAATGACTGTCTTACAGTAGCAAAACCTTCCTGACTTTTTTAGAGTTGGACCAAGGGACACATTTTTCAACAGTGAAGTCTTGAAATTATTATGTGCTGCATTACAGGTCGAGCAAAGACTACACTGCAATTACAGGCCAAGGCTTCTGAATTGGTGGAGCAAGTTAATGGAACTTTAAATTCCAGATTGGCAAAAGTATGTGCCTCCACCTCATTGAAATGGTCTGATGCTTTGACTGTTGTTTTTATGAGTCTGCGCAGTACTCCTGACAGAAAGACTGGCCTGTCCCCGCATGAGATGGGACGAGCCATGAGATTGGCAGCTCTACCCACAAATGCACTTGTGAACATCACAGATGACTTGGTACTGGATTATTGCAAAGGATGAGATGTTGTGGTTCGTCATGTATCTCATCAGGGTGGAGAAGCTACCGTTCAGCCGCAGCAGGAGCTCTGCCATGACTGGTGCTTGGGTGACTGGGTCATGGTGAGGAAACATGTGAAAAAGTCCTGCTTAGAACAGCATAGGAAGGGCCCACACCAGGTTGTGCTTGTGAATACAACAGCTGTGAAGTGTGCTGGTCTTCCTAATTGGCCACACTTGCAATGTTCCAGGTCCCCTTGATCATACAGCACCTATCCCTGAAGGATTGATTACAGTGAGCCAGAGGGATCAGGTTAGTCAAGCTATTGGGGTGGTATGATATTAATGTTTTGACCACTGAATCCACATTGCACTTAGCCTAGCAGCAAATTAGTGACCACCAGCATCATTTTGACTATTGACTTTATAGAAGATTTTGGAGTTTGCTACTTCTAGCACTAAGCAAGAGACACAGCGTTTCATGGGATTGTTTGATTTTTGGAGCCAGCATGGTGCTCATCTGAGTAAAATCTTAACCCTTTGGTACAAAGTGACAAGAAAAAAACATGAGTTTGAATGGGGTGAAGAGCAGCAGTGTGCTTTTGATTTGGCAAAAGAAATAATTCAACAGGCTTTAGACTTGTGGACAGTGCAGGAAGGAGACATTGTGTTGCATGTAACTATCCAGGGACAATATGCAGATTGGAGTGTCGCGTATGCTCTCATTATCCTAATGAGACTACCGTATTTTTGGGCTGCAAGATCGTTCGCAGTGTGGGGGACGAAGTCTAACCCACGGTGGAGGACCCTTGTCACCCCAAATCCGGTTGAGTTACGGCTAACTAGCAGTGCCTCATCTCTCCCAAAGGGAAGAGACAATTGGGCAGCCGAGCGCATGACATCTTAGTGCTTCCCAGGGAAGTCGTGGTCTCTCAGATCCCAACCAGTTCTCTCATACACAGTATGGTCTCATATATAAATGACAAAGGCAGTTTGAATTTAAAGATTGGTTTAATAAAACAACTGCATTTTAGATAACAAGGTGTGAGCCGCAATAGCCAGAACCATACAACACAGTAGGATTGAAATAGTAACGAGGAGAGTGAAACATAAGAATAACGCTATCATAATGCAACTAGATTAAGTTCTCTCTCCTAAGTTCTATTTTGAGCACAGCATGTTAAGCTCTAAGCCTGCCTTTTAGGTTTCCCCGGGAGGACATCGACCCTCATACCTGAGCAAAGGCCTGTGATCGGGATCAGCATCTGCAACAGGGCAGTCAGCGTCTAGTTGTGGGTTCATGGTCGGAATCTCCCTCTGACGTGTATCAGGACTAGGAAGTGTTTTTATAACTAACACGCCGATGTTCTAAGAAACGTCCCTACATAAGAATTTGTACTTTCTACGAACCCTAAAGACTAAACTTCTACCACGTCTATCGGCAATGTACCAGACTGTATCCTTGACTGAAGCACAGAGCGAGCAGGAATGTATTGTTTGAGAACTTCAGTGATGAAGAAAGCTAAACAGTGTGATAGAAGAAAATAAAACAAGACCGTGAAACTGGTTATTGTAAAATAACAGTACGAGGCTAAATAAAATGCATCTAGGACAAAGTGCACAGAGGCCTAATAATTTAAGCAAACGTACAAAGGCTACATTAAAATATGGCTACACTACACCTTCCCCTTGTCGGTAGAAAGTGGTTTAAGCCGAAGCTAAAAATGCCCTAAGCTAAAAAATAATTAAAACCTTATAGAATTTCAACAAGTCATGAGGACACCAAAGCACATCAATCCTCAATTTAAAAATAAGCATGCGTCAAGAGCCAAATTCATGTAACAGTGTCAATTTAGATGAGTTCCAAGTCACCTAGTGGTCATGGAAAGCAGGAGGTTCTCCATTTCGGCAGATGACAAAACTGGAAAATCCAGGCCAAAGACTATCAAGGAGCAGGTGTGTTCCAAAGCCCCAGAATCAACCAAGGCGGCATCCCGGACACAGTCCATGAACGAGTTAATATCAACTTCCTCCAGGAAGGGTATCTCGTAATCAGCCTCACGAAGCAAACGCGGCCGCAGTGCGCATGTCTGGGAATGAGCCCTCATCGGGAACATCAACAGATCAGCATCAACCACTGGGGGGCGTTGCTGTGAGAGACAGACGACTAGTGCACCAACGGCACCAAAACACGGGCTGCACACAATCCAAAACCGGTCTGAATGACAGAGACCAGTCACACCCCAAATGTTCCAGGAGTGTTGCTCCAAAGTGCTGCATCATGCGTTCACGACACAGCTGCGCTGATGGGAGCACTCACATTCGTCCTTGTTGCGGAGGGACAGCCATTGCGGAAAAACAACAGCAACAGCAAAATGCCGGCTAATAAAGCCAAAGTTATCGGAAATCCCCCAAAAATGCTTCCGGAAATCGAATGAATAGCCGAAGGTATCAAATCAAATATGGAAGAGAAGGTATGATCGAAACCAACACCAACGGCTTTGAAAAAATGTGCTAATCCAGCTGTGCTTGACACATTAAATATACGTCCCACGAGTTCACCAAAGTGGCTCGGAAAGTTGGTATTTAACAGGGACTGTATTTCTGCTGACGACCTTGCCACCTGAAGTGCGTAGGTCTCGCGTGCAGATGTAAGGGCCACATGCTTCTGAAACAATAAAGCCTTTAGTCTACTTAACTTGTCGAAATTCACCTTGGAAGTAGCAATGTGAGGCCAAATATCCGCTACCTCCCTCAATTTAGTGGGGGGAAACAACACATTCCTGCAGCAAGTAACGACCTTAGTGACCAAAACAACATAAACTATTCCGGCCTGCATAACACAACAGTCTTCACTATTGAGGAGGACGTAGCTGCCGTTTGAAAGCACCTGGAACGTGTGTTTACTCAAGGGGACTGGAACTCCCTTCAGATAGCAAGCTAAATTTGCAACCAAGGCATTACATGCCCCATGCAAGGACAGCTGCTTACAAATCATCGAATGGCTGACTGAAGTCTCACATTCGCTACCGCTAAGAAAGACTTCTTTCATGCCATTGAGGCATTTGTACAAGAAGGGAAGCTCCCACACCTCATGGATGTAACTATCTCCCAATTTTTCCTATCTGCGTTCCGAACATGTTTCAAACAAGATGTTAATTGTAACGTAGAAATAGGCAGATTAATAACCCTGTGTATCAACCACTCTGCAGACGGTATTTCGGCCACGGTAAAAGGTAATCTTTCTAATTTTTCAATATTGAGCATGACATAAGTCGCCTCCTTCTTAGCCATTAGTTGTTGTTGTCACGTTAAATTAAAGGAAAAAAATATCTCCCTGGCACTGATGTGCTGCCACGGAACGCGACCCGCCTTCGATGTCTGAAGCGTCCAACCCAACTGCATAATGGACCTGGTCTGACTTTGTCAATGATATAAAGAAGACATATCAGATCGTATAATATCTATAGCAGAAGAAACAATGTTGTTAATCGTATAAATTTGGTCGGACAAGGTGTGAATTCCATTATCCACAACAGCCAATGCCTTTTTAAAATTTTCCTGATCTATCTGCCTCAACCGAGCTGCAGCCTCCTGCTGGGAAAGTTTCCATATTTCATTGTACACTTCGTACAAGAAATGCTTCCTACGTGGTGTCTTCGGGCCTGACAAAAAATCTTGCAAGTCAGTGTTATTAGACAGGAGTGTGAGATGTGTCTTAACTGCATCTAGTGAGGATGATTTTAACCACTGTTGGCACAATTTCCCACACTATATGTAGTAATAATTTCAGCATGTTCTGGTGATATATAGCGAGGGTCTGCCCAATTCGCCCTGAAACCCCCCGAGGAGGTGACAAAATGTTGATGACATCCATTGGTGTCTATAGGCCACAATAACCACTCGCCCGGACGTGTCAATGAAGTGTTAAATGTACCATTCTGGACCCAGTCTGTAAGCTCACCAAAAGTGGCATTTATGTATTTCTGCCAGTTATTAATTTTTGCAGGGACTGGTATACTAGGCACGTTCAATTCTCTAATCGTTGCTAAGCCCAAACAGCTAGTCTGTTGCACTGTTTCATTTAAAAAAATCATTTGGACGGGAATGAGACATGCTTTAAACAATGTTTCTCTACCCTTTATCTGCCAATGTTTTGTTCCCCAAACACTTTTCAAATCAACATTATTTGACCAATATTCATAACCTTCAATCGACAGTCGGGAAACAAAAGAATCTGAATATATGAATTTCGTATTAGTCAACAACATTTGCTTATCTTTAGACGGAGTTAACTTTAAATAATATGGCTTAGCATTCATTTGATGATGCCCAGAAAAATACGGAAATTTGTCATAATAAGTTTTGGAACTCCCTTGCGGGGGGTTGGGCAATGCTCCCATTGAGTATAGTCAAATATCGTTTTTGGACTAATTGCTTTATGTATAAAATGGTGCCCATAATAATTATAACAAAACATGTCACCATAATTCTCTTTAAACTGGTAAACATCTTCATTTTATGTATTGTAATTCAGTCATCATGGAATCAACTGTCTTCACATCCCAATCATCTGATACAATGCCTGGTATGACAATATCATAAATAGATAACTTTAGGACATACGGTATTTGAATTATCTCTGTGGGACCGTATATATCAAACATTACTTTATCCCACACAATCCCATCAGGAATTGGAACCACAGAAATGTTCACAAAGGACAAGTCCCTCTGAACCTTATGTGATGAAAAATGTGGCTCCAACATCTCCTCCACCTGTTCAACCGCTGATCTCTCAGGAAGAAAATGACCATGTATCAACAGAAAAAAGGTAATAACAAACCCTATCCAAAGAATGCTGACATAGTCTATAAGACCCACAGATAGTTCCAAGGGAAAACAAAATACGTATCTTTAAGCCAGGATATCAGCTTACGTGGACCTGGTTCAGTAGTAGAAGAGGCAAACGAGTCCGATAGACCATCGTTGTTGTTGGCAAAGTACCCAGAGGCAGTTCATGCAAAAGGTGTCGCCGTATTCAATGGAGGAGTTGGTGTTTCTCGCGGTGGTACACTGTAGATAGCACCATCTGCTACATCAGTAGTCATAGTGACTCGATCAAATGTTTCTAAGTTATTTGTTGTCAGTGGAACTAAAGCGAGATCATCGTCCACCCTCCCCAAGCTCGGAGAGGCAACAGTGTTGGTATAGATAACTTGAAGCGGAACATCTTCCCCAGTAGTGAGAGGGATTTGGGAACTACTGGACGTTCCTCTTGGTCTGCTGTGCAGAATCGGCCACATGTTGTAACTTGACATTATCAATAGAAACAAAGCAATTTTCTTTGGCCCCCGGCAACGGTGGTAAAACAACAGTTCTGGTTCCGTGTATTCCCAACACAGGGACAGGTGCTCGATAAGAAGGGCCAAATTATTTTTTTACTGCGACCTTTTCACGCACAAGATCCCCGACTCTGGGAATCCAACCAGTAGGTGTTACTGGCACATCCTTAATTCCTGTGGAGGCAGCACTTTTAGAAGAGTTATCTTCACGGAACTGTTGTAATTCCTGCAAAACAGTGACACAATCATTTATGTCAAAGGGCGTTTCCACCGCCTCCACACCAGGACCATCAAGATCCGGAACAAACATTTGTGTTCCGAACAGGCACTCATATGAAGTACGACCCCCAGGGACCTTCTAGGCAGGTTATTCAGTGCTCTCTGAACTCCATACAGGTGGGTTAGCCAACTATGACCCGTATCTAATACTCTGGCTGTTAAGGATTGCTTTAAATCGTGGTATAATCGCTCCACAACAGAATTTCCCTCGGGATGAAATGGAGATGAGAACTGGAGCTGGACCCCCAACGAAGCCATGAAGTCCCTGAATGCCCTTGAAGCAAAAGCAGGGCCCTGGTCCGAATGGAATGCCGCAACTGCATATGTACCGACAAAGATACGCAAATCTTTAATAACAGTTCGAGAGGCAGCCGAGCGCTGTGGCCACACCCACACAAATCTGGAGCAAGAATCAACAGCGACTAGTATATATTTGTATGCACTATCCGGTGTGAGTGGACCGCAATGATCCAAATACACACATTGTAATGGTCTGTTAAATATTAAGAGGGGTGTCTGCGGCGGGCGCTTAGCTGTTGAAACTTTAATTTGTTGACAGATGTCACAACAAAGGACATACTGCTTAGTCTCTTTATAAAGACCAGGCCACCAGTAACGGGCCTGTAATAGCGAAATTGTGGCAGCCACGCCAGCATGTGCAGATGCCACTCCCTGATGCGCTGCAATAATCAATTGTGGTCTTACAACTTTATTGGGGATCTCGCGTATGCCTACACTAGGTATTTTAACCTCAGCGTTGAGCATACTTCCCATGAAGTATTGATATTTATTAGGAAATCCTTTAGGAAAAGGCGTGCCATCAACCGTAGCTTTTATTGCAGCCAGAATCTCTGTGTCTGACTTGGAACTCGAACGAGTCACTGCGGCCACAGTGGCAACTGCCACTGCCGACTTTGCGGCTTCATCATCCATAGTATTCCCAGCAACGTGTATTCCTACGCGCTGGTGTCCAAGAGTATGTACAACATGGACTTTGGGTAGCGTCTCCTTCAGGTCTGCTACCTTCCCCCACAGTAGTCTGTGTTTTATGGTGTTACCCTTTGAATCTCTGAACCCACACAAGTGCCAGTAATGTAGGTATTCATTAAAAGACTGGGCACAATAATACGAATCCCTAAGGTTTGTGTATATGTATGTTGGGGGCAGAATTCTTCCCCCTCCATTTGGCCGCTCACTACAGCACATGCAGCAGAATATTTGTGTTTTGTCCCCACCGCCGGTTGCGCAGAGCCATCAGTGTACATGACTACTTGATATTGATCAATAGGCAACGTGTCAGCGGGAACTGGATATTCGACTTCATATTGCAGAAATTCCTGAGTTTGTAATTTTGGGTCGAAAATGTAATCTACATCAGTGGCTGTTAAAGACGTAGCCCATTGTATCCATCGCGGGTGTAACGCTTTTGCGTTAGGAACGCTCGCTTTTGTAACAGCCTCCAGGGCCGGAATAGGGGAAACGACTATAATGCGTTTACCCTGGGCAAGAGGTCGTTGCTTAATAACAGCCATCTGTACAGCAGTGAGAATTTTCTCTGTTGGTGCGAATCGTTGTTCAGCAGCCGAATACAAGTGGGACTTGTATCCAATCGGGACTGTCTCACCTTCATTAAATGTGACATACGTAAACCCAATGGCCCCAGTTATCACCCTGATGACCAAATGCGTCTTATTGTGCCATGTATGTAAATGTTTTGCAGCAAGGAGGTCTGCTTGTAACTCCCCAAGAGTATGTGTATGTTCAATTGTCCAAAATTTTCTTGAAAAATCAGGACGGATTAATTCGTATAAAGGTTTCATGCGTGTAGCATAATTAGGAATGTATTTTCTGCCAAAATTTAGAAAGCCCAACAATGATGGGAGTTTCTTAATCGCATTAGGTGGTTGCAATTGTGCACATTTTTCTCAAAATTGTGGCGCTAGGCTCTTACCTTCATTCGACAGCTCATATCCCAGGAATATGACGCTGAGGAAGACAATTTTAGATTTTTTTAAGTTAAATTTGTAGCCAATTTTGGCAAACCTTACAACAATGCGGGCTACCCGTCTTAAATGGTGTAGTAACTCGTCATCCGTGATATATATATCATCTACATAAGACAATGCTTCAGGGTCCAACTCGTGTAAAATTGCAGTCACACGAGCCGCAAACAGTCCCGGGCTATTCTTATACCCCTGAGGTAAACGACAGATTTTTTTCTGGGAGCCTAACGCGCTAAAGCTTGTCAAATCCCTGCTTTCGGGTGCTATATTCTGGCAGAAGAAACCATTCGAGATGTCTAAAGTCATTTTGTATTTTTTCCGCACAATGTTGTTCATCAGTGCAGCGCTACGTGAATTTTGTATTGCATATGTACGTGTATGTCCGTTCAAATGTCTGTAGTCTAAGACTATTCTATATGAATGGTCCGGTTTAGCTACAGGGAATAAGGGATTATTCATTGGTGAAACACAGGGTTCAGTTACTCCCTGGTATTCTAGTTGTGTAAGTATTTCCCTCACTGGTGCCCTTGCTTCATGTTTTATACAATACTGCGGTTGTGGCTGAGGTTCACCTTTAATCGGAATTACATGATATGGAGAATCCCTATCCCACCCTACGTGATTTCTATATAAGGCAGGTGCCTGAGCTAGAGCCCATTTGATGCAATAGGACTCTCCGAGTTCCCCTGGAACAAGTGGTGAGAACAAAAGTTTAATAACCTCCCCAACCGGGCAAATGCAAACAAAGTCAGGCGGCCAATCCTGCTCAGCCAGCAAAATGTCATATTTCTTGTCTACACAATCCCAAACGATCGTGTTTATAGTGCGTTCAATGTCTCCTTCCAATTGTAAATTCACTGTATACATCCTATCGGGTTCAGAGACACGCATATCTGCTGTTTCAACTTGTATGAAGTCATCAGTTGCTTTCACCTCCAGATGCTCTAGAAGATTACGGCGAACTATTGTGACCTCTGCCGCGTTGTCTAGCAGTGATAGTGCCCATGTCTTGTTCTTCAAGAGAACTCTCTTCCTGTGTGGCATGTCTAACTGAGACTGCTGCCACTTTTTTCTTTTTAAACTGCTGTTTTTGTTGTATCGGTTTCTCTTCCTTCTTGACAGAAACCTCCGAAGAGCGTTGTGATTCCATTCTTGGTTTCATGTACTCTGTTCTCCGCTCTGACCGCCCACCTCTCTCATTTCTCTTTTCTGATGAGTCCTGAAATGAGCGAGATTGGCGTGTATCAGTGTATTGATATCTATCAGGCGTTTTCAATATTATCCCTATTTCTGAGATTATACCTAGTCTGCGGGGTCTCCGCACGCGGAGATTCTCCCCTTTCTTTTTTAGGTGTCTGTTGTTTTTTCTCCCAGCACTTCTTATTACCCTCAGGTTGTTGTTTAACATTGTCTTTACTAACTTTTCCCTGAAACTGTGTTTTTTGTGGTCTAGCACCTAGGCTATCTCGACCGATACTGGAATATGTTTCCGCTCTTATTTTAGGCAGTTCCCGCTCCTGATCTAGTTGTGGAACGTCACGAAGATGCATACGCACTGCAAATGCAACTGCCTCCCCTTTAAGATTACTTAGTATTATTGAAGAAACCGTGGCAAAGCTGCCCATCAGTTGCCGTCCTAAATCTAAGGCTGGGGCAGCCTGTATTAATCCTGAATCTGTTTAAGCACTTCCGGTAGGTTCCCTAATGTCAGTGTGCTGTGTGCCGTTGTGTAGAGCGCGGCAAACACCGTGCCCCATGTATTACAATGTTCCACTGTGGGAACCATGCCAAATGGTAAACACATAGTTAATATTCTATGTTTGTCCTGAGGTCCCGTATGGGGAAATACCGCCTCCAGCGTATTAATTTTCTGCGCCAGCCAAAATGGAGTCTCCTCCCATTTTGCTGGAACTTTACCCATGATAGACTGTACAGTCGCCGTGTTTATACCTGGAGCTACTGCATGTTGTTGTGCTGGAGCAGCATGCGCTGGGTTCGTATTTAGTGTCTGCATCACAAATTGTACTAAGCGTCTATATGTAGCCGTTAAGTCTGTATATAAACGACGAACTTCAGCCACTGGCATATTTGCAACCGCAGGATGTGGTGTATATGTGGCCAATAAAGGCCAGGTCGGACCATCATTACTCAGTGGACCTAACCTTACTGGCAATATAGTAAGGGATAGGGCGCCATCAAGCCAATTATTATGTTCTTGATAATATAGAGGTATCTCTAGGTATGCGTACGCCCTGTACTGGCCAGGCGCGTTCGCAACCGTATATGTGTGAAATGCATTTGTATTCCCATCAACTGCTGGGAATGTGACCCAGGAGTAGAAAAGTTCTGTTCTATAGGCTGCATGGGCGGCCCCCACAAACGTGACTGGACCACCCTGGATCGTAAGACCATGTGCAAGCAAATGTGCTGTGAGCGGCTGTCTCATATTAAGAGCTGTTTGTATTACCTGGGGATTCGCCATTAGAAAAAGAGCACTGGTTCAGAGAGGGCACACCAAAACGGGGTCTTTCCTTTTAATGTTCAAGCTTGAACAACCATCCGCTATATTTAGGGTAACCCATATCGCGGTGGTGGAAGTCCTCAGAGCCAAGGATGTCTCTGTTAAAGGAACTGAGGGATCATTATCATATATGAGACCGAGAGACACTGGTGGACCCGAAAATTAGAGCCAGACCAAACGTTGGCGGCGCCATGTCGCGTATGCTCCCATTATCCTAATGAGACTACTGGATTTTTGGGCAGCAAGATCGTTCATAGTGTGGGGGACTAAGTCTAACCCACGGCGGAGGACCCTTGTCACCCCAAATCCAGGTTCAGTTCCGGCTAACTAGCAGTGCCTCATCTCTCCCAAAGGGAAGAGACAATTGGGCAGCAGAGCGCATGACATCTTAGTGCTTCTCAGCGAAGTCGTGGTCACTCAGATCCCAACCAGTTCTCTCATACACAGTATGGTCTCATATATGACAAAGGCAGTTTGAGTTTTAAAGATTGGTTTAATAAAACGAGTGCATTTTAGATAACAAGGCGTGAGCCGCAATAACCAGACCATACAACACAGTAGGATTGAAATAGTAACGAGGAGAGTGAAACGTAAGAATAACGCTATCATAATGCAACTAGATTACGTTCTCTCTCCTAAGTTCTATTTTAAACACAGCATGGTAAGCTCTAAGTCTGCCTTTTATGTTTCCCCGGGAGGACATCGATCCTCATACCTGAGCAAAGGCCTGTGATCGGGATCAGCATCTGCAGCAGAGCAGTCAGAGTCTAGTTGTGGGTTCCTGGTCGGAATCTCCCTCTTACGTGTATCAGGACTAGGAAGTGTTTTTATAACTAACACGCCGATGTTCTAAGAAACGTCCCTACGTAAGAATGTGTACTTTCTACCAACCCTAAAGACTAAACTTCTACCACGTCTATCGGCAATGTACCAGACTGTATCCTTGACTGAAGCACAGAGCGAGCAGGAATGTATTGTTTGAGAACTTCAGTGCTGAAGTAAGCTAAACAGTTTGATAGAAGAAAATAAAACAAGACCGTGAAACTGGTTATTGTAAAATAACAGTGCGAGGCTAAATAAAATGCATCTAGGACAAAGTGCACAGAGGCCTAATACTTTAAGCAAACGCGCAAAGGCTACATTAAAATATGGCTACACTACAGGAGCAGGTGGCAACAGTAGAGAAGAATAGGAGTGTCCCTGGGGTTCTGGACTAAAAAAAATCTCAAAGGACATTGAAAAATTGGAGTCAGCATTTAACTGAAGCCCTCCAGATTTGGAATAAGAGACCATTACAAAATGTTGAAACTGCCCTGATGAAAATGTTAACTCAGATACAACCATATGTGGCCACCAACACCATTGTGTACTGGGAAATAAAACCTGGAGCTTTAGCTCCTCACAGAGCCACACCAGAATCTGCAGGTCTTGACCTACATGCTTACAAAATTGCCCAACTTGTCATAGGTCCAGTGTATGGAGGATTGGCGAGGAAGGGGACTGCCCCAGCCCTTCTGACAGTGCAAGGAACGGGAGGTTTTGGTTCATCTGACAAAAGCCCTGGTGCTAAGGTGTGGGTGGAATCCCCAAATGGCTTTCCAGAACCTGCAGAAGTTATAGCCAAGGGCCCTAATAATGTTCTGCTGATCATAAAACAAGGAAGGGAAAGGGGAGCACATTTCAGCTGACAGAAATGTCATTTGCAAGAAAGATCATACTTGTTTCTTTTACAGTTCATACTACGACTTGTCTCTGACCATGAGTGTGCTGTGTGGTCTCCCTTCGGGCGTGTGCGTATACGGTCGAGTGAGACAGCACCCCCAACCTGAACCTGACTGATCAATCATGTTGCCCAACACCCCTGCTGCTTCTGAAAGGCAATACCTATGGATCCACATGGTACAAATCGTGCTTCGCAGACCAAAGTTCTGCATGGGAATAATGCAGAGTACTATGGATGTCCTATCAACCTGTTTGATTACAATTCTAATGGAACAACAACACAGCTTGTTATCACCTGATGACTGCTGCCAGTCACATTAAACATGTTTAAGTTGCCAGTTGTCTGACTATTCTCGTAAGGGAACCTCACTTTTACTTACATTCCACACAGGTGGACTGCGTACCTTTATACGATTAGGACTCATGATGTTACCATCTAACTCTATACCAACTCGTTATCCTAGAGACAGTTATTATCCCAATCAGAATATATAAGCTTCAGTCTTTTTTATTGTAGGTGTCCCTGGTTTAACTGTTTATAATATCAATAAGTGAATCCCACTTCCATTGCTTTATAGTGATTGCTCTTGACATTTCTTTATGTTGTTGTGTACAATGCCAACCTAATTTGTTTGTAATATTTTAAAGAAAAAAAGAGAAGTTGATTTTAGGACTATAAGGTATCTGAGTCATTGGTCAAAAGGGTGGAGTGTTATGATATTTATGTTTTGGCCACTGACTTCACATTGCACTTAGCCTAACAGCGCACCGTCACATTAGTGACCACCAGGTTCATTTTGCCTATTGAATTTATTTTAGGATTAGCCTCCGCCATGTTAAAAGCTGCAAGTAGTTTTCCACATTGTACAATGTGCACATTTTTATTTTTTGTGTTCTTTCCCACCAAGGGCTTAGGCTGATAAGAATGTACTAAGACGGCAGTGAACAGTCTTGTTTTGAATTGGCACCGTGGGATTGTGGCCAAGTCCTGACGTGTTATTTTCAAAGCAGGCCTAAAGCAATCAGCATTTTTTGAATAAATAAACTTCTGCAGTGAGAGGGAGGTTCTAGAATTTTCCTCTCTTGTTTGTTCAAAGTATAAGAGGCCGAGACCAGATGGACCGGGGACTGAGAGTGTTTACAAATCTCAGGCATATCCAGGACGATGGAGTGTGTCATCCTTCCAGGGAGGATCATTGATCTCTCTCTCCTTAATCGATTCTCTGATCTGGCGATCTGATGCTCAATAGGAGGGAGATGAAGCGGCTGTGCCCTTGCCTCATGGTAATGCATTTTTTTTAATTCATTATTTGCTTTGCATTATAGTATAGATACATATATTTGCTGTGTATATTGCAGTGGAGAATCATTTGTACATGTGTTCATTTAATTGCTGTGATCATTTTTATACGTGTGCTTTCAGCATGCTAACCTCCTTTTATGAACCTTGCGACGTGAAATAATAAATGTCTTTTTTGGACTAAGAAGTGCATTCCAGAGATTTTTGTCAGTGCATGAGTGTCTCAGCTCGGTCATTAGTGAAGCAAAACATGGGGATGTTATAGGACTCTAACCATAAAGGCAAGATTGCTGGCTTCGGGCAGCAGCACCGCCGCGTGCAGGGTACTGAGTCAATCCCACACCATCTGGTAACGGTTGGCCCAACCCTTTTGGCTAGCTAGCAGCACTTTTCACAAACCTAAAGTAAAGGTGATTTGTGGCAGCCTGACGCATCACACTGACTCCTCAGGGAAGTCGTGGGTGGCAGATTCAGCCCCTTTCTTTCATTACCACAAGTCTCACACAAGCACAGGCAGACAAAGAATTGCAGGACAGTTTTCAATGTACTTATTGAAAAGGCTGCAATTTGTGATAAAATATATGAGCTGCGGTTATTAGGAAGATGAAGCATATCACAGTTAGAATTGTGGCCATGAGTGCAAAACAAATAAACAATCCCAGCATTTGGAATAAAGCACCTACAAATCCCTACCTACACTTCTACAATCTCCATGAAAGCATAGCAGTGATAGCCCTTCTCTGCCCGTACTAGTCTGTGAAAGGAATACATGCCACGTGCCTGAAAACAGGTCTCTGCCTGCAACTCCTCTGCTGGTTGTAGAGACTTGGCTGAGGTCAGCAAAGTGGCAATGTAGTGGCATACAGTATAGGATGATTCCTCTGGCTGGAATGACATCCTAACCTTCTCTGGCCTGTGTGATTTTTTTATAATAAAATGTATTGTGTTCTGAGAAACAGGCCTGACATGGTAATGTGTCAAAGTGTTAAGATTGGCTGCGCGCTCTTGTGGCGGCAATACTAGATCATGTACAGCTCTGGGTAGAGCAAAACTGTGAAATGTTGTGCAAGGAAAGTGATAACAACACTTTGGTAGAACAGCAGCTGATTTGAAAAACAAAACATCCCCGCTAAAAGCAAGCCATGCTAAAATGAATTAAAATGAATAAATAAAAATGAATCATATAACTAGGTAAAAGGGCGCAGGCCACAGGCCTATGCTAAAATAAGTGTGCCTAAGCAAGGCACTAAAATGAACCCACGACAGGGATAGAAAAGTGGCTGATACAGCAGAATTGTGGTCTCATGGGGTCTGAGCGAGTCAACTGCAATGTTTTGTACAGAAGTGTGAAGACAGAAAGAATTGACTTTGCAAAGTTCAGATGCTGGAGATGGACCTAGTGCTGTAGCAAAGACAGTTGTACCTGGAGACAAATGGTCAAATGAGAATGCTGTGCCATTAGGACAAGTGCCTCCAATGATTCCAGAGGAAACAGAGGAATCTGGTCAGAGTGACAGTGATACTGATAAACCAGTAGCTTGAAGATCAAAAAGAAGGAGAGTTCCTAGTCAAAACTACACAGCTCCTTAATGGGCTTACTGTGCAGCAGATCAATGGGAAAATGCTTTTGCAAAATTGTTCTTTAACAATACAAATCCAGTGCAGCGTTTGTGACTTTCTGAGTGCGCTAGAACTGAACTTTGAAGTCTCATTACTGCTGAATGACTGTGAGTTGTGCTCTTATTAGAGGCTTTTTGAACATTGCCCGGAGAAAACATGATAAGCTTTGTATAAACATCAAGATTTTGCAACTAACATTTGAACTTGAACTTTGAAGAAAAAAAAAAGTTGTTTTAGTTTTATTTTTACTGATATTTGCTTTGCTCACAAATAAAAAGGACTGAACAGACAGTTGATATTTTGCTGCCGCAATTGCATTTTTACATATTTGCATTTTTGATTTTTACATTTTTGGTCGGAAATTAGAGAACTCATGGAGTCAAATAGAAATAAAAGTAGTAAGCATAAGTGTAGGATTATTAATTGTGATATTTATATTGATTATTCTGTTGCTCATTGGGTTAAGTTTACCAACAACTAGTGATTCAGATACAGTTAACTCAACAAGTGCCTACAGTTCTGCAAGCCCCATAGCAAACCAAAAATACTTGTTAAATGAGAAAGATTTGCATGCAGATGATTTCCGAAGAGATTTGTCTACAAATATATTACAAATTATTAAATGAATATGTAAATACCATGGACGTTAAAGATTGCTATGTCTCAGTCAAATTGCCTTAATCAGTAAGTGAAGGAATCACTTATCATGGTATTCCACTGAAAATGGAACTTCCTGTAGTTTGTTGCTGACTCTTTTGTATGATAGAGTATTCTCAGTATTATTATTCGAATTATAATCTTGCTTTCTCAGTTGTCCCTATCATGAAACATTTGATCAGTGTTGTCAAAGCGAAACACATTGACACAGTGAGGGATTTCTTTGAACCTACATTGACATTTGGTACAATCTATGCCCATAGAAACAATCTGACCTGTATCCTCACCCCAGTTGAAAAGGAATGTATTGGACAATTTGACGACAGAAGAAGAGCAATGAAAACTAAGGTAGAAAAAGGAGTTGTGCTACACAGTTGGGATAAAGAAGTGGAAACTCATTCATTAGCAGGGAGTCAAGGATCCCTCGCCTTAGACTGGCAACATGCAGAGACGTTGTGTGAGAAGAGACCTAAATCAAAGACTGACACAAAATTTGAAGGGACTATTGAATGTAGACGTGTTTTTGTTTTAAAGCATTTGGAATTTTATGTTGAATAGACAACATCCCACCATACCATGTGTTTATTTCATCTGTGGAAAAAAATGCTTATTATAAGATGCCCAAGGGGCGGTATGGAAGGTGTTATCTAGGAGTAGTATTGCCAAAGATTTATCATGTGGAACATTTCAATGATTTGAGATAAGAAATCAATCACTAGAGTTAATAGAGGAGCCAGTGTTTCAGAGCTAGTCAGAGATATTTTTGTGGCATAGTTCCAACGGTGGGAGTTATTATGAATGATCACAAGATGAGAAAGTTGTCAAAGATAGTAGATAAGCTATCTACAGATACAGCAGGTGCTTTCTTGTTAGTTGACACCGAAGTGGTTGCTGTAAGATCCATGACTTTACAAAATCATCTTGGGTTAGACATCCTTCGTGCGTAAGAGGGCAGATTTTGCAAGATGTTGCAAGTTCAACAGTGCTGCACTTACATTCCTCACAATAATAAGGAGCTGAGAAAGTATATTGTGAATATGACATGTCTGAAAAAGGACTTGAAAGAAGGAGAGGCAACAGGTGCCTGGGAAACAATAGGGAGTGTTGGAAAGTGGTTTGGAAGTTTAGGGAGAGGAATTGTTGGCAGTATCCTGAGACCAGTGCTTAATTTGTGCAGAGGGTTTCCAGTGCTTAACATCAGTTCTTATGTAATAGGGCCGGGGCTATTGAATTTTTCTCCCACGTGCAATGGGCCCAGTACTTATTAAAAATAAATGTACTAACCTGTCCTGTCCTCCTCCTCCAGTTCATATACCAACAGGCAACCACAGACATTGTCTGTATTTCATAGTGCGGTCAGAACACTTTCAGTTTGCTGTGTCTCCCTTGTCTGGCAGTGGATCAAAGCAACCTGAGGTGGATTTACGACCATGCATTGTGATACTCAGCGCGCCGGTACAGCCGCCAGTTTCTGAACAGCGCTTTGTGTACTGGCACTTATTATTCTACAAATTAAACACTGTCAGAGACATATATTGGTGATAGCTTTGTGGGCCTTAGTTGCAGCTGGTCTCTATAAGTTGTTCAAAAACCTGAAATAAGTGAAAGCAAAGGGAAAAGAAGGGATAGAGATAGAGACTAGAAGGGGCATATATTATGGTGACATTAAGCAGCTACAGAAGTCCGATGATCTTTCCTGGAATGACCCCAAAGGTTTTGACCTCTCTCATTGAAAATGAGAGATTACAATTGATGAGATGACTTTATTCACCATCAGAGGGTGGGATTGATGTAACCGAAATGTTATTGCTAACCCTCATATCACGTTAATTATTTATATGTGACAATCTATGCATTTTGTCAATTAAAGTACTAATATATTAGTTATAAAGGCCTGCACTGGAAGCCTATGTTAATGTGCATTCACTGTAGGTTCCTAGACTAAATTGTGGTGATATAGCCTTTAAATGTCAATGAATCAATTCATTCATTTCTATGTTATTTTTCAACATATTAATTGAAAGCGTGCATTAAAACGATAATGATTTTCAAAATGGTAATGTTTAAAATATTACATGCAAAAGTTGCAGATTGCAGTTCTGTGCCATACTGAAGGCAATGTATTAACGGAGTTATTTCATTTTAAATCTACAGTAACATGAACATTGTCAGAGCTTATTAATGTTGAATTCATAATTTTGAAAGTTATAAGTGCATTATTTGCTTAATTGAATGTGCCATTTTAACTCACTTTGTTTAGCCTAAGTGAAGCCTGCAAGGCCCTGTTTCCTGACTATGCAGAAGATGTTCAGTTATTCTTGCTAATATGAATTTTCCTTTCAGACTTTGTTCCCATAAAATGTTAGCTTGGTAATGGATGCTCTCTTGTTTTACACATAATAAGCCAGAGAAGCTAACCTTGAGAACAGACCATTCAGGAACTGTGGAACCAGACTATGTATACATTTGTTTAAACCCACACGGATGAGTTAAGATGGATGCTTTCTACATTATGGTAATGGGAACTTTCACTGATGTTGCAGTCCATGTGCAGTCCATGACTGACTTTCATTGAAAAATGTCTCCTTCTGCGTCATATGGAGTGATGGATGAACAAATCATTTTGCACTATGAACTTTAATATTTAATATACCATTCCTCAGTTGGATGTTGGTCAGTCTGCTCCATCCCACCTTTCTTGCTGGACCCCTTGGACTCTGAGAGGTACAGTACTCTCTACCCTTCCCCTTCTTTTGAAATGCTTTATTGAGACTTAAAAATGTAACCCCTGTTTCCAAGAAGAAGGCTCTTGACTGATGTTCTGACATGCTGGTTCCTGTTTAACTACTTTTTCTTAACCTAATTTTTGCCTCTTTTGGTTAATCACCTTTTGCTCAAGATGTAATTTTTCCAAATTCTTTTTGTCCATCTTCTTTTTACTTTTGCACGCATGTGTTCTTGCCCAGCATGTTAATTTTTGACTAGCTAATCTGTAGGGATTTCCCTCACCATAACTAGCTAAACTTAGATGATTTTGGATTGCGTTTATGCTTGGAAGAACTGAACAGCACTTGTTATCTGTACATCAGGTGCCTCTTCTGATGCTTTGCATTGCTTTTGTCAAATGCTTAGCTCTACTAATAGTGTGTTTGAACATTTTCTGTCACCTTGGTCAACCCCTGGTGATTCTCTATCTTTATAATTTATTTTGAGAATTCTCTACATCACTTCAAGTCTGAGTTTGTAATAAAACCCCTTAACCTTATTTCAGAATAAAGTTTTCCTTGTTGGTCAAATAGGTCACATTGTCATTCTGAATTGATTGATATGAAATTTTGATTCCCTAGGTCTCCACACCCGTATGCTGGGTTAAAAGATTTCTTGACCTTGTTTAAAGCATAATCCTGTGCAAGAAAATGCTTCAGCACCCTCAAGGGGAAATGTGTTCTCTGTTAATGTGGTAATCTTTCTTTGAATAATTAGAGTAAGAAATAAAATACTTCTTTTGTTTCTAAAAGTAGTATTTGTCTGGATATTAATGTATTACTGATGCATGCTTTGTAAGTTAAAATCCATGTTCACTAATCTGTAACCACACCTGTACTTCTGAGGGAACCTTCTACCACTGAGAGTCAAGCACAGAAGGGGTACCTGGCCCACTTGGCCAGGATCCATAGTATATCAGCCCTTGATAAATCAGGAGTAAAAATCTCAACCCCCAAGGTTGGGGCCAAAAAAACCCTGCCCACCCTATGGCCTTCTGTAAGGGGGTCTGACAATCACTGATTTACCTAATTCAGGGAGAAGGCCAATATACTTACTTTCAACCAATCCAGCTTTGCAAGTGGTGCAGCAGTGAACCATTAAATGTTAAAATACTTAAAAACATTCATCACATATTGGTCAAGGGTGACTCGTCTTCTTCTCAATTCTTATCAATTTATCAAGGATTTCGATCCAACTGATCACCAAAAGCTTACTTATATGCTTGTAACATACCTGAGTTTGAAAGTAAAGGTTCTCTGTTGTTTTACGTCCTTCCCAATAAAAAGTTTTTGGGATGAGTAATACTTCATATGATCCAAGCCTAAATACATGCAGAGATCCTCAAAGACTTATTCTAGTGCACCAACTGTTCAATCTTTATATAGAATGATTGAGATTCTTGGTGGGGAGACAGGGAGATCCACCAACTTATAACAAACTCAAATTTAAGTAACAATTATTCTCATTTAACATCATATATACATTGAAAAGTGCCTGATAAAGCTTAAAAAATATATTATAGATCAAACCCTAATAAAACAGAATGCACTCTTATACACAAGCAAAATTATTAGAAATTCAAGAGTCCCTTCTGAGCTGCTCATGTGTGGCATCACCCCTAATCTAAATACCAAAATAAAACAGTTTTTTTCGATTATCCCCTACTTATAAGAAACGTACATATCAAACAATCTGAAAAAATATATACAAAACCTTTCCAGTCACTATGAAAGTTAAAACATTTACTACAACCAACCAATTTTCGGCATAGTTTCAGTGCATGTTGTATGTCTTATTGACTATGGGACACTAGAAAGGATCCAATAATATACGCTAGCTCATCCTTAAAGCAATATTGCACTCCGCCTGAAGTCTAATCTCATTTCCGATATCATCCCTATGCTGAAAGCCGCCTACTGGTTTCATTGGAAGTAAAAATAAATTAGCTCTGTATCAATAAAAACTTAAAGAACAAAGACAGTCTTATTCGCTAAAAGTCTTCATTTATCCCAACGACCTTCTACTATTCTGTAAGAAATATAAAAAAGACATCAGTTTAAATTATATCTGCACAAGCAATTATGCTACATTACTTCATAATCCTCATGTGCTTTACAACTGATTTAGTCCCTTTCTTGTTTCATTATGTACTATTACTCTAGTACTCTACTAGACCTTTTTTTACCAGGCTCTGATATTCTTTATCGTGACACTGATGGGTTTTACGTTCTTAGTCTCTCCTCTAGTTTTGTTACCATTTAATTTTCCGCTAGCTTATTGTGAGGATATCATCCACCTTTCTAAACGTAAACATAATGACACTTCTGAGCAGGAGTTGTATCACATCTAAATGCAAAATAAATACATAAAGATGATTTAAAAAAGAAATAAGTAACATATCACAATCCGGTGCCACTACATCGGTATGCTAATGTACATATAAACACACATGGCCCAATTTCCCAAAAAAGTAATAAAGTCTGGACGGAGATTTCTGCCTAGGCATGCATATATTTTTTCTTTTTCCTGATTGCAATTTACTATTGTTGGGTAAAGTTTGCCTCGCAGGCTGCACCAGGTGTAATTTTGAGAGATCATGTGTCATTGACTCCGAGATCCTAATTTTGCTGTTCATAATTCACAGCAGGGGAGAACTGTGAACAGGATGTCCTAGGCAAACACACGTTTTCCTCTAATCCATAGAGAAAACCCCTTCCCTTAGAATCATACAAAATGGGGCAGATCCATTCCCCTCTCCACCCTGTAAAAGGATTCACACTAGCCTTTGGTTGGAATGAAAAACATACAGTTTGTAAGTTGAAAAAGGAATGCCATGCTTGTGGACGTTCATAAACTTCTAGGTTAAGCTCAACTTGGACCTCCTGCTTTCCCACCCCTTGAGTGGAATTTACAGGTATAAATAACTCCGCACTTGGGGTGATCTCTGCCCAGGAAAATGGGTTTGTGTCTGCCAGTAATCCTTTAGTGAATTCCTGACAGGCATAAATTATGTACATTCTGTCATAAACTTACCTTTATCATCAAATATATCTTTCAGAATATGGCCCACAGAGAGCCCATCTCGCTGTGGCACATCTCGCTGCTACCCTACCCCGCCAAAGTACTAAAGAAAGCAATCAATGGACAACTACGGAATTTCATTGAGGCCAATAACTCACTGGACCTCTCCCAGTCCGGCTTCCACAGCAATCACAGCATGGAGACAGCACTCCTGGCAGCCAGTGGCGCCCTCCGATTACTCCTAGACCACGGCCACACCGCAGCACTCATACTCCTCGACCTCTCAGCAGCTTTCGACACAGTCTCCCACACCATTCTGTGCACTAGACTCCACGACATAGGAAGCCGCCCGGAAGAGCCCTGGAATGGATCCACTCCTTCCTCTCCGGGAGGATGCAGAGGGTCAGACTCCCGCCCTAGACCTCCAGACCCACAGGAGTCAACTGCGGAGTCCCCCAAGGATCCTCACTAAGTCCCACACTGTTCAACATATACACAGCCCCTCTTGCTGCCATCATGAGAAGCCACGGTATGAACATCGTGTCATATGCCGATGACATGTAACTCATCATTTCCCTCACCGAAGACCTGGACACAGCCAAAAGGAACTTTCACACAGGAATGGAAGCCGTCGCCACCTGGATGAGAGAAAGCTGCCTCAAGCTCAACTCCGACAAGATGGAGCTCATCATCTTCGGAAATGCTACCTCAGCTTGGGACGACTCATGTTGGCCCAACTCCCTCAGTGACCCACTGCGCCGACCGAGCATGCCCGCAACTTAGGAATCATCCTCGACTCCTCCCTATCCATGACCCACCCAGTAAACTCTGTCACCTTCTCCTGCTGGCACACACTCCGCAAACACCGAAGATCTTTAGATGGATCCCTTCAGACCGCCGCATGACAGTCACCCACCCCTTAGTCACAAGCAAGCTCTACTACAGCAATGCTCTCTATGCTGCACCTCAGCTAGGAACATCAAAAAATTTCAACTCCTCCAAAATGCTGCCGCCAGACTCATTGCTGACCTCCCTTGCCAAGAACACAACACCTGAAGACCCTCCACTGGCTACCAGTTGAGAAGCGAATCACCTTCAGGCTTCTCACCCACACATTCAAGGCCAAACACAATGCAGGACCAGCCTCCCTGAACCTCCCTGAACCTCCCTGAACCTCCGCGTCTCCTTCCACACCCCCGCCAGATCCCTCCGCTTCACCCGAATGGCCCTGGCCACCATCCCTTGCATCCACAAAACCACTGCCGTAGGACGATCTTTTATCTACACTGCAGCAAAGAGCTGGAACAACCTCCCCCTGCACCTCAGAGTAAACCCATTGCTCACCATCTTCAGGAAGAACCTCAAGATGTTGCTCTCTGGATGAAGCCCCTCCACTTCCCCCACCACCCCTGCCGCCTTGAGACCCTCACAGGTGAGTAGCCGCACTTTACTAATAATTACCAATTAATAACTAATAACTAATAACTAACAATTGATTGATTGAGTGAGAAAGGGTGTAAAGTTTACAGGTCCCTGTTGGCACTAGATACAAACGTGTATCAGGCCTCTAGTCACGCATCCATCAAACCATTAAACAGACAAGGTATATACCTGTGAAGTAGGCATCAATTCAGGTATAAGTCATTATGGAGATTTACTCAGAAAACATTTCTTTAGAAAAGGGTCATTAATTTCATATTCTTGCATAAAGCAAACAGCAGTAGAAATAACAGTTATTCAACATCAGCCAACATGTGTTTCATTCAATAGGCAAACTCTTCAGGTACATTCAACTAATTGCAATCTTGTACCGTATAGATATAGCACAACTTTAGGCTGGTTTCTGCAGGATTCATAAATCCAAATATATGTATATATATCAAATAATAATATGTATATATTGAATAATATGGGGGTCATTACAACCCTGGCGGATGGTGAAGAACCGGCGGTAAGACCGCCAACAGGCTGGCGGTCTTACCTTGGTGAATTATGACCATGGCGGTTACCGCCATGGTCATCCGCCGGTTCTCAGTCCCACCCGCCAGGGCGGAGACGACCGCCGGGCTGGAGACCTGTGTCTCCAGCCCGGCGGCCGTCAGTATACCGCCGGCGGTATTTGGACCCGGCTTACCGCTGTGGATTTCCAGCAGTTTCAACCGCCATGAAATCCATGGCGGTAAGCACTACCAGTGCCAGGGAATTCCTTCCCTGGCACTGATAGGGGTCTCCCCCACCCTGACTCCCTCCCCTACACCCCCCACCACCCCTGCCACCCCCCAAAGGTGGCAGGGCCCCCATCCCCACCCCCAACAAAACATTACTCACACACACCCGACACGCATGTAGGCACCACCAACACACAAACGCACACACCCTGACATACATGCCTACATCCACACACTCAGTCCGACACGCACACCCACATTCAAACATACACGCACACATCCATACAGCCATACCCACAGCCATACATGCACTCATTCCCATACACATAACACCCCATAAGCATACACGCACCCACACACCCCCTCTACACACACACACGCACACCCCCATGCACGTACACAACACACAACACCCCCCACCCCCCTCCCCTAATGGACGATCGACTTACCTGGTCAGTCGATCCTCCGGGAGGGGACGGGAGCCATGGGGGCAGCTCCGCCGACACCACACCGCCAACAGAACACCGCCACGGCGAATCACAGGACGTGATTCGCTGGGCGGTGTTCTGTTGGCGTGGCGGTGGAGGTGGAGCAACCTCCACTTCCCCACCGCCTGCAAGTATGGCTGTTGGCGGCTCTCCGTCGGAATAACGACGGAGGGCAGCCAACAGTCGTAATACGCCGAGCGGCAAACCGCCTGCACAGGCGGTCTTCCGCACGGCGGTCCCTCGGCGGTCTTGCAAAAAGACTGCTGAGGTTGTAATGACCCCTTATATTTGGTATCTCTAGTGAAACAGAGCAGCTGGTATCACTCAACTTGGCTCACTCCAAACAGCACAGATATTGGATAACTAAAAATGTCTGCCATTCTAAAACAAAGATGAGCACATGCAAACACCCTGCAAAGCTGTCACAATGAGTCAAAGGGAGAATGCGTGTTCATGGTTACACCGCATTACACCCAAAAAAAGTTCCAATACAATAGAAATATCTATTTTCTATAGTTATGTTTTTGATACTTACAGGCGACTGATTTCACTAAACCGGTGACAAAAAGAAATTAGATAAAGCAAAAAGGTTAGCTGCCCTGGAAAAGAGAAATACATTTTCAGAGCAAATTGTTGCCCAACAGTCACCAAAAAACTGGAGCCCTCCCTCGCAAGAACTCTGCACTGTTCCAGCAAATCAATTCCACAACAAGATTTCCACCATCTACAGCAACTTCGACCCCCAACCCACCGACCTCCTCAGCCTCCACACTCCTATGAAAACTGCCCAGACCACCACCTCACTGCATGGAAGCAGCTCAACACAGTGGATACCTCAGCCATAATGAACTTCATCTACTCAGGAGCACTCACCAACACTTTCCCCCACTGTCCCTTCAACCTCTGAAGTGATGAGATCAGCCACCAACTCACCACTATTCTCAAAGTATCCATCACCACATCCACCTTTCCTAACGCTTGGAAACTTGCCAAGGTCAGGCCACTCCTCAAGAAACCCTACACAGAACCCAGCAACCTTCAGAACTACCGGCCTATATCACTGCTCCTGTTTCCCGTCAAAGTCCTGGAGAAGGCTATCAACCTTCAGGTTACCGAACACCTGGAGAGAAACAACCTGCTAGACCCCTCTCAATCTAGTTTCAGAGCCAACCTCATCACTGAGACCACCCTTATCTCTGCCACAGATGACAACCTCACCCTACTCGACAGAGAAGATTTGTCCGCCCTGATCCTTCTCGACCTTTCTGCAGTGTTCGACACCATCTCCCACCACACACTCAGCAAAAGACTGGAACAGATTGTAATCAAAGAAGAAGCACTCACATGGATAGCATAATTCCTCATGTATGCAATCTGCCTCCCCCACTTCACCTCACAACCCAAGAGCACTATCCCTCAAGGTACACACCTCAGCCCCACCCTCTTAAACATCTACATTGACGCTGCTAGCTGACATCGTCAGATCCCACAGCATCATCATATCTTATGCCGACAACACCCAGCTCGCCCTTTCACTCACAGCAGACCCGACCACAACAAAGACCATTTTCCACAACTGCATGAAGAACGTCGCAGACTGGATGAAGGATAACTGTCTGAAGCTCAACACGGACAAGACCGAGGTGCTGGCCTTGGCAACCATTCTTCCCTCTGGAACGACACCTGGTGGCCCACGGAACTCAGACCTGCCTCTACACCTAAAGACCAAGCCAGCAACCCCAACATCATCCTGGACAGCAAACTCACCATGAAATGTTAGATCAACACTCTCTCTTCAGTCTTCTACCACACGCTTCACATCTTTCGAAGTATCCTCACATGGCTCCTCAAAAGCAGCAGGGAAACAGCCACACAAGCCCTAATTACCAGCCATCTGGACTACCGCAACACATTGTACACAGGGACCACCAGCGAACTCATGAGAAGGCTCCAGATGATACAGAACTCAGTGGGCAGACTGATCCTCAACCTGTCCAGAAGGACCCACATCACTCATCACCTAAGATACCTCCAATGGCTCCCAATCCAGAAAATATGCCAAATTAAACTACTGACACACACCTACAGAGCCCTCCACAAACAAGGGCAAGCATACATGAACCACGGCCTGAACTTACACCAACCATCCAGAAACTTGTGCTCCTCCTCCCTCCCCCGCATAGACATCATACATCCACCGTAGCCAGTGCACAGGATGGGCCCTCTCCCATCTCATCATCATCACGGAACACCCTTCCCCTATGAACATCTCCCTCGCTGACAGACTTCTCGAAGAAGCTCAAGACCTGGCTCTTCGACCAACACAGCATCTCATAGTCCAGTGGCATAGTACTGTAGAGAGGCCGCTGCATGGAGTGGCATAGAGAATAGTTAGAGTGGCATAGAGTATGGTGTTGTAGAACAGAGTGGTGTACAGTAGATTGGCATAGAGTAGAGTGGTGTGGAGTGACATACAGTGGAGTGGCATAGAGTGGAGTGGCATTCCTTAGAGTGGAGCCGTGTACAGTAAAGTGGCATAGTGTGGAGTAGCAATGAGTGGCATATACTGGAGTAGAGTGGACTGGCATATAGTGGCATAGAGAAAAGTGGGATAAAGTAATGTGGCATAGATTGGCATTGTATCAGTGGAGTAGTATAGAGTGGTGTCGAGAGGAATACATTGGAGTGGAGCAGCAGAGAGTGGAGTTGCCTACAGTGGAGTAGAGTTGTATAGAGTGCAGTAGGGTTAATGGATGTAGAGTGCTGTAGATCTGAATATCACAGTGTGGAGTAGAGTGGATTGGCATAAGGTAGTTCAGTTGTGGGCGTAACTAATTCATCAATAGAGATAGCAGATACTGTGAAATCAACATTAATAAGAAACCATATGTCAATGTTAAAAGTAGGAAAGGACATTGCACATCCATTCTGAATGCTTATTGGATAAAAAAAATAGTGCATTGCAAAAAGATGAGGAAGGACACATGGACTTTGTTCATGCTTCAGGGAGGAGCTAACACAAGAAAGGAGGGAAGCCTACGGGAGCTACGCAATTGAAACATGCATTATAATGATATGTTGTGAGCGGATTATAAGCCCACTGAATTGTAAATAATACTTTTCGCAGCACAGGCAATAGGGCAAGGTAGAGATACCCTATGCCCCCCAAGTCTTGAGGGGGTTAGGGGGGTAGGGGGTTAGGGGACAGGGTCCGAGATCGACTACCTCCATGGGACCAAATTGTTTAAATAAAAATGTAAAGTTGCAATCCTGCGGGACTCTCACGCACAGGATTGTGACTTAAAAAAAATAGAAAAAATATTGGTGTTTCAATTATAATTAAATTAGGGCCCCGGGGTGGGCCTGGGGGTCTTCAAAGTTATATTTTTTAGGTGGGCATGAGTGGGCTCCCCCTCTGTCCAAGCCAATCTGGGCCACCAGGGACCCCACCCTACCCTGAGCCAAAAATACATTGAGGGGGAGGGGGCATGCGGCCCCATCCACAAACCGATTATGGGCCCCAGGACACTCAATCCCCCA
The DNA here is from genome assembly GCF_031143425.1 of Pleurodeles waltl. Taxonomy (NCBI): domain Eukaryota; kingdom Metazoa; phylum Chordata; class Amphibia; order Caudata; family Salamandridae; genus Pleurodeles; species Pleurodeles waltl. The sequence continues at coordinate 805,435,632 of NC_090446.1, forward strand.
GAGCCAAATGCAATAAAAAGGGGAAGGGGCACCTGGATACCCACAGTATTTTATTATTCTTTTTTTTTAAAGTGAACAATCAATGAGTGATCGGAATTGCTCATTCTTTATTCACTTCTCCTTTAAAGAAGTGCCCCATAATGTCCTGCAAAGTCCTTATTTTTATTTTTTTGGAGCTTGGCAGTGTCCCTAGAATTGGGAGGAGCACCAACAAGCCTTTTGTTAAATGTTGTTGGGGGCTGCAGGAGTCCAGAAATCAGTTACCCTCACCATGCACAGCTAATTGCTCCACATATTACATTGCTCATGACATGCTCTAATACCCCATTGATAACATTACTGCAACATTTGAAATTACATCACTGATGACAAGGTGGTGCATCACGGGGTGCAAATTAAACTTACCTTAGGACATGTGTTATAGTTTCTAGAGATAACTATAACTCTTGAATTTCAGTGTTTTTTTAGTTTAAAATTTTACATTTTCAATTAAATTTTCACCTAACTATAAAGGGCCTCATTATGACCCTGGGGTCAGACCGCCGACACATGTTTTGTCATCATTGACTTTTTCACAACGACTCCACACACAGACGGCACAGAAGCACAGACTGATTGTAGACTTACCATGGTCTCTGGACTCTGATTACATCCATGCCACAATCTGTATTTATTCTCACAGTCCTTGAAAATTGGAGTCTGTTTAAACACAATCATAACCTCTATATGCAAAAAGCCTTGAAAAAGTCAATCATGACGAAACACGTGTCGGCTGTTTTTTCACAAACATGAAAATTGTACTGTGCTTTCAAACCACTTACCCAGTGTGTTTCATGAGATCAGAGGACTCTTGTCCTGATACATCACCAAGGAATACATGGATTTCACCTTGAGCCTGCGATGTGCCGTGGTTTTCTTCTTTTCATTGATTATATCACTGTTGTAATTTCACTGCTAGAGCTATCTAATAGTTAGGGTGATTTTATAAAAATTAGAAACAACTGCATGTTATGAAGTGACCAACACAGTGTAATTGATAGGCTATATGCCTATGTCACAATATAGGGGATCCTATTTAGTTTTATTGGGAATCAGGAGGTAGCTTAGCCTTCAGGTTTGCAGACCTGTGCCCCTGTCACCTAGTGACTTTTAACCTACTTAGCCTGCTCTGTTTTAGCACATTTATTTAATTATTACTTCAATGATGGCTGCTATGTTTATAGTTAGGAAAATGTTTTGATATCACCTTATCAGTGCCACTCAGTGAAGGTGTCACTATCAGCATCAAAGACAAGTGACATACGTAGGTATTCACATCGTGTCCCTTTCCCACTTATATGTTACAGGAACATAGGGGGTCATTCTGACCCCGGCGGTCTAAGACCGCTGGGGCCAGGGTCGGCGGGAGCACCCCGCGACAGGCCGGCGGTGCCCCGCAGGGCATTCTGACCGCGGCGGTAAAGCCGCGGTCGGACCAGCAACACTGGCGGTCTCCCGCCAGTGTACCGCCGCCCTTTGGAATCCTCCAAGGCGGCGCAGCTAGCTGCGCCGCCGAGGGGATTCCGACCCCCCCTACCGCCATCCAGTTCCCGGCGGTCCGCCCGCCAGCCCAGGGAAAAACTTAGAATACCCTCCGCGGTCTTTCGACCGCGGAGCGGTATTTCGGAGGGGGGAACTCTGGCGGGCGGCCTCCGCCGCCCGTCAGGGTCAGAATGACCCCCATAATGTACTTTTGGAAGGGATTGTGTATATAATTCCTGCCCCGAGCATACCTTCTTATCAATTGTTTGGGAACATACCTACGTCAGGGGTCCTACAAGATCTGTATAAATACAACTCACACAGACAAGGTTATCAGAGGGATTCCTACCAGATGCCATCAACGGTATCTATGCTACAGGTCGCCTTGATGCAGCCCCAGCCTTCATGTCACCACGGAGTCTGATCTAGAGACCTCATTCCAATGTAACAAGGGTTGGGAGGTGCTTCTCATGGACAGGGTACTGGCAGATTAGGCTTAACACACCTAGCTCTCGTGAGGTTAGAGATTATGGGGGTCATTAGAACCCTGGCGGTCTTCGACCGCCAGGGCTGTTTTGGAGGAAGCACCACAAACAGGCTGGCGGTGCTTCCAGGGGCATTACGACCGCAGCGGAAGTGCCGCGGTCGCACCGCCGGGACCCCGCCACATTGGTCCCGGAGGTTTAAATCCCCCCAGGGCAGTGTGCTTGCAGCGCTGCCCAGGGGATTACGAGTCCCCCTCCCACCAGCCTTTTCATGGCGGTAAGAACCGCCATTAAAAAGGCTGGTGGAAAGGGGAGTCGCGGGGCCCCTGGGGGCCCCGGTACTGCCCATGCTACTGGCATGGGCAGTGAAGGGGCCCCCTGCCACGGCCCCATGGAGCATTTCACTGTCTGCCATGCAGACAGTGAAAAGCGCGACGGATGCAACTGCACCCATCGCACAGCCACACCACCGGCTCCATTTGGAGCTGGGTCCCATGTTGCGGCCGAGATCCACGCTGGGCCGGTGGGTGGAAACCAGGTTTCCACCCGCCGGCCCAGTGGGGATCTCATAATAGACCTCGCGGGAGTGCGCCTGCATTGGCGGCCGTCCGGCGGTTTAACCTTGGCAGACGGCCGCCAAGGTTGTAATGAGGGCCTAAGTTCCCCATGCTAGGGTATTAAGGCCTATTTTACATCTTATGTTATTGCAAGATTGTGGGGGTCTTTGCATTCACGACTCTCGTTTTTTAAAATTCTGCTCCTTGAATTTTTCATTATCCTAAGCATTGCAGCTCACACATTTTACAGTAGATTGAATTCTTGTTAATAAAACCTATTGAAAACGTTACTGCATCTCCTTCATTGCCTCTATGTGACTGAGACATGTTACTTATGTGAGAAAAGGGTACTCTCCATTTAATCAAGACTCCCCTGAGATGTCGCACTCTTGAGTCCATGCGTATAGGCTGCCAGAATTCACCTTTTCCTGTTTGGATTTTTGGTGAGGTACTGCTTGTGAGCTGGGAGGGTTGGGACAACAGTTGCGACTTCTTGTAGGACTGGCTTAGTCACCTATAAACAAAAGTGCTGTCATCCCTAAACCAGCAGTTTTCCCTAGAGGAAGAGTCAAACTATGACAACAACAGAAGTAGGAAAAACTCTGGGCCTGAATTACAGTTTCAAGGATGGAGCACATTCAGGATGGAGGAGGACAATACCAACGACACCCTGAGGGACTGCCACCGTCCAAATTTAGAGTTGGCCTCTAGTCCTTTGGCCAACTCTCTACATTGACAGGGACTGCTGTAATTGCCGTTCCTGTCTTTGCACAAAACATTTGAAAGACAGTACAGTTGGACAAAATGTCTGGCTAACAAACTTTTAACCTGTAGTGTGCCTGGGGCAAGGTGGCCTCGTCCTTGCACATGGATCCAATGTGCCGGGGACTAAATCAACTCGTCCTGCACCGGGCCACGGAGGGAGCGCTAGTGCCCCCCGTGGGCCTCCCTCCCACACTCCTCAGTCAGGGATGGAATGGGAATTGCTTCCCCCTCCACCCCCCTCAGCAATCTGATGACGTCAGCAGGTTCACAGTGCGCTGTCATCAAATGCTGCCGGGGGAATGCTTGAAGCCATTTGCTTCCAGTGCATTAGGAGAGAGGACGTGTTCTGGTGAGCCTTTCTCCTGGGCGGTCGTTGGGGTGGAAAAAAGACACAGGCGAACGGAAAGGGTTCCCCCTGTGCCTGTTTTCAATGGATTCCTGCTCCACGATTGCGGGCGAGGCCCGCGATCGTGGAGCAGGAATCCACCATTAGACACCAGGGATGACGACCAGCCAAGGGTCGCTCCCCTGGGGTCAATAATATATCCGTGTTTCGGCCACCCCTTGGGGCAGATCAGATGTTTTTTCGGCCAATCTGTCAAAAACCACTAGACACTAGGGACTATGTTTATTGCAATGTTTTAGGGCAGCGACCCCTTAGGCAAGGCTTGCTGCCGCAGAGGCAATATTTTATTATATATTTCATCCACCCCTGGGGCTAGATTGGTCATGTTTGTGGCCGATCCCGCCCCCGGGGGGTCGAAACCCACTAGGCCCCATGGATTGTGTTTGTGTTTTGTGTGTCTTGGGGGCACCCCTTGGGCAAGGGTCCCCCCCCCCAAAGGGGGGACATTAATGTTGTCCATTTCTGCCCCGTGGGGGCAGATCAGCTTATTTTCTTTAGGCCCATCAGCCCCCAAGGGGGGCAGAAGCTACCACGATGCCAGGGATCTTGTGTGTGTGTGTGTTTTGTGTGGAGGAGGTTCGTCCTGCAACAGAATATGCCAATGTCTAAATACAAGCTTACGTAATGTTTTTGAATTCTGTGTGTAGTCTGTTATTAATCTAACTTTTCCTTGCTCTATTTGGTTGTCATGTACCCTAGGCTTCAATGTATATTGACCCCAGGGTATATTGACCCCAGGGTAGGTTGACCCCAGGTATATTGACCCCAGGGTAGGTCGCTCCCCTGTCCTCACAGCGCCACCAGATCCCCTGTTCTGCCTTCTCTTTTGCCTGCATCGCTGCCTGTGCCCCGAGTGTCTGTGTTGCCGTGTGTCTGCGTTCGCGCTCCCCTTTTTTTCTTTCTGTATCCCCGAGTGCCTGTGCTGTGTGATCGCGCTCCCCTTTTTTCCTTCTGTATCCCCGAGTGCCTGTGTTGTGTGATCGCGCTCCCCTGGTTTTCTTCTGTATCCCCGAGTGCCTGCATCTTCTGAGTGCCGTCCCCCTTGCCCTCCCGCCGTCTCCCCCTTGTTTTTCCTGTTTTTCTGCGCCTTTCGGCACTTTGCCATTTTTCTAGGCCTCCTCGCCTTCGGAGCCTTTTTCCTGCCGCTTTTTTGACACTTTTTTCGCCCTACCCGCCCTCCTCCCGCCTCCCAGCTGACCCCGCCTCCCCGGCTACCCCTTAAATGGCGGCCGCTGCGAGGCAGTAGTAGCGACCCTTGACCCCAGGGTAGGTCGCTCCCCTGTCCTCACAGCGTGACCAGATCCAGATCCCCTGTTCTGCCTTCTCTTTTGCCTGCATCGCTGCCTGTGCCCCGAGTGTCTGTGTTGCCGTGTGTCTGCGTTCGCGCTCCCCTTTTTTTCCTTCTGTATCCCCGAGTGCCTGTGCTGTGTGATCGCGCTCCCCTTTTTTCCTTCTGTATCCCCGAGTGCCTGTGTTGTGTGATCGCGCTCCCCTGGTTTTCTTCTGTATCCCCGAGTGCCTGCATCTTCTGAGTGCCGTCCCCCTTGCCCTCCCGCCGTCTCCCCCTTGTTTTTCCTGTTTTTCTGCGCCTTTCGGCACTTCGCCATTTTTCTAGGCCTCCTCGCCTTCGGAGCCTTTTTCCCGCCGCTTTTTTCGCCCTACCCGCCCTCCTCCCGCCTCCCAGCTGACCCCGCCTCCCCGGCTACCCCTTAAATGGCGGCCGCTGCGAGGCCGCGCAGCGGGCGCGCCGCTGGCACGCCGAAGGCGCGCCTAAGGCAAGCCCGTCTGCGCCCGTCCGCGCCTGGACCGCGCACAGCGCCCGAACCCCTGGCCCCCGCGCCCCCCGCCTGACCTACGACTCCGCCACCCTCGTCAACCTCAACCCCGGCCGCACTCCGGGCTGCTACCGCGCCCCCCCCAAACGGACCCACGGACCCTTCACCTGCAGCAACTGTCACTTCACCTGCCTACGGACCAACACCGCTCCCGTCAAGAACGACTCCCCCGGAAGCAATCTCCACTGCATCCTGGTCAACACCCGATCCGTCCACAGGCACGCCATCGAACTGTGGAACCTCATCAACTCTACGAACCCGGACATCGCCTTCCTCACCGAGACCTGGATGAATCCCTCCTCGGCACCCGACATCGCCATAGCCATCCCCGACGGCTACAAAATCATCCGGAAAGACCGCACCAACCGCATCGGAGGAGGCATCGCCATCGCACACAAAAACTCCATCCGCATCTCAACCAACACCGACAACTCACTCCCCGACGCCGAACATCTCCACTTCACGATCCACAGCGACCCCAAGACCACCCTCAGAGGCACCCTCATGTACAGACCACCAGGACCCCGCACCAAGTTCAGCGAAGACATCGCAGACTTCGTCAACCCTCACGCACTCTCGTCCACCGACTACATCCTCCAAGGAGACCTCAACTTTCACCTGGAGAACCTCACCAACAACAACACCACCGCCTTACTGGACAATCTCACCAACCTGGGACTGAATCAGCTAGTCAACACCCCCACCCACTACGCCGGACACACGCTCGACCCCATCTTCTCCTCCAGCAAACACATCACCTTCAGCCACACCACCGAACTCACCTGGTCGGACCACAGCTGCGTCCACTTCATCTTCAAGAAGACCACTGTGCACCACCACACCCAGCAACCACCAAGAAGACACTGGAATCGTATCACCACGGATCAGCTCGCATCAACCCTCTCCCAGAACCAACCCACCAGCACCACCGACCCAAACGAAGCCGCCAACAACCTCACCAACTGGATCTCCGACTGCGCCAACCTCCTGGCCCCCCTGAAAACTCAAGCCAGCACCAACAACCACAAGAAAAACTCCTGGTTCACCCCGACCTCAAGGACTCCAAGAAAGAATGCCGCGCCCGCGAGAAGACGTGGCGCCTCAACCAGACCGAAGAGAACATGTCAGCTCTCAAGGACGCCACCCGCCAACACCACCAACGCCTCCGCGCCGCACGAAAAACAGCCTACCGGATCAGACTTGACAACAACGCCCACAACAGCAAGGAACTATTTGGCATTGTCAAAGAGCTCTCCAACCCGGACGCAGAAAACAATTCCATCCCTCCATCACAGGACCTCTGCGACTCCCTCTCGACCTTCTTCCACCACAAGATCACCGACATATACAACAGCTTCCCGACCACCGACGCGAACCCCCCCCCGGAACCCGCTACCGACATCGCCACCATCCTCACCTGGAGCCCAACCACCACTGAGGAGACCACCCGCGTCATGAACTCGATCCACTCCGGATCCCCATCGGACCCCTGCCCGCACCACATCTACAACAAAGCCGACGACATCATCGCACCGCACCTCCGAGATGTCATCAACGCCTCCCTCACCACCGCCACCTTCCCGGAGAGCTGGAAACACGCAGAGCTCAACGCCCTCTTAAAGAAACCCACAGCAGACCCCACCGAACTCAAAAACTTCCGGCCCATCTCTCTCCTGCCGTTCCCCGCCAAAGTGATTGAGAAAATTGTCAACACTCAACTCACCAACGCCCTGGAAACCAACGACTCCCTCGACCCCACACAGTTCGGTTTCAGGACCAACCACAGCACCGAAACCGCCCTCATCGCAGCCACGGACAACATCAGAGCCCTGACCGACAAGGGTGAGACCGTGGCCCTCGTACTCCTGGACCTCTCCGCAGCCTTCGACACGGTCTGCCACCGCACCCTTATACGACGCCTCAGCAACGCCGGCATCAGAGGCAAGGCCCTCGAATGGATCATCTCCTTCCTCTCCGGAAGGACTCAGAGAGTCCGCCTGCCCCCCTTCAGATCCACAGCCACGGAGATCATCTGCGGCGTACCTCAAGGATCCTCCCTCAGCCCCACTCTCTTCAACATCTACATGAACCCCCTGGCGAACATCGCACGCAAACACGGACTCGACCTAATATCATACGCCGACGACACCCAGCTCATCTTATCCCTCACAAACAACCCCACCTCAGCTAGGACCAGATTTCATGAAGGAATGAAGGAAGTGGCGAACTGGATGACAGACAGCCGCCTGAAACTGAACGCCGACAAGACGGAGGTCCTCATCCTCGGCCCCACCCCCACCGCATGGGACGACTCCTGGTGGCCCCCCGCCCTAGGCAGCACTCCCCAACCCACCGACCACGCACGCAACCTCGGCTTCATCCTGGACTCATCCCTCACCATGACCAGACAGGTGAACTCGGTGACCTCAGCATGCTTCAACACCCTACGCATGCTCCGCAAGATCTTCCGCTGGATCCCCACCGACACCAGGAAGACTGTCACCCACGCCCTCGTCACCAGTCGCTTGGACTACGGGAACACCCTGTACGCGGGCATCACCACCAAGCTGCTGAGGAAACTCCAACGGATCCAGAACGCTGCCGCAAGACTCATCCTGGACATCCCTCGCCACCACCACATCTCAGGACACTTGAAAAAACTCCATTGGCTCCCCGTCAACAAGAGGATCACCTTCCAACTCCTCACCCACGCACACAAAGCCCTTCACAACCTCGGACCCAAACTCATCAACAACCGCGTCTCCTTCTACACTCCTCCGCGCACTCTACGATCCGCCGGACAGGCCCTGGCAGCCGTACCCCGCATCCGCAAAGCCACCGCCGGAGGAAGAACCTTCTCTTTCCTGGCAGCGAAGACCTGGAACTCTCTGCCCAGCCACCTTCGCGCCATACCTGAACACCTCTCCTTCAGAAGGCAGCTGAAGACCTGGCTCTTCAAGCACTGCTTCCCCCCCCCCCAGCACCTTGAGACCCTTTATGGGAGAGTAGCGCGCTTTATAAATGCGAATGATTGATTGATTGATTGATATTCCCTTTGGATTTTTTTAACTCTCTGTTTTGATTTACTAATAAGCTGCTTGTGGTATCCCCTTTGTTCAAAGCGCTTACATATATCTTCAATGCATGTCTCCAACTCTTCGTCCTTACTACAATTGCGCCTAGCTCTGACCATTTCGCCATATGGTATCGCAGAAATCTGATGGTAAGTGTGGGCACTTGCTGCATGTAAGATAGAATTACAGGCAGTGGACTTCCTATACAACCTGCTTTGAATACTATTGTGTTCAATATATAGTTGTACATCCAAAAAGTCAATGCTAGTATTGCTGTGCTGGTAAGTAAATTGAACATTCATATAATTTGCATTAAGGTATTTGCAAAATTCAGTAAGTTGTTCCACACCTCCTGTCCAAATCATAAGACAATCGTCGATATAACGACCCCAGTACAATATGTCCGAGTGCCATTTGGCGGCCTCTGGGCCCCAGACCCACCTCTCCTCAAACCAACCCAAAAATAGGTTTGCGTAAGAGGGGGAGAATCTCTTTTATATTTGCAATAGTGCTTTTAGCATCTATCAAGAGCTTTTGGGTGTGGTCTTTCAAGCGAGCACCATTTCGAGATACGATGTTCGTCGTTGATATTCACCTCGCTACCCAGAGCGCCTAGTTTTCTCCCAGTACAATACACCCACACGTAGTTAGAGTATAAGACAATTTGCAAATACCTTAATGCAAATGATATGAATGTTCAATTTACTTACCAGCACGGCAATACTAGCATTGACTTTTTGCATGTACAACTATATATTGAACACAATAGTATTCAAAGCAGGTTGTATAGGAAGTCCACTGCCTGTAATTCTATCTTACATGCAGCAAGTGCCCACCCTTACCATCAGATTTCTGCGATACCATATGGTGAAATGGTCAGAGCTAGGCGCAATTGTAGTAAGGACGAAGAGTTTGAGACATGCATTGAAGATATGTGTAAGCGCTTTGAACAAAGGGGATACCACAAGCAGCTTCTTAGTAAATCAAAACAGAGAGTTAAAAAAATCCAAAGGGAATATACATTGAAGCCTAGGGTACATGACAACCAAATAGAGCAAGGAAAAGTTAGATTAATAACAGACTACACACAGAATTCAAAAACATTACATAAGCTTGTATTTAGACATTGGCATATTCTGTTGCAGGACGAATCCTTAAAGGGTATTGTCGGTGCTAAACCGGAAATTACATTTCGTAGAGGTAAAAGCTTGACAGGCATCTTAAGTCCGAGTTATCCCCTAGATCTCAATAAGGGGAACTGGCTGTCCAGCCACTCAATAGGCTTTCGGAACTGTGGGCATTGTGGATTATGTAAATGGGCAAGCCGTAAAAGGATAGAATTTAGTGATAATTTGGGAAAGACCTTTAGGATCACAACACATATTAACTGTGGTACCCCGTTGATATATATGGTGCTTTGTAAATGTAACCGGTACTATGTGGGGAGTACAATTCGTCCACTAAGGGCTAGGATAGGTGAGCATGCCAGGGCACTTGCACGTGAGGATTGTAGATATCCTTTAGTAGCACATATAATATCATGTGAAGTTTAAGGACCTTACAAATCGTTTGAGTTTTTTGGTATTGAGCATGTAGGAATTGATCCTAGAGGAGGTAATAGAGAGTTGATACTAAGGAGGAAAGAGGCCATGTGGATATTACGATTGAAGGCAGTTGAGACAGGTTTAAATACGGATAGGGAACTTGAATACTTTCTTGGTGACTAGGGAAAACATATTTTACATCTTAACAGTATTCAGCAGTGGTAACTTATCTCAATATTGTCAATATGATATTTGACTAAATTTTGTCATTAATATAAGTTCATATAAATCTTGTAAACGGACATCATTTGGGTATATTGAGATTCTGGTCTAATGTGAAATGTAATTCACCTTAACTAATTTATCTACTGTTCAATGATAGCACGCACTGGTGATGAAATCTGATTTTCTGTGAAAGTAGTGTACATTCAATTTTGTGATCCATGCTTTGTATTTGGTAGGATTATTAATGAAATGATGCAATGTAACAACCTCTGCAACCAATTACATTATGAAGTTTAGATATATAATCTCTGGGGATATATTATTCAAATATTACTAATATATTGACTGCACTTTCCTTATATATTACTGATTTTCTTTAAAACTATTTACTAATCTTCACTGAAGATGGTTTGTTTTTTTACACTCATTTCTAATAACACATAAAATTCTAATTTCAGTTGGTATTTGAATTTTATTTACGACATCTCATTTTAATATGAGCACTCCTATTAGGGTATATATTACAATTCTCTCCGGGTCTTTATTTAATAGTTTACTATTGGAGATATAATCATTTGAAGATAGTCGGTATATAAGGTAGTTCCTCTCTTTTTTAGACCATTGTTATAGGTCTTTGTGAGACTCCCTCCAAGATGGCCGCCAGTATTGTAGTCCTTTCTTTATGGTTACTTTTTACATTTCTGTCTGGAAGATGTGATTCACTCTAAAGATGGCCGCCATAACTCTTGGTCCTTCTTTTATTTTTATTTCATCGGTAGTGCGAGATTTCGTCTGTGGTCTCATATAAGGGACCCAGACATGAACACTCGAGTTTTGATACTTTATCCCTCCAAGATGGCCGCCAGTATTGTAGTCCTTTCTTTATGGTTACTTTTTACATTTCTGTTTGGAAGATGTGATTCACTCTAAAGATGGCCGCCATAACTCTTGGTCCTTCTTTTATTTTTATTTCATCGGTAGCGCGAGATTTCGTCTGTGGTCTCATATAAGGGACCCAGACATGAACACTCGAGTTTTGATACTTCATCGATACACACGCGTACTCGCGCTTCACGATTTGACTTATTGGAAGGTGGATTGATATAACTGATATCAGGTAAGCTACATGCTTTAGGTATAAGTTTATTCAAGATTTCAGGATAGGACATAGTAATAATGCTTTTTTTTTAAAAGGGACTTAGGAGAGAGATATGATTACGATATACTTATATACTTGGCCTATTTTATTTATATTGGAGTAATTTATTTAATAGGGCATGTTAATTTTTTTAAGGACTCTGATTAGATAAAGATGGGATTTTAGGGTTCACTATGGTTCTGATTTGTTTCTTGATATTGGTTTGGTTGGACGTGTTTGATAGTTATACTAATTTTTTTTACATAGCAGATAAGTTGCTCAACAGAATTATTCTGGGATTCGCTTGTAAGGAATACTTATGATATAGGACGCATCTACATATATGTTTAGGTAAGAGCATGGCTCATTTGCTCGTGTTTTTTAGTAGCCAGGGACATCACTAGGCTAGGGGGTCAGCTCATATTCAGTAAATAAGAGTGATTTAAGTAAGTTTCATTTTTTTTATACTTATTCACTAATTCTTATATCCTAACACCATGTTCACCTTTCACTCAAGAATGGGTGACATAGTATCTAATAATAATATATGATGTTTGATACCTAAGGGTATGATACTCTCACATTTTGGGAATTAAGATGCACTGAGAACTAACATATGTCTGCATCCCACCATTGTGTTCATATTTTATTCCACAACTTTTCCATTACTTTTTATATTCCTTTCATATATTTTCTTCACCCCTTTTTTACATTTTCTCATATATTTTTTCATGGCCATACACTGGTGGAGGTCTCTCCTTTTTAATTAGGAAATATGGATAAACATATAATAATAGGTACCTATATAATTTACAGCCCTGATGAAGTCATTGGGAAACTCCCGGACCAAACACGTGTTGGCTATCAATTTGGATGTGGCTGCTAAAATTTAAATAATAAGCTATATCATCCTTTGAAGACTATGATTGAACCTTGATTTGAGAAAATCTGGACTGGCTATCAATTTGGATGCGGCTGCTAAAGTTTAAATAATAAGCTATATCATCTTTTGAAGAATATGATTGAACTTTGATTAGAGAAATCTGGACTTGGACTTTGGATCATAGCAATCTTGGAACAACAGATCAATTAATTCTACTATTTGGATTTGGACAGTGATACTGTAATTGGGGATTATGTTGGAAATAATGCTATTAATTTTCAGAAATATATGACAAAACATTGCCTATGTATACTGACTCATGAGTACTATTATTTTTCATGTTATAATGAGTGCCTCTTGTATTTTATATTTGCTTTATCTTCTGACCATGATTATGAGACTGACTCTGCATCTGAGGCAGAGGAGGAAGTGAGAGATTCTGGCAGTGAGTTTTCTGTCCGAGAGGAATCTTCTGATGAGAAGGCCAGTCTGAGTGCAGCCTGTTTTAAAGGAGGATAATGATGTGCCATTAGCGCAGCAGCCTGGGGCTGAAAGGTTTCCCTTTGGAAGACCTGATACCTGGGTTGCCCCAAACATGGAGCAGCTACAGTTGCCTGCCTTTACTGGTCTTCCAGGGTGTAGAGTAAATACAGAAAACATTTTGCCTGTCAATTTCTTTGAGTTGTTTATGGACAATGTATTTTTTGAAGAGATTGTTGAGCAGACTAATTTGTATGCTGAGCAGTATTTGAAGCACAACGCTGACAGACTTAGGCCTCAGTCTAGTGCTACTGAGTGGGTTCCCACGAATCTGGAAGAGATTAAAAAGTTCTTGGGTTTCACTTTTTTGATTGGGATGATTAGGAGGCCATCACTGGCTTCTTATTGGTCTACTAGTCCCTTGATGGCAACAGCTATATTTTCTGCAACCATGACTCGTAATCGCTATTTGCTTCTTCTTCAGATGCTGAATTTTGTAGAGAATTCTTTAGCCTTGCCACAAGATCACCCCGATTGTGACCGTCTTTTTAGGAATAGGCCTGTCCTTAATCATTTTGTAGATAGGATTTCAGAGGTGTATGTTCCAGGCAAAGAAATAAGTGTGGACGAGTCTTTGGTCCTGTTCAAGGGGTGTTTGTTTTTTAAGCCGTATATTCCTAGCAAGAGGGCACGGTATGGAATTTAATTGTATATGCTGTCAGAAAGTAGTATAGGATACGCTACACTGGTAGGGATTCCAGTATTGACCCCCCCCGGCTGTCCGCCCACTTTTGGAGTTAGTGAGAAAATTGTGTTGGAACTTGGTACACGACTGTTTACCAAAGGCCACCATTTGTACATAGATCATTTCTAGACTAGAGTGCAGTTGTTCAAGGAGTTATTCAGAATGGACACTGTTGCTTGTGGCACAATCCGTTCTAACCGGAAAGGCTATCTAAGGGAGCTTGTCTGTAAAAAACTTGAGAGGGGACAGTGCAGTGCCTTGCGGAATGATGAGCTGCTAGCTCTGAAATTTTCAGATAGAAGGGATGTGTACATGCTAACTACCATCCATGATGAGAGTACTTCCCCGTGACTGCTTGGGGTCAGGTTGCCGAAGTGAGCAAACCTGTGTGCATTTTGGGCTACAATAAACACATGGGTGGTGTTGATAAAGTAGATCAGAGGTTGGAACCTTACACTGCTCTTCGTAAGTCTTACGTGTGGTGTAAAAAGTTGGCCATCCATTTATTTCATTTGGCAACATTTAATGCTTGTATTGTGTTCAATGATTGTTCCCCTGAGTTAAGGATGAAATTAGTTAAATTTCAGGAGTCAGTGATAGAGAGCCTTAGTGTGGTGGAACAGGCAGGAGTTCATAGAGGAGCAGTGGTGGAGGAAGTGGCTAGATTGAAAGATCGCCACTTTCCTGATCACATTCCTCCCACTCCCAAAAAAGACTTGCCTACTAAGAAATGTAGAGTCTGTGCCTGACAAGGTATCCGGAGGGAGAGCCGGATGTACTTCCCCAATTGCCCTTTAAAGCCTGGGCCATGTATGGCCAGCTATTTTAGGAGTTAACCCAAAATAATTCTGGGAAATACTGTGAGCGTATACTGCCTGTTTTATATTTTCATATGTTCAGTTTCCTGGTTGGCATTTCTGTCATGTATTCAGTTAGAGCTTTTGTGTTTGTAGTTTTGTACCTATTTATAATTAGTTAGTGGTTTCTTTGTTGTTTAAAAACAAAAAGAAAGTGATGGTGGTGTGCATGGAGTAGCGCTTGGCTGGTGGTGTGCATGGGGTGGTACTTGCCTGCCGGTGTGCATGGAGTGGCGCGTAGCTGGCAGTGTGTGTGGAGTGGCGCTTGGCTGGCGGTGTGCATGGGGTAGTGCTTGGCAGGCGGTGTGCATGGAGTGGTGCTTGGCTGGTGGTGTGTGTGGAGTGGCGCTTGGCTGGCAGTGTGTGTGGAGTGGTGATTGGCTGGCGGTGGGCATGAGGTGGCGCTTGGCTGGCTGTGTGCGTGGAGTGGTGCTTGGCAGGCGGAGTATGTGGAGTGGCGCTTGGCAGGCGGTGTACATGGGGTGGCACTTGGATAGCGGTGTGCATGGGGTGGCACTTGAATAGTGGCGTGTGTGGAGTGGCGCTTGGCTGGCGGTGCCAGCCAAACGCCAGTCCACACACTCCCATAAGCTGGTGTGATTGCTGTATCAGGCATGTGGGCTTATGTAAGGGATGGGCCCTTAAGTGGCGTGTCTGTCGATGAAGTGTTGTAATGCGCTGGGCCCGTGGCTGGCAGCGTGAATGGTCTTGTGCATGTCATGTATGAAAGGTGTGTGAATGGATTGTAAAGCAGTTGGTGCCTTGTTGTGGCTTTACAGCTCATGAGTTGAGTCATTGGTTCAGTTTTTTGGCCTTTCAGTTACTGGGGGTGCATTTCATTTTTGTGAAATCTCTTGTTAATAAAATTTGATGTTCTGAACCATCACTCACCCTAGTGCCTAATTTAACCAGTATGTGTGGTAAAAATGCCAAAACCTGCTCTGCTCTAATCAGGCGTCGCAGCACACCCGTGACACTCTAGGTGTATCGGGTGGGACCCCCATGATGAAGCATGCCACCAACTTGGGCCCGTATTTATACTTTTTGACGCTAAACTGCGCTAACGCAGTTTAGCGTCAAAAAATTTTGCGCCGGCTAACGCCATTCTGAAGCACCATGCGGGCGCCGTATTTATTGAATGGCGTTAGCCGGCGCAAGCAGACCGGCGCTGCCTGGTGTGCGTGGAAAAAAACCACGTACACCAGGCAGCGCCGGCGTAGGGAAAAATGGCGTTAGGGCGTCTTAAAAATGGCGCAAGTCAGGTTGACGCTAAAAAATCGTCTTAACCCGATTTGCGCCATTTTAAACGACGCCCAGACGCCATTTACATGACTCCTGTCTTAGTAAAGACAGGAGTCATGCCCCCTTGCCCAATGGCCATGCCCAGGGGACCTCTGTCCCCTGGGCATGGTCATTGGGCATTGTGGCATGTAGGGGGGCACAAATCAGGCCCCCCTATGCCACAAATTTTTTTTTTTTACAAAAAATGTATACTTACCTGAACTTACCTGAATGTCCCTGGGGTGGGTCCCTCCATCCTTGGGTGTCCTCCTGGGGTGGGCAAGGGTGGCAGGGGGGGTCCCTGGGGGCAGGGGAGGGCACCTGTGGGCTCATTTTGAGCCCACAGGCCCCTTAACGCCTACCCTGACCCAGGCGTTAAAAAGTGGCGCAAATGCGGGGTTTTTTGACCCGACCACTCCCGGGCGTGATTTTTGCCCGGGAGTATAAATACGACGCATTTGCGTCGCCGTCATTTTTTTAGACGGGAACGCCTTCCTTGCATCTCATTAACGCAAGGAAGGCATTCACGCAAAAAAATGACGCTATTTGCCCATACTTTGGCGCTAGACGCGTCTAACGCCAAAGTATAAATATGGCGTTAGATTTGCGCCGAATTTGCGTCGAAAAAAACGACGCTAATTCGGCGCAAACGGAGTATAAATATGCCCCTTGGTTTGGTGGGTGAGGGGTCATTTTAACATAACCTAAGTGCGTTTCTTTTCACAATTTTAGTGTTTGCAACATCACAGAAGTATGTGGACACATCAAAATGATATCTTACAAAACTATCTGTGTTTAGAGGGGAGGGGCACCTATGTTTTTGGTCCCGGGTACGGCCTTCATCTAGGGAAACCTACCAAACCCAGACATGTTTTTAAACTAGACACCCCAAGGAGTCCAGTGAGGTGTGGCTTGCATGGATCCTTCAAAATTTTAATACCCAGACTCCTCTGCAAACCTCAAAATTTGCTTAAAAAGCATATTTTCCTCACTTTTCTTTGTAGGATCACTGCTCTGGCACAAATTTCCTACTATACCGCATTCCCCTCAGTCTCCCAAGTAAAATTATACCTCACTGGTGTGGGTCCTCACAGCAGAGTCTGCCTAAAGATGTATAAAAAAAAATATGTGCTTATGAACTTGCTGTGCTATCCTCTTAATCTCTACAAGTTTTTGGCCTTTTTCTGTTGCAGGCACCTGGGCCACCCACACAAGTGAGGTATCATTTTTATTGGGAGTCTTGGAGGAATGCTGGGTGGAAGGACATTTGAGGCTCCTCTCAGGTTCCAGAACTTTCTGTCACACAAATGTGAGGAAAAAGTGGTTTTTATGGCCAAATTTTGAGGTTTGCTGAGGATTCTGGTTAACACTGGGGAATCCACTCAACTTATATCTCCCAAGAATCCCTTGGGTGTCTACTTTTTAGAAATGTTTGGGTTTGGTAGGTTTCCCTATATGGCTGCTGAGCCTAGGACCAAAAACTCAGGTGCCCTCCCCCGCAAAAACAGATAGTTTTGTATTTGATAATTGTGATGTGTCCACATAGTGTTTGGGGACATTTCCTTTCGCAGGCACGCGGCCTACCCACAAAAGTGAAGTACCATTTATATTGGGAGACTTCAAGGAACGCTGGGTAAAAGAAAATTTGTGGCTCCTCTAAGATTCCAGAACTTTCTGTCACCAAATGTGAGGAAAAAGTGTTTTTTTTAGCCAACTTTTGAGGTTTGCAAAGGATTCTGGGTAACAGAACCTGGTGAGAGCCCCACAAGTCACCCCATCCTGGATTCCCCTAGGTGTCTAGTTTTAGAAAATGCACAGGTTAAGGTTTCCCTAAGTGTCATCTGAGCTAGAGGCCAAAATCCACAGCTAAGCACTTTTAAAAAAACAGCTCTGTTTTCTTTGGGAAAATGTGATGTGTCCACGTTGTGTTTTGGGGCATTTCCTGTTGCGGGCACTAGGCCTACCCACACAAGTAATTTAGCATTTTTATCGGGAGACTTTAAGGAACACAGAATAGCAAAACAAGTGTTATTGTCCCTTGTCTTTCTCTGCATTTTTTCCTTCCAAATGTACGACAGTGTGTAAAAAAAGAAGTCTATTTGAGAAATGCCCTGTAATTCACATGCTAGTATGGGGACCCCGTAATTCAGAGATGTGAAAATAACCACTGCTTCTCAACACCTTATCTTGTTCCCATTTTGGAAACACAAAGGTTTCCTTGATACCTATTTTTCAGTCTTTATATTTCACCAAATGAATTGCTGTATACCCGGCATACAATGAAAACCCATTGAAAAGTGCAGCTCATTTACTGGCTCTGGGTACCTAGGGTTCTTGATGAACCTACAAGACTTATATATCCCCACAACCATAAGAGTCCAGCTGACGTAATGGTATATTGCTTTCAAAAATTTGACATTGCAGGAAAAAGTTACAGAGTAAAACATGGAGAAAAAAGGCTGTTTTTTTTCAGCACAATTTCAATATTTTTTATTTCAGCTGTTAATTTCTGTAGGAAACCCTTTAAGGATCTACACAAATGACCCCTCGTTGAATTCAGAATTTTGTCTACTTTACAGTAATGTTTAGCTCCCCAGGATCCAGCATTGGTTTCACACCCATTTCTGTCACTAACTGGAAGGAGGCTAAAAGCACACAAAATAGTAAAAATGGGGTATGTCCCAGTAAAATACCAAAATTGTGTTGAAAAATGTGGTTTTCTGATTCAAGTCCACCGGTTCCTAAAAGCTGGGAAGATGGTGATTTTAGCACCACAAACCATTTGTTGATGTCATTTTCAGGGCCAAAAACAGAAAACTTCTTCTGCAGCCCTTTTTCCCATTTCATTTAAAAAAAACTAATTTTAGTCTCCTTCAAGGGAACCCACAAACTCTGGGTACCTCTAGAATCCATAGGATGTTGTCAAAAAAGGAAACAAATTTGGCATGGGTAACTTATGTGGACAAAAGGTTACGAGGGCCTATGTGTGAACTGCCCCAAATAGTCAAAAAAAGGCCTGCCACCTGAGGGGGAAAAGGCCTGGCAGTGAAGGGGTTAAAGAAAATGTTTGTTTTTCAAAAACAAACTCCCAAATCAAGAAAAATAAAAATACTAATGGCCCCACAGGCTGGAAGTTTTCTCCATAAGTGATTAAGTCATTACATGTTTTCCTGTCCCTTCCTGTCAGGTTCTCCTATTAATAGGGTAGATGGTATGAAGTCCTTCCTTCCACAGTCAGTACTTTGTTGGGTCATCAGAGGAAATATTTTGACATCAAGCCAAAAGCAAAGCAATGGTACTACAGATAATTGAACTGAATGTCATTGGAATATTAATTAATTTCCTCATTTATTTAGCAAAAGACATAAAGGCATCAACGTCATAGAAGAAATTTGTAAATATTGTAAGAAATATGACACTGAATAAACATAGACATTCTATTACCTCCATTCCTGTGACCTGCTGATCGATCATTTCACAGTTCCACTGTAATACTCATTTTCGAGAGAGGGGATGTGGATCTACTATATATATATATTATAGGTTTCAGATCTTATTTGAGGTATTTCTCTTTCAAATATCATTTCCTTGCTGTCCCTCGGACACAGCCTTTGTTCTATGTGATAACTCTCAGAGCAGTGGCTGTAGTGCTGGCTTCAAGCAAAAGTATCTAAAACAAGGACACAATGAAAATGAGACCTCAGCAGCTGGCTTTCATTAGCCTTTCTGAGCAGTCATCACTCAGAAAAAATTAATCAGCAGCTTTATGCTAAAAAGGATGCCACAGAATTTTTTGAATAACCATGTCTTCATCTTCCCTCACTTCATTTCTGGGACTCCAACCTCTATCTACAGGGATGCAAGAAAATACACTCCCACTGTGTAGAGAAGCTGTATCTACTCTTGATCACACCAAGCAAAATGCATCCCACTGGTCCATGCACTAAGACGTCCGTCACATAAGGGGACTTGCTACTATGTATGTAGGGGCATATTTATTAAGGGTGTGCATTGCCCTTGCAGAAAGAAAAGCAGGACAAGGCAACACAAGACCTTAAATGTGATTCAATAAGCCAAATAAAGCAACCTTGTGTGACTTAGTAAATCCAGAGTAACACAAGGCAGCACAGATAGCTGCCTTGCATTACCCTTTCTTGAGAAGGCGTTCCATAGGTGAAGCATGGTCATTCTCATTCGTCTACCCATAGATTTTGAGGCAATCCCAGATTTAATAAGGTGAGTAAGCATGGGATTGCAACAAAATGGTAGGCCTTTCCAAGGAAGCACTGCCAGTCATTGCTTCCTCTCTGTAGGCGTGCTGTCTGCTGCAGCATACATAATAAGAGAAAAATGGCCCAAAGGATTGTTTTTGTGCAGGAAGGTGTTTCTTTCTGGACAAACCCAATCTTACTCCCAATGCAGGCACCCTTGCACCATGGAGCAAGCGTATCTATATTGGAGCTAGACAGCCCACAGTTTGCGAGCGCAGGGAGAGAGCAGAAATATGTCATATCTTAGGAATTATGGCGCATTTCTGCTCTCTGCCAAGCACCAGAGTGCTGCAAGTTGTCTTGCTGCATTGCATGACTCCTTAATAAATCTGCCTCTTGCCACATAACATACAAACAGATGGAATGTCAGTGCAAAGATTTAGGGGTTACATGGAATCCATCATTAGGTAATCTTAGATGATCTATCTGGAGCCTCACCCCCTTTTCTGCTCATCAGATCCTTCTTCTGATCTTGAGCGTCCCTTTGCTATTTGCCATATACCTTTGACCCCTTCATTTACCCAATAACAATGTTTCCTGATTTCACACATCTGCATTTCTCAAGCACTCTCTGCCATCCTTTCAGACCACGCTCATTTTCAGCAATCCACATTTGAACTCCTCTGCCAAGTTTCAGTGCCTTTGCCTTCAGATTCACCCTCTGACTACTGTGTCCTCATCAGAATGTGTCTTCTACACTCAGAGGTCAGTGTGTAGCAGTCCTGGCTTTTTATTCACTTTGCATGCTCTTGGTTTAGGAAAGGGGTAGCCTAATACATGTGGCCTAGACTCAGATAGATATTTTCCTGCTCCTGGTCTTCTTCCTTCTTTTCCAGGTCCTTCTGTGCCTTTAAGCTTTGGTCCTCCTCCTAGTCCTGTTCCAAGTGCTCCTTTCTGGGTTGTTTTGGTTCTCCTGATCCTCATCCTGGCCCTGGTCTAACTAGTTTTGGTCCCTCTGGCACTGGTTTCTTGAATCTGGGGGTTCTGGTTGAAGCCCTTCCTGACCCTGGTCTTCCTGGCCCTGTTCCTGGCTCGTCATTGCATTAGACCTTCGTGGGCCTCCTGATCCCGGTCCTATCAATGCTTTTCCTGATCCTGCTGATCTGCTGGGTCCTTATTCACTTAGCCCTGTTATCTTGGTTCTCCTAGGACTGGCACTCCTAGTCTTCCTGGTTTGGGGCATCCTGGTTATCCTTGCCCGCTCCTTGTGGTCCACTTGGTACTGCCTCCACTAGTCCTGACCATCTTTATTAGATTCTCTAGGGCTGGGCCTGGTAATTTTGGCCCTGGCCTCGTCCCATTGGTTCTCGTGGTACTGGTTGTCCTGGTTCCCCTGATCTTCACCAGCCTAATACCCTAGTTCTTTGTCCTACTGCTCCACTTGGAACATCAGATCCTGGTTCTTTTCTGATCCTCTTAACTCTCATCCATTTAACCTGGTCCTCCTGATCCTTCTCACCCTGCCCATTCAGAGTACATAATTTCCTAGTCCTGCTGGTCCCCTCTATCTACCTGGCCCTCTTAGGCCTAGCCGTCTTAACTCTTGTCTATCTGTTTTGGCTAATTTATGTCCTGCCCGTTAACCTTGTCCTCATGGTCCTTCTACACTGCTCCCAATGTTCTGGACCCTCTTAGTCCTGGTTCTGTCAGGCTCTCTCATAGTATTTTTTCGCTGGAGTGAAATTAAACTATGAGGAATAGTCCCAACCTATCTGCAAGGCAAGAAGACCCAATAGAAATCAACATTTAACCTGACCAACCAGGAAGAAGGGATGGGAAAGAATTGATGTCATCACGAAAGGGTCCCTATGCCTGAGTCACCTAGATGCCTTGCACTCTACTTTGTAATTAAACAAGACAATATGCATTTGTAGGGGTATAAATGTATGTACATGTTTAGACTACACAGACTCTAAATATAGTGTAAGTACCTGGTGATCCCCTCCTCTGTCTAATGGGTAGTATAGAACTGCTCAACAATGTAATCTTCCTATCTAAAACACAAGAAAATACTTGTAATTCTAAATATGCCACAGTAAGCTTGTAGGTGAATATAGTAACATCTCAAACGTTGTGTACCTATACTGTTGTATATTACTGTGTTCTGAGGAACTTGCAGGTACACAAAAATTGGAACTAGACTTCCTTGTTTTCTAGCCCCTGGTCATTCTAATGTAGGGTCTCAAAATCCTGCTAATCCTGTTCCTTTCTGGTTGCGGTCATCTTGGTCCTTTTACTTCAGGCCCCTTGGTCCTCTTTGATCAGACGTCCATGGTCTTGGCTCTCCTGTCTTTGGGCCTTCTCTCCATTGGTCTCCTGGTACTGGTCTTCTTTGGTCTGCCTACTTGAGTCTGCTATTCCTGACCAGGGTTGCCCACCCCCCTTTGGTCCTGGTTGGTACACACAAACCCTCATAGCACTACTTGTTGTTTTAGTCCAGGGTCTTCTGTTCTTATTACCTTTGGTCCTTGTCCAAAGTGTCCAAGATCCCCCTGATGCACATCCTCCTGGCCCTCCTGACACTTCTCACCCTGATCCAGGTACCCCTAATGCTGTTTTTCATTGTCCTGTACCACATTTTCTATTTGTTCCTGGTCCCCATTGGCACTGGTAACACTGGTCCTCATAGATGAGGTCTCCCTGGGCCTGGTTCTTCTTCTGTCCTAGTCCTCTGTAGCTCTAGTCATCCTAAACCTTCACGTGGTCCGCCTCTTGCACCTTATTCTCCTACTTTACATCCTCTTCCTACTGCTTCCTTTCCAAGCCCACCTCCACAATGACTTTAATCTGGTAAAGCCTCCAAGCTTGTCACAGAGATTTTCTCTTTGGCATCCAGATTTCGCATCCAGATTTCTTTTGCTGAGACAGCACTGTCAATTACATAAATGAGGGCCCAGTAGAGAAAGGACCTTGCCTACTGAAAATACAACTTTACATGCTAAAAATACAAACTAATTTTCTCAAGATGCATTGTCAGGTGACTAAAATGTTAGTGTGGCTGAAGGGGCCACTTATGATATGCCACCAATAAGCATCAATACTGTAGACCTGCTATGCTGGATGAATAATATGAAAAAGTTGTATATTCACAGGCAGAAGAGTGAACTCCTCTTGTGAATTACCCAGATGCACTACTTACCATTTTCTTGCCTTCACGTCCCTACTCCCAGAAGCCTCATTACAGTGTCTCACTCAATTTACCTCCTACAAGTGCTCCAAAGCATTGTGGCCTCAAACACCAATTACCTAGTATGTATAACCCTCTGTCTGGGCCCTATATTCACTGTTTGTTGCTGCTTGTTGACTGCTGCTGTGCTGCCAGATTTGAAATACTAAACAAGCACAATTTCCCATAGACAGAAACCTAAAGCTAGCAAAAGGCCTTTCATAAGAAGCCCGAAAAGAGCCCAGCCCTCAAAAGATATCAACAGGAACATCATGAAAATTTAAAAACAATGTATTCTCATGAGTGAATAAAATATTTATGCCTCATGCTTTAAAACTATACTCACTATTCTTTGCTGACAGCCAAATACTTCCTGACTGAAGTGCAACATATCTGTGTGCCATTTCCTGAAGCTTCTTTGAATTGTACATGTCTTATCTGAATATTAAAATAACATAAATGTTTTTATTAAAAATTGATTTTATGGTTTTTAATCTGTAAACAGTTTAGCTTTATTCATGCACTTACATTTTTACAAACTATTGTACATTTGTGTATGCACTTACATTCAATGCTTCACAAATGTTGCAACCCCATTACAAGATGGCCACCACAGTCCCTTTTTTCTTTGTTGCCGGTTAAATAAAGACCTCATCCACGCTATTGATCTGGCCGCTGGTCAAATTCTGCATTATCTCTACTATTTAGTCAATGGCTGACTAAACAGTATAGATTATGTATTATTATGTTGTCTGCCTGATAAACAGCTGACATGTTCCACTATTTGGCCTGCGGCCAGATAAATAGACACAAGAGTGATGTAATATGTGAGGTCATAAAGCAGTGCATGGAGAGAGTACGAGTTATGCCTACTTGAAATAATTATAAGTGGCAAATTTCAGTGTTTTTCAGTTTAAAATGCCATGTTTAGATGGACATTTTCACCTACCTTTGACGTCACTTTAACCTTTGTGTTTTTTCAGTGAATTTCTGAGGTTTATTTTTAATGAATGGTAAACAGCCAACATGCCACCGACAAGCTTCCCCACCTTTATTTCTAAATGGTTTTCAGATCCCTGGGGACCCTTGTGGGAGCCAGCGCAGCACTTGCACCCCCATCGGACTGGTGTGGGAGCAGGAGGTTCTACTGGCTCTCACGGGCTCTTAACAAACACAAAGATTTTATTTTGGCCCAGGGGAGGTCTCTCTGGTACCTCCGATAGTAAGGTCCAGGGGGTCAGGGTACCACCTCCCCTGCCCCCTTCTACTTTTTCTTTTTCATTTTCAGGACACAGGGGCTAGATTCCTGTATCCTGAAATGGGAGCCGCAATATTTCTCCTCATATTGTGGACAGCCCATTAGAGCACAAGCTCCTATGGGACTCGCAAGACTGAGACATCTGACAGGAAAAGAGGCCCGCTAAGCCAACCTTGCTTTTTAAAAACAAATTAAAATGCATGCACCCACGAGTCCTGAAAACCCAATCTTCAAGGTGTACATACATTTTAAACCCTAATTTCTCAAGAACTACTGAAGGGATTTACACCAAATCACAAAAAGTATACTTTCTGGGTAAAGATCTATCTTTCTGCCAAATTGGGTGTAATTCCTATCAGCCATTTGGGCTGTAGTGCTATTCAAAAGTCCATGTAGGAATTGCATTGCGAAACAGCATTTTGGGACCCTGCATTTTTCTCAGCCCTCCATAGATCACCCTGAAAGCTTGAAGGAAAGTTTTGTGAAGATTTATCAAACAGCTGCACAGTTATTAGCAAACTAAAAAACGTTCTTCCTATGCTAACTATGTCCTAATCTGTAACTACAAAGTGGATACTACCACTATGCAATATGTAGAGAGACTTAGAAATACTGAAATCCTTTGTCCGGTCCAAATAGATGACAAATCCCTAACTACATTGTAGTTAGGACCTAGTTTCCATAAAAAAAGAGTTTTCTCTTTTGCTAATAATATTGGCGCTGTTTAACAAATCTTCCTGAAATATTCAAAACTAGAGCCCCTCTCACTTCAGCTGCCAACTAGAAGGTTTTGGGGGTTTTATCAAGCGGGGGATGAGAAAAAGTGGGGGTGGTGGTTTCCAAAACACATTTTCCCCATACAATTTCCCATAGGGATTTTAGACACAACTTTTGCCCGAACCGCTGAATGGAATTACACCAAATATGTCAGAAAGCTAGATCTTGGCCCAGAAAGATCTCTTTTTGTAACCTGTTGTAAATCTATTCAGTAGCTTTAAAGTTATTAAAGAAAAAAGATTCCTGTAAATCTAGAGACAAAGATCCACCACAGTGGATCTGCAGATACATGCAGCAGCAACCTGACTGGAAAGATTGACCCCCATATAGTCAATCGGGACACAATTCACTGGGTGAGGTGAATGAAGAAAAAATAGGACATAAAGGGTCAGGATGGAGGTATTCTGAACCCCATGGTACTGATGGAGAGGTCTCTGAGGGACCCCTCATGGGCAAGAAATCGCCCATAAATTATTTTTTGGGCTCATGCAAGGATCTGCGGATCCACTCTGGCACTCAGCGCGGTCCCCCGTGTGAATCTGTGACAGATCTGTGGATCCAGACCCCAATAGGAAAACGTCACTCACCCACCTATGCAACCACTCACACACCTACTCACACAGCAACACAGCCACTCACACACCCATTACACACTCACAGACCCACAAAACCACTACCACACCCACTGACAGACCGACAAAGCTACCCACACACCCACACACACCCATTCACACATTCATAGACCCCCAAAACCAATACCACACCCACTCAAAGTTCCACACACCCACTCACAGACCCACTCATACATCCATTCACACTCTCACACACCCACTCCCAGGCTCATAAACCCACAACCACACCCACTCACAGATTCATGCAGCCACTCACTCTTCCTTTCACACGCGCACACACCCACTCACACATCCATTCACATACTCACTCACACACTTATTCACCTAATCAAACACCCACTGAAAGAACCACAAAACCACTACTGCACCCCCTGACAGACCCATACATCCCTCAAACACCCACTTGCACACCCAAACAGGGACACTGATACATCCACAGAGACCCAGAGAACAACTCACATGCCCACTCATAGAACGACGCAGGCACTCACACACCCTCTCACACACTTACACAACCACATACACACCCATACAGCCACTGACCCACTCACAGACCCATACAGCAAAATCACTGACACACCCCTAAAGCCACACCACTCAGAGACTGAAACAGCCACTTATACACCAACCCAACACATAGGTGGTCATTACGAACATGGTGGTGTGGCCCGCCATGCCGGTGGTGGTGGGAAAACCCGCCAACCGGCATGGCGGGCCACACCGCCACATAATGAACACCATCAGGCAGCCTGGCGGCGGCCGGAATCATTATCCGACAGGGCAGTGGTGCTGCCCCTTGGATAATGATTCCTCAGCCTCCAGCCTTTCCCTGGCGGGTTTCCCTGCCAGGGAAAGGCTGACAGAAGGGGTGCACCGGGGCACCCCTGGCGGCCCCTGCACTGCCCATGCACTTGGCATGGGCAGTGCAGGGGCCCCTGTGCAGTGCCCCATCGTGCAGGTCACTGCCCGATTTCCGGGCAGCGAGCTGCGTGACGGGTGCAGCTGCACCCACCGCACAGAGGCAATGTCCCAGCCAGGCATTCCTGTGGGCCGGCAGGAGCAAACAATGTTTCCGCCCTCTGGCCCACAGGAATGTACATTATACGGCCGGCGGGGATTCGGGGATGCTGACGGTCAGTAGTTTGACCGCCAGCATGAACATGGAGGTTTCGACCGCCATGTTCATAATGAGGGCCATAATCACATGCCCACTTACAGACCCACATAATCACTCACACATCCACTATGGTCCAAGAAATCATTTGACACACCCACTGGCACACCCATGCATTCACTCACATACCCAGTCACACATTCATACAGCCACTCACACACCTATACAGCCACATACACACCACTCACACATCCCTACAGACACTAGACACCTACTCACACAACCATAGAGTCACTTACAGAGCTACTCACACACCCACACACAAGCAGTGATACAATTATATAAATTGCCATAGGATAGGTTAGTATTAAATGTTTTTTTTTTTTATTGAATGTGTGCTTGGGAACAGATCTGCAGATCTATTGCGGATCTGCCTGCAACATAGCCGGGAGACTCCCTATTTGTCCGGAGATTCACGACGGATCAGAGTGAGAAATTAAAAAATATATACATATGAAAACAAAAAGAACCAGTGCTTGGGTAAAGGGTTGATTCAGAAAAGAGCTTTTGTGCTTATGGTGTGTAGATGATAATTACACATGGAACAGGATGCAGTCTTTTAAGTTGTTAAGGAACACCCATCGCATGAATCTGTGAAATGGACTCCGTCTTTTCGATATATTTCGTCCATATTGAAACAGAAGTTGTCGTGGTATATATATAGCCCATGTTGTGGTCTCAGAGAAATGCAGAAACAGCTTTACAGACATGTTCCTTGGATTTGTCTATCTGCAGACAAAATTTGATGCTCACTGCCATTTCTGCCTTTGGCAAATGTTGGAGAACACAAAGGCAGTGTGTGCGGAAAAGTGACATTAATTTACCAAAGGTATTAAGTGTGCCATGGTCATGGTCACCACAGTGTACAATAATGAGGTCTGGATGTTGGCAATCTGTAATGTTGTCAACCAAAGGCAGCTATTGATGCCACTTTAACTCTCCCTGGCCAACCCAAGTAATGTCTACATTAGGCTAACCTAGGTCTCTGTCAATGCCACTCTTATAGTAGTCGCTCTGGCCCAAAACACAAAACTATGACTCACAGTCCAGACTCTGACCATTTTGGAGACAAGCAGGAGTAGCACACAGCAAAAGGCTGCAGCAGAATGAGGACATTTTGACTATGAAAGGCAGTTAAAATGGAGGGCAGCAAGTAAATATAGAAGAATATTTTTGATTGGATGGCGGAGATGTGCAAGAAACTAAAATTAGGTAGTGAATTTAGGAGAAAAAAGTAACTAACTCTGTGACTGGCTTTGGAAAAATAAAAAAAAGTTAGGATGTTTGGGAAAGGCTTGTTATTGTAAGTCAACCACACTTGCTACAGTTAATATGAAGCCAGTATGCTGTTGAGAGAAAGTCTTGTGAACGTTTGGACTATTAGAAACATGGTTACTATGCAAACAGAAGTGAAAGAGTGTGGGGGAAGGGAAGAAAAGAGACTGCAGTATGAAACTGAAAGGCAGAATGGTGTACAAAAATTAGTAGGGGAATATGTCTTGTAAATGACAATGTTTTACAAAGTAAAATATAAATGAAAATCATTGACAATAGATTGTTGAATGCTCTTAAGGGCTTTTGTGTGGATCTGCAGACCCACTGCGGACCACACAGGGGGCTGAGCTGAAACCCATGGTGGATCCACCCATCTGCAAAAAAACTACTAAATTGGGCTTCTTCTCAGGAAACATAGAAATGGTTAAAAATAGTGACCTTTTAGAAGTAGTATAACAAAAGTAAAATATAAACGGAAGTCTGTGATTTGCTATGTACAGCGGTGTAAGAAAATGTGTACCTTCTAGACACTACAGTAAAAGGCAAAATAAAAAGGAGATTAGATGACAGCATGAAGTGAAATAAAGTGAGCAGCAAAGGAGGAAGAGGGATTGCTATACTGAAAATATAATTATTTTACTAAGCCAGTATGAATGAATGTGTTTGAAATTAGATGTGGGTGCTTGCTATAGTATGTAATTTAATAGTATGTAATTTGCACCCATTCACACAGTCAGGCAGGTTCTTACATGCCCAGTTACACTCCTACCAAAGCACTTATGTGCCCACAATTCATATACACAGACAGCCACTGACACACTCAGCCACTATTTGTGAGAAATGATATCAAGAGCTCCAGTGCAGATCCTCCAATACCTATGCCTTCCAGCTGTTTGGTGAGAACTGTGTGGCAGACAGTGTTGAAAGTGGAGGAAAGATCGAGTAAGATCAATGGCGCTTTCCATCCACTGTCCATGACCATTCTGATTTTATTACTCTGCTGCTCCGAATGCTGACTCTGTAGTGTGTTTTTTCCTGAAACCGTACTGCATAGCATTCAGAAATTCATTCTTGTCCGAAAAGGATGAGAGTTCACAGTAAAGTTGTTTTTCCAGTATCTTTGCTGAAAGGGAAGCAAAGATATAAACAACCATACTCAGATATGTACACAGCCTATTACTGACGCCACTTATGTAGTACTCACTTGTTTATAATATGTAATCTCATAGTATGTAATGTAAAGTTAAATGTATTTTACACTTGCTTTTCAGTTATCTACTTGTGTTTAAAGAGGAATGGAATATGGAGTGGTGAGGTGAGGTGAAAAAAACGAACAATTATACATGTTGACAGCATCCATAAACAGGGCAACAGGTGACATTTTAGTACAACTGACATATGGCATTTGCCACAATGAGTCACCATTTTTTCCAGTTTGGGGGAAACAGCTAGGATGGTGACCAGTTGGTCAAGAGATAAGGGTCTAACAGATAGTTTAGCTGTTGATGATGATGATGCACTACCTTCACTCTCTACCTATTGTGATTTGTTCTTTTATGTATGATTTTCAGGTCTTCTCAAATAAAGGATTTGCCATGTGAATACTTCTTCACCATACCTCTTAATAGTGTTTTGGTGCATACATTCCATTAGACAAATATTTGGAAGAACTTTCTTTTCATCTGAATATTTTCAAATTTCAGAGAAATTCTTTGGTGGTGGTAAGTCTTCTTCTTCATCATCCTGCTCTTCCTTTTTTATCTTCAGCAGAAGATATCTTAACTTTGAAACTCTGTTCTTTTGAAACAAAGACGGAAAAACCATGGAGCTTTGGTTCTGAGTGTGTCTCCACAGAGATGCGAACCCCAAATAGGTGATTTAGGTTGTGGTTTGCAATGTGGACTGATGGTACCAATTCCATCCAGCGGTTTTAGCTGCAGGTGTGTAGAATGACTCTATGGGAATTAACATGGGAAATGCACTATATTTTACCCTCCCTTTATCTCTTCCCACTCTTGACAGATCATCCCAAAACTTTCCATGCACAACAAGACCCTAGAGGGCACGTTTTCTGGGACAATTTTGTGAAGATTCGCTGTGTTTTTAAAGCTTGTGTCCAGCCTGCCCCTGTAGGCTTTTGCGTGCACCAGGCACAGGTGCAGATGGAGAGTAGAATCCCCATGTGTGTCTTCACTGCCATTGAGAACAGCTCTGCCCATGGGTTAATATGGGGAAAATGTATAATTAATCCTAGCAGCAACAGTAGATTGCAGTGGAGCAGCCTCAATGTTTACTATCATTAGATTCCTAAAGACAAACCCTTTCCATTGGTAAAGGTGGTTTTGTCAGTAATACCCTGGAAATGCCACTACTAGAATGTGGGCATTTCCATATTCTAAAATCCCTTTTGTGTGTCTTTTTAATTCAAGCTTCATTCCACTGTGGGCTGGGGGAAAACACATCACTGCATTCCCAAGCGACAGCTATAAAACTTAGGCAATTGGAACGACAGACGTCTGCCATTTTGAGGGCCTGGCTAGATAGACTGGATGGAGAGGTTCTGAGACTTGGCCTCATGACAACACTAAAAATACTTTACGGGTCTGCTCGGAGAACTGAACTGGGAGGCGCTGCAGAGGTAACCTTTTGGGTGCAAGTGGGGCTGTCTGGTGTGACTCAAGTCATTGTGCACCAGACGTTGTGCCTCATTCCAGGGGGGCACTGCATTGGTAACTTTTCCTATGCAAGCAGGATTGTCTAGTGTCACTCATGTCATTGCACACCAGACGGTGTGCCTCATTCCAGGGAGGCACAGTATTGGTAACTTGTTGTGTACAAGCAGGACTGTCTGGTGTGACTCAAGCCATTGTGCACCTGACATTGTGTCTCATTCCAGGGAGGCACAGCATTGGTGACCTTTTGTGGCCAAGTGGAATTGTCTGGTGTGACCCAAGTCATCGCACACCAGGCGCTGGGCCTCATCACAGAGCGGCTCTGCACTGAGCACTTCCATGTGCATTCAGAAGTGTTTGGTGTCACTCAGGTTATCGCACACCAAACCTTGTGCCCATGCCAGGAAAGCGCTGAATTTGGTAAACTCTTCATGTGCAACTGTGATGCCTAGGGCAGTCCAAGTCATAGCGCCCCAGACGTACTGCCTCCTGTACTGGGAGATGCTGGATTGGTAACTATCTGTGAAGTGGAGTGTCTAGATTGGCTGGGTATAGCACATCCCAAGGTGACCCTTCCCCTGTGCTTTGCAGACTGGGGCCTGTGCTGGAAGGCCGGTGTGGAGACCCCTGAGTGAACTTGCCGAGTGGGAACCAAACCTCTATTTGCTGACTGTTGCCTGATTAGCCATTCTCTCTTTCTTCCCCTGTACCTTTTCCCCAGGGTCCTGACTAAGTATAACACTGGCCACGAGCAGCCTAGTATGCAGGGAAAGGTTGCCTCAGTCTGTGAACTATTTTACAACTCACCTGCTGGCTGACAGTGCTATGCATTAGGGTACTGAAAGCGAGTGTGTGCCAGTGCGTGTATGCAGCGTGACTGATATCCATGGTATTGTATTGGGTGTGGAGTGAGAGCATGGGAGTGGGTGTCTGGGCTTGATTTCACCACAGAGGAGCATTGCCATGCTTCTTGATTACAATGGTGGTTGGCACTGGCGTTTGCTGGTGCAGTCTAGGGCACAGAGCTATTTCAAAAGCGGTATAGTTCTCTGTATGCATACATTGCTGCTATCATTGGGAACCGGGATGCATTCTACAACTATTTTATATTGAATTGGGGTGATTGCTGGGGTGAGTCTCCTACTGCCAACGTGGTAGTACTGCATGTGGGTGTGTGGAAGGAAAGTATTATTTTTTCTTACGTGTACATACTGCTGACGTTGTACTAAAACTGTTGGGCCTCATACTACTAGTGATCTTTCTGAATGTGATTTATGCCCAGATTTACATGATGTTCATTTGGTGCTGGTTCATGTGTGTGTTAAATACAAATTTTATTTACATACACCTTGTGTAAAGCCTCGTTTGTGCTGCATAGTGTACTCTTTCTGTGGATGTGCTGTGCCAATGGTGTACACATTGCCTCTGTGATAAGCCTGACTGCTCTGTGCCAACTTACCTCAAGGTGAGCACACATTAAACAGTGAGTGTAATCACCCACCCCTGACTGGAGTGGTAAGTTCTCCATGGCTGGGGTCTCGCCTCAGCCCCCTTTGTTTAGCAGGGGCTGGCTTCAGGGAGGTAGTGGTCTCCGAGGCCATATGTTGCCCTGGAGTGGGGCAGCGCTGCCCACCTGTTTCATTGGTGGTGGTCCCTGGGACCTGGGGATCCAGAGGGCACCCATTTTCATTTTTATTACATATCCTTGGGGGAGGTGGTGATCCCTGGGCCTTTTTAGAGCCCTAGGATGGGGTCTGTGTGCCCCCCACCTTATATTTATAAGTGTCCATGCCCCTGGGACCTGGCCCACTCGGGGTTGGGCGATTAAAAGGAAGCACAGGAAACTGCACTTGTTTTTTTTTTTTTTAATTAATGCTGAAATTTGTGAATTTTGCCCTGAACTAAAAAAAATTTTTTTTGCCCTGGCAGGGTAACGGGGGATCCCCAGGACCAAGGCTAGGGAGTGAGGGTACTCCTACTCTGCTCCATTTTTGCATTTTTGTTTGGTATTCATCTGAAGTCGAATCCCAAAATGGTTTCCAACACTTCCTGGGTGAAGTGTTGGCAGCCAATCAATTCTTTTGCACAGGATTGGGACTATGCACAAAGTATTTGTGTTCCTAGATATACAAATTTATGTGTCCTTTAATATCTTGAAAACTAGTGAACTGATCTACACCAAATAACAAAAGGTGTGCTTTCTGGACCAAAAGTTACCTTTCTGACAAATTTGGTGTAATTCTCTCCAGAGGTCCGGGCTCTAGACAGCCCCAAAACCTTCCATGCACAGCAAGACCCAACTTGACACTTTTTGGCGGAAAATTCAATGAAGATTTATCAAACAGTGCCAAAGATATAGCCGAGTCAAAAAACGCGTTTTCTATGGAAACTAGGTCCTAACTATAACTACCTATTGGCAACCACCAATAGGTATATAGGTTAACAATGACACTTTTAGTCTTAGAACATTAATCTACACACCTGACAAGATCACCCTCGCAGGCCAGCCTTGATGCAAGCATCTATTAATGAATCCTCCCCAGTATGTGAAAATAAACATTGCTACTGCAGAAAAACTTTGCACTTTATTTTCTTCCTTCACTTATGACTTGTTAAACCTACTCTGTAGTATCAATCTACTACAAAAAGGCACATTTCAGAAAGCAGGTTTTTAATTTCCTTACAATGTGCTTTGGATTTGATTAATAATAATATGCGTTGTTGCATGAAACAAATTTTCAAAATTACTACATTATTCTCATCAAAAATAAACATTCTCAAAAAGCTCACATATATTATCTGCAAAAAAATAATAGTAAACGATTAATGTTTAAATCCTCTAAATCTTTCCAAAGAGTACTAAAATCATTTTTGAAAAATCATGAAACATAAAATATACATAGCAAGTAACATATTTCATATGGTCCTATTTTGGCATCTGAGGGTTCGGGTGATGTTATAAACCTTGTAGCCTTCGGCCTAAGGACAATATAAAGCCATATTGCACAGTTACCCATTATATATTCTCATGGATGTCATTTAAGGGTTACAGCTGCGAGTCCTGGCTTCTCCTTACAACCCCTGACACCTCCTTTGTGACCACTGGCCTCAAAAGTTGCAAATTCAGTGTAAGAACACAGTGTCAGGCACCAAACTTATTGTTTGCTCTTCATTTTTTATTACATTAATAGCGAATAATACTCTATCACTCACTATTAATAAATAAAAAGTGGAGCATTAGGATCAGGCACTGGCATCTTAGGTAAGAAAAAGCTAATGCTTTTAAGTGTATGTTGTGTGCACACAAGTGGGTGAGAGAGTGTGTTTATGGGTGAGCATATATGAATGTAAGTGGCAGTGTGTGTGCTTGTGTGTAAAAATGAATGAGAAAGTATAAGTGAGTCAAAGTAAGGAGACTGAGAGAGTGTGCGTGCGTGAGTCAGGGTAAGAGTGAGTGAAAATTAACAGGGATAAATGTGTGCGAATGAGTGAGAATGAATGAGTGTGAGTAAGTGAGCAGGAGTGAGAATGCACTGATTGCGAATAAATGAGAGTGAATGAGTGTGAGTAAGTGAGCATGAGTGAGAATGTGTTATTATGGTTGCAAGTCTCCTGTTGGACCTGGACCTGGTCAACTTCTTAGTTTATAGAGGCACACTGATGTTGCTTCAAATGGTGTAATTAAGGTCAAAGGGTGTATGGCGGCACTTCTGCTACTCCTGGCATTCTGGTAAATCAACGCCCCTGTGCTTATTATGCATCTACAGTCCTTTGGAATTTCTAGTTGAGTTGCTTGTTTTTTTCCTTTTTCTTCTCTGCCTAAAACAATAGGTCTCGCATTTGTGAGAGTTAGAGCTATTGTCACTGTAAATTACAATGTCTTTTACCTATGTGTGTGGTTTGGAGTCGAGTGGATGTATGTGGTGTGGAGTGGAATTATGTGCGTTGGATTGAAATTGCTAGCTGTGGAATTGTGTGTGGTGCAATTGTGTGGTGTGGATTTGTGTAGTGGCAATATGTGGCATGGTGTGCAGTGGAATTATGTGGATAGTAATTATGTGGTATTCAGTGTACTGGAATTATGTGGAGTGGGACTGTGTGTCATGGAGTGTAATTAGGTGGAATGGCATTTAGTTTTGTGGAGTGGTATGCAGTGGAGTTTAATTATATGGTGCGCTGTTGAATTTTGTGGCATGATGTGGAATTCTGTGATGTGGATTGGATGTATGTGGTGTGTGTACACATGGATCGCTAGGCAGTGTGAGTGAACGGCCACCCGTTTTATATGCTTCACATAATGTGCCACATGAGCTCTAAAAGTGCAACAGGAATGTGCACGGTGCCGAACAATCACGCACACCAAACTGCTTGAAGGGAACATAAAAAGAACTTCACAGAATGGCGCTGTGCAAAACATCCTCACACTGTCACATACCAGTACATCAGTCACACTGTATTCAGGACTAAACTGCTCTAGTTGATCGATCTGACACTTAGCCCGATCCTGATAATCATCCATGCTTGGAAACTAGAAATACATAATGGCAATTTCCTGACTAAAAGAAGTGTACTTCCAACTTAAAACTGTCTATTAACAATGTTACTTTATTATTACCAAAAATGTATTTGACTTTTCGTATCTTTATTTAAGGAGCAATTGTGGCTAACACCAGGTCTTAAGAATGGTTTGTGCCTAATAAAAACACTTTACGGTATCTGCTTGGGGTAGTGAACATTGAGCCCGCCGGCCAAAAAAAATAAGCTACCTGCTTTAGACATGAGTCGTCCGCTTTCTGAGCAGTAGATGGCTGGCGGTATTTGTCTAGAACTCAACTTAATGCAGATAGGACTATTTTCGTATCTGCTACCTAGCTAATAAACTGCGTCATAGTAAAAGGTGTAATGTACAGCTTAGAAATAAGTGCGGCAGGGATATATACATTGCTTTTACCTATAAGTGCAAAATAATGGGAAGTGTGGGGAGACTGAAGAGCTGTCAACGTGCTACTGTAAAAATATCATCTAAACAGAAGGCCCCCAACCCCATTTTCTCGTTTCTGCACCATGTGGTGTTCTTGTTACTTAATTGATCTTTTCAACGTTGGGCGTATTGAGGGTGGTCTTCTCTGGTTGAGAGGGTAGTTAAGAAGTCAAGAAGTGGCCACAGATCTTGGATGTAAATGCGCTATAGAACTTCTGTGTACTATGGACCTTTTTTTGCTCACTGCTGTTGTGTCATACAGTACGTTACAACACTGTGTAGTCCCCGTAACCTTTAATTTACAATCTTGCACATACACAAGAAATGAGACACTGTCCGCGGGTTAATGGCCTCGAGGAAAACCTCCCCGGGCCTTTTATTAATACCGGTCACGTCACCGGTCTTACCAACTTTCATAAACACTGTAGGGGAGGCTTTCTCAACCTCCCTCCACAAGTGGGCATCATGGGAGAACCCATGACGAACACAACAGCTGCGAAGCGTATTTTCCTCATTCTTGCAATCACCCACGTAAATGCATGAACCTGCATTTTAGAACTGTGTCAACAATTTCAAAAGTTGATTAAGTGCTACAGGCTCCAACAGCAAAATCATTGTTCATGACAGCACAGAGGATATAATCCACAGTGCTATAATGCAAGCTTTGTTTTTTATAAAAAGCACCTTGAAACTCTTCAACTGCTCAAACTTAGGGCCACTCAAACCCTACAGACTCCAACAGCAAAATCATTGTTCATGACAGCACATAGGATGTAATCCACAGTGCTATGATGCAAGCCTTTTGATAGAAAAACACCTTGAAATTCTTCAACCACTTAAACTAAGGGCTACGTAGTACTCTGTTTCGCTGATTCTGGCACTGTCAAAAATAAATTTTTGAAACAAAAAAAAGTGTTCCATATACAAGACTATAAGAAAGGTCCGCGTTCAACGTTGAAAAAAAGAGTGCAAAGATGGACACTCTTAGAGACCCTTAACAATTCTAAGGCTTCAGTACCCAAAAGACCCTACAAAGAGACTCCATCAGGGAATGGGGCTTCAAATGTGACATTCTCATGGCCTGTAGGAAAAGCAACCTCGTCATAATAATGCTGTCTCTCTGGCTCAGTAATGATCTAATTACTTATCCGTAATCTCCTTTACCTTGATTTATAGTCCTCCTCGTCCCACTCATATTTTAATAAGGAGACTCTGTCTCCAGACAGAGCTCTGACATGCTATTTATGTGTACTTCCTCTACCCCACCCTTCCTCCTGTAACCTCTGTGGTGTCCAGTTGGAGGTCCAAATACAGGAGGAAGCGGGTGTGGACTGGGACACGGAGAACTAGGAAACAAAGTATTGAGGATTAGTGGTAAGTAATTGAATCATTGCCCTCTTCTATCATCCTCCTCGTCCCAGTCGTAACTGAATGAAGACATACCAAGCTTCATAAAATATGGACTGACAACCAAGTGCTGCAACCAATTGTATTTATGTGCCAGCAATTGCTTCATTGCCACTTTCAAGACCAAAGGACCACAATTACCTTAAGTAGTATTCAGTTTATTGTGCTTCACGAATGTCTGATGAAAGGACCACTTTGCATCTCTACACATTTCTTGTAGAGATGTACCTCCCACTTTGGCCCAGGTCGCTAAAACTGCTCTTGGGGACTACCCTTGAACAACAGATAGAGGGGACTCATTCAACACTTTGTAGAACTCCCAGATCACCTGGTGAACCCACCTACTTATCATTTGAGTTGATACTGTCTTGACTTTGTTTGATGTATCATAAAACACAAAGAGAGACTCTGACATTCTTTGTCCACCCCAAATAGATAAACAAAGCCCTAATTACATCCTCGAAAGACAGGATTTTTAATTC
Source organism: Pleurodeles waltl (assembly GCF_031143425.1). Lineage (NCBI taxonomy): Eukaryota > Metazoa > Chordata > Amphibia > Caudata > Salamandridae > Pleurodeles > Pleurodeles waltl. Next base: position 805,473,523 of record NC_090446.1, read on the forward strand.
TCCTCTGGGCATAGGACAGGTAAAATGATCTCCTGTGACAGATGAGAATGTAGATCACCTTGGGGAAAAACTTTGAATCCAACCTCTGAAATACCTTGTCTTGAAAAAACCTCAAGTAAGGAAATGAAAGAATTAGTGCTCCCAACTCCCCTAACCTTCTTGCTGAGGTAATGGTAACCACAAATTGGATTTGAACATACAACCATCTCAAATCTGCTTGCTCAAGCAGCTCAAAGAGGAGCTGTTGTAACCCCAATTAGACTATGGAAGATTCCATGTCAGAATAGGGTGATTCACTTTTGCCCTTTTAATATAAAACCTCTTAGGAGCCTACACACTAGTGGGGATATCAATGCACAACCTTGTCTTCCGTTAACATTCTTTATAGCTGACCATTGGGCATATACAGTGGAAGTGCTAAGGCCAGCAGAAGCCCTAACCTAAAGAACATAAGGATCTGAAAGGCATCTAATGAGAGTGGATCCAACCCTTTAGGATTGCACTAAAAGGAACTCCAATGCTTCTCATAAGAAGGCAGATCTGATGGTTTTCTTGATGCCTGAACGTCATGGGCAACATACCTTCTCAAGCTCCAGACTGTCAATATGAGGTGACAGAGCACAAGCAACAGTAAGTGGGGAACTGTAGAGGAGAAGGCTGCAGGGATAAATGAGGATAATTTCTCCTTGCTAGCAACATCAAAAGGGTCCCGGGCAAAAAATTTGCTACTAGTACTACAAATGTACTCTCATACAAAATCTTCTGAAGCACCTTTGGGAGAAGGGGGATTGGTGGAAAGTCATACAGCATGCCCTTGGGCACAGGAATCAATAGTGCATCCACCACCCATGCCTGTGGACAAAATGTATCTTAACAGAACACTAGTAGCATCATATTTTGTTGTGATGTCAACAAGTATGGTATCCAGGTATCCACGGTATGGTAAAATGTTGACAAATCATGTTGAGTTCCTGGGCCAACAAGTGATTCATCACTAATGAGGGTCAATTTCACCTGATGCTGTCCACCTGGAAATTCAACTGGCCCTTGATGTACACGGTTTTCATGCCCAGGAGATTAGACTGCATTCAAGAAAATATTTGTGCAGCCAAGAATTTAATCCCTCATTCCTTGTACCTCCCTGGTGATTTAGATTGCATTCCACCACCAGATTGTCCCTTTTTTGACTACCAGATTGGCTCCTTTCTGTGGAGAATATGTTTGCAAAGCCACCCTGACTGCTGCTAATTTTCTCTAGTTGGAGGAGTGTAAACTTTCTTCTCTTGACCATTTCCCTTTTGACTCCTGATCTCCAGGTGTCGCTTCCTGTTAGAGCTGGCATCCTTGGTGTGGTTCTCCCTTAACTTTTTGCCTTCAACCATCATGTTTTTTCTGACTTCGTTCCTGCTGGCTTTAGGACTCTATGAACTTTACTGCTGCTAAAAAGTGTTCAAGGGCTTGTACTCTCTCCTTGAAACATGGGGAAATTTACTTATTCTCACTGGGCACGTCTGGTTTACTGTTAAGTCTCTAGTAATGTGGCACTACATGTACCCAGGTCCTGTAAATTAAATGCTCATAGTGGGCCTTCAGCACTCATAGTGCCACCCATTACATAGCCCTTTAACCAGTCTGAAGCCTGCCATCGCAGCCTGTGAGTGCAGTTTTAAACTGCCATTTCCAACTGGCAATTTTTTTTTTTTTGCCAAGCCCAAACTTTCCTTTTTAATACATATAAGTCACCACTAGGGTAGGCCCTACAAAGTCCAGTGGGCAGTGTATTTAAAGTGTTAGACATCTATTTTGAAATTTTACATATCCTGGTAGTGAAAAACTCTTACATTTATTGTTCACTACGGTGAGCCCTGCCTCTCCCATAGGGTAACACTGGATTATCTTATTACATTTAATAAGCGATAACTCAGTTGATAGCAGGTAGAATGCTTGAGTTTGGTGTCTAAAGAATTTTAACTAAAACCCCTCTTTAAGTGCAAAGTCAAATTTTTGGTCACAATTCTGTAAATGCCACATTTAGAAAGTTGACATTTTCTTGTCCTAACCATTTGGTGCCTAATGCATCATCCTAGGTCACATGACGAGGTGTAGCTGGCAACTGGACCTGGTGTTTTGCTCCCAGACTGTGGGACTAATGGAGGTTAGCTGCTGGCATGTAGGGCCACTCTGAGTTAACAAGTGGAGTAGCTGTCACCTACCACACTTGCATATCCCAAAGGCTCTATCTGAGCACTCTCATAAAATGTTTGTTGCTAGTCTATTGTGACCCTGGGCAAGCTGAGGCTAGGACAGGGAGGAAGGGGATGCTTGACACTTCAGGGGTGTAGAAACCTGTAGAAGCTTCTTCCACTTCAAAGTGGGCACCAGGTATAAATATTGGACCCTTAAATCCAGCACTTCTGGATCTGCCAGGAGTAAGGACTGCTGTGCTGATGAAAAGGCTGCCACTCTGATGGACTGCTGCCCTACTGTGCTGATCTGCTGCCCATTTGCCTGGGAGAGAAGGACTGGATCTGCAACTCCAAACCCAGGCCGCAGAGTGAATCAAAGGGCTAATTAGGTGGCCTCCTGCTCAGAAGCCTCAGGGACAGAACAGGCTTCCAACAACTTTGGATTTAGCACCTGGTCTCTGCCATCTGTGAGTTCTACTCTCCCAATTGTTTCCAACCCATCCTGAACCATTTGAAGTGGGCCTGAAAGTGCTCTGCCAGCCCATCTGTGGATTCAGTAGAAGTGATGCATCTTTTCTGTGGCATAGCACATCCTCCTCAGAAACAGTGCATCGCCTTTGCTGCATGGACTTCCCGGACGCAAAGACTTCACAATACCCATTTCAGTCTGTTGGAACTGCCCTTGCACAACGCAGATCCATGCAAGGACATTCCTTCACCCATTGCAGCCCATCAAAACCGCTGCTGCACAACACATCTCCACACATAGACATCGCCTTGCCGAAAGCAGTCCATCGGAAATGCAGCTGTGTGGTGCATCTCCACGCAAGGACATCGCTCGCACTTCACAGCTCCCCGGAACCGCCGATGCATGACTCATCTCATCTGAGCCTTGCATCACCTTTGCTGCATCATGCACCCTCAGCATGGGACTCTGCATTTCTTTGCAACCAGAATTAAGATACTGTGTTCAGTGAACCTAACTGAGTCCCTGTTGCTGGCCTGCACTCCACAGCAGCTGGCCTGAAATTGTAACATTTTCCCAGTGTTGTGCAACCAGAAGAGCACATTGGGCACTTGGTTTTTTGTGTTGCTATTTTCACTGAAATCTTTAAAATTGCATATGTCCACATAACTGCCAGCCTAATGACCCATGGGTTTGGTGGGTAACAGATAATAATACCTCTAGGAGGCTAGTGCTGCAGAAAGTGGCTCACCAAGGGTTTGAGGTAAAAATGCACCCAAGGATATACTGCAGTAGCTTTGGCCATTAACCCCTGCACTTTCACCCATTTGCTTGCTGACATGATGGATTGAGCTAGCAGGTGGGAGAGCTGATTCTGAATTGTTGCAATTCTGGCATGGGGTAGAAAGACATGACCCAGACTTCTGAAGGTTGATAGTAAATCCAAGATCTCCAGCACCTCTGTGACGTTCCACATTTTGGCATGCCCCTTAGGGAGAGAAGAAGCAGGCAATCCAGATATAGTAATATCGTACATCCATTTAGCTCAAAGTATGGAACAACTGGTGTTTATACTGTGGTGAAAACCTTGGGAGACATAGCCAGTCAGGATGGAAGGGTTTGGAACTGGAAATGGTTTGTTCCCACTGCCAGGTACAAAACTCCCTAGCTTTCTGGATGTATTGGGACATGGAAATAGGTGTGAGGTGTCCAGGGTAATAAAACAAATCTTCTGCAACACCATAGTTTGCCTTTTGCACTCATCTTTTGGTAAAGAGGTAGATAGAAACTGGTTCAGGAATATGTAACCATCTCTCAGGAGGTAAAGCACCCAACTGTCAGAATCTACTTCCTGCCACTGATGGTAAAACAGCCTCAACCCTGCCCCAGACTCATGGAATTCACTTGTGTGACTGTCCTTGATCTTGTGAACTAACTGGTTGGTATTTGTTGCCAAACACAGCTCCTTGACCTTGAGCTCGGCCACGAAAGGGATGCTTGTCCTGGGATTTAAAGACTGCTGTTTTGATATGAAAAACTTATTGTTGGTGAATAATTTGAAAGGTTTGAGGATCTTTTTCCCCTCTGCCACCTTACGGACCAAGTCATCAAGTTCTACCCCAATATGCTTAAGGCTGTAAAAGGAAGTTTTTGAATGTGAGAAATGTGAGTGGTCTCCAGTTTCCAGAACGTCATCCATAAGAGACGACATACTAATATCACAGCTCATGTGGATAACGTATAAGAAGATATGGCCAACAAAAATTGTGTCATCAGTTCAATTTTTGCAAGGACGGAATTCAGACTGTCTATCTCCTCAGTGCAGTCAAACAGCTACTGATAATCCTTAAGTAACACCTGTGTTCATATGCTGTATTGGTCCCTGCCTTGATCACAAAGTCGGATGCAGCTTAGGACTGTTTGAAGGCAGCTTACACATTTCTGTCAACCACATCTGGTAATGTGGACTTTTCAGATGCCAGAGATGATGTTGCGGCCATCAATGCAAACATCGTGTTCACCACCACGGTGTGAGGAAATTCCTCATCAAAACTCTGAAGAAAATACCCTCTGTTTAGGAAGCAAGAAATTGAAGTCCTGTATGTGTCTTTCCATTCCCTGATGTTCCTAGAGTTGTTTGATGGCATCATGCAATTGAAGGTCATGTACCTGCAACCCTTTCTCAGGGGGCTTCTTTTGAAAGCCTAAAGTCTCTCTGATATGCTTTAGGATGTCTAGCAGCTGAGGAGGCTCAATATATGTACCTTTTGATCGACATCCAATTTTTTCATCCTGGGCATCCTTCTGCCTTTTAACTCTAAGTTCCACTAGAGCAGAGTCAACTACCTTTATTATCAGGGATTGTAAAACTGCTCTGAGGATTTGCAGGACGTCATCATCTTTCTGCATGACTGCAGGTTTCAGAATATGCTGCTTACTGGCAGCTTTCCTAGCCTCCATTTTGGGACAAAGAGGCACTACAGCAGCATTGGTTACCTACAGTGCTTAATATGTGAATTCCCACTCTCATGGGAACTTACACAATAATAAGCCATGGTGTCTCCCCACGCCTGTTGCACAATCAATCACTCTGTGTGTGTTGGAATACTGCAAGCAGCCTCCAAGTGGGCTGAGTGCCAGTTGCTGTGAAAGCTCCCTAGTAGAGGTGGGTAAGCAACTGAAAGCTCCAGCAGGCTCAGACCTGGCTCTGGCTCAGCTTGAGGTCCTGTTGGACCCACCAGCCTATAACGAGCTGAGCTTTCATGTAGCTTCTCCCTCCATCTACCTGAGGTGTCGTGTTAAGGCCAGAGCTGCCGATGGTAGAACTCTGGAACCAGGTTTGAGTCTTGGCACCCGCTCAACATCATGCGATTACGGGCAAATCACTTAATCTGCCTATGCCTATAAAAAAATGCATGTGATCTTGTGTAATGTAACTAATGGTCATGCAAAGTGCTCCAAAGCCTTTGAGTCAAGTTTGCACTGTATTTTAAAAACTGCAGAAGAACGCACTAAGATAAAAGAACAAAGCCTTCACATAAGGAATTACAAACAGATACACATTTAGTGGCTGATTTGTACAGAGTCAAACCAGAAAACCTGGTTAAATTCTTGCTGTCTCTGCTTAAATTGTGTGATTTTAGGCAAATATTTCAACAAAACTCTTTTTTCTTCATTATCACAAAGGAATTACTTTCGACTATGTGAGTTCAGACTACCAGTTGTACAAAACTATCACTTTTAATAAGTACTTCCCAATGCAGTGCTATAATGTTCCCTATTAAAGTCAAAGTTTCTGCACATTAACAATATTTTTTTTCAACTTTTTAGTTTATCATATTTTACATGGTTTGTGGTATGATTTGCTTAACAAATATTTTCAAGGCTCAGCAGAGGCTCGGCTCTCCCTGTTAATTTGTTGGCTTGTCCACTTCTACTCCCGAGCCACGCACATATACGGCGAGTTGGTCAACAGATGGTCAACTGAAAACGGCTATCAGCCTTCGCCATACTGAATGTACACTTCCAGACTGCAGATGGCAGGAAACGATCATGGCCACACCTAACCAGAGCAAGTGTATCAGTGACTGAAAAGGAAAAACATATACAATAAAACAGAGAAAATCACAGCTTGCTTTTGTCTGCCTGAAACAGAGATCTTACAGGAGAAGGGAGGTTTATTATTCGATCATTAGTCATAAAGATAGAAGAGGGACACAAAAATAGCGTCCCAGATCTCTGTCTGGATGCTGGGTCCCTCATTCAGTTACGACTGTGACAAGGAGAACAAGATGAGATGGTAATGAGTTTAGCTGCAAAACCAAAATTTGCTGTTGAATCCTGAACTCACTTCATCACTAAGACACGCTGAACAAGACCTCTGCCACATAGAACTCCTCATAGGAGACCTTTTAATCCTGTTGAAGCCCACCGAGCCTCTCTTTTACAGCCAGACTATTGATCAACTTGAGAGCTATATGGTTCTATTGAAGTTTTTTCCAATGGAAAGTTCAACAAACCAGGAATTTCATTTTTAGCAGTACACTGAGCTGTTGTTGCATCCTACTGGCACAAACAAAAGGGAACCTGTCTTAAAATGTTTGAATGTACTTCTCTCACACTTCTTTGGAATTGATTATCTCCTAGTGGCCCCCATCAGCTAGAAACAGAGGTTGGTGACAACATTATTGAAAAAAAACTCCAATGACATATCCAAACACCCTTAGCAACAATCAACATATTTCTCATTTATCATTGTCTATGAATTTTGTGGAAAACAGATCAATAAGAAAAATCTCAACTTTTCTTTGGGTAAATATCTTACATTGTATCCAGTTTTGTTTTCAACCTTTACATAGCACAGAGACCATTCTGATCTTGATTCAACATTACCTTAAATTAACTATGGATGAAGGTAAAGGTGCAGAGCAGATTTTTTTAGAATTCTCAGCTGACTTCAACACTATATGACAAGAGATACTTATTACCTACTTCTTCCAGTTTGCCATTTTGGGTCACGGTCTTGCATGGACAGTTTCTTAACTGTCAAACTGCACTCTTGTGGTGAAATTGGAACCTTCCCAATCTTTATTCAATAAAGTTGATCATTGTATGCCCTAAGTTTCAGACATATTTTGTAATGTATATGTGGTTCTTCTTGTACATCTGATCTAATATTTTGGGTTTCTATAAATGACTTGTGCCAATGACACATGAAAAGTCATTAGGCTGGGCTATCCTGGAAGACAATCCTAAATTAAATTTGATGAATGTCTCCTCCTTGTAGCCTACTAAATAAACTTTAATGCTGCATATTTGAAAACAGAAAAAAATTAACACAAATAGTTGTGGCAATAAGTCGGCTTTGTCTAGTAATTTATGGCAATGCAAATTGAGTCACCTAGCCTGTGCCTCAAGTTTGAAATTCAGTTTTCACTCTTGATGAATCTATAACCCACAAAACAAATCTTCCTCATATAATCCATATCTCGGAATAATTCAGAACATCAGCCATGTCCTTCCACTGTCTAGTTTCTAATCTGTATTATAAACAGTCATACTGTTGGGTCTATAGTATGGTAACTCTCTATTAATAGGAATGCCAAAATAATGTCTAGCCAGATTACAGATGCTTCAAAATGCCCAAGTCCGGCTTATTTTGGGTTCAGATTGAAGAACTTCTATATCTCGTCATAGGGCCTTCTGGTGGCTCCCTATGGCAAAGAAATGACAGTTTATCTGCCAGCCAGAGTCTGATATTATCATCCAATAGGGTGCTATAATCAACGTTCACTCATCAGCTAGTAATATCCAAGGTAACGAAGATCAGACCATGAGGTCACTCATTTTTGTTCTACGTGACTGACACCTAGAATGCTCTAACTCCAACCATATGTTTCTATGTGAAATGCCTCAGTTTTAGAAAGATTAATTGGAACCTGTCTCTACGCTTCCTAGTTAAACTCTGCTATGCTTCTCTACTCAAGCTATAGTGGACCCCATGCCATGGCCCCATAGTGTTACAGAGTGTCTACAAACTGTCATTCATCCATTCAAAAGAATAAGAAAGGGAGGAGCAATGGACTGTTCAAAAACTGCTGCAAGGAGTCCAGTTAGTATTTTTAACCAAAAATGTTCCTCCAATTATTTGTTTACTGCAAATATGCCTCAGACAGTGGGCTCAAAAGGGACTAATACATGTACAGGGAGTGCAGAATTATTAGGCAAATGAGTATTTTGACCACATCATCCTCTTTATGCATGTTGTCTTACTCCAAGCTGTATAGGCTCGAAAGCCTACTACCAATTAAGCATATTAGGTGATGTGCATCTCTGTAATGAGAAGGGGTGTGGTCTAATGACATCAACACCCTATATCAGGTGTGCATAATTATTAGGCAACTTCCTTTCCTTTGGCAAAATGGGTCAAAAGAAGGACTTGACAGGCTCAGAAAAGTCAAAAATAGTGAGATATCTTGCAGAGGGATGCAGCACTCTTAAAATTGCAAAGCTTCTGAAGCGTGATCATCGAACAATCAAGCGTTTCATTCAAAATAGTCAACAGGGTCGCAAGAAGCGTGTGGAAAAACCAAGGCGCAAAATAACTGACCATGAACTGAGAAAAGTCAAGCGTGCAGCTGCCACGATGCCACTTGCCACCAGTTTGGCCATATTTCAGAGCTGCAACATCACTGGAGTGCCCAAAAGCACAAGGTGTGCAATACTCAGAGACATGGCCAAGGTAAGAAAGGCTGAAAGACGACCACCACTGAACAAGACACACAAGCTGAAACGTCAAGACTGGGCCAAGAAATATCTCAAGACTGATTTTTCTAAGGTTTTATGGACTGATGAAATGAGAGTGAGTCTTGATGGGCCAGATGGATGGGCCCGTGGCTGGATTGGTAAAGGGCAGAGAGCTCCAGTCCGACTCAGACGCCAGCAAGGTGGAGGTGGAGTACTGGTTTGGGCTGGTATCATCAAAGATGAGCTTGTGGGGCCTTTTCGGGTTGAGGATGGAGTCAAGCTCAACTCCCAGTCCTACTGCCAGTTCCTGGAAGACACCTTCTTCAAGCAGTGGTACAGGAAGAAGTCTGCATCCTTCAAGAAAAACATGATTTTCATGCAGGACAATGCTCCATCACACGCGTCCAAGTACTCCACAGCGTGGCTGGCAAGAAAGGGTATAAAAGAAGGAAATCTAATGACATGGCCTCCTTGTTCACCTGATCTGAACCCCATTGAGAACCTGTGGTCCATCATCAAATGTGAGATTTACAAGGAGGGAAAACAGTACACCTCTCTGAACAGTGTCTGGGAGGCTGTGGTTGCTGCTGCACGCAATGTTGATGGTGAACAGATCAAAACACTGACAGAATCCATGGATGGCAGGCTTTTGAGTGTCCTTGCAAAGAAAGGTGGCTATATTGGTCACTGATTTTTTTTTGTTTTGTTTTGGAATGTCAGAAATGTATATTTGTGAATGTTGAGATGTTATATCGGTTTCACTGGTAATAATAAATAATTGAAATGGGTATATATATATTTTTTGTTGAGTTGCCTAATAATTATGCACAGTAATAGTCACCTGCACACACAGATATCCCCCTAACATAGCTAAAACTAAAAACAAACTAAAAACTACTTCCAAAAATATTCAGCTTTGATATTCATGAGTTTTTTGGTTTCATTGAGAACATGGTTGTTGTTCAATAATAAAATTAATCCTCAAAAATACAACTTGCCTAATAATTCTGCACTCCCTGTATATGTTTTCCAATATGTTTATTTCCTATCCTTTCTCCTTTTTGTCCTTGTTTTTTTCAAGCTGAATAAAACTGAGATACAGATTACATTTCTTCATGTTGTTCACGTTACTTTGGCTATGTGTCCTACTTTTTGAATTGTAGAGACTGTTATAAGAAATTGTGTTATTAGTTGACTGGTATGTGAGCCCTGGTCAAGCAGGAGCCACAATCCCTATCAGGGTGGGGCACAAGCCAGCCCTAAATTAAACTGTGCTCAACCCTCTGGTAGCTTGGCACAGAGCAGTCAAGCTTAACTTAGAGGTAATATGTAAAGTATTTGTGCAACACTTCAACAGTAATAACACCTCACAAAAAGGATCCGACACCAGGACTCATAGATGGATGGATCCAGGTGCTGGGTTTAAGGTTGTTGAAAGCCTGTTATGTCCTGATACCTCTAATCAGAATGCCAGCCAATGTGCATTTGGAGTCACTTTGGGGTCCTGGGTTCAGAGTTGTATGGTCCAGTCCTTCTAACCCAGGCAAGAGGGCAACAGACAGCAGGTCAGCAGAGCAGCAGTTCTTCATAGAAGCAGTCATGCAGACTGGTAGTCCTTTCAGCAGCACAGCAGTCCTTCCTGGCAGAGCATCCACAGCTCCAGAAGTGTAATGAAGAGTTGGTGTCTGAAGTCCAGTATTTATACTCAGTTGTGCCTCTGAAGTGGGGAGAAGCTTCTGAAGGCATGCTTTTGACGTGCACATGTGGCCTGCCTTGCCTGCCCTGGCATCAGACTTACTACAGGGGGTATGCAGTCTTTTGTTGTGAAGGCAGGACACAGACTACTCAAGTGTAAGTGGGGATGTGCTCAGCTCCACCCTCGCATCCTGTCAATGATGACCCACCCAGGCACACCTAAGCACCCTATTGTGTGTGTGGCTGTCTAGGAGGAATACACAAAGTTGAACTGTCAGCTACACCCAGTCATGTGACACAGAAGCACAAAGCAGGCACCAAATAGCTAAGGAAGGAAAATGCCATCTTTCAAAAAGTTTCATTTACAAAATTGTAATTTAAAATCCAATTCTACCGTAAGTTAGGACTTTAGTCCGTGATTCCAGAGGCACCAAACATGAATGAATTATCTGTTTCCATTTGAAAGCTACAGCTTATTAAATGCAATAAGGTAGTGCCAATGTTACCCTATAGGAGAGGTAGGCCTTGCAGTAGTAAAAAAAAAAAAAAAAAGAGTAGTAGTTTTTCACTACCAACACATGTAAAACTTAAAATTACATGTACTTTTTAAATACACTGCACCCTGCCCTCTGGGCTGTCCAGGACCTATCACACGGGTGACTTATATGTATTAAAAAAGGAAGGTTTTGGCCTGGCAAAAGGTTTATTTTGCCAGGTTGAAATGCCAGTGAAAAACTGAACACACAGGCTGCAAAGTCAGGCCTGAGGCACGTTTAAAGGTTTACTTAAGTGGGAGGCACAATCAGTGCTGCAGGCCCACCAGTAGCATTTAATTTACAGTCCCTGGGCACGGGCAGTGCACTTTACAAGGGAACTACAAGGAAACTATTTATGCCAATTAGGAATAAGCCAATTCAACCATGTTTCAAGTAGAGAGCACAAGCACTTTAGCACTGGTTAACAGTGCTAACGTGCAGAGAGTCCTAAAAGCCAGCAAAAATGGACTCAGAAAGCAAAAGGGTGAAGGCAAAATAGTTTGGGGTGGCCCTGTGGAAAGGGCCATGTTCAACAGCTTGTTACCACCACTTTTGGTTTATGGTCATATTTTCCTGTTTTTATACCCATTTGTTATGTTCCTTTTTATGACTTGAACAAAAGGATTTCAGCCAAACTGTGGTTGGGATGAAACTAAATGTATCGTATGGGCCCGTTCCTTTGACGTTCCTCAACTTTTAAGTAAACTCACGTGTCGTTTTAATAATGTATATCAATTTGAATTTACCAAAGAAATCATCAAAAAGAAAAACACGGAGACACAAATAAACAGAGAGATGTATGTGTTGAGTTGGTGTGTGGACTTTGAAAGGCAAACTTACGGAGCACCGCCGCAGAGAAGCGTCCATAAAGTATATTCTGATACACGAGAGAGATCAGTGATTAATGCGCTTGAGCCTGTGTCTGTGTAAAATGCCAAAAAGCTGGTTGCGATCCATGTTCTCAAACACCAATACAGCAACAAACCGCAGATTTGTGAACTTCTATTTTTTTAACGTGGAGAAAATATTAAGGCTCAGCTCGGGTATGGATATTGAGAAGGTCGGTTCTCTGGGTACTATAGCGTAAATATAACATGTAAACGTTTTCAACTGCTCTGTAAGGGGCCGCCAGTTGTGTTTTTGATGGCAAAATGATGTCATGCTTTGAAACCTTGTGACACTGAAATGGTCTGCAAAGAACATAATATTAGCCTTGTTCTCACAGTGTTGAGAAACTGCATGTAGAAAGGTTTCCTGGTGCCCAGCACTGTAGCCATAGCAAACTACAACTGATAAACAGGCCTGTGACAAAATATATAATTTCAGTTGTACTGCCTTCTTCACACATGATAAAGATCACCGCCTAGAGTTATATTTTTTCAATGGCAAACGGAAGAAGCCTCATGCAAGACGACGTTGTTATCATCATATGAGAACCAACTTTTACATCGTGTAAGGAAAGGACATACACAATGTAAAATGAACATTGCTTTAACGTGAGCCTCTCTTGTCAGTATTATATTTTTATGAGCTCTTCAAACACGAAAAGGAAATCAAAAACAGAGCCCTCAAACATGTTTTTATTTCTATAAAATTGTGGTACATGCATATTAGTCTATTTTGCACAATTACCAGTGTTTGCTGTTAGGTTATTATGCACAGAGACTGGGAGCTCAGATGTACAAATTAAATTAACTAAAACATTTTTAACACAAAATGCATGAAATACATCTGCTAATTTAACCTTCTATCACAAATCAAAAGCACATAAAATAGTTGTTCGTGGGTCATGTGAATTTATGCACTGTTATATTTTCAAGTGTCATGCCTCTCTTCCGCGCTCAAGCCGGCATACCTGAAGCTTAGTCATGTGCATTGCACTCCCGCCAGGCAGGAGAGCCCTTTGTTAGCAGGTACCCAATACCTGAGAGTTGGTCTAAAATGATTCACTGAGTTATACCTCTTGTGTGTTCAAATGTTTCATAGCATGAATTTGCAACAGTTTACGGCCTTAGTGCTAGTATACCGTGGAGTAACTAAAACAATCGTTATTTTATTTCTATGTACCAAAAGAACGAATCTGGTTCAGTAAAATGTAGTTTTAAAAACGAATCTATCCACACAAGTCTGTAATCTGTGTTTTTTCTGCAACACAAGATTAATTTTGTGCTTACAGTATCCAAGTTTGAGTGTCTTCTGTGTATTGGGAGACTGACATGCATTGTAATCATATTAGGCAGCCCCAATAAACTTGGCATATCACATACTAGTGTACAATTTGTCGTCTGTGAAGCAAAGAAAGAAAAACAGCGTGTTGGCATTGTGCTCACACATTTTGCAAGATCTTCCCAGGTGGAAACAAAACACCATTGAAAAACTGTGAGGTAAGCATGTGCACGTAGATAGGCCGCTTTTACAACGCATAACCCTGCTCAAACCTTACTAACTGAAAACATTTAAGGTTATACACACATCCATCTGCAAGCTCCCCTAGCCGATACGCGTGTCGTTTCTCCCCACCATTTTCCTTCACATACTGTCTTCGAATCATATTAGGGAGAAACTGGCTGGGGATAACTAGCTGAGCTTGTTAAACTGGCCCAGAAACAGAAGTGAAAGCGAGGTTAGGTCTGCACATACCCACTCCGTATCTTTCCTTGGCCGTCTTGTGCCAGGGAGTCATTGTCGGAGCGTGATGCTTGCGCCCTTTCTCAGTTGAACTTTCTGGCTGCGCCGCAACTTGTTTGAAGATTCTGAGTCGCACCACAGGTGTGTCCTGCTCCTCAGCAGCTCCGGAGTCTCCAAGCGCGCGCTCAATTCCGCACAGTCTCAGATGAGCGATGGGCAGGCCGAGTCCGCGCGCTGTTCTCTATTCTTTGAGCCTCCCGGGTGTCTGAAGCAAAACTGTTCCGCCACCCTCTCAATCTGAAACCAAACTGCGTACCGCCCCGCCTCTGTGCGGTAGCAGCCTAGTCAAGGAGCCCTGCCTGCTTCCTTCCTCTTTTCTACATCTCTTTTCACAAGTACAATCTTAACCAGTACTCTCAAAATGGTGTGTCCGTTTCTGCAGCGATATTGGAAGAAGGGGTTCATGATGCAACATCAATGCATTTGTTAATCAAGTAGCAGTAAACGCCAGGGAACAACGAATAAATGTCACTGATCTATTTTTAAGTAAGGCCTAAGAGCAACACTTTACAAAGTAATCAAAGCTTTACTTAATCAGGCACAAATAAGGCATCTTTGCATTGTAACTACTGTCGGTATATACAACGCCATACCAAAAAAATGTGGAAATTTGCGAAATTTTCAAAGCGATCAATAAGTTTGAGCAAACTTTAGTAAAGAGAGACTCGAGAAAGTATGTCACAGGTCATTTTAAGTAACAATTCTCACTGAGGCATTAACTAACCATGGAAGTCATTTAGGGGTCGACAGGGGTCGCACTTATGACCCCTGACTTGCCCCTTGCGACCCCTGACACTGCGACCTCTGGTGCCAGAGGTGGCAAGATCAGTGCCTGGGACACAGGGGCAGCTATTCCTTATGGGCGTTGCTTGGGTATCCACTTCCTTGTTTTCAATCCGATTTTTTAATTACACTAATAGTGAACTATATATTATCTACTATTAGTGTAATAAAAATGGAGTACAGTTAGCTGGAATATGACCCTCCTTAGTCACCGAGGTTAGTAAAACACTTTTAAAAGTACGCTGTGTGTATGCTTGAGGGTGAGTGTGCTTATGTAAAAGAGTGTCTGTGTATGAGTGATTGTGTGTTTGTTTAAGCATGTGTGTGAGTGAAAGTAAAGATGAAATGGCGTGTGATGTCACTTCCACTACCCCTGGCATTTTGGTGAATTTACATCCATGTTACTAACCCCAGTAAATACTGAAACTTCGGAGTGAGGTAGTTATCGGTCCTGTTAATAAATTCCGTTCCGAGCTTTCGCTAGGAAACGGACCATAACGTGGACTATGATGTCTATTGCACCAAATTTCACATGCAGCAACAATTTTCAACCTGGTTAATTTCATAAGGTTCATCTGCTAACACTGACTTCGGGAAAATGTAGGGGGTACAATATTTATAGTATAGCACCTGGTAATTTCCCCATGTGGAGTATTTTACAAGGTTCGGAATTTTGATTCCTGTGCAAATAGAAGTGTGAACAGGGATAGAGATGTTGCTCTATATTTATAATCAGTGCCCTTAGAGTGTACACTTCCAAAAGCTCTTTGTTTAAGGCTAAAACTGGCCTATTTTTGTAGGAGGGCGATGGATCTCAAGATAAAAAAGAACTGTGTATTTTATGAATGTGGTACTTGTATAGTGTGAACCTATCCACAAGGGGGAAAAGGACAGGAATGCACCATGTTGGATAAATACGGCACATTCCTGCCCTTCACTTTGGCGTAGGCAGCATAGGTGATTTGCTGCACAGCCCTGCACCAAATCCCTATAAATATGAGCCCTGCCCCAAATCCCTATAAATATGAGCCCTGGTTTTTAATTTTTTGCTTTTCTTTGCCTCCAGCCTGATTGTATCTTGGCTCTGGGTTGCTGACAGCACCCAAGATAATGAGATTGTCAGCCAGATGTGTGGGTGCTGGTTGTGCTTTGTAAATAATGCAGTTGGTTTTGAAGATGGTACAGGAAGGAAAGGGGGGCAACTAGAGTTCCTTCAGGATGGGGATAATATGTCATATTTCTCCAGGCCCCACATGAGACATGTTGGGGCTTGTAAGACACCCTTCGGTGGGGTGACATGGAGTCTGGGGAGCCATGGAGTCTGGTTTTGCCATTATGCAGATGCAAGAGTATGAGAGGTTTCACAGCACCTCAGAAATTGCTTTTTGGGCTACAAGGTGTCTCTTTAGAAGAGAGAAATGGTACTGGGCTGTCTTTGTTCTCTTGGTAGTGTGTTCCTTGAGAGGAAGATCAGTGTGTCCAAGGTGAATCTTAGTAACTTGGGAGTTGTGTGAAAGGCCAAGTTGGAATCCATACAGGTCCATACTGTTGTGCCAGGTTTGGACAAGCTGTTGCATGTTGTTCTTGACAAATAACAGGAATCCTGTCTTGGATGGCTTGAGCATCAGGTAGGTGTTAGATGTCCAAGTCGGGAAGGGGTGCAGGCAGTGTATGATGAGCAGCAGAGTAGACATTTATGTACAGTTGTGTATTTCTGGAATATGTTTGAATTTTGATGCTTTTTTTGAGGAACAGAGCTCCTGTTAGAGGTTGCCCATGATGGAGGATAAATTTAACTTTTGGGCTCAGCACATGACAGAATTCTCTTGGGACTTAAAGGTGTCTACGGGAACAAACTAGAGGCTTAAGAGCATGGTTGAGGGTAGGATCAGCAACAGAGTCAAAGACAGCTCAGAGGGCCAACAATATCAGGATACAGAGACCAGACATCCCAAATTTCAGAGGACTGTCCCGGTGCTCCAATGCTTTTCTCAATTTTAAATACGTCACAATTTTTGTGACAAAGTTAAAGTAATACTGAAAAAATGAAATACATGCTCTAATTTCCACAGGCACCTCTAAAGTGTGAAACAATTTAGGAAATGTATCTTTTTCTTTCAGGCAGCACAGAATTTGTCAGCAGCATGCTCCCAGCAGAGGGAGACAGAGGGAAGGGGTAGGAGAGGAGCCCAGGTGGCCCAGGGTGGAGTCGGTGCCATAAATAATGTTATGTAAATGTAGTATTGTAAGTTAAGAATTCAAAAGAACAAGAACAGTTTCCAGTATTTGAAACTCACTGCCACACTGCATGCCCGTCTCTATATGCAACATACCTTGATTATCATCAGCCTTTAGTCCTACTTCCATGGTTGGCTGATCCCCATTTTTGCTTCTAAAACTCTGGTCACCCTAAAGCAGGACGCATGGGTCATCTTATTGTTGATGTAATCTTGGAGTTAAGCAGAGTCTGCTTTTTCCATGATCTTGTGATGAAGGGCAGGTGGGTTATGGGCAGTAATTTGTTAGGCGATCATGTCTAGCATGTTTCTTCATGAGTGAAACTATCTTGACAGCTTCTAGCAGGAGTTGTTGACAAGAGTGTAAGAGAGTTTCTATGAAGAGGGCTTTGATTATGTACAAGGACAATACATCTATCTTAGGAGGTGACATTGAGGGAATTGAGTTTGGCTGTTCAGGTACCAGGAACAGCACACCACCAGAGCTTCTGCCAATTAACATTGTGTTGGAAGGCTCACCTTTATTTAGTAAACACTTCAATGGCAGCAGTGATATTTAAAAACTGCACCAATCAATATCCCAAGTCAAGAAGTCCTTATGCACGTTCTCATTAGTCTGATTGCTAGAAAACCAAATACACTTGTAGAAAGCTAACAGTACGGGAGAGTAACAAATATGCCTTCGTTTCCGCAAACATCCATAGAACAGGAACTATGAATCACTCATCTAAAAGTCGGATGGTCAAGAGAGAAATCAATTCATGCAGAAATCCATTCCTCAAGTGAAATTTTAAAGTGACTTCATTTCCAAAATGTTTCCAATTTAGACAGACACAGCCAACCCATTTCGTCCCAAGTGCAGGGATTTTATCAGGGCCTTAAAAGAACATATGCATATAAATAACAACATATATTATACATATAAAACTAAAAGAATTTAACAAAAAAAAAATGTTAAAGTCATTTTTATAAAATGTTTTTCAGTTTTTATAAAATATATATTACACACTGGTGGTCGTCAGTAGGTATTATAGTTAGGACCATGTTTCCATTAAAAAACTGTTTTTTTGACTTACCTATATCTTTGGCGCTGTTTGACGAACCTGTACAACATTTTCTGAAAAAGAGTGTGTGGGTGATTTTTATAGCGGACGGAGAGTTTTGGGGTGATCTGCCAAGCGGGGGCGGAGAAAAAGGAAGGTGGGTGTCGAAAAAGTCTGTTTCTCATGTTAATTTCCATAGCATCTTTGAAAACGACTCCAGCCCAACCACTGTATGGAATTACACCAAATTTGACAGAAATGTAGCTTTCAGTATGCAGATTACGCTTTTGCTTATTTGGTGTAAAGTGGTTCAGTAGTTTTTGAGAAATTAAAGGAAATCCAAATATGGACATCTGGCTGTGATGACTTCATGAATAATGAGAAGCTCATGCAAGGGAATGCAGAGCCCTATTTGGCTGCCAACACTTCAAACCAGGAAGTGTTGGCAGCCATTTTGGGATTCGGCTTCAGCCGATTCAACCCAAAAAAACTACGGAAGGTTTTGGGGTGATCTGTCAAGCGGGGGCAGTGAAAAAGGGCCGGGGTTCATAAAAGTGTGTTTCCCATGTTAATTCCTGTAGGAGTTTTGAAAACGACTCCAGCCCAAACCACTGGATGGAATTATACCAAATTTGGCAGAAAGGTAGCTTTCGGTACACAGATTACGCTTTTGCTTATTTGGTGTAAAGTGGTTCAGTAGTTTTTGAGAAATTAAAGGAAATCCAAATATGGACATCTGGCTGTGATGACTTCATGAATAATGAGAAGCTCATGCAAGGGAATGCAGAGCCCTATTTGGCTGCCAACACTTCAAACCAGGAAGTGTTGGCAGCCATTTTGGGATTCGGCTTCAGCCGATTCAACCCAAAAAAACTACAGAAGGTTTTGGGGTGATCTGTCAAGCGGGGGCAGTGAAAAAGGGCCGGGGTTCATAAAAGTGTGTTTCCCATGTTAATTCCTGTAGGAGTTTTGAAAACGACTCCAGCCCAAACCACTGGATGGAATTATACCAAATTTGGCAGAAAGGTAGCTTTCGGTACACAGATTATGCTATGTCTTATTTGGTGTAAATGTGTTCAGTAATGTTTGAAAAATGAAAGGAAATCCAAATATGGACATCTGGCTGTGATGACTTCATGAATAATGAGAAGCTCATGCAAGGGAATGCAGAGCCCTATTTGGCTGCCAACACTTCAAACCAGGAAGTGTTGGCAGCCATTTTGGGATTCGGCTTCAGCCGATTCAACCCAAAAAAACTACAGAAGGTTTTGGGGTGATCTGTCAAGCGGGGGCAGTGAAAAAGGGCCGGGGTTCATAAAAGTGTGTTTCCCATGTTAATTCCTGTAGGAGTTTTGAAAACGACTCCAGCCCAAACCACTGGATGGAATTATACCAAATTTGGCAGAAAGGTAGCTTTCGGTACACAGATTATGCTATGTCTTATTTGGTGTAAATATGTTCAGTAATGTTTGAAAAATGAAAGGAAATCCAAATTTGAAGATCTCTGGCCACAACAACTTTGTGAAAAATGATGAGCTAATGCAGGGAAATGCAGAGCTCTAATTGGCTGCCAACACTTCAAACCAGGATGTGTTGGTAGCCATCTTGGGACTCTGCTTCAGCCAATTCCCACAAAAAAAGTAAAACAAAGAGAAGGGGCCATGGTAGAGTCACCCTGACCCCTTAGCTCTGGTGCTGAGGTCATAGAGGGACCCCTCCAGAGCAAAAAAAAAATATTTTTTATAATTTTCCCAACTAATTTGCAGCAACATTGTGAAAAAAAGCAAGCGCAGGCTTCCATGCTTGTTTTTTTTTACAAGTCCCGAGTGGGCCAGGTCCGGGGGCATTCACATTTTCTATGCGGAGGAGGCCATCAGGGACCGCCAGCTTCCTGGGGCACTTGTGAAAATGTAATGCAGAGGGGGCACCCAGTCCCCCATAGCCCTAGGGATCGCCATCTTCACCGGGCACTTGTGAAAATGTAATATGGGGGGGTTGTCTGGCCCCCCCCACCACAGTCCCAGGGACCACCACTTTCCCAGGGTACTTCTTTAAATGTAATGTGGAAGGAGGGTCAGCTGGCCTCTCCTCAGACCGAGGGACAACCATCTCCCGTGGCTAATTTAGAAGAGATAGAGGGTATGTTGTGGACACCTGGGACGAAGGAACCACCATCTTCCAGGGCTATTCAGCTGTTGGAGAGGGGCCGCGCAGCGCCCCTCAAAGAGCCATTAATGGCCATGCAGACGCCACACCCCAGGGCCGGCTCCTGCCCTGGGGTGCTTTCAAAAGGCATTTCCCTAAAATGTGGTCCTCCCACCGGAGAGATTTAATTTTTGGGGTTGTTTTCCTCTCAACCCTTAACATTACTAATTTACAGGACACTGATAGTGACAGTGATGGGTCTTGGATGATGACAACGCTCATTTTAATGTCAAGGGTGACATCTCTGATAATGGGCCTCTGGATTAAAAGCATACAGTTTTTCCTTCAGATGTTACGCCCATCCAGTGTCTAATGATCTTGTAGATAATTTAGAGGACCCTGTTTGACCTCCATGTAACTCCACTAGCCAAATTCCTCAGAATGGTTCCCTTCTGATCATGTGTCAGATTATGTTTCCTTTTATTTAAGAGACTCCTTGGATAAGTCCTCCAGAAATAAATTAACATCAGAAGATTCTCGCCTGTCCATTAGTAATAATATGGCTGATACCCCAAATATGTTATAATTTTTTACTAAATTTGGGAAAGACCCCAAGAAAGGAGTTGCCAAAGCCTGGATTAATTGCCAGGGCAGGATTTTAGACCTGGTGGGACCACTGACCAGGATCCTGGATTTTACAGAGAAGGCAAAGATGGAAGGGGAACAAGTAGAGCATGATAATCTCTTGGGCAATACAAATGCCTACATTTCACAAGAAAGGCGTAGGGGCCCTTTACCAAAAATAAACCTAAAGCTCAGTAGCCTGGTAACTAAAGAGCAGGGGCCTAAAGCTAATGGCCTTTTGTTTCGAGATTCCTTTATAAAGGAAATGAGCAAATTTGTCTCCGCTTTCGCGACCATAGACAATGCCCAGTTTTCTATGAAAAAGATCTTCTCTTTTCACGTTTTTGGCAGGGCCGTCAAAGGTAGGGGTTGTTTTGACAGCCGTTATTCCTTCAGGGGTCAATCCCTCATCAGAGGGTTCTACAATCAAGGCTCCCAATAGTAGCATCATCAGGAGTACAAACCCCATTTCTACCTCTGCCGTTCCTGTGGATTCCAGAACACGGGATATAGAGCCAAAGGACATCAACTCTCAGGTAAGAACTTCCAATAATGGCTTTCCTCCTGTAAGAGTCAGGTTGGTGTGTTGTCTAGATGCTTGGTTGTCTCTAACGTCATTTCCTTGGATGATTCAGACTATTTGTGGTTATTGCACAGACCTATATCAGATGCCAACCAAGTGTCATCTATCTCATCCTCTTCATTTCCCACAGGAACAGTTTCTCCTTGTACAAGAAGAAGTGCAATCTCTTCTCTTAAAACAGGCTATAGAAAATATTTCTTTTGATATATAAGGTTTCCTCAGCACCATTTCTCAGTTCTCCAATAAAACAATAAGTATCGTCCAGTCATCAATCTAAAAGTGTCCAAGAATTTTGTGGGATACCATTATTTCAAGAAGGAGACCATTCTTCATCTCAGAGATCTACTACTTCAAGACAATTGGTTAGTGCGTCTAGATCTCCAAGATGCTTACTTGACAGTTTCTGTTCATCCATCCTACAGGAAGTTCCTTCAATTTCAATGGGGGTCAGTATTTCCTCCATTTCAAGACTCTACCTTTCGGCCTCTCTTCAGCCCCCTTCGTGTTTCACCAAGATTCTCAAACCGGTGAATGATTTCCTCAGAAGACAAGGTGTAAGACTTATTGTCTATCTTGACAATTTCTTAATCGTAGCTCAGGATAAATCTTGTTGTCTGGCTCAGTTAAATCTCAGTCAAGATCTTTTATCAAGACTAGGGTTCCCAATAAACATTCAAAGTTTTCTCTTGTTTCGTCATAGCCACTTCTCGTTCGAATTTCCAACTCTCTCAACAACCAGTGGATCTAATAAAGAAGGAGATACGTCACATCTTGTCTCTTCCTATATCTTTTATCAGATTGATAGGTCGTCTGCTGGGTCTTGTGTCTTCTTCCATTCAAGCCATTTTCCTGGACCTCTGCATTACAGGGCCCTTCAAAGAATAAAGATTTGACATTTACGGGAAGGGTTAGCTTATTCAGGTCCGGTAATACTGGATTCAGAATCCAGGGAAAGAATTCCTCTGGTGGGTGAGTCACTTAGATGCTTGGAACAGGAGTACAATTTTCTCTGCAACCCCAGATTTTGTCTTAGAGTCAGATGCAAGTCAGACAGGATGGGGCATACGATGTGGTACATTTTCAGCTGGAGGTAGATGGTCTCTTCAGGAGTCATCACTGAACACCGATTGTTTAGAGATGCTTGCAGGTTCATTTGCAATCCAGTCCTTTATAAAAGGCAGAGCAAAATGCACAGTCCTTTTGTGGATGAACAATCTGTTGGCGGTCAGGTACATAAATTGTCTTTGGGGTACAAGGTCCAAGCCTCTGGTAGTTCTCACCAAGAGTCTTCAGGAGTTTTGCTTCCAAGGGGACATTTCTGTCAAAGCAGATTATCTTCTAGGCAAATTAAACATGGTGGCTGACTGGTTTTCCAGACATCTGCATGATTAGAGCGATTGGAGGTTTCATCCTTCATTGTCAATATACCTCTTTGCTTCCTGTGTCAACTCTCAAATTTCTTCCTTCTACAGTTGGAGACCAGATCCACTAGCTCTTGCTACAGATGCATTCCTTCGGTCATGCCCTCGGTCCCTCATATATGCCTTGCCTCCATCCCTTTATATTGCTCGAGTCCTTGCTCAAATCAGCAGACAACAATCGTCCCTTGTTCTGATCACCCCCAACTGGCAGTCACAACCTTGGTATCCAAAATTATTGGCAATATCGTCAGACCTTCCAGTGTGGATTCCTCCATTTCCTGTTTTACTCTTAAACCCTCAGGGTCTTCTTCACAATCTCATTCTACAGGGCTCCCTATCCCTCACAGCATGGAGGATTTGGGGGCTTACTGGAGAACCCTAGGAGCTTCGGAGGAGGCCGTACGTTTTATCCAACAATCCTGGGCTTTAGGCACAGCAAAAGTATTGGTCTGATGTACCTGGTGTTTGGACAAGAATTCTGTCCCCGTTCAGCAAACATAACTTTGCTAGTTAATTTTATGGCTACACAAGGGAAGGCCTATCACACCATTTACACATACAGATCGGCAATCTCTTCAGAGCATGTCAGAGTGGATGGAAGACCTATCGGTGAACACCTGCTTGTTTGTCACCTGTTAAAGGGAGTACATTTTGCTAAAACCCCTATTCTCAAGTACAAGATCATGTGGGATGTTAATTTGGTATTAAGTTTCTTTCATTGCCAGACAATGCTGACTTATCCCTCAAACACTTATCTGCAAAATAGACCATGCTTTTGTGTTTGGTGTCTATCAAACGTGTATCCAATGTTAAAGCATTAGATGTATCCTCTTTCCATTACTCTTCCTTTTGAGTTTATGTTTAAATTAATAGACATACCAAAACTAATTTATCGTCAGTCCACTATCCTTTTTGCCCCTCTCAACATAAATTGTGTGTTGGTAATTCTTTCAAAAATGTACATTTCACAAACTGCAGACCTCAGAAGTTCCTCCTCTTCCCAATTCCTTATTTTCCTTTAAAAAAAACATAAGCCCGTCTCTGCTCCATCCTTGTCCCTGTGGGTTAAATGGGTCATGTCCTTGGCTGGCATTTCCACTGTTTCATTTGGTGCCCATTTAGCCAGAGGGGCTATGGCCTCTAGGGCTTTCTGGGCGGGGGCAAGTTTACAAGCTATTCTCAGATCTGCAGACTAGTCAAACATCAATAAGTTTAGAACTTTTTATGGCAAACCAATTGCTCATCTGTCTCACTCTGCTATATCGTTGCTTTGACCAAGCATAATATGAGCCTCCGGTCTTGTAATAAAACTGATATTTTCCTGTTGTTGGTGTTTGAAAGGCTAGATTTTATTAAAGATACAGTGGCGAGTATTATCCCAGTGCCTTCAACAAGTTGGGCTGCATCCAATTAACTTGGCTGGAGCATCTCCTCTTCTGGACTCCTTACGGATTTACCTGCCTACTGGTACTTCCTAGGAAATGGATGCCTTGTACCAGCTCCAGATATCGCCACTGCCATCCCCGAAGGCTACAAGATCTCCAGAAAAGACCGCTCCAACCAAGTAGGAGGAGGTATCGCCATCGTCTTCAAAGACTCCATCAGCGTCACCACCTCCACCGAAGACACCCCCCTCGCCGCTGAACATCTGCATTTTCAAATTCGCACCGACCCCAGGACCACCCTCAGAGGATCCCTCGTCTACCGTCCCCCCGGACCGCGCGCCCCTTTCAGCGACGCCATCGCCGACTTCATCTCCCCGCACGCCCTCGCCTCGCCGGACTACATCCTCCTAGGCGACCTCAACTTCCATCTGGAACAGAACAACGACCCCAACACCACCGCCCTGCTCGACAACCTCGCCAACCTCGGCCTCAAGCAACTGATGAACACCGCCACCCACATCGCCGGACACACGCTCGACCCTATCTTCTCCGCCAGCAAACACATCATCTTCAGCCACACCTCTGCTCTACACTGGACCGACCACAGCTGTGTCCACTTCACATTCCGACGCGAGACCCACCACCTCCGCACTCAACCCATCCCTCGTCGACAGTGGAACAAGATCCCCGAAGAGCAACTCTTCTCCGCACTTGCCGCCAACCAACCCACCCTCACCACCGA
The DNA here is from genome assembly GCF_031143425.1 of Pleurodeles waltl. NCBI lineage: Eukaryota > Metazoa > Chordata > Amphibia > Caudata > Salamandridae > Pleurodeles > Pleurodeles waltl. The sequence goes on from NC_090446.1 coordinate 805,498,303, forward strand.
CCCCAACGACGCAGCCCTCAGCCTCACAAACTGGATCTCCAACTGCGCAGACAACCTTGCTCCCCTCAAACGCACGCATCGACAGACCAACACCAAAAAACCTCTCTGGTTCTCTGACACCCTCAAAGAATCAAAGAAAACTTGTCGCACCCTCGAGAAGACCTGGCGCAAGGACCACACCGCTGACAACATGACCGCCCTCAAGAATGCTACCCGCGAACACCACCACCTGATCCGCGCTGCCAAAAGGAACTTTTTCGCCGACAGACTGGACAAAAACAGCCACAACAGCAGAGAACTTTTCAGCATCGTCAAGGAGTTCTCCAACCCCAACGCCAACGCCGTCACGCCCTCACAGGATTTGTGCGAATCCCTCGCCACCTTCTTCCATCGCAAGATCAGCGACCTCCACGACAGCTTCGGACACCAGACCCAACCAAACATCACCGAACCCGCACCCCCGGCCTTCACCCTCAACAACTGGACCCACATCAACACTGAAGAAACCAAATCCATCATGAACTCTATCCACTCCGGCGCCCCTTCGGACCCCTGCCCTCACTTCACCTTTAATAAAGCTGACGACATCATCGCCCTGCACCTCCAGGCCGTCATCAACTCTTCTTTTTCTTCTGCTACCTTCCCCGAATGCTGGAAACACGCCGAAGTCAACGCCCTCCTAAAGAAACCTACGGCTGACCCGAGCGACCTGAAAAACTTCCGCCCCATCTCTCTCCTGCCTTTCCCAGCCAAGGTAATAGAGAAGACCGTCAACAAACAGCTGACCACCTTCCTGGAAAACAACAACCTGCTCGACCATTCACAAATCAAATCAAATCAAATCATTAACATTTATAAAGCGCGCTACTCACCCGTGCGGGTCTCAAGGCGCTAGGGGGGAAAGGGGGGGTTATCGCTGCTCGAACAGCCAAGTCTTTAGGAGTCTCCGGAAAGCGGAGTGGTCCTGGGTGGTCCTGAGGCTGGTGGGGAGGGAGTTCCAGGTCTTGGCCGCCAGGAAGGAGAAAGATCTCCCACCCGCCGTGGAGCGGCGGGTGCGAGGGACGGCAGCAAGTGCGAGGCCAGCGGAGCGGAGGGGGCGGGTGGGGACGTAGAAGCTGAGGCGTCTGTTGAGGTATTCCGGTCCCTTGTTGTGGAGGGCTTTGTGTGCGTGGGTGAGAAGACGGAAGGTGATCCTTTTGCTGACTGGGAGCCAATGCAGGTGTCTCAGGTGTGCGGAGATGTGGCTGTTGCGGGGTACGTCGAGGATGAGGCGGGCCGAGGCGTTTTGGATGCGTTGCAGGCGGTTTTGGAGTTTGGCTGTGGTCCCGGCGTAGAGGGTGTTGCCATAGTCCAGGCGGCTCGTGACGAGGGCGTGGGTCACGGTTTTTCTGGTGTCGGCGGGTATCCAGCGGAAGATCTTACGGAGCATGCAGAGAGTGAGGAAGCAGGCGGAGGACACGGCGTTGACTTGCTTGGTCATGGTGAGAAGAGGGTCCAAGATGAAGCCGAGGTTGCGGGCGTGGTCTGCGGGGGTCGGTGCGGTGCCGAGGGCCGTGGGCCACCAGGAGTCGTCCCAGGCGGACGGGGTGTTGCCGAGGATGAGGACTTCCGTTTTTTCAGAGTTCAGCTTTAGGCGGCTGAGCCTCATCCAATCTGCGACGTCCTTCATACCCTCTTGTAGGTTGGTCTTGGCGCTGGCGGGGTCCTTGGTGAGGGAGAGTACAAGTTGGGTGTCGTCGGCGTAGGAGGTGATGATGATGTCGTGCTTGCGTACGATGTCGGCGAGGGGGCTCATGTAGACATTGAAGAGTGTCGGGCTGAGCGATGAGCCTTGAGGTACGCCGCAGATGATCTTGGTGGGTTCTGAGCGAAACGGAGGGAGGTAAACTCTTTGGGAGCGGTTAGCGAGGAAGGAGGCGATCCAGTCCAGGGCCTGGCCTTGGATCCCGGTGGAGCGTAGGCGGGTGATTAGGGTGCGGTGACAGACGGTGTCAAAGGCAGCCGAGAGGTCGAGGAGAATGAGGGCGACTGTTTCACCGTTGTCCATCAGGGTTCTGATGTCGTCTGTGACTGAGATGAGGGCGGTTTCCGTGCTGTGGTTGGTTCGGAATCCGGTTTGTGAAGGGTCGAGCAGGTTGTTGTCTTCCAGGAAGGTGGTCAGCTGTTTGTTGACGGTCTTTTCTATTACCTTGGCTGGGAAAGGTAGAAGAGAGATGGGGCGGAAGTTTTTCAGGTCGCTTGGGTCAGCCGTAGGTTTCTTTAGTAGGGCGTTGACTTCAGCGTGCTTCCAGCATTCGGGGAAGGTAGCAGAAGAAAAAGAAGAGTTGATGACGGTCTGGAGGTGCGGGGCGATGATGTCGTCGGCTTTGTTAAAGATGAAGTGCGGGCAGGGGTCCGAAGGGGCGCCGGAGTGGATAGAGTTCATGATGGATTTGGTTTCTTCCGTGTTGATGTGGGTCCAGTTGTTGAGGGTGATGTCCGGGGAAGCGGGTTCAGTGGTGTATGGTTGGGTCTGGTGTCCGAAGCTGTCGTGGAGGTCGCTGATCTTGCGATGGAAGAAAGTGGCGAGGGATTCGCACAAATCCTGTGAGGGCGTGACGGCGTTGGCGCTGGCGCTGGGGTTGGAGAACTCTTTGACGATGCTGAAGAGTTCTCTGCTGTTGTGGCTGTTTTTGTCTAGTCTGTCGGTGAAAAAGTTCCTTTTGGCAGTGCGGATCAGGTGGTGGTGTTCGCGTGTAGCGTTCTTGAGGGCGGTCATGTTGTCAGCGGTGTGGTCCTTGCGCCAGGCCTTCTCAAGGGCACGACAAGTTTTCTTTGATTCTTTGAGGGTGTCAGAGAACCAGAGAGGTTTTTTGGTGTTGGTCTGTCGATGCGTGCGTTTGAGGGGAGCAAGGTTGTCAGCGCAGTTGGAGATCCAGTTTGTGAGGTTGAGAGCTGCGTCGTTGGGGTCGGTGGTGAGGGTGGGTTGGTTGGCGGTGAGAGCGGAGAAGAGTTGCTCTTCAGGGATCTTGTTCCACTGTCGATGAGGGATGGGTTGAGTGCGGAGGTGGGAGGTGGGAGGTCTCGCGTCGGAATGTGAAGTGGACGCAGCTGTGGTCGGTCCAGTGTAGGGCAGAGGTGTGGCTGAAGAAGACGTGTTTGCTGGCGGAGAAGATAGGGTCGAGCGTGTGTCCGGCGATGTGGGTGGCGGTGTTCACCAGTTGTTTGAGGCCGAGGTTGGCGAGGTTGTCGAGCAGGGTGGTGGTGTTGGGGTCGTTGTTTTGTTCCAGATGGAAGTTGAGGTCGCCTAGGAGGATGTAGTCCGGTGAGGCGAGGGCGTGCGGGGAGATGAAGTCGGCGATGGCGTCGCTGAAAGAGGCGCGAGGTCCGGGAGGACGGTAGACGAGGGATCCTCTGAGGGTGGTCCTTGGGTCGGTGCGAATCTGAAAATGCAGGTGTTCAGCGGCGAGGGGGGGGTCTTCGGTGGAGGTGGTGACGCTGATGGAGTCTTTGAAGATGATGGCGACAACTCCTCCTACTTGGTTGGTGCGGTCTTTTCTGGAGATCTTGTAGCCTTCGGGGATGGCGGTAGCGATGTCTGGAGCAGAGGAGGCGTTCATCCATGTCTCCGTGATGAAGGCGACGTCCGGGGCTGTGGAGTCCAGGAGGTCCCAAAGTTCAACGGCGTGCTTGTGGACGGAACGAGCGTTGATCAGGATGCACTTGAGGTGGTTGATGGCGCGTGGGCTTGTGGTCGTGGTAGTTGCGTGGTGGAAGATGCGTTTGCAGGAGTTGCAGGCGAAGGGTCCATGGGTGCGTTTGGGGTGAGCTAGGAAGCAGGTTTTGGAGCGCCCTGGGTTGAGGGCGTGGAGGGTGGTGGGGTCGTAGCGGATCAGCGGGGCTTGGGGGAGCTGGGGACCAGGGGTCGTGGCGCTGGGCGCGGGCCAGGCGCAGACGGGCGCAGACGGGCTTGCCTCTGGCGCGCCTCTGGCGCGCCAGCGACGTGCCCGCTGCGCGCGCCCGCTGCACAGTCGCGCAGCGGCCGCCATAAGAGGTAGGAGGGGGGGGAGGGGTCAGCTGGGGGCGAATGGGAGCTGGGGGGCGGGGGCGTGCAGGAGGTCGCGGCGGGAAAGCGCGAGGGGGGGGGGACAGGTAGAGTGAGAGGAGCTGGGGGAGGGGGTTTAGGGTGGAGGAGGGTGAGTGTTAGGAGGTTTGGAGATTAGGGAGAGAGATAGGAGTAGGGTTGTGAAGATAGGGGAGGGGGGGTTGTAGAGGTGGGTGAGGGAGAGAGGTAGAGTGAGAGGATAGGGAGATAGGTAGTAGAGGGGGTGGCGGGAGGGGGGGAGAGATAGAGAAATAGATAGAGAAAATAGATAGAGAAGTCGATAGATAGGGAAATAGATAGATAGACAGATAGGTAGGTAGGAGGAGGTGGAGAGTGGGGGAGTTAGATAGTGAGATAGGGAGCTAGAGAGATAGGAAGATAGGAGGAGTGAGGGAGGTAGATAGCGAACGGGTTAGCTAGGAGTGAGAGAGGGGGAGGCGAGTGAGGGAGGGGGATGAGGAAGGAGCAGGAGGGCAGGCTCGGGGGAAGAAGACGGAGGAGGTAGAAGAGCCGAAGACAGGAGAACAGAAGACAGAAGAACAGAAGACAGAAGAACAGAAGACAGAAGACAGAAGAACAGAAGACAGAAGAACAGAAGAACAGAAGAACAGAAGACAGAAGAACAGAAGACCGGAGGAGCAGAAGACAGAAGAACAGAAGAACAGAAGAACAGAAGACAGAAGCACAGAAGCACAGAAGATCGGAAGAGCAGAAGAACAGAGAAGAACAGAGAAGAACAGAGAAGAACACAGAAGAACCGAGAAGAAGAACACAGAAGCACCGAGAAGAACAGAGAAGAAGAACACAGAAGACCGGAAGAACACAGAAGAACAGAAGGGAAGAACAGAAGAACAGAAGAGAAGAACAGAAGAACACAGAAGAAGATTGCAGAGGGGGGGCGAGGAGGAAGAGACAGAGAGGAGGAAAAGAAGCAGGAGCAGGAGAGAAGGTGAGTGGCGCGGGGCAGGGCGAGGGGCTGGGAGGAGGGGGGTACTTACAGTTAGGTGGGTCTCAGGAACACAGGAACTCGGGAACTTGGAGGAGCTGCAGCGGCAGGGGGAGCGACCTACCCTTGGGTCAAGGGTCGCTACCACTGTCGCGCAGCGGCCGCCATAAGAGGTAGGAGGGGGGGGGGAGGGGTCAGCTGGGGGCGAATGGGAGCTGGGGGGCGGGGGCGTGCAGGAGGTCGCGGCGGGAAAGCGCGAGGGAGGGGGGGGACAGGTAGAGTGAGAGGAGCTGGGGGAGGGGGTTTAGGGTGGAGGAGGGTGAGTGTTAGGAGGTTTGGAGATTAGGGAGAGAGATAGGAGTAGGGTTGTGAAGATAGGGGAGGGGGGGTTGTAGAGGTGGGTGAGGGAGAGAGGTAGAGTGAGAGGATAGGGAGATAGGTAGTAGAGGGGGTGGCGGGAGGGGGGGAGAGATAGAGAAATAGATAGAGAAAATAGATAGAGAAGTCGATAGATAGGGAAATAGATAGATAGACAGATAGGTAGGTAGGAGGAGGTGGAGAGTGGGGGAGTTAGATAGTGAGATAGGGAGCTAGAGAGATAGGAAGATAGGAGGAGTGAGGGAGGTAGATAGCGAACGGGTTAGCTAGGGGTGAGAGAGGGGGAGGCGAGTGAGGGAGGGGGATGAGGAAGGAGCAGGAGGGCAGGCTCGGGGGAAGAAGACGGAGGAGGTAGAAGAGCCGAAGACAGGAGAACAGAAGACAGAAGAACAGAAGACAGAAGAACAGAAGACAGAAGAACAGAAGAACAGAAGACAGAAGAACAGAAGACAGAAGAACAGAAGAACAGAAGAACAGAAGACAGAAGAACAGAAGACCGGAGGAGCAGAAGACAGAAGAACAGAAGAACAGAAGAACAGAAGAGCAGAAGACAGAAGCACAGAAGATCGGAAGAGCAGAAGAACAGAGAAGAACAGAGAAGAACAGAGAAGAACAGAGAAGAACACAGAAGAACCGAGAAGAAGAACACAGAAGCACCGAGAAGAACAGAGAAGAAGAACACAGAAGACCGGAAGAACACAGAAGAACAGAAGGGAAGAACAGAAGAAGAGAAGAACAGAAGAACACAGAAGAAGATTGCAGAGGGGGGGCGAGGAGGAAGAGACAGAGAGGAGGAAAAGAAGCAGGAGCAGGAGAGAAGGTGAGTGGCGCGGGGCAGGGCGAGGGGCTGGGAGGAGGGGGGTACTTACAGTTAGGTGGGTCTCAGGAACACAGGAACTTGGGAACTTGGAGGAGCTGCAGCGGCAGGCGGAGCGACCTACCCTTGGATTCCGAACCAACCACAGCACGGAAACCGCCCTCATCTCAGTCACAGACGACATCAGAACCCTGATGGACAACGGTGAAACAGTCGCCCTCATCCTCCTCGACCTCTCGGCTGCCTTCGACACCGTCTGTCACCGCACTCTAATCACCCGCCTCCGCTCCACTGGGATCCAAGGCGAGGCCCTGGACTGGATCGCCTCCTTCCTCTCAAACCATTCCCAAAGAGTTTACCTCCCACCGTTTCGCTCAGACCCCACCGAGATCATCTGCGGCGTACCTCAAGGCTCATCGCTCAGCCCGACACTCTTCAGTGTCTACATGAGCCCCCTCGCCAACATCGTACGCAAGCACGACATCATCATCACCTCCTACGCCGACGACACCCAACTTATACTCTCCCTCACCAAGGACCCCGCCAGCGGCAAGACCAACCTACAAGAGGGGATGAAGGACGTCGCAGATTGGATGAGGCTCAGCCGCCTAAAGCTGAACTCTGACAAAACAGAAGTGCTCATCCTCGGCAACACCCCGTCCGCCTGGGACGACTCCTGGTGGCCCACGGCCCTCGGCACCGCACCGACCCCCACAGACCACGCCCGCAACCTCGGCTTCATCTTGGACCCCCTTCTCACCATGACCAAGCAAGTCAACGCCGTGTCCTCCGCCTGCTTCCTCACCCTCCGCATGCTCCGCAAGATCTTCCGCTGGATCCCCGCCGACACTAGAAAAACCGCGACCCACGCCCTCGTCACGAGCCGCCTGGACTACGGCAACACCCTCTACACTGGGACCACCGCCAAACTCCAAAATCGCCTGCAACGCATTCAAAACGCCTCAGCCCGCCTCATCCTCGACTTACCCCGCAACAGCCACATCTCCGCACACCTGAGACACCTGCATTGGCTCCCAGTCAGCAAAAGGATCACCTTTCGACTTCTCACCCACGCACACAAAGCCCTCCACAACAAGGGACCGGAATACCTCAACCGACGCCTCAGCTTCTACATCCCCACCCGCCTCCTCCATTCCTCTGGCCTCGCGCTCGCTGCCGTCCCTCGCATCCGCCGCTCCACGGCGGGTGGGAGGTCTTTCTCCTTCCTGGCAGCCAAGACCTGGAACTCCCTCCCCACCAGCCTCAGGACCACTCCGCATTCCGGAGACTCCTAAAAACCTGGCTTTTCGAGCAGCAGTAGCCCCCCCCCTTTCCCCTAGCGCCTTGAGACCCGCACGGGTGAGTAGCGCACTTTATAAATGTTAATGATTTGTTTTGATTTGATTTGATTTAATACCTTATGGACATCTTTAAGGATTTAGTGACTATGATATTAACTTATGTTTGGTTATAATTTTGTTTTCTGATTCTCATCTTGATTGACTTCCATAAGAAAAGAGGGCTTTTTGCTCTCAATCAAGATAGTTATTACTATACTCAGCATCTTATTGGCTATATTATTGTGATGTACTGTGGTAGTTCTTCCCAGGGTTTCTGGGTAATGAAGTTTTTCTTTGGCTGATATATTTATTGAAGCAAGAAAAGAAAGCATAATACTCGCTTCTGTGTCTTTAATAAAATCTAGCCTTTCAGAACAAAGCTAGAAAATCTCAATTTCCTACATACTCCACAACAAACAATATCCCCGACAATGATAATCCTGTTCCAAACATCCTCTGCTACGTCCAAACCAACATGATGTTATCATGACACAATATGTCCGTTATTCCATAAGTCGTTCCGTATGGTCAAGAACAAAACTGAATAAAATAAACTCTAATACAGCGTTGTAAACTCCATCCCACAGTGTGTATAATTTCTAATCTCCTTACTTGTAAAGCCTGAATATCGTTGGGTAAAAAAATACCCGCAGCCTCACATCATGCCAGCATCAAACAGGAAGTGCGCACGTCACACCTTCTTAAAGCCTGCACTCATTCAACTTCATCCGTAACACCTGAACTCCCAGAAACATGCATCAATTTGCTAGCAATACTCAGCACCATATTGATGTTTGGTTTCCGAACTTATATAACTATTCTAGTACTTGTTATTTCCAATGTTCTGTATAATTTAAATCATGCTTCAATCTCTACTTATTGTACATATGTGTTATCCTTACTTGCAAAGCTCGCAAATTTTAGGGCAGAAATCTTTTACCAAAGCAACCTCTTGTCATGCCGCTATCAAACAGACCTTGCGCACACCACACTTTTTAATGCTCACATTCCATAAAATTCATCCGTCACACCGGAGTTCCCAAAATCATGCATGTATTTGTTAGTGACATTAGGCACCATCTTTGTATCATATTAAATTCTCATATAACAATCAAAGTCCCTACCTTCCTCAATGTTATTTATAACACAGATCTTGATCCCTTCTCTAGTTGGTCAAATACATTATTTGTTTCTATTATACTAATTCTGAACTGACATGTTCATTAAATACCTAACATAAATTTCCATTTTACCACTGTCCTACACAAGCAAAATCTCTAAGTTCATACTCTATCAAAATCCTCCTTCACTAAATCACCACCTAACTACTAGACCACAGGGCGTCATCTTAGAGGGTCAATATAATGTGCACACTTGCATTAAGGCAGGGCTCCAAATAGATTTTCCCATTTTATAGTGTTCCCCAGGCGCTGTCACTGATTAATAACTCCTTATTCGATTCACAATATGAAAATACGAAAGTTCTTCCAGCATGTATATTCCCATTTAATAAAACTATCCAAAGACTCAAAGCCGATTGGAAGTTCCATTTATTCACCGGTACCTATGTATTTGATTTGTAATATGGAAATTAATGTTCCCCCAATCTGTATTTGAATGTAATATACAAATTATTGTAAAAGATGTAGACAATGATAAAGATAAAATTAGGGAATGTTTCTTTGCTGTTCAACAGTAATGATATGCATTATGACAGGAAACTATTAAGCTATGATTGAACTATAAAAGAAACCATGCTTTGTACGTAATATTCTTGTTTTCTTTTAAGTTAAACGACATGAGTGTACAGTCCATGGTGGGTTGAGGATGTAGAGAATGGATGAAGTTTAATTAGGATTTGGAATCACTGTTATCTAATATTTTGGGTGAGGAATATCAAGAAGATTGAATCGAGTGTTGCTTATGATTATTGTTGGAATTATGGTGTTGGGTAATTGGATTAATGAATGTTAAAAGACTTTAAAAATAGTTTTCATAAAAAACTTTTGTTTTATAGGTATAATGTATGTTGATATTTGTATGTATATGTACTTTTTAGGCCTTGATGAACTTCCTGTACTTGGGATGAAAAGAATTGGCTGCGTCTGTCTGAATTGGAAAACAATTGGAAATAAATTCAGTTGAAAATTCCATCTCGAAAACTAGATTTCTGCATGAATTGATTTCTCTTCTTGAACATTTGGCTTTAAGTGATAAGTGGTCCATAGTTCCTGTTCCATGGACGTTTGCGGGAATTACAACATATGTGTTGCCCTCCCCTGGTGTTAGTTCTCACCTTTATTTAGGAATGCCTTTGATACCATATCTATCATCGTTTCTGTTGTCTAGAATCGTAAGAACACCACAAAGGCTCTGGACAGCAAAAGTGCCATCCAACACAACACATCTCAGACACATGTAGTGTAAAACTCCCAAAGTTGTCTATCTCTTCCATATTATAACATTGGGAGTACCTTATGTCATTGTATAAGTGTAATTAACAATCTGGAAGAGATACGATTTTGAGTTTGGTGTCTCTGGTATCACAATTTAAAATACCTTCTCTGGGTGGGTGACAGCTGAGCTTTGTGTATTCACCCTAGACAGTCACACACAATGAAAGCATAGGTGCGACTTGATAGGCTATCCAGGGAGAATGGGAGGCAACAATGAGATAAATAGTTCTGTGTAGTGAGTCTGGAGCCAGGACAGGAAAGGTAGGACCTCTGTGTACTTCAAAGGCCTATCTTTGAAGTTTTCCCTACTTCAAAGGCCAAATTAGGTATAAGTACTGGACCTCTGAGAACACCAACTCAGTGCACTTCTGGAGCTGTGACAACTCTACCAGGAAGGCCTGTTGTGCTGCTGAAGGACTGCCACTCTGCTGGACTGCTGCTTTGCTGTGCTGCTTGCTGCCTGCTGTCCCCTCCCTGGGTGAGAAGGACTGGGCCTGCATCACTTGAACCCACTGTGACTCCAGGACCAGCTGACTGGTCTCCTGACAGGAAGTCTTAGGAACATAAAAGACTTCCATCCAACCAACCTACCTGTTGGAGGGATCAATTCCGGCAGATCTCTCCTGTTGCGTGGATTGGAACCAGTACATCCCGGCTACTGCAGGAACAGAACCAGCGCATCCCCTCCAGACCCGCCACATCTTGAAACCAATGTATTGCTGCCACTGCGTGGAGAAAATCAATGCATCTCCTCTACTGCATGGGGAAAATCAACACATCTCTTCTGCTGTGGGGATCAACACTGATTCCTTGCTTCTGCTGCATTTTCAACCAGCCAGGATTAAGGTACTTTTGTTCAGCAGGGCTCATTAGGTCCCCGTATCAGCAGGGATCATTAGGTCCCCGTATCTGGCCCACGGTCCCCGCATCTTCTACATCAATCCATCCAAGATTAAGGTACTTTTGTTTGGTAGGCCTTTCTGGGTACCTGTATCGGGCCTGCACTCCATTGTGGTCAGCCTGAACTTTTGGCTTTGTCCCGGTCCTACACGACCAGATATACTTGATTGGCACTTCTTGTTTCTAAGCGCTACTTCATAACTCAAGTTCTACTTAGTCTTTTTGTGTGGTGTTTTCACAGTTTTACTGTTTGAAATTGTGCACAAATACTCTATACACTGCCTTTAAGTTAAGCCTGACTGCTCTGTGCCAAGCTACCAGAAGGTGAGCAAAGGTTAATTTAGGGTTTGCCTGACACTTAGCCTGACTAGGATTGTGGTTGCTACTGGACTAAGGTTAAGACCCCAGTCAATCAACAACCCAGTTTCTAACATTGGTGTTCAGTGGTGAGATGAGGACTTGTGGTTGTGCAGTGCCATAGGGTAGTTTGGTGTCCATTCCTTATAAATATTTTAAGAACAATTTGTTTTTTCAATTCTCCTTAATTGGCTCCATTTGATTTTTTCATTCATCATCGTTATTATTATTATTATTATTATTATGCATGATTTGTAAAGCTCAAGGCTACCTAACAAAGATTTCTCAGCACTTGGCTCAAACATGGAAGAAAGGATCAAGCCCAGGAGCCGTCCAAGGAGGACCAGGATTAGGAAGATTCTAAAAATTTAAACAGACATGTTTTTAACGATTATGGAACAAAGAGAGTTACTGAAACTCCCTCAGTCTAGGAGGGAGATCATTCCAAGGTCTTGGTCCAAGGTAAAAGAATGATTGACCTCCTTGCAGGATTTCCAAATTCTCAGAATTGCAGTCAACCTCATATAACTTTAGAGCAACAAGCATGCTGGGCACACAGAGACACCAAGGCTCCAAGATAAGGCAGTCCAGAATTTGAAAGGCATTTGTGCATAGAGGAAAACGTCTTGAAATGCACACATCGCTCAATAAGTAACCAATGTAAGGTCCTAAGCATACTAGCTTTGGAGGTGAATTTAGGAGAGTGGAGCAGAAGCCGGGCAGCAGCATTCTGAACAATCTGTAGGCGCTTAAGTAACATTTTTGCTGCACCCAGATATAGCACATTCACATAGTCAAGTCTGGAGATGACTAAGGCCTGGACCACGGTTCTCTAGGCATATGTACGGAGACAATAGAGAAACGTCCTCAGGGAGACAATAGGTAAACTTCAAGATACTGAAACAAGTGGCAGCCACCTTATTACTGTGATGACTCAGTAAGTTCGTCATCAAGCCGCACTCCTAAATTCTTCACAACTGACACTTGTAGGAGGCTGGACTGGCTTGTAGTGAGTACCAAGGGGTACTTACACCTTGCACCAGGCCCAGGTATCCCTTATTAGTGTATAGGGGTGTCTAGCAGCTTAGGCTGATAGAAAAGGTAGCTTAGCAGAGCAGCTTAGGCTGAACTAGGAGACGAGTGAAGCTCCTACAGTACCACAAGTGTCATATGCACAATATCATAAGAAAACACAATACACAGATATACTAAAAATAAAGGTACTTTATTTTTATGACAATATGCCAAAAAGTATCTCAGTGAGAACCCTCAGTATGAGGATAGCAAATATACACAAGATATATGTACACAATACCAAAATATGCAGTAATAGCAATAGAAAACAGTGAAAACAATGTATAGTCACAATAGAATGCAATGGGGGCGCATAGGGATAGGGGCAACACAAACCATATACTCTAGAAGTGGAATGCGAACCACGAATGGACCCCAAACCTATGTGACCTTGTAGAGGGTCGCTGGGACTGTAAGGAAACAGTGAGGGTTAGAAAAATAGCCCACCCCAAGACCCTGAAAAGTGGGTGCCAAGTGCACCTACGTTCCCCAAAGAGCTCAGAAGTTGTGATAGGGGAATTCTGCAGGAAAGACCAACACCAGCAATGCAACAACGATGGATTTCCAGACGAGAGTACCTGTGGAACAAGGGGACCAAGTCCAAAAGTCACAATCAAGTCGGGAGTGGGCAGATGCCCAGGAAATGCCAGCTGTGGATGCAAAGAAGCTGCCACCGGATGGTAGAAGCTGAGGATTCTGCATGAACGACAAGGGCTAGAAACTTCCCCTTTGGAGGATGGATGTACCACGTCGTGAAGAGTCGTGCAGAAGTGTTTTCCCGCAGAAAGACCGCAAACAAGCCTTGCTAGCTGCAAAGCTCGCGGTTAGGGATTTTGGATGCTGCTGTGGCCCAGGAGGGACCAGGATGTCGCTAATTGCGTGAGGGGACAGAGGGGGCGTCCAGCAAGACAAGGAGCCCTCTCAGAAGCAAGCAGCACCCGCAGAAGTGCCAGAACAGGCCCTACAAAGTGGAGTGAAACGGTGCTCACCCGAAGTTGCACAAGAGAGTCCCACGCCACCGGAGGACAACTCAGGAGGTCGTGCAATGCAGGTTAGAGTGCTGTGGACCCAGGCGTGGCTGTGCACAAAGGAAATCTTCGTGGAGTGCACAGGAGCCGGAGTAGCTGCAAAACATGTGGTTCCCAGCAATGCAGTCTGGCGTGGGGAGGCAAGGACTTACCTCCACCAAACTTGGACTGAAGAGTCACTGGACTATGGGAGTCACTTGGACAGAGTTGCTGAGTTCAAGGGACCTCGCTCGTCGTGCTGAGAGGAGACCCAGAGGACCGGTGATGCAGTTCTTTGGTGCCTGCAGTTGCAGGGGGAAGATTCCGTCGACCCACGGGAGATTTCTTCGGAGCTTCTAGTGCAGAGAGGAGAAAGACTACCCCCACAGCATGCACCACCAGGAAAACAGTCGAGAAGGTGGCTGGATCAGCGTTACAGTGTCGCAGTAGTCGTCGTTGCTACTTTGTTGCAGTTTTGCAGGCTTCCAGCGCAGTCAGCAGTCGATTCCTTGGCAGAAGGTGAAGAGAGAGATGCAGAGGAACTCTGATGAGCTCTTGCATTCGTTATCTAAAGAATTCCCCAAAGCAGAGACCCTAAATAGCCAGAAAAGAGGGTTTGGCTACTTAGGAGAGAGGATAGGCTTGCAACACCTGAAGGAGCCTATCAGAAGGAGTCTCTGACGTCACCTGCTGGCCCTGGCCACTCAGAGCAGTCCAGTGTGCCAGCAGCACCTCTGTTTCCAAGATGGCAGAGGTCAGGAGCACACTGGAGGAGCTCTGGGCACCTCCCAGGGGAGGTGCAGGTCAGGGGAGTGGTCACTCCACTTTCCTTTGTCCAGTTTCGCGCCAGAGCAGGGCTGGGGGATCCCTGAACCGGTGTAGACTGGCTTATGCAGAGATGGGCACCATCTGTGCCCATCAAAGCATTTCCAGAGGCTGGGGAAGGTTACTCCTCCCCAGCCCTGACACCTTATTCCAAAGGGAGAGGGTGTAACACCCTCTCTCTGAGGAAGTCCTTTGTTCTGCCTTCCTGGGCCAAGCCTGGCTAGACCCCAGGAGGGCAGAAACCTGACTGAGGGGTTGGCAGCAGCAGCAGGTGCAGTGAAACCCCGGGAAAGGCAGATTGGCAGTACCCGGGTCTGTGCTAGAGACCAGGGGAATCATGGGAATGTCAGGGTGCCAACACACTAAGTAACTTAGCACCCAACCTTTACCAGGTAAAGGTTAGACATATAGGTGACTTATAAGTTACTTAAGTGCAGTGTAAAATGGCTGTGAAATAACGTGGACGTTATTTCACTCAGGCTGCAGTGGCAGGCCTGTGTAAGAATTGTCAAAGCTCCCTATGGGTGGCAAAAGAAATGCTGCAGCCCATAGGGATCTCCTGGAACCCCAATACCCTGGGTACCTCAGTACCATATACTAGGGAATTATAAGGGTGTTCCAGTATGCCAATGTAAATTGGTAAAATTAGTCACTAGCCTGTTAGTGACAATTTGGAAAGAAATGAGAGAGCATAACCACTGAGGTTCTGATTAGCAGAGCCTCAGTGAGACAGTTAGTCATAACACAGGTAACATACAGGGCACACTTATGAGCACTGGGGCCCCGGCTGGCAGGGTCCCAGTGACACCTACAACTAAAACAGCATATATACAGTGAAATATGGGGGTAACATGCCAGGCAAGATGGTACTTTCCTACACAACCCCCCTACCCCCAAACGAAGGACAATAAGACTAGCCATGACCTGATGAGTCTTCATTGTCTAAGTGGAAATATCTGGAGAGTCCATATGCATTGGAGGGGGTACTCCCAGGTCTATGTTCCACTGTATAATCCATTCCCTGTAGGGATATGGACCACCTCAATAATTTAGGGTTTTCACCTTTCATTTGTTTTAGCCAAAGTAGAGGTTTGTGGTCTGTCTGAACAATGAAGTGAGTGCCAAACAGGTATGGCCTTAACTTCTTCAGTGCCCAGACCACAGTAAAGGCCTCCCTCTCTATGGCAGACCAACGCTTTTCTCTAGGGGTCAACCTCCTGCTGATAAAAGCAACAGGTTGATCCTGGCCCTCAGAATTAAGTTGTGATAAGACTGCCCCTACCCCTAATTCAGATGCATCAGTTTGGGCAATGAATTTTTTGGAGTAACAGGGGTTTTTCAGGACAGGTGCAGAGCACATGGCCTGCTTCAGCTCCTCAAAAGCTTTCTGACAGCTAGCTGTCCACAATACCTTTTAAGGCATTTTCTTGGAGGTGAGGTCATTAAGAGGGGCTGCAATGGAGCCATAGTTCTTTATGAACCTCCTGTAATACCCAGTGAGGCCTAAGAAGGCTCTCACCTGGGTCTGAGTTGTAGGGGGAACCCAATCTATAATAGTTTGGATTTTCCCCTGAAGTGGTGCAATCTGTTCTCCACCTACCAGGTGTCCCAGATAAACCACCTTCCCCTGCCCTATCTGGCACTTTGAAGCCTTGATAGTGAGGCCTGCCTTTTGCAGGGCCTCCAAAACGTTCCATAGGTGGACCAGGTGATCATCCCAGCTGGAGCTGAAGACAGCTATATCATCTAGATATGCTGCACTAAAAGCTTCCAGCCCTTGCAGGACGGATTTCACCAACCTTTGAAAAGTGGCAGGTGCATTTTTCAATCCAAAAGGCATTACTGTGAATTGGTAATGGCCTCCAATGGTTGAAAATGCAGTTTTTGCTTTTGCATCTTATGATAACTTGATCTGCCAATACCCTGCAGTCAAATCAAAAGTGCTTAGATACTTGGCAGATGCCAGTGTATCTATTAGCTCATCTGCCCTGGGTATAGGGTGAGCATCAGTTTTGGTTACTTGGTTGAGACCTCTATAGTCTACACAAAACCGCATTTCCTTCTTTCCATCCTTGGAATGAGGTTTTGGTACAAGTACCACAGGAGAGGCCCATGGACTTTCAGAGTGCTGAACCACTCCTAGTTCAAGCATTTTCTGCACTTCTTGCTTTATGCAGTCTCTGACATGGTCAGGCTGCCTATAGATCTTACTTTTGACAGGCAAGCTGTCTCCAGTATCTATAGTGTGCTCACACCAAGAAGTGGTGCCTGGCACAGTAGAGAAGAGTTCAGAAAACTGACCCAGGAGATTTATGCAGTGGTCTTTCTGCTCAGCAGTAAGACAATCTGCCAAAACTACACCTTCCACTAGAACATCTTGTTCTGTGGAAGAGAAGAGATCATGGAGAGGGTCACTCTCTTCTTCCTGTCCCTCATCTGTTGCTATGAGCAGGGTGAGATCAGCCCTGTCATAGTAGGGTTTCAGGCGATTGACATGGAGCACCCTAAGGGGACTCCTGGCAGTGCCTAAGTCAACTAAGTAGGTGACTTCACCCTTCTTTTCAACAATTATGTGGGGTCCACTCCATTTGTCTTGGAGTGCTCTTGGGGCCACAGGCTCCAAGACCCACACTTTCTGCCCTGGTTGGTACTAAACCAGAAAAGCCTTCTGGTCATGCCATTGCTTTTGGAGCTCTTGGCTGGCCTGAAGGTTTTTATTGGCCTTTTTCATGTACTCAGCCATCCTAGATCTGAGGCCAAGTACATAGTCCACTATGTCTTGCTTTGGAGCTTTTAAAGGTTGTTCCCAACCCTCCTTAACAAGTGTTAGAGGACCTCTTACAGGGTGTCCAAATAGGAGTTCAAAGGGGCTGAAGCCCACTCTCTTTTGGGGTACCTCCCTGTAAGCAAAAAGGAGGCAAGGTAACAGGATATCCCATCTCCTGCTGAGTTTTTCAGGGAGTCCCATAATCATGCCTTTGAGAGTTTTGTTAAATCTCTCCACCAGTCCATTTGTTTGTGGATGATAGGGTGTGGTGAACTTGTATGTAAAACCACACTCCTTCCACATGGCCTTTAAGTAAGCAGACATGAAATTGCTTCCCCTGTCTGATACCACCTCTTTTGGGAAGCCCACCCTGGAAAAGATTCCCAGGAGGGCCTTTGCCACTGCAGGAGCTGTAGTGGTCCTTAGAGGAATTGCTTCAGGATATCAGGTGGCATGGTCCACTACCACCAAGATAAACCTATTGCCTGAAGCAGTAGGAGGGTCAAGGGGGCCAACTATGTCAACCCCTACCCTTTCAAAGGGAACCCCAACCACAGGCAGTGGGATAAGGGGTGCCTTTGGGGTGCCACCTGTCTTGCCACTGGCTTGACAGGTTTCACAGGACTTACAAAATTCCTTTGTGTCCTCTGACATTCTAGGTAAATGAAACAAGGGGACAAGCCTATCCCAAGTTTTCATTTGCCCCAAATGTCCAGCTAAGGGAATGTCGTGGGCTAGAGTTAGGAGGAACTTTCTGTACTCCTGAGGAATCACCAATCTCCTGGGAGCTCCAGGTTTTGGATCCCTTGCTTCAGTGTACAAGAGGTTATCCTCCCAGTAAACACTGTGAGAGTCACTGACATCCCCATTTGCTTGTTTGACAGCTTGCTGCCTTAGACCCTCTAGGGTGGGACAGGTATGCTTTGCCACACTCAGCTCCTCCCTGGCAGGCCCCCCTTCACCTAAAAGCTCAGCAGTGTCTGCTTCCAGCTCCTCTGGTGTAGGTTCTGCACAGGGTGGAAATTCTTCTTCCTCAGAAGTAGAATCCACTGTAGAGGGAGGGATAGTAGGTAGTGATTTACTTCTACTAGCCCTAGCTTTAGGGAGCACTTGGTCCATTCTTCCAGGATCCAAGTCACCCTGTCCTTTTTGCTTTTTGGCCTGAGCCCTGGTTAAAGCAAAAATATGCCCTGGAATGCCCAGCATTGCTGCATGAGCCTCCAACTCCACATCCGACCAAGCTGATGTCTCTAAATCATTTCCTAGTAGACAGTCTACAGGTAAATCTGAGGCAACCACAACTTTCTTTGGACCAGTAAACCCCCCCCCAGTTGAGATTTACAACAGCCATGGGGTGGCTAAGTGTGTTGTTATGAGCATCGGTTACTTGGTACTGGTGACCAAGTAGGTGTTGTTCAGGGTGGACCAGTTTCTCTATTACCATGGTAACACTGGCACCAGTGTCCCTGTAGGCCTGAACCTCAACACCATTTATTAGGGGTAGTTGCTTGTACTTATCCATGTTAAGGGGACAAGCAACTAAGGTGGCTAAATCAATAGCCCCCTCAGAGACTAACACAGCCTCTGTGGTCTCCCTAACAAGACCAACCCCAACTAAATTACGAAAAGTGAGCCCAGCTACTCCCTTGGATTGGCTATTAGTAGGTGTGCTCCCACCACCACTGCTACTACTAGGGGCACTAGGTGTAGCAGCAGGGGTTGTAGTGGTAGGAGGCTTCGTGCTTTTCTTTGGACAACTGGGATCTGTTGTCCAATGGCCTTTTATTTTACATATATAGCACCATGGTTTCTTTTCTTTGTTTTGATTTGAGGAGGATTTGGGCCCACCACCCCCACCAGAGTGTTTTTGTGGGCCTGATGAAGACTCATTTTTAGATTTGTCCCCACCCTTGTCAGAAGACTTACCATCCTTCTTCTTGCCATCTTTGTCACCCCCTGTAGGAACTTTTCTGTTCACCCTTGTTCTGACCCATTTGTCTGCCTTCTTTCCCAATTCTTGGGGAGAGGTCAGATCAGAGTCCACTAGGTACTGATGTAACAAATCAGACACACAATTATTAAGAATATGCTCTCTCAGGATTAAGTTATACAGGCTTTCATAATCAGTAACTTTACTGCCATGTAACCACCCCTCCAAGGCCTTCACTGAATGGTCAACAAAGTCTACCCAGTCTTGTGAAGACTCCTTTTTGGTTTCTCTGAACTTCATCCTGTACTGTTCAGTGGTTAAGCCATAACCATCCAGGAGTGCATTCTTAAGAACTTTGAAATCATTGGCCTCATTTTCTTTTACAGTAAGGAGCCTATCCCTACCCTTTCCACTGAAAGATAGCCATAGGATAGCAGCCCGCTGCCTTTGAGGGACATCCTGTACAACACAGGCCCTCTCAAGTGCAGCAAAATACTTGTTAATGTCATCCCCCTCCTTGTAAGGGGGAACTATCTTGTGAAGATTCCTAGAATCATGCTCTTTTGCAGGATGACTATTTGGAATACTGCTGCTGCCACCATGGGTTTCTAAACCCAATTTCTGTCTTTCTCTTTCTATTTCTAAAGACTGGCTATCTAAATCCAGCTGTTGCTTCTTGAGCTTCAACCTGGGTTGTTCCACTCTCAATCTATTGAGCTCCCTTTCTAACACTCTGTCATAAGGGTGGGTGGGTAGGGCATGTCTTGAAACAGAAGAATGGTGAGAATGAACAGAAGGAGACCTGGCCCTAACAGATGTCACACTAACATTCTGGCCTACAGAAGTGATACTTCTACTGTGATGAGAAACAACACTATTACTGTGATGTGAGACAACACTCTTACTGTGATGTGAATTCACATCAGTACCAGCTATGCTAGGTGGCTTGCTAGGGGGCAGGTTGGAAAGCTTCACTCCCACATCTTTTGCTAGGGGTGCCTCAGAATCAGAGTGGGAACCATCAGCTAATTTCTCACCAGAAGTGCCACCTAAGGTCTTATCTTGTTCAATGAGCATATTAAACAACAGTTGTCTTGAGGGATTCTTCCCTACCCCTAAACCTCTATCTATACAGAGACTCCTTGCTTCCTTCCAGCTAAGGTTGTCATAAGTTATGTTGGACAGATCAAGAGTTTGGTCTGTACCAGACATTTTAGACAGTGTTTAAGGGATAGAAAAAGTGAGAAAAAAAGTTTTTCAGAACTTTTGGAAAGACAGAAAAAACTTTTTAAACTTTTTAGAAAGTTTAGAGGTACTTTTCAGCACTTAGAAAAGAAGTGCGAGAAGAAAAGCAAAACTTTTTCGTTAGGTGTACATACACTGAACTTGTTTTGTATATTTTTCTCTTATGAAAAGTACAATGACAAAAGTGGTAAGTAGTTGTAAAGTACTTATCCCACCACTGCACAACCAATGTAGGAGGCTGGACTGGCTTGTAGTGAGTACCAAGGGGTACTTGGCCAGGCCCAGGTATCCCTTATTAGTGTATAGGGGTGTCTAGCAGCTTAGGCTGATAGAAAAGGTAGCTTAGCAGAGCAGCTTAGGCTGAACTAGGAGACGAGTGAAGCTCCTACAGTACCACTAGTGTCATATGCACAATATCATAAGAAAACACAATACAAAGATATACTCAAAATAAAGGTACTTCATTTTTATGACAATATGCCAAAAGTATCTCAGTGAGTACCCTCAGTATGAGGATAGCAAATATACACAAGATATATGTACACAATACCAAAATATGCAGTATTAGCAATAGAAAACAGTGCAAACAATGTATAGTCACAATAGAATGCAATGGGGGCACATAGGGATGGGGCAACACAAACCATATACTCTAGAAGTGGAATGCGAACCCCGAATGGACCCCAAACCTATGTGACCTTGTAGAGGGTCGCTGGGACTGTAAGGAAACAGTGAGGGTTAGAAAAATAGCCCACCCCAAGACCCTCAAAAGTGGGTGCCAAGTGCACCTAAGTTCACCAAAGAGCACAGAAGTCGTGAAAGGGGAATTCTGCAGGAAAGACCAATACCAGCAATGCAACAACAATGGATTTCCAGGCGAGAGGACCTGTGGAACAAGGGGACCAAGTCCAAAAGTCAGGATCAAGTCGGGAGTGGGCAGATGCCCAGGAAATGCCAGCTGTGGATGCAAAGAAGCTGCCACTGGATGGTAGAAGCTGAGGATTCTGCATGAACGACAAGGACTAGAAACTTCCCCTTTGGAGGATGGATGTCCCACGTCGTTTAGAGTCGTGCAGAAGTGTTTTCCCACAGAAAGACCGCAAACAAGCCTTGCTAGCTGCAAAGCTCACGGTTAGGGTTTTTGGATGCTGCTGTGGCCCAGGAGGGACCAGGATGTCGCTAATTGCGTGAGGGGACAGAGGGGGCATCCAACAAGACAAGGAGCCCTCTCAGAAGCAAGCAGCACCCGCAGAAGTGCCGGAACAGGCCCTACGAAGTGGAGTGAAACGGTGCTCACCCAAAGTTGCACAAGAGAGTCCCACGCCGCCGGAGGACAACTCAGGAGGTCGTGCAATGCAGGTTAGAGTGCCGTGGACCCAGGCTTGGCTGTGCACAAAGAAAATCTTCGTGGAGTGCACAGGAGCCGGAGTAGCTGCAAAACACTCGGTTCCCAGCAATGCAGTCTGGCGTGGGGTGGCAAGGACTTACCTCCACCAAACTTGGACTGAAGAGTCACTGGACTGTGGGAGTCACTTGGACAGAGTTGCTGAGTTCAAGGGACCTCGCTCGTCGTGCTGAGAGAAGACCCAGAGGACCGGTGATGCAGTTCTTTGGTGCCTGCGGTAGCAGGGGGAAGATTCCGTCGACCCACGGGAGATTTCTTCGGAGCTTCTAGTGCAGAGATGAGGCAGACTACCCCCACAGCATGCACCACCAGGAAAACAGTCGAGAAGGCGGCTGGATCAGCGTTACAGTGTTGCAGTAGTCGTCGTTGTTACTTTGTTGCAGTTTTGCAGGCTTCCAGCGCGGTCAGCAGTCGATTCCTTGGCAGAAGGTGAAGAGAGAGATGCAGAGGAACTCTGATGAGCTCTTGCATTCGTTATCTAAAGAATTCCCCAAAGCAGAGACCCTAAATAGCCAGAAAAGAGGGTTTGGCTACTTAGGAGAGAGGATAGGCTAGAAACACCTTAAGGAGCCTATCAGAAGGAGTCTCTGACATCACCTGCTGGCCCTGGCCACTCAGAGCAGTCCAGTGTGACAGCAGCACCTATGTTTCCAAGATGGCAGAGGTCTGGAGCACACTGGAGGAGCTCTGGGCACCTCCCAGGGGAGGTGCAGGTCAGGGGAGTGGTCACTCCTCTTTCCTTTGTCCAGTTTCACGCCAGAGCAGGGCTGGGGGATCCCTGAACTGGTGTAGACTGGCTTATGCAGAGATGGGCACCATCTGTGCCCATCAAAGCATTTCCAGAGGCTGGGGGAGGCTACTCCTCCCCAGCCCTGACACCTTATTCCAAAGGGAGAGGGTGTAACACCCTCTCTCTGAGGAAGTCCTTTGTTCTGCCTTCCTGGGCCAAGCCTGGCTGGACCCCAGGAGGGCAGAAACCTGTCTGAGGGGTTGGCAGCAGCAGCAGATGCAGTGAAACCCCGGGAAAGGCAGATTGGCAGTACCCGGGTCTGTGCTAGAGACCAGGGGAATCATGGGATTGTCTCCCCAATACCAGGATGGCATTGGTGGGGCAATTCTATGATCTTAGACATGTTACATGGCCATATTCGGAGTTACCATTGTGAAGCTACACATAGGTAGTGACCTATATGTAGTGTACGCGTGTAATGGTGTCCCCGCACTCACAAAGTCCGGGGAATTGGCCCTGAACAATGTGGGGGCACCTTGGCTAGTGCCAGGGTGCCCACACACTAAGTAACTTAGCACCCAACCTATACCAGGTAAAGGTTAGACATATAGGTGACTTATAAGTTACTTAAGTGCAGTGTAAAATGGCTGTGAAATAACGTGGACGTTCTTTCACTCAGGCTGCAGTGGCAGGCCTGTGTAAGAATTGTCAAAGCTCCCTATGGGTGGCAAAAGAAATGCTGCAGCCCATAGGGATCTCCTGGAACCCCAATACCCTGGGTACCTCAGTACCATATACTAGGGAATTATAAGGGTGTTCCAGTATGCCAATGTAAATTGGTAAAATTGGTCACTAGCCTGTTAGTGACAATTTGGAAAGAAATGAGAGAGCATAACCACTGAGGTTCTGATTAGCAGAGCCTCAGTGAGACAGTTAGTCATAACACAGGTAACACATACAGGGCACACTTATGAGCACTGGGGCCCTGGCTGGCAGGGTCCCAGTGACACCTACAACTAAAACAACATATATACAGTGAAATATGGGGGTAACATGCCAGGCAAGATGGTACTTTCCTACACAACCCCCCCCCCCCCCCCAAACGAAGGACAATAAGACTAGCCATGACCTGATGAGTCTTCATTGTCTAAGTGGAAATATCTGGAGAGTCCATCTGCATTGGAGTGGGTACTCCCAGGTCTATGTTCCACTGTATAATCCATTCCCTGTAGGGATATGGACCACCTCAATAATTTAGGGTTTTCTCCTTTCATTTGTTTTAGCCAAAGTAGAGGTTTGTGGTCTGTCTGAACAATGAAGTGAGTGCCAAACAGGTATGGCCTTAACTTGCCCAGACCACAGCAAAGGCCTCCCTCTCTATGGCAGACCAACGCTTTTCTCTAGGGGTCAACCTCCTGCTGATAAAAGCAACAGGTTGATCCTGGCCCTCAGAATTAAGTTGTGATAAGACTGCCCCTACCCCTAATTCAGATGCATCAGTTTGGACAATACATTTTTTGGAGTAACAGGGGCTTTTCAGGACAGGTGCAGAGCACATGGCCTGCTTCAGCTCCTCAAAAGCTTTCTGACAGCTAGCTGTCCACAATACCTTTTTAGGCATTTTCTTGGAGGTGAGGTCATTAAGAGGGGCTGCAATGGAGCCATAGTTCTGTATGAACCTCCTGTAATACCCAGTGAGGCCTAAGAAGGCTCTCACCTGGGTCTGAGTTGTAGGGGGAACCCAATCTATAATAGTTTGGATTTTCCCCTGAAGTGGTGCAATCTTTTCTCCACCTACCAGGTGTCCCAGATAAACCACCTTCCCCTGCCCTATCTGGCACTTTGAAGCCTTGATAGTGAGGCCTGCCTTTTGCAGGGCCTCCAAAACTTTCCATAAGTGGACCAGGTGATCATCCCAGCTGGAGCTAAATACAGCTATATCATCTAGATATGCTGCACTAAAAGCTTCCAGCCCTTGCAGGACTGTATTCACCAACCTTTGAAAAGTGGCAGGTGCATTTTTCAATCCAAAAGGCATTACTGTGAATTGGTAATGGCCTCCAATGGTTGAAAATGAAGTTTTTGCTTTTGCATCTTCTGATAACTTGATCTGCCAATACCCTGCAGTCAAATCAAAAGTGCTTAGATACTTGGCAGATGCCAGTGTATCTATTAGCTCATCTGCCCTGGGTATAGGGTGAGCATCAGTTTTGGTTACTTGGTTGAGACCTCTATAGTCTACACAAAACCGCATTTCCTTCTTTCTATCCTTGGAATGAGGTTTTGGTACAAGTACCACAGGAGAGGCACATGGACTTTCAGAGTGCTGAACCACTCCTAGTTCAAGCATTTTCTGCACTTCTTGCTTTATGCAGTCTCTGACATGGTCAGGCTGCCTATAGATCTTACTTTTGACAGGCAAGCTGTCGCCAGTATCTATAGTGTGCTCACACCAAGAAGTGGTGCCTGGCACAGTAGAGAAGAGTTCAGAAAACTGACCCAGGAGATTTATGCAGTGGTCTTTCTGCTCAGCAGTAAGACAATCTGCCAAAACTACACCTTCCACTAGAGCATCTTGTTCTGTGGAAGAGAAGAGATCATGGAGAGGGTCACTCTCTTCTTCCTGTCCCTCATCTGTTGCTATGAGCAGGGTGAGATCAGCCCTGTCATAGTAGGGTTTCAGGCGATTGACATGGAGCATCCTAAGGGGACTCCTGGCAGTGCCTAAGTCAACTAAGTAGGTGACTTCACCCTTCTTTTCAACAATTATGTGGAGTCCACTCCATTTGTCTTGGAGTGCTCTTGGGGCCACAGGCTCCAAGACCCACACTTTCTGCCCTGGTTGGTACTGAACCAGAAAAGCCGTCTGGTCATGCCATTGCTTTTGGAGCTCTTGGCTGGCCTGAAGGTTTTTATTGGCCTTTTTCATGTACTCAGCCATCCTAGATCTGAGGACAAGTACATAGTCCACTATGTCTTGCTTTGGAGCTTTTAAAGGTTGTTCCCAACCCTCCTTAACAAGTGTTAGAGGACCTCTTACAGGGTGTCCAAATAGGAGTTCAATTCTGTGCCCATCAAAGCATTTCCAGAGGCTGGGGGAGGCTACTCCTCCCCAGCCCTTCACACCTCTGGGGCTGCCCAGACCCCAGGAGGGAAGAATCCTGTCTGAGGGGTTGGCAGCAGCAACAGCTGCAATGGAAACCCCGGAAAGGCAGTTTGGCAGCACCCGGGTTCTGTGCACGCGTGTAATGGTGTCCCCGCACTCACAAAGTGCCAGGGTGCCCACACACTAAGTAACTCGGCACCCAACCTTCACTAAGTGAGGGTTAGACATATAGGTGACTTATAAGTTACTTATGTGCAGTGAAAAATGTCTGGGAAATAATGTGGACGTTATTTCACTCAGGCTGCAGTGGCAGGCCTGTGTAAGAATTGTCTGAGCTCCCTATGGGTGGCAAAAGAAATGCTGCAGCCCATAGGGATCTCCTAGAAACCCAATACCCTGGGTACCTAAGTACCATATACAAGGGGATTATATGGGTGTACCAGTGTGCCAATGAGAATTGGTAAATTTAGTCACTAGCCTGCAGTGACAAATTTAGAAAGCAGAGAGAGCATAAACACTGAGGTTCTGGTTAGCAGAGCCTCAGTGATACAGCACCACGCAGGGAACACATACAGGGCACATACTATGAGCACTGGGGTCCTGCCTGGCAGGATACCAGTGACACAAGGGCAAAAACAAACATACATACAGTGAAAATGGGGGTAACATGCCAGGCAAGATGGTACTTTCCTACAGAGGTTGACAGGGTCCCTGAGGAGGAGACTCCTGAGCCAACTGGGGAGGACACTGCCACCCTAGGTAACTTGCCTGAGCTTTCTGGCTGGCAAGTTGAGAAAGGGCCCACCAGGGAGGTGCAGAAAGAGTGTCCCACTCTTGAGGGCTCCAGGAGGCAAGCCTGAGCCCATACAGTAGATGAAGCCTATGGGGATAACCTAATCGACTGGGAGAATGATCCTCTATATAGCAAGCCTAAGGCCCTTGGTACTGGGACAGCAGCATGCTTGTTCTCCCCCAGTGTTACAGGGCCTTCCAACTGGGTTTGGCTCGTGACATATCCCTGGCAGGATATTTGGGGCAAGACAAAACATTTGCCTGGCTTGTCACCCACTTCTATTGGCCCCAAATAAAGACAGCCTCAGATGCACTCTGCCGGTCCTGTCCTATCTGCCAGGTCAGTGGGAAGACAGAGAAAAGGCAAATGTTCCCATTACCAGTCATTGGAACCCCCTTTGAAAGGGTGGGCATCAACATAATTGGACCTTTGGACCCCAAGACAGCCTTAGGCAACAGGTTTGTCCTGGTCTTGATGGGCCATGCCACCCACTACCTAGAGGCAATCACTCTGAGGCCAGTGGCTGCACCTGTGGAGGCTAGAGTTCTGATGGGGATCTTTATACATGTTGGGTTCCCCAAAAAGGTAGCATCTGACAGAGGCACTAACTTCATGTCTGCAAATATTAAGTCCATAAAGGAAGAGTGGGGTGTAACTTACAAGTTCACTGCACCCTATTATTCCCAAACCAATGGTCTTGTGGAGAGATTCAACAAGACCTTGAAGGGAATGATTCTGGGCCTGCCTGAGCCCATGAGGTGTAAATGGGACTTCCTATTACCATGTCTTCTCTCCGCCTACAGGGAGGTGCCACAGAAAGGAGTAGGGTTCAGCCCCTTTGAGCTCCTGTATGGCCACTCTGTTAGGGGACCTCTGAGCTGTGTCAAGGAGGGATGGAAGCAAGCTCCCAGGAAACCCCCCAGGATGTGGTCAGCTACATGCTGGCCCTCTGCTACTGGAAAAAGGTTAAAAGCAACCTTGGGGCCGACCAAGAGGCCTCAAGGTTGCTTGAGGCCTCTTAGTCAGCCTCAAGGTACAACCAGAAGGCCACTCTAGTGGTGTTTCAGCCTGGCCAGAAGGTATGGGTTATGGAGCCAGGACCGCTGAACCGACTCATATGAAGTGAAGGAGCAGAAGGGGGAGTCCATTTACTTGGTGAATCGCCAGACCCCTAGAAACCTCATAAGGGTGCTCCATGTCAACCAACTGAAGCGTCACTTTGGGAGGTCCTAAGTAAGCGTGATCCTCATGACGGATGACAGACTGGAAGAGGAGTGTGAACCTCTCCCTGACCTCCTCTCTGCACAGGAACACAATGGGTCAGTAGAGGGTGTGAAACCCGTTTCCTCCTTGCACCCGAGCAGCAGAGTGACTGTTACCAGTTACTGGGACAGTTTGTCTCCCTGTTCTCTCTCACCCCTGGACTCACACACCTGTGCGTCCAGGGCACTGACACAGGAGACCTTGCCCCTGTAAATAACAAAATGTACAGGTTGTCTGATAACATGAGTGCCAGTATCAAGGAGACGGTCTCCATGATGCTGGTATTAGGGGTGATTGAGCCCTCTAGTAGCCCCTGATCCATCTCTGTGGTTCTGCTACCAAAGGATGCCCATTGGACAACAAACCAGAACTCAAGTTCTGTGTGGACTACTGGGGACTCAATTCTGTCACCAAGACGAACGGACACCTCATCTCTCAAGTTGATGAGCTAATTGACAGGGTGGGTGCTGCCAAACTCCTCAGTACTTTTGATTTCACATCAGGCTACTGGCAGATCACTCTGACTGAAGGGGCTAAAGAGAGGTCAGCATTCTCAACAGCAGAGTGCCTCTCCCAAATTTGGGTGAAGCCCTTTGGCTTGAAGAATGTCCCGGTCACCTTCCAGAGCAGAGGTTGGTGAACAAGGTTCTGGCTAGTAAGGAGGCCTTTTGCTGTCTACAGTTCCATGGGGAAGGAACACCTGGAACACCTTAGTGAGGTGTTTCAGACCCTGAACCAGGCAGGCCTGACCATCAAGGCCAGTAAGTGCCAGATAAGGCAGGGATGTGTGGTGTACCTGGGTCACGTGGTGGGTGCAGGCAAGGTGAAGCCCCTCCAGGTCACGATTGAGACTATCATGTCCCGGAAACCCCCTAATACTCAGACAGAAGTGAGGACCTTCCTGGGCCTCACAGGATACTATAGGAGATTTGTTAAGGAATATAGCACCATTAAGGCCACCTTAACAGAGCTACTTTTGAAAAAGCAGCGCAGATTTGTGATCTGTACAGTGTCACACACTCTCCTGGTTCTGACCAGGAGATGCTGAACCTCTTATCCCCCTGGAGGGCAGCCCACAATCAAGGATCCCTAAACCTTTAAATCATACACTTCCCTCAAGGGGAAGGGGGGTTGGGTCAAAGTAGGAAAATATAGACTTGTAGCACAAGTCCTGCTCTGTTGCCTTGCAACACTACGTTAGAGGTTCTGCACTCCCTGGACTTTTTTTGTTGGTGTGGATGTAGTGCCCTGGTAATAAGAAGACTAGTTCCCCAACAGTTCTCTGCATACAAAGACTATTTAGGTATTCACAATATTGTACACTTACAGGCTTCACCACAGGTACTGCGTGACAGCAGGTACAAATCAAGATTCGAGGCTGGAGTTTCTGGCACTCTGACAAATCATTTTACATTCAGTTCTCTGAACACATACGTATAAATATATAGTGCGCTCCTAAAAAGTCATCTCTTGTTCTAATTACAACAATTTTTCAAGAATTACTGGTTCTGATATAGTTGAAGTCGGGAGCGCCCTCTCTGTAAAGGAGTTCAAAGTGCTAAAGCTATTGAAACAAATGTAGTGTCTGGTTTCCAGAAAGGGAGTTCTCTCTATTCAGAACTCATTCTTATTGATAGTCTTAGGCATAATCTAAAGATTAGTGTGCACTAACCTGTGATGAAGTACTTAGCCTTGTCTCTCCTACTCAAAACTAGAATTCGGAGGAAGTCTCTGTAGCTCTCTTGCAGGGAGCAGAAGAGGAATTGCCACACTGTAAGCGACGATGAAAGAAGTGTCCAGATAACAGGAGGTTCAGGGAGGCTTGGGCTGAGGAAGACTAGAGCGCTGGAGGAATCCCATTGGCTCAGGAGGTGAGTGCAGGAATGATGCTTGCTCTGGACAGGAATGAGGCCTAGCACCAACTCGAGTTTCAGGTGTGGTTTAAATACTCTATTGGTGTGGATGACGCCTGAAAAAGCACATAGCTCACAAGGGAGACAGGAAGGTTCCAACGGGTCCTGAGCGAGGACACCTGTCAGCCTAATGGTTTTCACCTTTATTGCAAGCCAGTGGAATCAATTAACATTAGCAAGTGGAGTCAATAGGTAAAGGCAGTTTGAACCAATAAATAGAGGTGAGTTAAATCAATTGACATTAGCAGGTGAGGTCAATTGGTCATGACAGTTGGAACTAATAAACAGAAACAGGTGGAATCAATTAACATTGGTAGGTGGAATCAATAGGTCATGGCAGTTTGAACCAATAAACAGGAAACACATGTCTATTCATCGCAAGTGTGCAAACCAAAAAACTAATTGAACAAGGGTACCAGATTGTTCTAATGGTCTGGGAAGGATCTTCCAAGGGATTAAGTGTAGTAGGACCATGGGGCTTCAGGGGTGTTTGTCCTGGTGTTACAGGATGCCAGGAAGTGCCACAGGGGAAATACAGCACGAGCCCTGTTCACCAGACCCACTGTACAGAGGGCATAAGTGCAGGTCATGCTAGCCAAGCTTGGCAGAAAGCCTTTGATACCTTCAAGGAGACAACATGTAAAGCACCTGTACTCAAGGCTCCTGACTATTCCAAGGAGTTCATTGTGAAGACAGATGCTTCATGGCATGGTGTAGGGGCATTCTTACCACAACTGAATAAAGAGGGCCTGGACCAACCAGTAGCCTTCATTAGCAGGGGGCAAGAGATTTAAAGGGAAGCTTTTGCTGTGATCTGGGCACTGAAGAAGCTGAGGCCATACCCTTTTTGGGGCTCAATTCCAGGGCCCTCAGATGGCTCATGCAGATGAGGGTGCAAATCCCAAACTGTTGAAGTGGTCCATCTCTCTATAGGGAATGGACTTTATGGTGGAGCATCGCCCAGGGTCAGACCATGCCAATGCTGACGGTCTTTACAGGTTCTTCTGTCTTAGGGAAGAGAACTTGCACAGCAGTGGGTAGCTCTCCCCACTTTCAGCTGGGGGTCACATGTTAGATCTGACAGCCTTAGGTTGGTCTTCCCCCCAATGTTTTGCCAACCTCCGACACTTTTCTGATCTCATTTTTGCTGGCTTTAGGACTCTATGCACTTTACCACTACTAACCAGTGGTAAAGTGCTAAAGTGCTTATGCTCTCTCCCCTGAACATGGTAAAATTCGATTATCTCTAATTGGCATATTTAAGATTATCCCCAATTGGCATATTTAATTTATTTATAGGTCCCTAGCAAAGTTCACATGTGCCCAGTGCCTGTAAATTAACTGCTACTTGTGGACCTTCAGCACTCACTGGGTCACCCACCTAAGTAGCCCTTTAACCATGTCTCGGGCCTGCTATTGCAGAGCCTGTGTGTGCAGTTTTACACTGCCAGGTCAAAAATAGCCTTTTTTCCAGGCTCAAATCTTCCCTTTATGTACGTGTAAGCCTTTGACAACCCAAAGGGCAAGGTGCAATGTGTTTAAAAAGCAGAACATGTACTTTGAAGTTTTACCTGTCCTGGTAGTGAAAAACTCCCAAAGTTGTTTTTCACTACAGCACGGCCTATCTCTTCCATAGGATAACATTGGGAGTATTTCATTAGATTTTCTAAGTGTAATCACAATCTGAAATAGATAAACTTGTGGAGTTTGGTGTTTCTGGAATTACAATTTTAAATCACAATTTATGGTGTAGTCGGATTTTAACATGTAATTCTGAAAATTGCACTTTTAGAAAGTTGGCAGTTTCTTACTTCAGCCATTTGGTGCCTGCCTCTTATCACTTGTCTGGGGTGGGTGACAGAAAGGCTTTGTGTATTCACCCAAGACAGCCACAGACAATGGGAGCTTAGGTATGACTTGATGGGCCATTCTGACAGGATGGGAGAGAGGAGCTGAACACAGCCTCAAACTTACACCTGAATAGGCTGTGTCCTGTCCCCACACAAAGGGCTGCGTAACCCCCTGTACTGAGCTAAGAGCGAGGACAGGAGCTCTGTGCACTTCCAAGGCTAGTCTTTGAAGTCCCTCCCATGTCAAACACACACAATAATAACAAATACAGACATTTGTTAATATATGATTCCCTAGTGCGGTGGGTGCTGTGTCTTTTTTTAGGGTCGAGCCTGCGTTGCATGCTCCTGCGCATGCGTATCGCAGCGAGACGCTTTTGTATTTAGAAAAGGGCTCGGAGCCCTGTCAACTTCACATCAGTGTTTTTTATTGGTTCGTGGGCTTGCCTAATAAAATCTGCTTGCTTTCATTAGTCAAAGGCACGCATACGTCATGCCTTTTCCGGTGGCTAGCCCTCCTCGAGCGCAGCGACCAAGTACAGAAAACATGCGAGGCTCGCTGTTTTCCATCGGGCTCGTGGACTTCTTTTTCTCTAATTTACGAGCGCGATCTCGCTTGGCAGAAGTCGAGCGCTTTACATAGTTAATTTCACCTTTTCGGGTTATGTACATAAATGCACTTTTACCCGGTAGGTGAAAAGTCAGGTTAGGAGTTTACAACGCGATCAGCTCTAAGATGAGAAAACGCGAGACCCGTTGCATTGTAAAAGCTTGTTTTTATTGCTATCAACATTGTGGTGCCCAATGGGAAACTCTTGAGTTTACTAACTTGCAAGCAGCTGAATGTGACACTTTTTACCTCAAAGGTTTATGCATGGATCTCTTGGGAATAGTTAAGGTCATCATGGACACTCACCTTTTGTAGGCTATGCTAAATCACTGAAGGCTGCGTTATGCCTTCAACTCATGATGATTTAAAATGTACCATTTGCCACTGTTTTCTTTAAGATGTTTTCTAGAGAAGAACCTTCCAAACGCCCTTTCTGTTGGTCAGGCTTGTGAGCTTAATACGCTCACGACATAGCACTAATACCCTGCTTTTACGCCCCACCCCTTTCAAATGTCACAGCGCACCTCTGCATCACAAGGCTTGAGAATGTGGATTTAAAGCCTTCAAAGTCAACCAATGCTTCATTAAAAATTGTTTGGATTCTGAATTGTAAAAAATGGTTAATGGGTTGCTTAATGCACTACTCCCCAGATAACTGAAGATGGAGAAATAGTACAAAAGCAGTAAACAGCTCTACTGAGAAAATAATGGAGGCCCAAAAAACAGGCAGAATTAACAATAGAATAACACTCACAATGAAGGAAAACAAGAACAGCTCCTCTATGTGGCTCCAGAAAATGTTCCAAATGACAGAATATTTCCGTTTCCATCAACCATGCAAATATTACTCTCATTCTGAGTGGCGCAGATTTCACATTTTCATCTAAATCATCACCTGCCCAGTTAAAAGCACCTGGAAACATGCAATGAAAATGTCAGACTTTGGAAACAATATGTGGAAATCATTGCCGTAACAATGATTTCAACATGGTATTCCTCTTTACAAATGTGATAACTCATAATTAACTGGCAAAGACATACTAATCCATTTCACTATCTTCACAAAGTCTGCTGACAGGCATGTCTTTGAAAAATGTCAGGGTGCTGGCGAGTCTTTCTCTCACTCAAATTTGCCATCTTCTTATCGGCTCTGAGCAGATCGCCGCACTACAATGACAAACAAGGGATGTTAAACATTTCATCATAGTAATCTGAGCTGGAATTATTATCTCAGTCGGCGAAAAAGAAACAGAGTTGCAATAACAGCCCTAATGGTTCCCAGGGCATTTTTTCATGTCTGCCTGATTTCTTTAGAGGCCTGCACGGCGAACACTAACACTGGACCCCTGCTAACTTGGCCGTAGCCTCCCTCGACATTTGAAGGGCAGAAAGAATGAGAGACTACTTTACATGAGGGGCAAAGCACAAACCTCGTCAGTTAAAGTAAATGAGTTTTCTGTATCGACAACAGTGCCTTCATACCTACTTTGAAGACAAGAAAGTAAATAAATGTCTAACAATAAAGCATATAACGAACTGTTTTCCGAAGCAATCAAAACTGACCAAAGAAGACCTCTTTGAAGGAGTGTGAAGCCACCATGTTGACTGTAATCTTAGGCATCACAACTTCTATTAATGTTGTAGAGCAGTCACCAGCAGAAACTTTTATTGAGCTGAAATCCATACAAACTGAGATGAGCATCTTCTGGCTAACCTAGATAGGTCTGAGAAAAGATAGGAGGCTCAGGAAACTGAGACTGAACAACCCCCCGTTGGGGAACTGAACTTTGGAAGTCATCAAAAGAAAATTACAGAGATGGAGGACAGGGGCAGATTGGACAAATGAAATGGAAGAGAAAGATGATACGTTCAGGTTCCTATCCTCCGTTCTTTCTCAACTCCTTAACATTCAGTTTACCCGACCACTAGTATTTCATAGGGCCGAATGTTTTCAATTATCACCCAATGTTAAGAATAAATCACGAAGGTCTAGCATAATGTAGCTCCTCTGTCATCAGCATGCCTGAATATTCATTCAAATGGGTGAAACAACACAGATCATTCACCTATAGAGATCATAATATTAGGATGGCACCATACTTCTCATTTGAAACTGGTATTCTCCAGAAGAATGTCTGGCCCTATTACCCAAATTGAAACAACATGAACACTGATATGACTTACTAGACCTAGCCATGATGCTTCTAACAATAAACGGTAAGCCAAGAAAATTTGATGATTGTCAAGAACTCTAAAAGTTTATTGGATCTCTATAAGTCGCTTCTATTGATACCTGGTCGACTACTCACAACTCTGAACATTTGCCCAATACCTACTCGGAACCATTCATGCCTGAAAGTGTACCCACTACCACAAATGCTTTGAAACAAGCACTTGGTTTGGGACTGCAACCTGGAACCCCACCCCCATGAGACAGAAACAAATTGATGCCTCACTGCAAAATCTGAGAACTAGACGAATTTCCTCACCCAGCCCTTACTGTTTATGAATTAGGTCTCTTAAACATCCTATACTCTACAACTAATTGGGGCTCCTGTGGTGCCACTTAGAAGAAAAACCCACTCATATAAAGTTTAAGCGAAAACTTGACCACCAGTCCTAGGATAAAGCTACACAACATCTTTCTTACTATATTGTGGAGTAGTGCTTCCATCCCTCTTTCTCTCCCTTATTCTACTCTCCACCCATAATCCTTCTAGCACAATGTTACAATGTCTATGATAAGACCTTTATGTATCTGGTGTCTATATTTCACCAGCCCGACAAACTGTATTTGACAGAAAAAAACCTGTTTCCTAGGATTAAAAACACAACACTGTCTTTATACAAAAGATTCATACCTCGCAAGTGGAATCCGACAAACTCAAAACTGACTGACAATGACACTATCCAGTCTCTTTTGAGTGGGACAAAAACATAAGAGACTTGGTAGTATCAGCTTCATGCTCTCACCCTGAGAAACATACAACCACTGCAGAGTCCAAACTCTAAAGGAAAAATGGGGTTAAGATTTTTTTCACAAACAATTTCCAGTGAAGATCTATGTAAAGTGGATTGACCCGACCAGCAGATATGTATTTGCCAAGATAAAAATACAGGGGTGCTCCCTTATTGTGTGCTCAGTGTAGGTCTAATGACAATGCACTATCCTTCTTGAAAGGATAATGATACTGTTCAGCTGGCATAATTGTATGTGGAGATTGGAACTTAGCACCAGACCTGTCCCTCGATCGCTGGGAACCACAATCCAGAAGGATGTCCATTCAAGGACCTGGTAGAAGACCATACTTTGATTGAAATGTAGAGACTTCTACATCCAAGTGAAAGAGGCCATACCTTCTTATCCTGATTACACAGCAAAGTAATCCAGACAGTTTTCTTGTGAATATCAACATACTCCCTACCATCTACAGTTGTAAAATTGAAATGGGAAACATCCCTGATCATGCCTCAAGTCTCAATCCAACTAGACCTAATGTTCAAACCCCAAATTCTAGGATCCTGAGGATGAACACTCATCAATACAAGCTACCAAAGGGGGAAGACACAACTACTTGCCAAATTCAAGGAATACATGCACCTGAATTAATAGTTCTTGTCTTCATCACATGCCCTCCAGGTGGCCAGCCAGGCCTATCTATGAAGCGTAATGATTAGAGAAACTAATACAACTCACAAACAGTTGACAGAGAAGCAAGTTACAATGGAAACTGATATCCTTCTACCTCTATGCCAATATCATACTACCTCCAAGAGTGATCTTTTTCAA
This sequence comes from Pleurodeles waltl, assembly GCF_031143425.1. NCBI lineage: Eukaryota > Metazoa > Chordata > Amphibia > Caudata > Salamandridae > Pleurodeles > Pleurodeles waltl. Next base: position 805,533,889 of record NC_090446.1, read on the forward strand.
CATCTGCCCTTTAAGCCACAGAAAGTCTTTACACCTCAGCTGAGAAGTCACTACACTATCCTGAAGATTAACTATATGAACATAGGGAAAAGGCAGAAATACTCCTAGCACTGCAGTTAAAAGAAATGGTGGCTCTCTCAACCATCCCAGTAATGTGCAATTCTCCAAATGGCCTTCTAACTTGCCCTTCAGAGATTACTGAGGAAATTGCCAAGTTACTCCTCATTATACATGTTTGAAGCTCATCTAGATGAAGCCACGGACACCCCCACTTCATTACACTTCTGGACCTGTGGATACTCTGCCAAGAAAGAGGACTGCTGTGCTGCTTAATGACTTCCACTCAGCTGGACTACTGCCTTGCTGTGCTGCTGCTTTGTTGTGCTGGCCTACTGCCTGCTACCCTCCTGCTGGATGAGAAGGCCTGGACCTGCATCTCTTGAACCCAGAGTGACTCCAAAGGCTAGTTGGCTGGCCTCCCAACCAGAAATCTCAGGGACATAACAGGCTTCCAACAACCTTACACCTGCACCTAGACGCTGCCATCTGTGAGCCTACCCTGCCAAGTGGTGCCACCCCAGACCTGAAGCCTTTGTGGATCCAGTAGAATCAATGCATTTCCTCTGCTGCACATCACAAACCCAAGCAGAATTGATGCATTTCAGTTGCTGCATGGACATGACCCATGTGAAAGACCCACATTGCAGCTCTTCAGAACCATCACATCCCCCCCAGACTGTATGATGCATCTTTGGCGCATGCCCTTACTTTCCCCGACAGCAGCCTCGACAACGACACTGGATTCAACATTGCAGCTTTGCAGCTCCTCACAGCTAACACATTACCCTGACTGCACGCCACAACCGTGACACTGGACCGTGCATCACAAGCCCCATCGACATGGCCCTTGTCGAAGAAGCAGGCCCTTGTATTGCAGCCTCGCCGAATCTCAGAACTGGGGCAGCACTTTGGCACATCATCACCACAGATCCTCACAATGCTCCACAAACCAGGATCTAAGATACTTTGTTCAGCTGGTTTAACTGGATCACTGTAGCCGGCCCGCACTCCATTGCAGTCTGTTTGAACTTGTCACTTTGTCCTGGTCCATGCAACCAGATACCTACAATTGGCAAATTATGCCTTTGGTGGTATTTTTACTAAAACTTTAAAATGTGATATCTCCAGTTCTAATGATTTGATTTTTGTTGATCTGGTCTTGTTCTATATTTTAAAATGACTCTATTTTTCTAACTCTGTTTTGGTCTCCTTTTATGGTGCGTTGTCACTATGTTACTGTTTGAAATGTTGCTAAGATATTTTGCATATTGCCTCTGATTTAAGCCAGACTGTTCTGTACCAAGCTACCAGAGGGTGAGCACAGGCTAATTTAGGGTTTGCTTGTGAACTCAACCTGTGAAGAACTGTGGTTGCTGCTCAAGAAGGGTTTCACCCCTCTCAACCATTAACCCAATTCATTACACTATGGTTGCAAGATCAAACCCCAAGGCTCACAAAATCACATCTTCATGCCGCCTCCATAGGGGAAGCCTTTGCTTGCCAAACATCAAAGTCTAAAACATAGCCCAATATCTTTCACCACTTGCACAGCATTTTAACCTAGATCTTGAAGAACAAATTACTTACCTTCAGTAACGCTTTATCTTGTAGAGACTTTGACACTCATCTTTTCACAAGACCTCCAAAGCCGCAGTCACCAGAAGAACGCCAGTGTCGGCAGTCTGAAGACCGCCATATTACGAGTTAAATCAGCCAACGGTGGAAGAGAGATGCTTCCACTGCCACGCCAACAGGACACCACCCACTGTACAAAGATACGTAATACTGCATTGCAGTTTCCTGAACGGTGCTGCAGTGCTGATAGTGGAAAACGCTGAGACCAATCCCCTTCCGGATGACTGCTGCACCAAGACAGGTAGGTGAACTGTCCAAAAGGGGGGGGAGGGGTGTTGTGTGCATGTGTATGGTGTGTGAGTGTATGTGTATGTGTAGCGGTATGGGTGTGCATGAATGCGTGTGTGTATGTATGTGTGCGTGGAGGGTGTGTGTGTGTCTAAATGGAAGCGGGGGGAACAGTGTGTGTCTGGTTGCGAGTGCGTGTGTGTTTGGATGCCAAGGGGTGGGGGTATCTGTCTGAGTGCATGTTTGTGTGTGAATGGTGTTGTCTGACTGCATGCATGTGTATGTATGTATGGGGGTGCCAGAGTGCATGTATGTGTGTATGGGGTGTGTGAGTGTGTGTTTGTGAGTAAGCGAGTGGGGGTGTCTGGATGTATGCGTACGGTTGGGAGTATGTGTCTGCATGTGTGAGGATGGGGGTGTGTGCATGTAGGCAGAGGGAAGTGGGGTGTCAGGGTACGAATGAATAGGTGTGTGTATTGGGATTCATGTGAGTGAGGGTGCATGTGTGCAAGTTTGAGAGTGAGTGAGGGTGTCTGTGTGGATGAGTGCAGATAAGGGGGTGTCTGTGTGGAAGCGTGCAGATGAGGGGGTGTGCAAGACTGCGGATGGAGTGGTTGTGTGCAAGTGTGCGGATAAGGGGTGTGTGTGCACAAGTGTGCAGATGAGGGGGGTGTCTGAAGGTGTGTGGACATGTGGGGTGTGTGTTCCGGTGACAGGAATGGTGATTCCTGTTACGGGTGTGTTACTGCCAGGGTTTTTGTGGTGGTGTGACTGCCACGGAAAGCCTGGGGGTGTGACGACTCAAAATACCACCAGCGGTCTTACGGCTGCAGCCATGCCTGCCCTCACCTTCGGCCCAGCGGTCTGACTGCCCTGGTGGTACTGGCGGCGTTGTGGTTGTTTGGCTTCGGCCAAACTGCCAATGTCATAATACGGCAGTCTTTAGCACCAGCACCACGGCATCTAGCCATAGATTCTATACCTTTGAATATTCCCCATTCTTCAGAATGGATCTGGAATATTTCAAGCAGTACCTCTGCACACTAGCAGGTGTCATCTTTTGGCTGAGTAGCAGCATTGACAACCAAAACAAGGTGTGCGGTGCCTATAGACGCACCACTCCAGCGAACTGACAACAGTTTCCTTTTGCAGTGTTTGTACATCAGAAGCACAGAGCCACAACGGAACGCTGATGGGTCAGTGTGCAGAATCTAAGGATCTACAAGGGTAACCCTACGCAAATAAATTCTTTGACAAAAGAGGGAGGATGGGTGGGTCGGTAAGGAATCTGTGACTACATAGAGTCTCTAAACAGATAAGCCATTACAGAAGGTAAGCAACTTGTTCATCTGATAGATAACTCTAGCTCCAGGCTCTTTACCTTAGAATAGATAACCAAGCATAGTGCTCATTATGACAGACCTGTCTGTCCAGGGAGCAGTGCATGATAAAATGTGCAGAGAAGCCCATGTTGCCACTTGACAGATGTCCTGGACAGGGACTGAACAAACTAATGCGGTGGTCACAGCCTTGGTTATGGTGGAATGACCTTCAGGAGGTTGCTTCTTGGCCAGTGCATAGCAGATTTTTGGAATGCACAGCATTATCTATCTTGAGGTGGTGTGTTCCTGCACAGCCTTTTCTTCCTTCGCCCTGACAAATCCAATGAATAGCTGATCATCCACCAGGAACTATTTGGTACGATCAATGTAGTACGATAATGGCCTTTTTGGGTCCAGGCACTGGAGTCTCTCCACCTCTTTGGAAGGGTGAGGTGGAGCAAAGAAGGTAGGCAGAGTGACTGTCTGGTCTATGAGAAAGGGTGTCATCACTTTCGGCAGGAAAGAAGCATGTGTTCTCAAAACGAGTTTGTAGGTAGAAAAAAAGGTGTGCAAGGAGGGTGCACAGACAGTGCTTGCAGTTCACTAACACTCCTGGCTGATGCAATGGCCACTAAAAAGCAGTTTTAATAATCAAAAGGCATAGAGGGTATTGGGCATAGCACTTCTTGGGGAATTTTCTTAAAATGTTTTGCTTTTTTTTCCACCCAGGCTTTACTGACTCCCTATACGTTACCTTAGGACTATGAGCACTTCTCCACTGTATGGCAGTCAGAAAGTGCACACTCCCTTCCTGCCTATTATAAGAAAGGGCAGGTATGGGCAAGGTTGAAGGGCTGTACCTAGGAAGACCCTACAAACAAGGTACCCCACATACCCAGGGCAGGTACGGCCTTGGCTACTAGGGTGATGTTGCACTGTGCATGCCTCCCCCTAGAAGACCCTGTCAGCCATATCCTAGGCCTGACTGGATGGGCATGCAGGTGTCAGCTTCTATGCAGGGGCCAACCCTGTGCCAGCCTTATGCCTCCCCTGGAGGGTCCCGAAGAGGGGCCAGATGGTAGGCATAGAGCAGGTATACAAAGGGTACTCTGCTCTGGTAGGGAAGAACCCCACATGGGTGTCCCCTTATCTAAGGGGGTTGGCTACGCCCATTAGATGGTCCAGTCCTCTAGTAGTGGCCTTTGGACCCTGGGCACTGTCCCATATAAGTGCAGGGTGGAAATACACATGCATGTCCACTACTGGGTAAGAGGTGGCAATGACCAACGTGGGCAGGACTAGCCATGGCAGACCCCGGGGTGTGCACTTGTGCCAGGGGTCCTTTGGAGGTATGGGGCCTGGCTCAATAGGCCAGGGTGTGCCCACCTACACAATAGTGGTTTTATATATACTGAGTCTGGCATAGCTGGCCTCTTTGTGCCTAACTGCACCAGGGTGTCATACCTTCAGTGAGTCTGATGCTAGCTCATCTGCGTATACTGGCACATAAGTGGTTTTTTATATTTTTTATTTTATTTTATTTTTATTGAACACAAGCTTTATTTGATCATAAACCATCAAAGTAAAAAGAGAAAACACATAATTCATATAAAAGAATAAGTAGCAGCAATAAAAACATCATTCATTATTAACAATAAGAACCAATAAAATCAGTGCATTACTCAGAACATACCTAAATATAAACTACAGCAGTTTAAAAAAAATAAGTTCTTACATACCATGTGGCTTCAAGAAACATGCTAACTGTATGGATCAGAGTAACTGAAGTATCGCACTTTAAAATCCTGAGAGCTGTGACAAATTGCCTAAAACCCAATATCTGACAAGCTGGGCGAATCCACTTGCGACGGGGAAGGGTGGGGAAGTGCTGGACAGAAGAACATAAAATGTTCAACTGTTTCCAGGACAGTTTTACAACATGGGCATAATCTAGTTTCCAGCGATGGCCTCCGGCTGTTGACAAAAGCCAATAGTGGTAAGCACCCATAACAGAAACGAACATACAAACTCTTCCCCAAAATATTGGGGATGAGATCTAAAAAGGGCTCAAACTCAGGGTACCATTTAAAACCAAGAAATGTATTGGTCAATCGGCCATGTGATAAACCAAGAAGGTCATTATTTCAGACATGAGACCAATATGCTTTTTTCAAAGACAATTTATGGACCTTCTCTAAATCCTGTGGGTTCTCCCAGTAATTCCCCGGGTACAAAACCATTCAGAAACATACCCGAACCATGGGATTTCTATATAGATATTGGTTCTGGCATCCCGTGCCAGGGTGTGCACACTTGCACACTGGGGTTCTAAAATAGGGGCACAGGCCAGTATAGGGACACTTGTGGTCCCTGTAACCTAAGTGTCCAGCCTGCCTCTGCAGGCTTGTATGTGTGCAGGAGCACATGTGCCCAGGGTGTGCGGAACACCAATCCATGTTTGCAGTGCCCCTGAGAGCTGCTCTGCCCATAAGGTAACATGGAAGAAAAGAGAGTCTTCGTACATCTGGCTGCAATAGTGGATTGCAGAGGAGCAGATTCATGTTGTTTGGTATCATTCGATCCAGAGTGACAAACCCCTTCCAATGGTAAATGTGGTTTTATTATTAATGTCAAAGAAATGTCACTTCTAGGAAGTGGGCATTTCTGGATTCCAAAATGCTTAGTGTGTCCTGAAAATTCAGCTTCATTCCACTGTGTGCGGGGAAGAGCATATCTGTGCATTCCCCAAGCGACAGCTATAAAATGTGAACATCCAGAACAAAAGACCTCTGCCATTTTGGGCCTGGGTAGATCGATTAGAGGGCGAGGTTTCTGACCCCTGGCCTCTCGGACTCAGAGCATGGCCCCACTAAATGTAAAGAGCTACATTCCATGTCCTCAGGAGGATAAGGAGGACATTTATGGGAGACATCTGTGGTTCAAAAGAGAACCCTTCTGAACCACCCCTACCTTCAAAAGCACTCTTTAGTATACCTAGGGGTACTATCCTTCAGCAAGGCAGAGATGCATCTATGGTTACGTGGGACTGGTGCTGCTGTACCGTGTGGTGCACACTGCCAGAGGGAACTGTTGTGCACAGGAGGATAAATGTCCTAGGAAGGGATCCACGCATATTTCCTGTATTGTGGCTGGCCTGAGCTGACTGCTTGTTGCTGTGTCGTAACCAGAGGTGTGCTCTCCAAGGGCTGGCTGGCCCCTGTTGTCTGCGGACATCTCAGGGACATCAAAACCTCCTGTGAGGGATTTACATTGTCTGCTGGTACCATCTGGACATCTGGAGAGCGGTGCCCTCTTCTGCACCTACGTTGTATGCTGGACTCCACCAGGCAGCATCGGCATGAGCGTGGACTAAGTATTGTGTCTGGAGACCTGAATTACCTGGTGCAGAGCCTGCAAGTACTGCCCGCACTTTAGGTGAGTGGCCCTCCATCGTGCTTGCCAATGAACACAGAAACATCTTGTGGTGTGAGTGGGGTCCCCATTGCGGACCCACGTGGCCTGCTGTTGTCGAGTGAGTCAAATTCTCTTGTGTGACCCTCGGCTGCACATGCATTACATGCTGTGCCCCGTTCTCTGGTTGCGGCCCTCGTAAGTGGGGGTGCAACCAGAGTTGTCCTATACACAGACTCGTATGGTATGGCTGAACTTGAGTTGAAGTGTGTGACAGGGGAGTCTGGTGTGACTAAAGTTATCATGTACCAGACGTTGTGCCTCATTACAGGCAGGTACGGAAACAAAGTTCCTTGTGTGACCAGATTATCTAGATCGACTCAAGTCATCAAGTGCTAGATGTTGTGCATCATTCAGGAGAGGTGTGGAATTTACGTTCTTTGTGGGAGCGACAAGGAGTGTCTGGTTTAGTTCAAGGAATCACACAACAGTCTCATGCCTCCTCCTGAGGAGGTACCTCATCGGGAATTGTCTCTGAAGTGATCGTATGGTCGGGCGATTCAGGTCATAGGGCCTCTGATGTTGTGCCTCAGTTTTGTGGCTGTACGGCACTGAGTTCTTTTCATTTGGGAGCGTATCCATCTGGTGCAACTCAAGTCTTCGTGAACCGGACATGGCGCCTCCTTGTAAAGGCTGCTGCCCGAATTGTGGACACCGCATTGCCAACTGAGCGATGCATTGTCCCCAGATTCCGACTCATCTTTCACCCTGCATGGTTCAGAGCCAACTCATCTCTCTAACCGTTTGACGACAATGCATCGCCTCAATGTCTAACACTGCCTAATCTTCCACGAGACATCGACGCTGCGCAACTTGGAACCAACACATGGCCTACTTCTCCTCGATCAGCAGTGACACCTCTCCTCCTTTGCTCCATGCATCAAGCCCTTGATGTCAATGCTTCTTCCATCCAAGTAACTTTTTCCGTGGACCCTTGCAGGTTTTGTAGCCGGCCTGCCCTCCATCACGGTTGGCCTGAACTTTGGATTTACTCCAGTCTAGCGTGACTTTAAGTAACCTTTTAGTGCTAATGCCTTCTAAGCACGACTTATCTTAAAAAAATGTCTTTTTTTTTACTCATAAAAATTGAATCTGTTTTTTTTAACCCTGTGTGGAGTAGTTCTTGTAGTGTTTTCATTGTGTTGATGTGTGTGTTGCACAAATACTTTACACATTGCCTCTTTAGATGAGCCTGACTACTCCAATGCAAGCTACCAGAGGATAAGCACAGGTTATCTCTAAGTGAGTATGTGGCTTACCCTGCCTAAAGTAGTTATTCCTGCTTGTACAGGGTGCATACTCTGATAATCGCTGAAGAGACCTTGCACCACATCCAGATGGAGAGGCCATTTATGATCTACTAGGTATCAGTGGCTTAGTTTGTTCACTCTGGGGTTCAGGAACCTGCCGGATGTTCAACCACTGGTAATATGCTCTGTTGTTCCAGCCACGTCCAGAGACACAGGGCCTCTTGACAAAGGGTCCATAACCCCACCCGCCCTGTTTGTTGCATTGCCACATGGTGGAGATGTTGTCTGTGAACACCTGAACCAGCATTTTCTTGACTGAAGGAAGAAAGGCATTTTAATGCCAGGTGAATTGTTTTTAACTTCAGTAGGTTGATGTGGAGCCAAGACTCCGCCTGAGACCAGAATCCACTGATCTCCACCTCTCCCAGATGGCTTTTGAGGCTGCAGCTGCTGGGGGGTGGCAGACTGAGCATCACAAACCCCAATGTCATGGCCCACTGTTGTGCCCTCTGTGCTGAGGGTTTCACACACCGGTCTCATGTAATCCTTCCCTTGTAGCACCTTTCTGTCTCGTGCAACTCATGGACCCCTCCCAGAGCTCTTGAACCACTGAACATCCTATATTGTTGCTAGTTTGTTCTGTCTTGCACCTGCAGTTGAACCACATGTTTCCTGGGCAATTATCTGTATCTGCCCTGACCTGTTGACTTTTACCATAATGCTCTTGGATTCTGTTGATCTGTGAATTGTTTCCAACTGCCAGTTGCACCTGACACCTGCAAGAGGTCATATCTGTTTTTATGACACATGCTCGTCCCCAGGTTCCTTGGAGCATTCCACTTTTCCACGTGCCTTTCTGAAATAGTCACTGTTTCCAACATAAATACCCCCTCTGAACCTGAATCGGGGCTTTGCCTCATTCCAGTCCTGCGCAAGCATCTTCCCTGCACTCACCTCCTGAGTAGCCCGGAACCTCCAGTACTCCAGTTTTCCAAGCCTTCCTGCTGAACCTGTGATCCTGACTCCTGTGACACTTCCTGTCTCTACATTCTTGGCTATGATTCCACATCTTTTTGGGCTTCTGGCACCACAGCCTCCTGACGTCCTTTGGATTCCAGTTAAAGAACTAAAACAAGGGTAAGTACTTGATCCTCAGTTTAGGGTGCACTAACACATAGTTTAGTTTAAATATTCCAAGATTGAGTTTTGTGAATGCTTCTATGTTCTTGGATATCAGACACTGTATGAGTCCCTCGACCCAAAGAGACCCAGCGTTCCAGACTCTTTTCTTGGGAGCATTCGGAACTTTATTATACCTGAACTGCAGGTTTTTTCCCACAGTATTCCTTGACTAGTTGTATCCAGTATTGAAGAAGATTCTAGTGCACAAAGCTTGCATTCGAGTTTTGAGCTGAACTTTGTATGTTATGACCTTTTTGTGAGTGTCAGAAAACTCCATTGTTTTTTTTTTTATTGTTCCTGCTCTCCAATGCAATATTTATGATGAAGCCTGTAGGTGTTTATTATTTGTAAACAATTGCTAAAACATTATGAGCTGAGAGTTGTTGGTAAACTCTGCTTCTTCTTGTTTCTAATGCTCCTCATCTGCATCAACACTAACAAGGCCCAGGAAGTTGAGACCCTTCTAGGCAGTGTCACAAGGCAGCCGAGCAGTCCAGTGTAACCAGGCCATCTTTTTATGATGTATCCCATTCCCCTTCCCGTCTGAGGCAGTGAATAAAATTAAGGTATCTGTTTTCTCCTTCGCTGCCCCCAGCTGGGATGGGAGGTCCAGCATTATCGTCGCAGTTGGAACCCGGTGTGTGTCTGACACTGGGTTGACCACTGGCTGTGCGTCCAATGAGGCTAGCGGGAGCTGCAGCCATGAAAGGACTGGGGAATCTATGAGTCTAGGTGACTAGGAAGAAATGGGCATGGCTGGTAACTCCAACTATAGCCACGGAAGGGGTGAAAGGGAGAATGGAACTGATGTGAGGCCATAAAGAGACCCAGGGGCTAGGCAGTGTCCCAGCTGTCCATAAAGCACCCCAACGTGATAACTGCTTTTTCATCAAAGATACGGGTGCCTTTCAAAGGGCATGTCCATAAAAGATGCATGGACATCCCCCAGGAAGCCAGTAAATCTCTTCCAGGCATGGTATCGGAGTGTCACTGATGATGCAATCCCTCTGCCTAGCGACTCAGCTGTATCCAGTCCACGGCACATGCTGAACTTTGCTGCGTCTCTGCCATCAGCAATAGCCTGGCTCAGTATAGTTCCGGCCTTCTTTGAGTTCATGGGCAGCACTTGTGCAAATAAATCCCAAGCTGTGTGGGTGTATTGGCCCAAGAGGCACATGGTGTTCACTGACTGCAGTGATACGCTAATGGAAAAGAACTTTCTCTTGCAAAAGATATCCATCCTCTTGGCTTCCATACCCGGGGGTGTGGTAGGGAACACGCAGAGTTAACTTTGGAGGTGGAAGCCTGGACAACCAGACTGTCCAGGATAGGGTGCTGGGTTAGGTCTCCAGGATCAGGAAAATTGCATGGGCAATTGTTCTGTGCACAAGTGCCCATATGCAGGGTTTGGCCCATGCCTCGATTAGAACATATGTGAGGTCTTCATTAAAGGGGAGGAGAGGTTGTCTGCGGAAAGTTCCCAGCTGAAGCACCTGTCAAGACTTTTGTTTTGACTGCCACGGAAAGCAACCTAAGATCCAGGCCCTAAGCCACCCTTCTCACCAATATGACAAAGGATGCCCCTTCCACTGCACCCACACTAGGAGGAGAGACTAAGCCAGTGTCTGGGAAGTGTCCAGACCACTGGCATCTGCCGGTTTCTTGTACTAGTTATCCTCTTGCTCCTCTAAAGGGTTCTGCTAACCATAAGGTTCCTCAGATCCACCTCATTCATACTCCTCACAGGGCCTGTCGAAGAAAGGAGGCCCCTGATTCGACTCAGAAGTTTGAGTTCTGGCTGGCATCCGAGTCGACAACTAGCGATGCTGATCCGGCTCCATATCAGAGTCGGTATGATGATGGGGTCGGTGGCTCCTGAAACAACATCACTGGGATAGGTTCTGGGGAAGGTCTGGGTGCTGCGATCTTGGGATCAGAGCAGTTCTGGATCCTTAACTGGATTCAGAGTGCCTAACAAGTGCAAAAGGTGGACCCCGCAGCGGAAATCCAGTGGGGGCATCCACCAAACCCATAGGCTCTCCAGAGGAGTCCGTCCACCCACAAATGAGGTGCATGGTTTTGTAAAGTTCATGTAGTAGTAACGGGTCACTCAGGCTTTGGGAAACTCAGGGAGGTGAGAGAGGAGCCAGAGGCAGGCTCTGCCTGGAAGCAGGGCCTTGTGTGAAGTCATTCCTGCACCTCGTTTGATGACTTGGAGCTGCGCGGTGAAGTTGAAGGGCACTTTGACTTCTTGTGGGACTTACCCAATGACTTAGAGCACAATGATGAGCCCCTCGAGCAGCTCCGTTAATGGGCCTGGGACCTTCCTAGTGCCAGGAAAGTTAAGGAGATGAACAGTGTCAGTGATAAAGATCTTCATGGAACGCTAAAGCAGCACCTTGGAGTTCACAGCACAAGAGTCCTCCCAGGCCTTAGAGTCGGGGTCTGGTTCCAGGCACCAGAGACAAACCAGATGGGGGTCTGTCACAGATGTTTTGGGGACATCCCTAACATACTGGGAGACAAAGGCTCTCATAACAAAACTCGCAGTAAATGCCGCTTACCGCTGTGCCGAAGGCTGGCAAAATACCGTGACCGCGGCAGTAAACCACCATGGGTATTATGACCCACACTGAGAATACCGCCACAACACAGACATCCACACAAGTCCGCCAGACCAAAGGTCAGTGATAAACTGGCGATAGCAATACGCACACCGTCACGCTAACAGGAATATACCCACAGTATCATGACCCACGAATCAACGCGGTGGTCTTTCAACCACGGTAAACCATTGGTGGTATACACCGCCGCGCTCAAAATACACACACACTTACAAAACTACACCACATTGGACAATTCAAAATACACACACCTGACACACATCACACCCACACACTCACACCAGTATAAAACACACACCCACACTACCCACAACCCCTTACAACAACAAAAAGAGACCAAGAACAGAGAGACAAGCAAATAGCACACAATCAATCAGAGGCACAGAACACCATCACACATACACCATCCACGCACATCACAGTATACACCCCAACACACATCACCACACACATCCTCACATATATCACACACACCACATCCACGGCACCCCAAAGACACCCCAGGTTTTCTGAAGAGAAGCTAAGGGTCATGGTGGAGGAAATCATCCGGGTAGAGCCATAGCTATTTGGATCACAGGTGCCAGTACCTGGGGATCAGGGGGGACCTAATTAAAATATACACCATCCTGGTCACCATTGCAGGGGTGCTGGTTGACATGGGCAAGCCCATGAGGGAGGCAGTGGCACAACAAAGGGCCCCTGACACTAGCCAAACCGAGGAACAGCTTTCCACCGGCACTAGTGGACAGGAGGCACCGCCACAGGACCAACAGGCCAACAGCACCCCACCCCCTGCAGAAGGAGAACCACCCCGCAACCGGTCGCTGCGATCCAGGCAGAAGACAGAGAACATTGGCAAGACCCTGCCAGGAAATAAGACTCTCCTGATTGTCACCCTTCTGTCCCACTATGTCACCCTGTCCAACTTGAACTGCCATTACTCCCCTTCCTTTGCCCCATTAGACAATGCACCTGTGATACCAAGAGACTGGACTCTACCATGGACATTCCTCCACCATCACCCCAGCCCCTTGCTCGTACCCCCATACTATTTCGCACAAAAAATAAACACCATTTAAATATAACCCATACTGGAGTCAGTGTAATGGCTGGAAAGATGTATTCTTACAACATTCTCATATCATTGCAAAGTCGATGTTAATCACATTATCCCAATGTATGACAGTTGGTGGGCAGCAGTACACATAGCAGAAGCCAGAATGGGGTTCACAGATCTGAAAAAAGGGAATCCAAAGGGAACAGTCAGTGGCCATAGGCAGAGGGTAAGAGGCCGCCATGTGCAATGTCCAAAAGTATACTGAAATGTGAAGAGGAGTTACAGTCTCTTACCTGTGTGTCACTGGAAGTACTGCTGGATAATGTTTGTTCTCTTGTCCACATCTTCTTCATCTGCCTCCTCTTCCTCACTGACCACAGGCTCCACCGCTGCCACAAGACCATCACCAGGCTCATCCTCCAGCAGAAAAGGCACCTGGTGTCTCAAGGCCAGGCTGTGCAACATACAGCATGCCACGATGACCTGGCACACCTTCTTGGGTGAGTAGTACAGGGATCCAGCAGTCAGATGGAGGCACCGGAACCTGGCCTTCACGAGGCCGAAGGTCCTCTCTATAATCCTCCTTGTTCGCCCATCTGCCTCATTGTAACGTTCCTCTGCCCTTGTCCTGGGATTCTTCACCGGACTCCGTAGCCATGAGAGGTTGGGGTAACCAGAGTCACCTGCAAATATCGAGGGACAACTGTTAGACACACACTAACCATTAGGGACAACCCCATGCCCAGACACCTACTTATACTGTGTGGGGACCTTGGGCTCACCTATTAGCCACACCTGGTGCCTCTGGAGTTGGCCCATCACATAAGGGACACTGCTATTCCTCAGGATATAGGAGCCACGCACAGAGCCAGGATATTTAGCATTCACATGGGAGATGTACTGGTCCGCCAAACACACCATTTGCACATTCATCAAATGATAGCTTTTTCTATTCCTGTACACCTGTTCATTTCTGCGGGGGGACAAATGCCACATGTGTACCATCAATGGCACCAATGATGTTGGGAATATGTCCCAGGGCATAGGAGTCAGCTTTCACTATGGCCAAATCCTCCACCTGGGGGAAGACGACGTAGCTGCGCATGTGTTTCAGGAGGGCAGACAACACTCTGGTCAACACATTGGAGAACATTGGCTGAGACATCCCTGATGCCAAGGCCACTGTTGTTTGAAAGGAGCCACTTGCCAGGAAATTGAGCACTAACAGCACCCTCACTAGAGGGGGTATTCGTGTGGGCTGGTGGCTAGCTGACATCAGGTCTGGCTCCAATTGGGCACACAGTTCTTGGACTGTGGCACGATCAAGTCTGTATGTTTTGATAATGTGTCTTTCCTCCACTGTCGACAGGTCCACCATGTGTCTGTACACCGGAGGATGCCGCCATCTAATCATCTGCCTCAGAGGTTGTAGCCAATGGAGGAGAACTGTGAGCAGAAGGTAATATTTCCACATGGATAGCACAACTGTGTTAGAAGTATTGTCACAGGAGGAGTCTTTGACATCAAAAGTCAGTTTATGTGCCAATATGTGCTGTGACGCAGTTAGGTGCCATGCCATGTGCCCCCCTGAAATGGCAGCTGCCTGACCTGTGAGGAAGGACAAGGGGAAATAAGGTAAGTGCGCTGGCGCTGTGTTGCGTCGCAGTAGGCGGTCAATGACAGCCGCGCAACTCCGCATTGGTTATCATTGGGCCCTATGGGTCCCAGGAGCCAATGGCGATTCACGCCAGCAGTGACGGTACGCACCGCCGCGGACGTGACCACCATTTTCTAGCTGTTCACTCACTTGATACCTGACCTTCAACAGGAGAGGATCTACACTGCAAATGCTGCTGTGACCTGTGTCTGGACGCGACGATGGCTACAGTGTTTGGGGAAAGGGCCCCTGCCTTCACATCGGAGGAGTTGGAGAAACTGGTGGATGGGGTCCTCCCCCAGTACATGCAACTGTACGGTCCTCCAGACAAACAGGTGAGTACACTGTGAACATGCTGCGTGGGCAATGCCTGTTTTGAGTGGTGTGGATGGAAGATACATGGGGGGGGCTGAGGCCTGCATGTGCGTATGGTGAGTGTATGTGCATCAGGGCATGGGTGGGAACTGGTGGGCAATGACTGACGGTTCGGATGGGTGAGTAATTTCCTTTCCCCCTGTACCATTCCTCTAGGTAACCGCCCACCAGAAGAAGGGTATTTGGCGTGCCATCGTCAAGGACGTCCGGACCCCTGGGGGTCTACCACAGACGGAGCACCCACTGCTGTAAAAGATGGGAGGACCTGCGCTGCTTGAGCAAGAAGACGGAGGAGGCCCAGCTGGGGATGGCCTCCCAACGTGGAAAGGGTGCCCGTCGCACCATGATCCCCCTGATGTACCGGATCCTGGCGGTGGCCTATCCGGAGTTGGATGGGCGCTTGAGGGCATCAAAGCAGCCACAAGGGGGTGAGTACACTCTCATTCAGCTAACTCTGCGCGCATTACGAGGTGTCTGGGTGGGGGAGGTGGGCTGTGGGTTCCCCTAGGCCAGGGCCAACTTGGTAGGCAAGGTCCCTTGTTAGGCAGGCTCTGTGGCACACCAACCCCACTAGTGGTAAGAGCCATCTACACCTAGTCCAGCTCCTGTGACTTCCAGGTGTGCAGCAATTGGGCTTAGGCCTCGTACCCCATGGGCATGTGAATTTTATAGGAACTGTTAGTTCATGGCATAGTGCTGAGGGCTGCTCCCTGTTTGTTGTGTCCGCCAACGGTAGTGGTGTTGCATGCACTGAACATCTTTTTCTTCTGTCTCCCCCCCCCCTTTTGTTGTCTCCCTGTTCTTGTGTGCAATAGCATCATCAGGCAGAGGAGCAGTGGCACCGGAGCAGGAGGGAGCTGCAACCCACTTGGCCCTGGAGGGTGAATCAACGGAGTCTGAAGCCGCCAGTGGGATGGCGGCCGAGGGGAGCTCCACAACAGGGACAGGAGCATACACCAGTGACAGCGACTCCTCCTCTGATGGGAGTTCCCTGGCGGTGGTGGACACCTCTGTGCCCACCCCAACAACAGGAACAGCCGCCACCCCCCCCCTACCAGCACCGCCCTTCCAGCAGCCCCTCAGCGTGTTTCCTGTGCCCGCTCACCCATGAGGGTGGGCATCTCCTTCGCCCCAGGCACCTCAGGCCCTGCCCCAGTCAGCCCTGCTGCCCTCAGTGAGGAGGCTATTGACCTCCTGAGATCCCTCACTGTTGGGCAGTCAACCATTCTGAATGCCATCCAGGGTGTTGAGAGGCATTTGCAACAAACAAATGCATACCTGGAGGGCATTCATTCTGGCATGGCGGCCCAACAGAGAGCATTTCAGGCTCTGGCTCAGCCCTGATGGCAGCCATTGTCCCTGTGTCCAGCCTCCCCCCTCCAACTTCCACTACCTAGACCCAATCCCCTCTACCTGACCCTATCTCAACCACACCTTCAGACCAGCATGCACACACATCAACATATAAAAGTGGCTCAGGAAACCATAAGCACCACACATCATCACACAGGCACTCACCCAAGCACCATACCCATGCACACATACCAACATCCACTTCCTCCACTGTGTCTCCCTCCTCCTCTTCGTCCACCTCCCTCCTAGTAGCGTCTCCACTCACACCTGCATGCACTTCATCATCAGCCACTGCCTCCATCACCAGCACGCCCATCACAACACACCCCTCATAAGCAATCACCACCCCCACAACCATGCACACGTCCCCTGTGTCCTCTCCCAGTGTGTCTGTGAGACCTCCTCCCAAAGTACACAAACGCAGGCACACACCCACTCAACAGCCATACACCTCACAACAGCCTCCAGCCCATGCACCTTCACCCAAACTCAGCAGACGTACACTTCCTACAACCACTACCTCTTCCTCCACTCCCACACCCCCTCCATCTTCCTGTCCCAGTGTGTCAAAAAACGTTTCCTGGCTAAGGTTCACCCTTTCCCTACGCCTCCCCTCCCGTCCTTCCCGTAGGGCCAGGATGTCTAGATCCCAGGCCAGCACCTCAGCCACCAAGTCGGCGTCCGCTGTGGTCCCTGCAAGTCCGAGAGGATCGAAGGGTGCCAAAGACCACCCGATTCCGCCACCTGCCAAGGTTAAGAAGGGGCCATCATACAGCACGGACAAGACGCACCACCCACCCAGCAAGGCCTCCTCCAAAACCAAAGAGGACAGTGCCAAGCTCCCAGCAGTGTCTACCAAGGTGGGGAAGGGACACAAAGGCAAGGGCAAGTCACTTCAGGGCTCGGAGCCTCCAGCTGAGGGACTGGTGACCACCATTTGTCCTGACAGGCCAGCAACCTGTACCACAGTGAGCACCGCTGCAATGACCGCCACCTGCACCGCGGCTGCCACAATGACAGTCAGCAACATCATCCTCAGTGGGCAGCCATCTGAGGCTGCTGGAGACGGCCTGGTGTCTCCCTCCACTACTGCAAGCACCTGCACGACGGGCAGCAGCATCTCCGCAGCAGAAACCACTGCAGGCACCGGCACCTGCATCGCCACATGCACCGCCACATGCCCAGCCAGTGCCACTACATCGGACATCAGCAGCATCCCCAGTGGGAAGCCGTCCGAGGCTGCAGGAGATGTCCTAGACCCTGGACACACCACTTGAGGTACTACCACCAGCACGGGCACTTCCAGCAGTTTGCAGCCTAAGTCGCCGCAGGATGGAGTGTGGCTCTGCCACCATGGAGTATCATGCTACCTGTTCCCTGCATATCTCGTGCCTCAGACACCCAGGTGAGGGAATGTGAACTGCCACACCCCAAGTGCAGCATCACTGGGCACAATGCCCCTCCAGAACCAGTGGAGAAATGCATCCACTCCCCCTATCCTTGGCAGGATGAAGCAGACTGGGCACAAGGCCCCCTCCACAACCAGTGGAGAAATGCATCCACTCCCACTGTCCTTGGCAGGATGAAGCACACTTGGCACAAGGCCCCCTCCACAACCAGTGGAACATGCCACCTACTTGAGAGACTGTGGCCTTGCACTCTCCAGGACCAAGCAGTGGGCAACCCACCCACTTGAGAGACTGTGGCCTTGCACTCCCCAGGACCAAGCAGTGGGCAGCCCACCCACTTGTGAGACTTGAGAGTCTGTGTCTTTGCACTCCCCAGGAGCAAGCAGTGGGCAACCCACTCACTTGAGAGACTGTGGCTTTGCACTCTTCGGGGCATCGCTGTGGGCAACCCACCCATTTGAGAGACTGTGGCTTTGCACTCCCTAGGACATCGCTGTGGGCATTTTGCCCACTCCAGGAGCCCTGGCGTAGTTCCATCTTCTGGCTGAGGTGCCCCCCCTCTCCTTCCCCCTGAGGTGCCTGTGTGTTTTTGACCTGATGCCCCTGCAGTGTTCTCTCCGTTTTGATGCAGGAGTCAGGTGTGGGCTTCTTCCATGAGTTTTTTGCCCCCTGGGCCATGGACATTTGCAGACGACAGAGTACGGCCTTCTGTACATATTGTACATTTTTGTATATGCGGGTTTTTCTAATCTTTTACTTTATCTGGCTATTTCTAATATATGAAAGATTTGACTCAATTCCTTTTGTCTTTGCGTTCTTCCAGAGGGTTACGGGGTGTATATGTAATGTTGATGCATGTATTTGTGTGTATGGTGTTGTGGGTGAGGGTGTTGGCTGTTGCGTGTCACTCTCTTTTCCCTCCCCCGCTCCCCTGTGTGCTAGGTGCAGTACTCACCGTTGTTGTCGCCGCCACCTTCTTTAAAATTCCTAGTGTATTAGTAGATACACCAGCATCGGCAGGACCTGTTCTTCATTGAGTGTCGAAAGGTGAGTGGTTCCCCTTCAGTGTACTGTTTCCGTCGTGCTTTTGATGTCGTTAGTACTGCCCCGGAAAAGCTGTCGGATTGGCCTGTCATAATACAGTGGGTGGTACATTGTCTTCCGCCTGTCTGTTGGTGGTGACCGCTGCGGTGTTTGTTGCTACCACTCTGGCGATGGGAGTGTTAAAGTGGCTGTCTATGATGGCGGTTTCCGCCGTGGTCGTGATCCCATTTTTTTGTCCGCCAGCCTGTTGGCGGTTTTACCGCCGCTTTATCTCCGACCGCCAGGGTTGTAATGAGGGCCAAAGTCTGAAAAAGACTCCCAAATCATCGAAAAAAGTTGTCCAAATAGTGGACAGATGTAGCTCTCTCCAGATCTGTTCTGATGGTGTGGAAAGGAAAGAACTGATGTCAATGATTACATGGTGCCAATATTGGATGCCACTTCCCGTGCTGAGGACAAATATAACAAGGAGCCGAATGACACCACCTCTCAGCACATAGAGGTACTACTTGAAAATTTCTCGATCTAGTCAGACACCTGTGGAATATTCTAAGGTAAAAAAAACCTGCAGCTCGAAGTCTCTATCATATACACTTGATTGAGTTATCTTGGGAAAAAAACAACTCTAAAAGGAGGCAAAAGGCACTCAGGTACTCTATACTTGACAACTCCCAAAGATCAAACTAACCGATCGTAGCTGCATCTTTTAAAAAATGGGGTCAAGGTCTGCCTGAAAATGGTTAATGGAACCTGCGGACTTCCTTCTGGCATAACACATGATTGCAGATAAATGGGCATTCACTCTACTGGTCCGCATGGCAGAAGTGTGGTAAGAAGGCACTGGAAAACTTACTAACAATTCTTTGAAATCATTCTCGACTCTTCCATCCGAGCTCCATCTAGGTTCTAATCAAATGTAGACATAACTACAACTGCTTATCTAAATTATTGGTGAAACACCCCTCCAGCTTACAAATGTATACCAGGCATTCTTTTCTTATTAAAATGGGAGGCTACAGAAAAGTGCTCTCCAGGTTGTATGAAATACTAATAGAAGGCATCTATTCTGAACCCAATGCTAAATTTCTACATTACAAGTAGCAGAGGAAAATGTATAAACAATACACAGAGGAGGAATGGACAGATTACTATGTAATCTTGATAGAGGCTTAAGAGAATTCTGATTAAAGTTCGTCTATTTCAAAATTATATGTGGTTGGCATTGGTCTCTGGAGAAGCTTCTTCAAGCAAAGCTTTCTCAAACACCAAAAGACAACAAGGAACACGGCTCATACATACTTTGGTCATGACCTCTGCTGCAATCCTTTTAGGACTCTCTATGGCTACAGATCAGGAAAAAGAGTGATCTAAGGATTGTCCCCTTCCCCGGTACTAGCCCTATTGCAAGATACATATGTTATCACTGGAGTCACAAACCACAGAAGAAGTGGTTAGATTTAGTCTTAGCAATGGTGAGGTATGCATTATGAGACACTGGAAATCACGTCTCCCTCCTACATTTAGGGAATGGTCAGAGGCAAAGATGCAAATGTTGCTGCATGAATGCTTGATTTCAGGTCAGTGGTGCCTTTATATGACCTGAGATGGGATTCCATTAAAATCTTATTAAAGATCTTAGGGGACACTGGGGTGAGCTGGGATTTCACTCCAAATAAGTCAGTGTGACCAATGAAAGGACCTGGAAGGAATTACATTAAAGCCAGAAGGCAATGAGTTGACTTGAATGTCACTCCAATTAATGTCACTTTCTTCACTGAATTGATCAGTTTAATGATTCCAAAAAAGTGAATGAAGCATCGAAGTCATTTGTTCCAGTGAGTCGTCCAAGAATGTTGCTATATTAAAGACGATGGGAACAGTGGGATGACCAGGAACAGGGCTCATTCAAAGTGAGGGGATGTCCCTCACAGTGTTTAGCGCTACAGGATTTTGCTTATGCCTAGTTTGAGCGTGTCACTACTGCAGCTTGCAGTAAGCACCCTGCAGCACTGGAGCAGAACAGTGGGGGAATTTAAAGTAAGGTTGGAGTTCTCTATCTGCTGTGCACTCCCCTTTGATGCCACAGCAGCGTCTCATCAGCTGCAATGGGAGAGATAGTCTCCTTTGTTTATCACACCTACTAAACATAAACCTGAACAATCATTAGGCGGGCTAGCCCAAAATTTGAAAGATACTTCAAAGAAACAAAGGCAAAAGGTGGCTGGCCAAAAGAAACTAATGGCTAAATAAGACAAGCCTAATTTCTTCTACTTTCTAGTTTCTGTGTTTATCACCTAAACTCTGAAAAACAAAAAATAATAGCGTCTGTAGCTAGAGCTAAATAAAGTAGCTAATCGGAGATGGTTGTATATTCATGACTGGTCTGATATAAGTTCATTAAAGCTTTCTGCCGTAGCAGCAGGACATATTTACTGTGGAACTCAAAATTGGAAGGGCTTCCGATTGCTCTTACCCCTAAGCCGATCTGCACACAATTTGAACCTATGAGTAGGAGATCAAGAAGTGAAGTTTCTGGTAAATTTAACGTAGCTGCACTTATATGTTTGGCTGCATTCAATAAAATAATGAAAATATTCTTCTTGTAAAACTAAGAATCCGAATCACTACTGATGAGTGTAAATATAATGTGAACGTGCAGAGAAGATGTTAAAATTGTAGGATTACACGATCAGTGTGATCTAACTGGATTGGAATAATGCACAACCAGCCTGGTTGGGGTCTTAAAGGGAACTGCGTCAACGCAGCCCCAAATTTATTAAGAGACCTCGGTTCCGCCCCACGTCAGGACGAGCGGAACCTGGTCCCAGCAAAAGGGAGAGCCCGGGTGGCTCTGTACATTCCTCCCATTTTTTACTTCACACAGAAGGGTAAGAAAGAATGCACGAAAAATAGAAACACAAGAATGAAACATAACGGACTAATAACAGAACTGATGCAAAGAACCAAAGTCTCAGGGGGGCAACACCCCTCTATCAAACAGGCAGCGAAAACCTTACGTCACTCCTCAGGGATCCAGGGTATGCACAAAGTCTCGAAGCTGACTGTTCGGCACCGGGTTGGGGCGCAGATGATAGTGTCCACCTCGGGGAACTGACTGTCCCCGACCAATGCTATCAACTGGCGAGTGTTGTATATGGGGTGTCTCTACCGGAGCTCCCTCGGCCTGCACCTCCTCCACCGGTGACTCAAACAACAAGTCATCACTCTCTCCCTCCTCCTCGGATGGAATCGCAGCCCCTGCCTTCCTGAAGTATGATACATTCCTGGTTACCCTCTGCTGGTCTCGAGCAGCTGTTATCATGGTACCCCGGACACTGACAGGCTCAAATGGAGTTTGGAATTTCCCACCTGGTCGGCGATTCTTCACTACAACCAAATCTCCTTCCTGCAAACCCCTGTATCGACACCGTCTCCGTTCAGTGGCTTTCCGATTGGTGCGTTCTCTGCGCTGCTGAGTGGCTTCAACATCCAGCTCTGGTGGTATCCACTGAGGACCAGACGGGATGCAATCCAGCGGCAGAGTTTTAAACATCAGGGCAGCGGGGGCACACCCTGTAGTGCTATGAGGGGTCTGGCGATAAGCACTCAAAAAATCTTGTAGACATTTCTCACTGTCTTCTCTTTGATCAACCCCTATTCTGAGGGCACGGTTTAGAGTTCGCATAAACCTTTCTACATCCCCATTAGCCTGGGGCCAATAGGGCATGACCCTGCGATGACGTATAGCTAAACTATCAAGGTAAGACCGACACTCCTATCCTTGGAGGGAGGGCCAATGTCTGTTCTAACTTCCTCCGGAAGGCCAAACATGGCAAGTCTTCTGAAGCACCGGCCTTACATTCTCAAATGCCGTGGAAGATACAACGTCAACAACCGGAAACTTGGTGTAAGACTCAATGAGGACAACAGACAGCCGCCCATCCGGAAAGCTCCCAAAGTCCATGCTCACTTTAGTCCATGGCTTCAGACTAGCTGGCTCAGTGATCACGGGACAACAGGGTGGTTCCCCTGAGGTGATTACACAGGAATGGCATTTTCCCACCAACTCATCCACTTGACTGTCCATGCCAGGGAACCATACCTTGGCCCGCAATCTTGCTTTAGTCTTTGCAGCGCCTTGATGGCCTTGATGTGCTAGCTCCACTACTTTGGCCCATAAACTCTGAGGCAGCACAATTCTCCTTCCTCGCAGTATCAGTCCTTGCCCATCTGTGGACAATTAATCTCACACCCTCCACATCCCTTGCATTGCAGCTTTACATTCATGATTAGCCACGTTAGTCTTTTCCAGGAAGAGCTTCCATTTCCTGTGATCAAGTGCTTCTTTGACCTGGGTGAGCGTTGAATCCCCTTTGGTGGCGTCTACAATGTCTCCTAAACTCAGGGCATTCGGGCATGCCGACTGCACCACCATATTGACAAATATTTCCGTGTTCTCTTCATCTTTCTCTTGAGAGTTCTCAAGCGTGGTTAGAGACGGGTGACGAGACAAATAATCTGCTGGGTTGTTCACTCCAGGGCGGTAGACGACAGTAAACCGGTAAGGTTGCAGCAGAACAGTCCATCGTTCTATACGCGGGGGCGCCAGGCGAGGACAACCTGCAAACAGTGCGACTAAAGGCTTGTGATCGGTCACCACCTGAAATTCTTGTCCATAGAGATACAGGTGAAAATGCTTGCACACCCATCGAATCGCCAAGGCCTCTCGTTCTATTTGGGGGTATCGTGTTTCGACCAATGACAATGCTCTACTGGCATACGCAACCGGAACCCACTCCTGCGGGTTCTGCTCCTGGAGAAGAACAGCACCCAACCCTACTGTACTTGCATCTACCACCACCTCCGTTCGTCGGCGAGGGTTAAAATACGCCATCGTCGACTTGTCCAGTAAAGCAGTCTTGATGTCAGCAAATGCTTTGTCTGCCATCGGGCTCCACTCCCACCGATGCCCTGTTTTCGTGAGCTGCCTGAGAGGTTCTGCCATTGTTGCCAGCTGTGGGATAAATCTTCCACAATAGGTTGCCATACCCAGGAAGCTTCTAACTTCTGTGGTGTCTCTCGGAATTGGAGCTTGACGGATAGCATCCGCTTCTCAAGGGTCCACTTGTAGACCATCCTTTGAAAACACATAGCCAAAAAACTCTTCTGACGTCTGATAAAACGCACACTTTTTCTTGTGGAGCGTTAGTCCAGCCACTGATAACCTCTGCAGTGTAGCCCTCAAGTGTCGATGGTGTTCTTCTTGGGTTTTGGAGTAGATGAGAATGTCGTCACTCAGATTGATTACATCCTGCAGTCCTGAGAGTGTCTCCCTAATCACATTTTGGAATACTTCAGCAGCCGAGGATACCTCGAAGCTTAGTCTCTTGTATCGCCTAAGTCCCACATGCGTTGAAAAAGTAGTGATGTTTCTACTGTCAGGCTCCAATTCCAGCTGATGATACCCAGCTTTGAGATCTAATTTCGAGAACCACTGGGCACCATTCAGATCTACTATGATATCATCCATTGTAGGCGTTATGTGCCGCTCTCTTTTAATAGCTTTATTGGGTAAGCGCATATCGACACACAAACGAACGGATGGCGCCAGGTTGCTTAGCTTTTGGTGCTATCACCAACGGTGACACCCACGGTGTGGGCCCATCTACCTTCTCAATCACTCCCTGATCTTCCAGCAACAGTAGTTCCTTCTCCACAGCTGGTCGTAGGTGAAAAGGAACACGTCTGTGTCTGAGGGCCACGGGCGTAACTCTATGATCTATGTGTAACTTGACCCTTTTACATTTGAGTCGCCCTAGGCCTTCAAAGAGCTGTGGAAACTCGTTAATTAAACGTTCAGCGTGGGAGTCATACACTTGTCTAACAAAGAATACCAATTCAAGCTCTTCCGCGGTGTGATAGCCTAACAGCGTACCTCGATCTCCAGCCACCACGTAGAATCTTGCCAGCGTTGATGCCTGCCCGCTGGACACCGACACCTCCACAGTGCCCCTCAGAGGCAGTGGTTTCCTGCCCCCATAGTTGTAAATTCTCGTGTTAGTTGGGGTAAGCGACGGTGCTGGGGTCAGCTGCCTGAACAGAGTCTCGTCCATCACATTCACTGATGCCCCAGTATCTATGAGTACTGTTGCCGACCTGCCATTGATCTGGACATTGCTCATGGGTGGAGGTCGTTTATTTTGTTGCCTCCCACCGGTGAACGAGATCACAAAGATGTCTTCCTCTTCAAAGACTGGGGTCCTCTGAGTGGTGGTGTCACCAGAATCATCAGTTTCTTTAGTCACACTTCTTATTTTTGTGTCCCTTGCCTTCTGGTTCCCTTGCCATCCTTGACCAGATCGACATACTTTAGCAAAGTGGTTATCTTTGCCGCATTTGATGCATGTTTTCCCTTTCGCAGGGCACACCATTGATGGTTTGTGATCATATCCACAGCTTCGGCAGGTGCGTGCGTTTTGTCTGCCGGAGTTCCCCTTTCGTCCTGGTGGTTGACGGGTTTGGATGGCCTCTACCTGCTCTTCCTTCACCTGGACTGGACGTGTATTTGACGCAGCGGCGAGTGATTGTCCTCTTACTGCCGCCATGGCATCCGTGCGCCCTGCTGATAGTTCATGTGACCGTGCCAAAACCAGGATGTCATCAAGGGGCATGCCTTGCTGGCGTAGAATGAGTTTCCTTAGTGCGTTCGACCGGCATCCTTGAATGATCTGTGCCCTAATCTCTTCCTGTTGATTAAGGCCTACGCACGAGCTTGCTAGCTTTCTCAGTCTCGCATAGAACATATCCATTGACTCAGCATCCGTTTGCTGAGCCTGCCGAAGCTTGAAGCGTTCAAAATCTGAGTTCAGCTGTGGGTCAAAATGTTTGTTCAGGGCTTCCACCGCTGCATTGAAATCCGCCTTATCACCTGTATTTGGGAGTGCTTCAAACAGCTCTTGCAGTTCGTCTCCCCCCATGAGCAACATGAGAGATCTGCGCACAGCCCCATCTGTCTCACGAGTGGCACAAAAGTAATTTTATAATCGGTTTAGCCACAAGCGCCATCTTGGGGATGCTGTGGCCAGATCAACCAGTTGGCTGAACGGGGGCAGCACAGTGACTGAGGAGTGGGCACTTGCGCCTGCTTGAATGGGCAGTTGGGGGTTTTCTGGTGGTGGGGCACTCATGATGCCCCTAGTTATGTAGGCGCTTTTGCTATTATGACCACTGTTGAGTATTATCTTCCTTTTTTTTTTTTCTCTCTTCTTCAGGGAGTGTCTCTTTTTATATTTTCTCTTTTGTGTTCCTACTTCCCCTTCTTGTCTCTTTTTCTTTTTTTTCTTGTTTGGGGCTTTTCTTTTGCTGGGGTCTCCGCCCTTCTTCTGATTATTTTTTATTTATTTTTTTCCCACACGGGAATACTTTTCTCTCTTTATTATTATTCATTTTATTAATTCTTTTTTTTTTTTTTTTTCTTTTCAGGGCACCCTGCCCTTTCTTCTTACTTCCACGGGGCTCCCGCCCCTCCGGCTCTTCAGCTGCGTTCCCCTCCCTGGGGAACACAGCCTGAGCGTCGCGTTGCTGAGCGACAGGGCGCGCGCGTGTGCAAACACGCACAGCCCCCACTCAGTGTTGCCGGCCTCAGCGAAGGCGCTGCTACGCAGCAAGCGCCAGAGGTAAGCTGCCTCCTCCTCGTTCTCAATTGCCGCGCCGCGGCAGGGTTCCTTTTGTCTTGTGTGGTGCGCGGCAGGGCTCTGTGGGGCGCCGGGCTTTTCTTTCTCCACGTGGTTGCCGCACACCGTTCAGGACGCGGCAGGGCACAGTGGGGCGCCGGGCACCGCCGGGGAAGTCAGGGCGCCTCTTCCACCCTCAGTCAGGTTTCGCCGGTCCCCGCATCCTTGTGCACTCTTCTGGCACAGCACTAGGTCGTGGGGTCGGTCGCGGTTTCCGCCTTCTTTTATTTCTTTTTACTTTCTCTGTGCTCAAAGTCGTTTAGGTGCGACGCAGAGAATTAATCCCGCTTGTCGCCATTGTAGGATTACACGATCAGTGTGATCTAACTGGATTGGAATAATGCACACCCAGCCTGGTTGGGGTCTCAAAGGGAACTGCGTCAACGCAGCCCCAACCTTATTAAGAGACCTCGGTTCCGCCCTACGTCAGGACGTGCGGAACCTGGTCCCAGCAAAAGGGAGAGCCCGGGTGGCTCTCTACAAAAATTAGCAAAACGTATTTGACAGAACAAAGCATCAGGAAATGTAAACTGGCGCTATCTTCTACCAGATTTGTGAAAGAGAATAGGACTATACCAAAGGTGTTAATATAAATCAAACTGTAGTGTCTAATCACTAAAAAGAGATGCAGCTTGCCACGTTGCAGTTTTCAATTGCTGTTTGTTTTAAGTAGCTGACAAAAACGTATCCGGTTTTTCCTTAACTGAAAATCAAACCTCACATAACAGATTATGCAATCTTCTGAGACAGTACATTATCTCAAATTATAAAGTGGTCTTGGTTTCCATGTCTGTATTTAATAAACATTTCTTCGGTGCCCTTGAGAGTTACTTGGTGTGGTAAAGGAAACCATCCCTTTCCCCCACTTACAAAATCACTTATTTTTGTTGCACAAAATCCTATATTGCATGTGAGTTGCACAGAGGGTCTATGCAAGCATTGTCCCTCAGTGCACCAAAACCAGTTTTAACCCCTTTGCTGCCAGGCCTTTTCCCCCTCCTGTGCCAGGCCTTTTTTTGGCTATTTGGGGCAGTTCGCGTTTAGGCCCTTATAACTTTTTGTCCACATAAGCTAGCCAAGCCAAATTTGCGTCCTTTTTTTCCAACATCCTAGGGATTCTAGAGGTACCCAGACTTTGTGGGTTCCCCGGAAGGAGGCCAAGATATTAGCCAAAATACAGAGAAAATTTGTTTTTTTTTCAAACAAATGGGAAAAAGTGGCTGCAGAAGAAGGCTTGTGTTTTTTCCCCTGAAAATGGCATCAACAAAGGGTTTGCGGTGCTACAATCACCAGCTTCCCAGCTTTCAGGAACAGGCAGACTTGAATCAGAAAACCCAATTTTTCAACACAAATTTGGCATTTTAGTGGGACATACCCCATTTTTACAAATTTTTGTGCTTTCAGCCTCCTTCCAGTCAGTGACAGAAATGGGCGTGAAACCAATGCTGGATTCCAGAAACATTTCTGCAAAGTAGACAAAATTCTGAATTCAGCAAGGGGTCATTTGTGTAGATCCTACAAGGGTTTCCTACAGAAAATAACAACTGAAAAAGAAAAATATGGAAATTGAGGTAAAAAAACCAGCACATTTTCTCTACGTTTTACTCTGTAACTTTTTCCTGCAATGTCAGATTTTCGAAAGCAATATACCGTTACGTCTGCTGGACTCCTCTGGTTGCGGGGATATATAGGGCTTGTAGGTTCATCAAGAACCCGAGGTACCCAGAGCCAATAAATAAGCTGCACCCTGCAGTGTGTTTTCATTCTATAATGGGTATACAGCAATTCATTTGCTGAAATATAAAGAGTGAAAAGTAGCTATAAAGAAAACCTTTGTATTTCCAAAATGGGCACAAGATAAGGTGTTGAGGAGCAGTGGTTATTTGCACATCTCTGAATTCCGGGTGACCATGCTAGCATGTGAATTACAGGGCATTTCTCAAATAGATGTCTTTTTTACACACTCTCTTATATTTGGAAGGAATAAATGTAAAGAAAGACAAGGGGCAATAACAATTGTTTTGCTATTCTATGTTCCCCCAAGTCTCCCGATAAAAATGATACCTCACTTGTGTGGGTAGGCCTAGCGCCCGCGACAGGAAACGCCCCAAAATGCAACTTGGACACATCACATTTTTTGAAAGAAAACAGAGGTGTTTTTTGCAAAGTGCCTACCTGTAGATTTTGGCCTCTAGCTCAGCCGGCACCTAGGGAAACCTACCAAACCTGTGCATTTTTTAAAACTAGAGACCTAGGGGAATCCAAGATGGGGTTACTTGTGGGGCTCTGACCAGGTTCTGTTACCCAGAATCCTTTGCAAACCTCAAAATGTGGCTAAAAAAACACGTTTTCCACTCATTTCGGTGACAGAAAGTTGTGGAATCTGAGAGGAGCCACAAATTTCCTTCCACCCAGCGTTCTCCCAAGTCTCCCGATAACAATGGTACCTCACTTGTGTGGGTAGGCCTAGCGCCCACGAAAGGAAATGGCCCAAAACACAACGTGGACACATCACATTTTTTCATAGAAAACAGTGCCTACCTGTGGATTTTGGCCTCTAGCTCAGCCGGCACCTGGGGAAACCTAGCAAACCAGAGCATTTTTGAAAACTAAAAACCCAGGGGAATCCAAGATGGGGTGACTTGTGGGGCTCTGACCAGGTTCTGTTACCCAGAATCCTTTGCAAACATCACAATTTGGCCAACAAAACACTTTTTCCTCTCATTTCGGTGACAGAAAGTTCTGGAATCTGAGAGAAGCCACGAATTTCCTTCCACCCAGCGTTCCCCCAAGTCTCTCGATAAAAATGGTACCTCACCTGTGTGGGTAGGCCTAGCGCTCACAAAAGGAAATGCCCCAAAACACACCGTTGACACATCACATTTTTTCACAGAAAACAGAGATGTTTTTTGCAAAGTGCCTACCTGTGGATTTTGGCCTCTAGCTCAGCCGGCCCCAGAGGGGGGCAGAAATGGCCTAAAATAAATCCCCCCCCTCCCCCCCCCCCCCCGGGAGCGACCCTTGCCTACGGGATCGCTCCCCCGCGTGACATTGGCGCCAAAAAAAAATCCGCGGTGCCTAGTGGTTTCTGCCCCCTTGGGGGCAGATTGACCTAAAATCGGCCATTCTGCCCCCAAGGGGGGCAGAAATGGTCTAAATACAATTTGCCCCCAGGGGAGTGACCCTTGCCCTGGGGGCAGAAAAGGCCTTCCTAAAAAATGACCCCCATTGGGAGCGACCTTTGCCCAAGGGGTCTCTCCCTTATGCCAGTTTCAAACAAAAAATAAAAATCCCTGGTGCAAGCAATCTGGCTTTTGAAACGCTGGTAGAGACTTCAAAGGGAAGGAAATACATTTCCTTCCCTTTGAAGCCTCTCCGGGCCTCCCCCACGTGATCGAAAGAGAAATGCTGAGCATTTCTCTTTCAATCGCGCTGGAAGCTCAGCTTCCAGCGCGATGGGGAAGCCCTGTGACAAATCAGCACGCGCTGACGTCACAGGGGGGGGTGGGGGAGGTCGGGGGTGGAAGGGCTTCCCCTTCCATCCCTTCCTTGGGGAGGTGGGGGGAAGCACAGGGGAGGAGCGCTAGCGCTCCCCCCAGTTCCTGTGCCTTGGACGAGGTGACCTCGTCCAAGGCACACGGGAACTGGTGCCTTGGACGAGGTGACCTCGTCCAAGGCACAGTACCGGTTAAACTACCATATCAACTTGGAAATGTAACTCCCCTGCCAAGACTTACACTCCACTTTTATTAGTTACAAGTCATCCCTAAAGTACGTCCTAGGTAATCCACAGTGCAGGCGGCAATGTAATTAATTAAAGTCAGACATGTACTTGTACTTTTTACATGACCTGGTAGTGAAAAACTCCTACATTTGATTTTCACTACTGTGAGGCTTATCTGTCCCATAGGCTACCATTGGGTTGCCTTATTACATTTAATAAGTGCTAACTTTTGACTGGATAGATGATTTATGTTTCATGTTTGCTATTTATGAAATTGTAATTAAAAATCCTCTTTATTGGTAAAGTCGGACTTAAAATTACAATTTTGAAAATGGCAATTTTAGAAAGTTGGCACTTTCCTGCCCTCTGCCATTTGGTGCCTGCAGCCTGTCCTAGGTCACATGACTAGGTGTAATGGCAGTTAGACTCTGTGAATGTCTCCCAGACAGTCACAATAGAGGGATTAGGAGTGCCTAAAGGGGACATCAACTTGCAGGAGGGGGCAAAGCTGGGCACAGCACTACTTGGAACCGAATAGACTGTGCTCTGCCTTTACACAAAGGGCTTTTCACCACTGAAATGTCACCGCAACTAGCCTGGAGCCAGGGGAGCGGATTCACTAAATTCTAAGCACTTCCTCTATTAACTTTCTGTAGTTTAAAGGCACCTGGTGTAAAAATAGGGCCCTCAAATCCACCCTTCAGTTCACTTTCTGGACCTAGGGAAGGACTCTCAGATGACTGCCTGCTTCTGTGTACTTTACAAGACTGCTTTTCTGCACCTGGAAGGACTGCATTGCTGCTTCGAGCCTTCCTTGAACCCTAAGAGGCCTGCCCTGCTGCTTGAGCCCTGCTTCTTCACCTGAACCCAGGGTGACTCCAAGGGCTAGTTTGCTGGCCTCCTATTCAGAACCAAGGGACATGACAGGCTCCACCATCTTGAAATTGAACCCAGCCTGAGTGAGTCCAATCCTCACCCCCTCTCTCCCCAACGAGTGACCCTCCAGCCCTGGACGCTACAGGTACCCAGATAGCCAAAATCCCAAAATTAGACAACTTTTGGCTAGAAACTACTTTTAAAACTGACAGAAGACAAGGAGAAACCTGCTTGTCAATCCACCTGAGGTGCATTGCTGGTCGGCCTGACTTTGAGGTATCTCCCACAACAATCCTATTCAAAGGTCCCTATCAAAGGGGTATCCGGCCTCCTGTAATTCCGCTAGAACGTCCAGCTTTGTCCAGTTAAAAATGTTTAGCTTCCAAAAAAGAGAACAAATATGAAAATATGAGTCAGCACCATGACTTCTCCCACCTGCTCCCCCTCAATGACGCTCCCACCACAGACACTACAGGCAGCCTTGCCCTGGTGAACTTTACATTTTCGGAACATTTTTCATGAAAATTCATCAAAGTCTGAAGATAAGATACTATCAAACCCAATCCACTTCTTGTATCCGGCCCGCGCTACATCATGGTCTGCCATATTTTTCGACTTTTACTAGCTCTCGTGAGACTAGATGTCTGTGGTTAGTGCTTGATTTTATAGGTGCTAGTTTTTAATAAGAAAATTAAAAATGTATAACTTTGGTTCTTCTGATTGCATTTTTGATGTTTTGGTGTCAAATACTTTATTAACGTTTACCCTATTTTTCTAAATGGAGCAAAATTTTTCTTCTGTTGTGTTTTAACTTTTTTCTGTTGCAAGAATACTTTACACATTGCCTCTAAGTTAAGTCTGATTGCTTTTTATGCCAAGCTACTCAGAGTTAAGCAGCGGTTAATCAAGGGAATTTTTATGGTTCACCCTGACCGGGATCGTAGCTGTTGCTAGCACCGCAGTCAACCAAAAACCCAATTTCTCACACACAAACTTATCCCAACAACAGCCATTTACAGCCTTAATGGAGAGACACCTGGCTGCCAAGCTGAAATCTCAGACCTTGGGAGGAAGATCAAAAACCCTCAGGTGTCACCACTCAATCTCTATGCATGAAGGTGGGGAGTGTTCAGGTTTGGGTGTAGGACCGTACTCTGTTGTGTTGACAAGAGATCCCCCCCAAAAAGGCAGCCTGATCGGAGGACCAATGCTCATGCCCAGGAATATGGGATACCATACACTCTTTGCCCAATCCAGAGCCACTAGGATGACTTGGGCCCAGTCTGTACTGATCAAATTGAGAATTCGGGGCAGGAGTGTTATCAGTGGAAACACGCATAAAAGCCCTGAATTCTATTTGAGGTGGAATGTGTTTCTCAAGCAAGAGCCACTTTAGAAATACCAACATCTACAAGTGCTAACATTGTGCGTTCTTGGCAGTAGTGAACAGAGCCACAGTTCCCTCCGTTCTTCGAAGATACTTTGTGCCACCTCCAGATGTAGTCACCATTTGTATTCTGCAAGGCTTCAATGGCTGAGTTTGTCCGCCCTGGCATTCAATGAGCCTATAAGGTGCTGCACAACCAGGAAGATGTCCTGGTGCTTCAGGCAAGTCCAAAGGCTCAGAGCCTCTTGGCATAGGGACCACAACTGCACCTTACCCTGTTTGTTGCAATACTCCACGGAGGTTGTGTTGTCTGAGAGCACCTTAACCAGCTTTACAGTGATGAATGGGAGGAAGGTTTCCAATGCCAATTAGATTGTGTTGTATTTTATCATTAGAATTGTGATGTTGCCGAGGGGATGTTTCTGGAATGTGGAGACTGTAGAATGTGGGGAAGGTACTCATTGGTGAGGAAGTTTCGAGGTTGGATGCTCTGCGCTGCTCTCAATAAATGCTACAGTCTATGTTTAAATATTACAAATTTGGAGATGAGACTTTGAGGAGGCACACTTACAGCACGTATTCTTCAGCAGCACATGGGTAATGCTGCTTTCTCTGCTCTCACGGCGTAGGACTCGGCGTGAACTTGGTCATCGGCAACGTGGCTGGCTGGATGTACTGGTAGTGTGTTTTTTTATGGTTGGTGTTTAAGCGGTGTGTGATTTTGGCTGCCTTGCGAGGTCTATGTGTTATATAACGGAAGACACGTTTAGACATTGTGTCTCTCGCGTGCGCTTGGTGGTTGCTTGGTAACGTTCACTGCATGCGAGGTTGTTTACAATGTTCATTGCGTGCAGAGCTATCGTGTTCCTTGTAGCCTAGCTACCAGGTTACCTAGGACGCGTTGCTGTGTTTTTGCTGTGCCGCACGCAAGGTTTGATGTGACCATTGCGTCCCTTGTAACCTGGCAACAAGGACATGTTACTTAGTTGCTGCCACGTATCCAGTTTAACGTGTTCCACACAATTCTTCAACAATTTTGCAAGACTCTTCATTTTTATATTGTTGCTGTACATTTTCAGCTGCTGCTTTGTTCGCCTCCCAAGAATTGACCTCTTGTACCATGACAAGATCAACTACTGTTCTACAGTGCATGTGACTCGCAATAATAAAAAAAAAATTTAGTTTGTTAATTGTTTTTCCATTTTTGAGCCATAACATCACTTCTTTTAGTTATTGCCTTTGGGATCCGAAAAGGCAACATGCAATTTGAACCTCCTGCCATGTTTTTACAGAATAAAGGGGATCCACCAATGCCATGGGCTGGATGGAAAGAAGCGTTTTTGACATACTTAAAAGCCATTGATGAGGATGGAATGTCACAGGAGAGGAAAAAAAAATATTACTACATTGCCTTGGGTCTGAAGGTCAGATGGCTTTTAGGACCTTACCGCAAGTATCCATTCAGAATGAGGATTTTGATGTGTTTAAAGATGCATTGATTAAACTTGAGAACAGATTTAAACCCACAACGAGCATTGCTTTGAATAGATTCAAATTCTATACTAGGACTCAACAATTGGAGGAAACTTTTGATGAGTTTCTCACAGCGTTGAGAGGCTTATCTATGCATTGCAATTTTGGACCTATCACGGACAAGATGATAAGAGATCAAATTATTGTTCATGTCAGAAGCAGAAGAATTCAGGAGCAGTTGTGGGTTATGGTTGATCCGAAATTGCAAGATGTGATCAATACCGCTAAAGCTTTGGAACAATCTGAGAGGTAGATAAAATCTTTCCAGGAGTCGTCAAAGGACAAAAACTCTCTCCATGATGTGGTGGGACCTGTGGGGGGTAACACTTTGAGCAGTATTGCCCCTCCCAGGACTGTTGTCTGGAATAAGAGAGAGGACAAAAATGTTAAAAATTAGTGTTTAACCTGTTATCGTTGTGGAAGTCAGAATCATCCGTCAAACTTCCACCAGTGTACAGCTTTAGGTAGAAAGTGTAGGAAGTGCGGCAAAGTAGGACATTTTGCTAGAGTGTGTAAGGAGATTAAATGGATGGGCAGCAACAGTAAAGGAAAGGTTTCATATGTGAATGATGATGGAGAAAAGGGAGTAGTGTTGTCCCGTAAAAACAATGGGGACTGCAATTGTTCTGTGAGACAACCTAAGTGTTTGGTACTTATTAAAGGTCAGGAGCTTGAGGTTATGCCTGACTCAGGGTCACCCTGGACAACTGTTACTTGTGATTATTTTAGACAAATTCAAAGATGTGTGGAACATGTCTGATTTGGTTTTTCCTGATATCATTGCAGAAGGGTTTGATGGAACAGATATTGATATCAAGGGTTATGCAGATACTGAAGTTGGATTTCAAGGGCAGATCAGCTAACATTAAATTGTGTGTGGCTGAAAAGGGGGTTAATGTCCTAGGTTGGAGAGACCAACAAAAGTTGGGCATTATTCTCAACCCCAGGGCTTGTGAGCCAATGCTGGTGATTGAAGAAAGTGATGAGATGGACTGGATTGTGTAAAAATTCCCACAAGTATTTACAGATGTGTTGGGCAAATTGCGCCATTATAGTCACAAGATCAAACTTAAGGGTGGTGCGAGGCCGGTTGTACAAAAGTTGAGAAATGTTCCAATTGGTGTGCAAGATGAATTGAAGAAAACTTTAGCGGAAATGCTCAGAGATGACGTGATTGAGGAAATTTAGTCTTCTGAGTGGGTATCTCCCATTGTCTTAGCTCGTAAATCAGATAAGCCTTTGAGATTGTGTGTTGACCTCAGGGCACTTAATGCGAACATCATTGTCAATTGTCACCCATTACCTAATATTAATGAGATTGTTAGTATGTTGGATGGTGCGAAAATCTCCTCTACATTGGATTTGAGATCTGCGTACCATCAAATTGAACTTACAGGCATTTCACTGCTTTCATCATGCCACAGGGGCTGTTCCAGTTTAAACGTATGCCTTTTGGTCTGGCATTTGAGGCATCAGTCTTCCAAAGAGCTATGTTCATACTTTCAAGGAGATGGACGCTTTTGTAAAAATGTTTTCAGGACGATGTTGTGGTTTACTCAAAGAATGTGGAAGAACACAAAAATCATATGCTAAAAGTGTGTGAGGTTCTCCGTAAGAATGGGTTAACGCTGAAAATGAAGAAATGTCACTTCTTTGCCAAATCTGTAGAGATTTAGGCCCTCATTCCTACTCTGGCGGGCGGGAACCGCCATATGGCCGCTCCACGGTCGAAAGACCGCTGGGGCCATTCCGACCTTCCTGCTGGGCCGGCGGGAAGGCGGCCTGCAACACTGAAGCCGGCTCCGAATGGAGCCGGCAGTGTTGCAGGTGTGCGACGGGTGCAGTTGCACCCGTCACGCTTTTCACTGTCTGCTAAGCAGACAGTGAAAAGCATGCTGGGGCCCTGTTAGGGGGCCCCTGCACTGCCCATGCCACTGGCATGGGCAGTGCAGGGGCCCCCAGGGGCCCCAGGACACCCGTTCCCGCCATCCTCTTCCTGGCGGTGAAAACCGCCAGAAACAGGCTGGCGGGAAGGGGGTCGGAACATGGAGGATTAGCCCAGCCGGGGGAAATCCGGCGGGAAACCGCCGGACCCTGTTTTCCGACCGTGGCTTTACCGCCGCGGTCGGAATGGGCTTTGAAGCACCGCCAGCCTGTTGGCGGTGCTTCAGTAATCTGCGACGCCAGGGTCAGAATGACCCCCTTAGTACACACTGTTTCGGGTGAGGGAGTGATACCAAAGCGTTCACTTGTTGATGCCATTGTTAATGCTCCAGCCCCAGATAGTTGTGATAAATTGTTATCATTTATAGGCTTATGTGAGTATTACAGCAAGTTTATAGAGAACTTTGCTACCAAGATGGAACCCCTGAGGAAGTTGGCAAGGAAGGGAGTGGAGCATAAATGGTCTGAAAGACAGATGAATGCCTTTGAAACTATCAAGAGAGAAATTGCTGATGCGCCTACTCTCACACCTTTCAATGTTAAAGCGCAGTGCATTGTAACAGTTGATGCGGTTATGTATGGCGTTGGGGGTGTGCTGTCTCAGAAATGTGGTAAGGATATCTGGATTGTTGGCTTTGCTGCTTGCACTCTGTCTGATGCTGAAAGAAGGTATGCAGTTATTGAAAAGTAATTGTTAGCATGTGTGTGGGCTATTGAACATTTCAGAAACTACATTTGGGGGTCACGTTTTGTGCTTCAAACGGACCACAAGCCTCTAGTTAGAATTCTGCCACCTGGTGGTGGGTGGAATGCTACTGCTCGCATTGCGAGGTTGGTATCGAGGTTACAAGAATATGCTTTCCAGGTTGAATATGTGCCAGGAAGGAGGAATTCAGTGGCTGATTGTCTTTCGCGTCTTCCTCAAAGTGAACCTGGTGATGTGAGTGATCATGATGAGTTAGAAATGGATGTGGTTTCCGGTGTGTCTGAGCTTATGTCGGAGGAATTCAAGACGGTGGAAGAGAAGCAGTTGCTGGAGTGTGATCAGGTGGATGTGGTATCACAAGAGGTCAAAGAGTATGTGAGGTATGGGTGGCTGAGTAGAGATAAGATTGTAGGGGAGATTGCAACTTTCTTTAGTGTAAGAGAAGAATTGGAGGTTGTAAATATTCTCGTGTTCAAAAGGAAACAGTGTGTTCCCCCTAAAGGGATGCAGTCGATTATTTTAAAATTCCGCAAGAACGACATCCAGGTATGTCTTCTATGAAGAGATTGATAAGAACTTGTTTTTGGTGGCTGACATGGATAAGATGGTGGAAAGGACAGTCAGAGAGTGCAGTGTTTGCGTCAATGCAGAGAAGATGTTGAGGACGGTACCAGATCCTTTGTGTCCGGTACCTTGGCCTGATTCTCCATAGCAGAAACTAGGATTCGATATTTCAGGTCCGTTCTATTTTTTACCTGTTGAGGCTTGGTATGCCTTGGTTCTGGTGGATTATCATTCGAAGTGGCCAGCGGTGAAGATGGTGTTCCAGGTCACATCTTATGTCATCACAGAATTTTTCAAAGAAGTGTTTGCAAGGGAAGGTTTTCCAGGTCAGCCAGTAGAGCTGCACTTCCTGGTAAAGCAAGAAGAGATTGTCATTCTTTTGCTGTTTTGGGATGGTGGCAAAGATGGAGGAGTTTCCACAAATGAAAGGCATACCCATTCCACACAATTTGAAGAACCCACTTGTCGGCGTAAATTGCAGACCAATGGAACAAGATGTGCCAGATCCTGTCACCAATATGGTGGATGTGCTGAAAGGAGGGTGCTTAGAGTCTGCAACATCTGGAAGGATGGGGAATTGGACAGCACGCTAGCTCCATCTCCCACATTCTCTTTGGAATCCATGACTTTGTCCACAAAAGGACTGGGTAGGCTGCTGGACTGCCGGGCTTAGTTGATATTACAGACACCCATACGTGTCTCAACCATGGCTGCATGAGGGATAAAAGGACTGTTGCTGGAAGAGGGCTCCTGGATGAAGCACCTATGTTAAGACGTTGGTCTTGACTATGACTGCTGGCACCTGTAGGTCATGGACCACCTCTGCCATATGCATCACTGTGGTGAAGGGTGCACCATTGTCTGGAACAGTGCCTGGCCAAGGAAAGCATGCCAGGGTCTGGAAGAGTATAAATAGAAAGGAGAAACGTATAGCGGGAATAGATTACACGCAACTTTTTACCAACAACGAGCAAACTAATTACTTCGAGGTCATAAATAATTACAGAGAATAAATTCATACAAAAAATGTTGCAACCACTGAAAAATCCACATTCTCAAGTTCCATCAAACAAATTCTCATATATTTTTTTGTCAAAGCACATCAGCTACCATATTATAGACAATAAATAAGCACAGCCATTGCATATATATCACAAAGACTATAAATTAATGTTGTCTTCCACTGGCTGCCTCTTTGTTCCAAATTCAGCCCATTAAGTGAGATAGGGGGTTATTGCAACTTTGGAGGTGTTAATCCGTCCCAAATGTGACGGAAATACCACCAGCCGTATTACGAGTTCCATAGGATATAATGGACTTGTAATATGTCTGGTGGTATATCCGTCACTTTACCGTCACTTTTGGGACGGATTAACACTTCCTCCAAAGTTGTAATAAACCCCATAGTTTCTTAAGGTAATATAGTAGGAAAAACCATTGTCCTTTCGTGAGTTCAATAAAGATGTGCCTTGCGAAAATTATTTCAACTCCAAAGAAAGTTAAATCGACTCTTCCAATAATATATGTTGATGCGTTTTGTCCACCAAAGTTCAGGCCTCCTCGGGACAAAAACAGGAAGACATATTAATGAGGGCCTATAAGCAAAACCATCACAGATTAATCTGCGTGGTTCAAATTACACTTCTAGCTGCCATAAAATAAATTATCTGTACCTCTAACATAATTATAGGAGCTACCCGGAGTGAAGCTGCTACTACAAAGTGTTGTGCATTTTGAATGCATCGCTGCCGATGTGAAAGAGTCTGGAGGAGTTTTCAGGGCCACTGGAGTCACCCAGCTCATCATACCAGTTTTGGCTCAGGGTCCTCTTCTAGGGGACTAAACCCTCTCTTTCTAACCTCCATCTTCAGGAAAGGACGGTCTATCTCGGGGCAGTAAGTCCAAGGATTGAAAGGACTGGACAAGCCTAGCATAGATGTCACAGAGCCCCAGGGGGCTCCTGGCTCAGAGTCATTGATGATGATAGGCTCGGCGCCAGACCTGGACTGCACAAGATGGAAAAGAGCTCGGGTGGCACCTGGGCAGGGTAAATCCCGATCCAGAGGCAGATCCAGAAGGCTTGGCTGGGGTCAGGGGCATACTTGCTGATGGGAACCCAGTTGGGGCCCTCTCAGCTTCATGGTGCCCATAGGCACAGCAGGGGGCATCAGTGGCACAAGGATAGCATGCATGGCATTACAAAACTCCCTAAACTGAGCAGGAGTTGCTCTGGCCTCAGGAAGCTCTTGTAAGTGTGGAGAAGGCCAGACGCTGGCTCTGCAGTTGGAGCGTAGGGTGGGGCCTAAGTCAGAAGGGCAAAGTCGAAGACCTGCAAACATGTTTTTGAGTTTCTTTTTTTTGTTTTGCTTTTACTTAACCAATTTTGAAGAGGAAGTTTTGGAGTTAAAAGTTGAATGTCCATAGTAAAGGCGACAGAAATAGCCCAGAGATCTCCCACAGGAGTTGGACCAGTGCAGACCCACTCTAGAAGCTTCATTGACCTTGGGGTGCATGGACCTGCACTTGGTGAGGGCCTTGTGGTAATGACCTGATCCCAGGCACCAGGGACAAACAAAGCAAGGATCAAACACCAACATTTATCTGTGACAGTCCCCACAGAGTTTAAAACCCATAGATTTTGGAGATGTAATGTCCCTAAACACACGGGGCAAATGCTTAAAAAAAGGTCAACAAAACATCAAGAAAAGTGGTCAAAAAGTGAACGAGGTAGCTTCCCGGATCCATGCTGTTGACATGGAAAGAAAGGAACTGTCATCAGCATGCTGGGGTGGTGCTTAAATACAGTCAACGTGGAGCCAATTAATGACACTTACCAGTGCACAGGGGTACTGCCAAAGATTTTCTGGAACCAGCCCCAGTCTGACGCATAAGGATTATTCTAATGTGAGGTGAATCTGTGGTAAGAAGTCTGAATCAGAAATGTGTCACATTAAATAATGTATATTGAAATCACAACAAAACAATAATAATCAATATGATGCTAAACAGGACAAAGGCTACAATCAATATACATAGAAGGTGAGCTAACTGGG
The DNA here is from genome assembly GCF_031143425.1 of Pleurodeles waltl. Taxonomy (NCBI): domain Eukaryota; kingdom Metazoa; phylum Chordata; class Amphibia; order Caudata; family Salamandridae; genus Pleurodeles; species Pleurodeles waltl. Next base: position 805,574,076 of record NC_090446.1, read on the forward strand.
GGAAACATTAGTGTTGTGTTCACAATATAAGATGTTTTATCCAGCAAAATCTAAGGTTTTTCTATTTTTCTCTCAGCAATATCATCGTCCCTTGGTTTTGTATAAATTGGTATGTGGTTTTAAGGATATTATGCATTTTATAAGGATGATATTAAGTGAAAGGTGAGCAATTCTTAACACATCTCCTTTTTCTACAGTTAGTGCACTGACAGAAAAGTGGTGTTGGTCCAAAGAAGACCTCCAAGATTAATGTCCCCTGACATGAGCTTCAAACCCATTGGCAAGGGATATGGGAAGCTGAAACAATTAATATGAACAATATGCCAAGAAGAGAAAACATTCACTAACTTGTGATTAGTTCTTAAAGGCTGGGTACTAACTGATGGCCTTCAAAACGTATATGGACACCATTAGATGATCATGCTGAAGTTTAAGATCACAAATGAGACACATCAGTGATAAAAGCTTCAAAGCAGCATGGTTGAGGATGATTAATCTCTGCTTGCCCTGTGACCCCTGTATGAATTATGGCAGATGCCATGGTGCATTTATTAGGTAAAATTAGACGAGCATCTCCATGAGAGTCTTGTCGCATATCATAGCTCCAAATCAGTTCTCCATTGACGTGTTAAGTCTGTCAGGTCCCAAAAGTTTGTAATCAGTGCACGGTGAACAATAGGTCTCACAAGTTTAGGTAATACACTGTGGGACAGTGTAAGCCTCGCATGTTTGGAATCAGTGCATGGAGAACAATGGGTTTCACAGGTTTTGGTCATACACAGTAGGTCAGTGTAATGATCAGGAAAGATAGGCACACCGTTGTGTTTCCAGACTAATCTGTACATTTGCTTCTGTTCTTTAATTTCAGCCACGAAAGCCAGCTCCTTTGCACTTGCATACATATGTGGTCATGAAGGAAAAGGCCAAAATCTCAAAAGGAAATGTCTTCAAGTAATTGGCTCTTGGTCTGCAAACATTGTTTGCCCCTTGCTTAAAGATGGCACAATAAAAAACACAGACATGGAAAACATGAATAGTCTATCCCCTGAAATCCATTAACTTTGATAGGTCCTATTTTTTCCCCCAGTGTGGCTGCCACTGTCAGCACATCTCCATGCTGGCTATCTTTACAAGATGGCCGACATGCATGCTCATGCAGCCAATGTTGAATGGTTTAAAATCGATTTTAAAAAGGCCACTAGGGCCACAAGATGATGAGGCAAGCAACACCTACATATAGGCCTAATTGTTTTTTGTTTTTTAAACAGGGCGGGAATTGAGTGGTGTGAGCAGAAAGGAGCAAAAAGAGTACCTACTGCTTGCAATGCAAGATGTGAGACAAGACATGGACTGATATATTCATGTAATCACTCTTAAATCAAAATGTGATATTGACATGACAAACACACCAATAGAGAGGAACGCACCTAATCAGAAGCAGGGAAGTGAGCTAGACAAAAATGTACTGAATCAAGAGCAAGGAGTGGACACAAAGTAGACCTTAAAAGTTGTTGCATTTCGTAGAGAAGAGCAGCTGTTTATACTTACTTGTATGACTACCCACTTGCTTCCATGAATTGCTAATGTGTTCTTCAGACTGCCCTGCTTTCGGTCTCGTGCGGCGGGAAGAGAAGTATCATGTGAGTGGTGATGGAGAAAGCAGCAGCCAGTGGGAGTTTTGCTCTGATATTACATCTCCTACAGATACTAACTTAAGGGCCGTGATGATGACGCAGCATGGACGCCAAACATTTTCCCATGCTGCCAAATTGAGAGCAGCCAGTAGATGCAATATTATGGTCCACTTTAATTCTTAGGCATGATCATCAATTTAGATCGGAATTTCAAAGCATGATTTTTAATGGTTGGGAATGATATTTAATTATGTTGGCTTTCAGCTTGAGACTAACAGTGCAGTGTGAGAACCGCCACCATAACTCACCCACTACCACCAAAGCACTCTTATGTCGGACTTCCCAGTGTGACTTCATCAGCAAGCCCACTCTTAGTACGCTGATCAGTGAATGGTGGACCGCATGATTACCCAGTAAAGGAGGAGATAACGAAAGCTGCAACCTATGTGTAATTCTAGAGAAAAAAATAATGTATGGATTGCTTGAATTAATCTCAGCTACTGGTAAATAAAAACAATAGTCGAGATTGCAGCCCAGAATAAAAATCACTGGTTCAGAATAATTCAAGCATTCCTTCCATTGAGTTTTTGTAGTCCTCATTGCAACGGGTATACCCAGTCGTGATTCCTGTGCACACTGTGCTATAGGACTAAGCTAGACACTACTGGTGAGGCTCAAAAAGGACGGAACATCCCTGAGTTGCTTGCAATCTTGTCCAGAGTTTGGGATGGACGGGTCCTATTAGCCGGTTGCTGTCTGAGGTGGCACGATGGGCAGGATAAATGATTGACTGGAATTAAGCCACCAGTATTTATGAGTGGACGAGATTAATTCAAGATTTCCAGACATCACTTTTTTTTCATTTCTCAGGAAGTGTAAATTAGCACACACAGCTGTGTTCATTACATTCTTTTGTTAAAAATCAGAAATCCAGTCAAAACTATTTTAATGGCTTTGCACCTAATTTATACTTTTTGAAAAATGCTTACCTTTAATTGTTTCTTTACTTTTTGTTTCAGAAACAATGCACTCAGACATGATGCAATACAAATTATATTCTAAATAACCTTGCTTAGCATGCTTTCTAGGTTATGTGAATACTCCACCCCACACTTTACAGGAGTATATATAAACCTTAGAGACAATATGGACTTTGGTAATGGTATCAACTAGACTGTTACAAACAGTAACAATCTTTAGGCACTTTTCTTCCCAAACCAGTGGAGGCTCCTCCGCATTGGCGGAGGAGCATCGCACCTGGCTAAGAGCCAGCATCAACAAAATGAAACAATACTTCATTATTGTTTTATTTTTCTGCTGCTGTCTCAGCCAGCATGTGATGGGAGGGGCAAGGCTGAGCCATGGGAGTGGGGAGGAGGGGGGAGGACTGGAGTGCACTAAGTGTGCATGTGTGTTTGGCCAACCATCTTAATCCGGCCAAACGCACATGCACAGACGACCCCAGGCAGAGTCTGAGTGGCAGGCCAGGCCTCTCACACCAACCCTGACAATGCTCTTCTACTAGGTTTAGCATGAGAGCAGCACCAGGATTGCTGGGGAGCCTGTGCTGGTCTCCCAGTGAATGCTGAGACACCAGAACAGCAGAGGAGCAAGGTAGCAGGAGGCGGCAACGGGAAGGGTAAGTGTTGTTCTCAAAGTCAGTTCAAAAACCACAGTACCAAAACACGCAACGAAAGATACATTCTGAAGTTAAGGTTCAGATATGTAAAACCACAGAAAAAAGTAAACACCAAACTCAGGGAGTTAAAGTGCTGGTGCTTACCAGTGTCTGACCTGAGCATCCATGCAGAGTTGTAAGGTCTGTTATATTTATCAGAAGTAGTTGCATAAATTATCTGTGATTACAGCACGAGATCTAAAGTGACAAAGTGATTCGGTGTAGGGTTCTACAGATTCTGATACAGCGATCTGAAGGCAAGGTTACTGTGCAAAATAAGCTGCATTAGTAGGGACCCTCTTAGAGTCGAAAGTGTGAATGCTATACAGTGCAGATCCCCATGTACAAAAGTGCACTCAATGAGAAGGTGCAATTACAGTAAAGTGCATGCCCCCAAAAAACACCTGCTGGTTAGTCAGGGGTTATTGTGCTGATTGGCTGTGTGCTCAGAAAGGGGTGCCACGATGGATCCAGAATAGCAAGATCTAAAATGCGATATAATTCAGTGCAATTGACAGCAGATTCTGATGCGACGATCTGCGATCAAGTCTGCTATGCAAGATGAACCACAAATGGAGGATCTCTCCTAGCGTCTAAAGTGAAAGTAAGAAACAGTCTAGATCCAACTTGCAAATGTATACGCTCCCTGAGTAGGTGCAATACAGTATCAGACTCATCATAGCAAGGTGTACACCCCTATGGGTCTCCTGTGAGAACTTCAGCACACAGCAATCTATCACGACCGCTGTAATACAAATTATTAATGCATAAATGGTAGCATTCCTTTTACGAGACCTGAATTGCCATTTCAGTTCAGTATCATACCAATCATAGTCAACAGTAGAGTCATTAGCCTCAGCTGCCCAAGAGTGAGGAAAAAATGAGCCAAATAACATATTTCGAAAATACAGAAGGGGGGGCTTACTAGTGACCTATTGTCACCTTTCTCAAAAGTAATGATGAAGCTGTTACAAATTTTACAAATCTTGCTGTTAGTTGGCTTGAATCCCCTTTTAGGCATTCGACTGTCACCATGCAGACCTATGTATTCAGTTGTCTGAAGATGGGTAAGCGCCAACAGCATCTGAGAGAGGACAGGGAGGCACATAGGCAGAGGATGTGTAACTGAGTTTCCTTTGTAGCCAGACAGCCCCTGCAAAAGGCATCCTGACTCCTTGCTAAACATCCATAGGTATAGGCCTTGAGCGCTATCAGTCCCTGATGCTTGCTCAGGATGTTAGACCTCAATGTTATATTTTGTAGGATGGGATAAATATTCTGGAAAAAATATGGGTTCATGAAGGTCTGCTGTTAAATGTGTGTTACTTTTCAAGCGGAAGGTTTGTAGGTCCTCATGGGCAGAAAGTAGCATAGCTTGCTTCAGCAGAATTTCTGAACATTTTTTTTCCAGGAAGAGCAGTTTGCAAGAGATCCTTGGTGGTGGGCTGGTCAGTTGCCATCTGATAATAATCTGAATATGTTGTCTCGGGCGATGCCCCACAAGAGTTGATTGAAAGATCCCGGCTTGGGTGCTGACAACTTGGCACAGACAGAAAGAAAAGTTGCGTGGAGTCAAATTGAACTCCAGGTCGATTTGTGCCTGCGTCGTGCAGCTTGGTAACCTAAATAAACACTTGTAATATTGGCAATGCGCCCTATCCAGATAGCGTGTGTTAAGATTATGGTACAGAAATGAGCACTATGTAACGATTTTACAGATAGTGGACAGATACAGACCTGAAGGATTCTTAAACAGGCAATGGAAAGTGAAAGGGAGAGCCTTCGCTTTTGTTGAGAGAGCCTCAATGTGGGCTGCTGGAAGGCCCCGTTCATTTAGCTAAACCCCCAGGTATTCAATGTTCGACACTTTCCACTTTCTGGCCATTTATAAACCAGCGAGAATATCTTATCGTCAGCATATTGCAATAAGTTCAAGCTCCTGCCTAGTATTTTAGGTGGAAAGTTTTTGGCAGCACTTATGTGGTCATTCAAGTCAGAAGGCCAAAGTACAACATTGTTTGAGGCCTCAGTTTGTTCAGATCTTTGCTGATGTAGACCACTTGCTTGACACTCTGATTTTGACACATGTTAGAATAAAGGTTTATTAGAGCTGACAAAAGGCGAGATGGAATGCCCGATGCTGATAGTTTGGCCCACAGCAAGTGTCCACTTTACCAGAGGCTGAGGAGAAGTCAAGGAAGGCACTAAAGAGAAAACCTGCCACTTTGTTGCTGTACGTTTAATCATGCCCGATATGCATAACAAAATAACATCTGTCCCAATGCCTTCTGGAAGCTGGTCTGCATCGCCGGAATAACTTTTTTGTCCTGTGTCCATTCCTCTAGTTCCTTGTGCAGGATCTTTGCGAAACACTTCCCCTTCACGTTCAAAAGTAGAATAAGTCAAAAGTTTTCTGGCCTGTCAAAAGCACCCTTCTTGTGGATGGGGACTAGGAGGGAGCCCCAACAATTCTATGGCCTTTGACACATGATAGACAAGAGTTAAACAGTGGAGTCAGTCGAGGACCATTCTTCAACCCCATGCATGGTCAACTCAAGGCTAGGATATGGGAACTTTTTGTACCTATAAGCATAAAATGTAAGAAGACACCAAAAAGTGCAAAATTCAGCAGTACCAAAATAATGTACTGTATTCGCAAAATTCTTCAAATAAATTCAGGAGAACTCTGGACACTAATTGGTCTGATTTATTCAGCATAAAGTAACTTTCTTTCAGCCTGAACACACTAATGGAAATCAATCCCAGATAACAAGGACATTTCCATTTCCAAGACAATCCAAATCTATACCAAACAACTGGGAAATGGAGACAACCCCATCGTAAGCAGGAACAAGCGATAATATCAGTAGGCAAGAACTGGGTGATGTGAGCAGTATTGTCCTATCCTACCGGCTTCCACTAGCCATTTGTAAACTGCTGCAAAGCGAAAGTAGCACAGCTTCAGTCTGCAGCATCTACTTTCATCGATAGGCTAGATATTTAAAGAAAGGTAAATAGATGCTAAAGGTTATTGCAGGTGATTTCATTTCATACAATTTTATCAAAAAATAAATATATTCATCACACCTTTTAAAGAGCTCTGTATCTTTCTGATGACTGGAGAGCAGCTCTGTCGATACTTCCAAGTCTAAGAAAACATTCTTCCTCGGTTGTTAAATCTCTTTTGTAGGAAAGTAGCCTCTTTTTAGCTTGGTTACCCCCACTTTTTGCCCTGTTTGTCAGTGGGTTTGACTGTGTTCACTGGGATCCTGCTAACCAGGATCCCAGTGACTGTGCTCTCTCCTCTAAATTTGGTTGCTGGTAACTTTTTCTTCCCACAATTGGCATACTTGTCCCCCCATGTAAGTCCCTAGTATATGGTACCTAGGTACCCAGCGCATTGGGGTTCCAGGGGATCCCTATGGGCTGCAGCAGTTATTCTGCCACCGATAGGGAGCCCATTCAAAGTGTTCTGCAGGCCTGCCATTGCAGTCTGCATGAAACGGGTGCATGCACCCATTTTCCCTACAGGTCACTACAGCAGGCCACTGTAAGTCACCCCTATGGTGGGCCCTTTCAGCCCAGAGGACAGAGTGCAGGTATCCGTGTGTTAGGGCACCCCTGTACTAGCAGAGGTACCCCCACAAACTCCAGATCCATTTTTCTGGACTTTGTGAGTGCATGGATGCCATTTTACGCGTGATCTGGACATAGGTCACTACCTATATCCAGCTACATAATGGTAACTCCCAAGCTGGGCATGTTTGGTATCAAACATGTCGGAATCATACCCTAATACTGTTGCAAGTATTGGAAGTATGATTCCATGCACTCCGGAGGCTCCTTAGAGGACCCCTAGCATTGCCACCACCAGTCTTAGAGGGTTTTCTGGGAAGTCCAGCTGCTGCCATGCCTCAGACAGGTTTCTGTCCTGCTGCTGCTTGATCTGATCAAGCCCAGGAAGGCAGAACAAAGGATTTCCTTTGAGAGAGGGAGGTAACACCATCTCGCTTTGGACATAGGTGTGACTGGCTTGGGAGGGGTAGCCTCCCCAAGCCACTGGTTTGCTTTGAAGGGCACATTTGGTGCCCTCCATTCATAAACCAGTCCACACCACTTCAGGGACCGCCAGTCCCTGCTCTGGCGCGAAACTGGACAATGGAAAGGGTAGTGAGGACTCCCCTGTTAATCACCACCACGGGAGTGGTGGGCAGAGCTCCTCCAAAGGGTCCCTGGGTTCTGCCATCTTGTTTCCAAGGTTTGCAGCGAACTCTGGGAGCATCGGAGTGGCCAGGCCAGGCAGGTGACGTCAGAGTCTCCTCCTGATAGGTGCTTACCTGGTTAGGTGACCAATCCCCCTTTCAGGGCTATTTAGGGTCTCTCTCCTGGGTGGGTCCTCAGATTTGGCTTGCAAGATTCCAGCAGGACTCCTCTGCAACCTCTGCTTTGACTTCTGGCCACTGGAACTGTGACTGGACCCTCCAGGAATCGAAAAATGCTGCTACAACGAGGAAGACTCTTCTGCAACTTTGTTTCCACATCTCCTGCCAGCTTTGCAACATTTCCCCAGCTGTGCATCCTCAGAAGACTGCAATGCTTCAGCCTGCACAAGAAGAAGGAGGAATCTCTCTTGGAGTGAAGGAGTCATTACCCTGCAACCTCAGGCACCTAAAACAAGTGACGACCAACTGCGTGGATCTCCTCTCATCATGAGCTGCGTAAATCCTGCATCATGGGTAAATGGGTGGGGGTCTGGATAGTCCTCTTTGTCATCTCTGCCAGCAGTCCAACTTTGGTGGAGGTAAGCCTTTGCCTTCCCATGCAGGACAGTAACCCCGTGCACTGCATCTCTTGCAGTTGCCACGGCTTGTTTGCATCTCCTCCAAGAGCTCTTCAGGCAATGTGTAGCTCCAGCCTCCAGCACTCCATCCTGCAAAGCACTCCATCCTGCAAAGCACAGCCTCCTGTGTGGCTCTCCTGCGGCATGGGAGTCTCTTTTGTGGTGCTGCGTAGGCTTCTTCTGCGACTCCTGTGTCCCTGTCCTGTGGGAGCTGTCTCTGCTCCTGTGGACTCTCTGCAACACTGAGGATCCCCTGTTGCCCCCCCCCCCCCCCCAACTGGGTTGAGTCCTCCTGGGCCTTGCTAGTCCCTGGCAGCACCTCTTTTCCACTGACCACGAGTTTGCCTTTGCCAAGGCTTGTTGGTGGAATTCCTGCACCAAAACCCATCTGCAATCTTCCTTCCAGCGAGGTACATCAGGAACTCTTGTCCGGTTCCAGGGCTGCAGTGTTGACCTGTTCTTCATCACCGTCAATATACTCCTGCAAATACAGCTGGATGGGTAGATGCTCCTACTCCTCCTGGACTCCACTGTGACTCTTGGACTTGGCCTCTGTCTCCACAGGTCTTCTTTCTTCAGGAATCCACCTCTGGTTTTCTTACAGTCTTACAGTCTTGTCTGGGTGTCTTCTTTTCCTCCTTTTGGGTAGTTTGGGAAAACATCCAGTGTTTTACTCCTGCATCCATGGTTGCTGCAGGGCACTGTGTTACTTACCTCTGTGGTTTTCTAGTACTCCAAGCTCCCCTCTACATATCTTACTTTCTTAGGTGGGGGTACCGTATTTACACTCCAATTCTTTCAGTATATGCTGTGTGCTCCCCCTAGGGACACTATTTGTTATTGCTATTTGCACTTTTTTCTAACCTTTTCTATGCCTCTTTCTGATTACTAGTGTATATATTTTGTGTATTACTTATCTCCTATGGGTGGGTTACCTTTCTAGTATGTTGTGGTGATTTGTTCAAAAAATAAAGTACCTTTATTTTTGTACAACTGAGTGCTTTCTTTCATGTGTGTAAGTGCTGTGTGACTACAGTGGTATTGCATGAGCTTTGCATGTCTCCTACATAAGCCTTGGATGCTCATCCACAGCTCCCTCTAGAGTGCCTGGCTTCTAGACACTGCCTACACTTCACTAAGAGGGGATACCTGGACCTTGTATAAGTTACGTGTACCTTAGGTACCCAACACACACCAGACCAGCTTCCTAAACTTTTAAATATTCAACATCATATTAGGACATTGTTTTTTTTTTTTCTTGTCTGTTCCTGGTATTCTTACTAATTCAGTTGTTATGAGTGTGCCAAGAAACGCTCTGTTCTAACAGAGAAAATTCATACTGAGGAGATGGAAGATTTCAAAGACATTTCAATCCTAGATCTCTAGAACAAGAGCCACTGTTCAAATCTCTAACAAGGTTTTTCTTTGAAGGATGCAAACAAAACCAAGGTATTAAGTCCCAAAAGGCTCTCATTTAGTACAGTAACTTTATATATATATATTTTTTAAATAATAATTTTACCCCTCAACGGTGGGGTTCCATCTGCCAGTTTTGATTATTAAGTCTCAAACCCTCGAAGCCCTCTAAACTAAAATAGAAAAATTATGTGGTAGCACCCACACCTTTATATGGCTCCCTTTATGAAGGCTAGAACTCGATTTTAATTTCTGATAGACTTAAGGAAAATAATAGATCATTCTTAATGCGGACAGGTAGCAGTGCAGTTTTCCCATGCAGGCTGGAGATACATTTTTCTAGCCTCCTTCCAGACAAAAGGGCGATAAATCAGTTAAGTATAATCTTATTCTCCAGCACGAACCTGCTGTTTATTCTAAGGTGGTTGGTGTTATGTTTTGGTACTTTTGCGGTCATTGGCTGTTGATCGAACAGCATAATGCTAATTTCAAGATTTCCTCAAGTAAAACCTACAGTATATATAGTCCAGCGTCTGACCAGGCTACTCAAGATGCTGCAGGAGCAGACATTGCTTAAGACTTCACAGGGATGTAGCAACAAGTATACGAGTGTGATTAATATGACTAAGGTAGAACAAACATTATGTGTCCATACTGATGTACTCATAGAGCAGAATAATTCAAGGACAGAGGCGCGAGGCCTCATGTGGTTAGGTCCGGTGCTCATGTCCGAGATGACTGTGATGTGTAATAAAGACATGCACAATCAACGCATGAGCGAGTGCTGGTTTAGTGTAACCCCTATTCCTTCTTGAAAAAAGGGTGACAGGATCAATAGAATAGCTGTGTGGGTGATTAGTACAATTTTTCTTATCCACCTAGTGACAGGAATGGTTTTTAAATATTCCAAGTTAGTTAATATACATATGGGGGTTTGTAAGGGTTACTCATATGTTCATGTGGAAAGAATCTAAGGCCCATTTATTGTGCAAATTCCACACAATGCATTTAAAGACTTCTTGATGATGCATTTCTCCTCATGTGTGACTGTGTGTATCTTTGGAAGGGGTGAACACCTTCAGAACCTGATGGAAAAGTTTATTGCAAAACGTTGAGTGAAATGCACTGGATTTGAAGGTACCACTTGCAAATATGTAGCATGCTGTCAGTTTAAGTAGTGGTAGTATTGCCCGAGTACTCTAGACCAATGATACTCATAGTACGGCCCTCCTGACCTTTACATGCGGCCCAGCAGCACTGTGCTGCTCTTAACTAGACTCAGCACTAACATTAAAAACATGTAAATAAACAGGCAAGCATTTATTTAAGGTGAGTTGAAGGTAAAGAACATAGATAACAGAGGGGTTCTGTACAATGTAACATCAGAAACACCTTCATTTTTAAAGACATTTTTAAAGAACCAAAATGTAAAAGCACGATCAAGTCTACTCAAAATTCAAAAAGTGTATTTCATCAACACGCAGAAAGGTCACCTTATTACACCAGATTATATCAGTGCATTGAAGAAATATATTTTTTCAAAGTGATAATTTTCTAACCTGAATTTAGAAACATTCACTCCTCCACCCCCCATCCCGACAACAATGCCTTTGGTGAGCTAAGAGGCAAGTCAGCTATGTGCACTCTTTGGGGGGGGTCTAGGTTTACATTATACAAAAACATTATAGTTTATTAAATCAAACACAGAAAGGTTTTGTGCTGCACACATCCTGAAGTCATGCGAGGTCCTCATTTGTGATAATGAACAAAAAGCAGGGAAAGTGAAATAAAAGATTTGCTTAGGATCACACAGTTTGGTTAAGTGGAGAAGCCGTGATTATTCCCAAGTTTATGGTTTCACGTTGTGCTATTCAGACACTAGAAGTATATGCTTTGCGTCCCTTACCCACTTTACTGCCACCCTGGTGCCATCAGTGTGGCCCTCGGTCACATCAAAGACCAAACTCTGTGGCCCCCGTGAAAACGTTTGCGAGTACCCATGCTCTAGACGATGGTCGTTCACTCATCCACTACTTCCAATGTTTCTAGGGTAGATGTATTTATTGTCGAGCACATGCTCACCCAAGAGAGTTTCTTGGTGTTGGCCGCAGCAGGGCTCAACCAAAACAGCCTAGTTTGTTAATCGGATTATAAAAAAAGGTATAGAAGCGTTTTCTAGATGGTGAAAGTGGATGTAAAGTGGCACTGAAGAGAACACTGTTTTGCAGGGTGGGAATGGGCACTCAGAAGGATCTGACGCTGTGAGAGAGCTTGACCACCACAGCCCCCATTATAATCTACGGTCCGTAAAGTGCTGGAACCAGTGAGAACAGTTCTGTTAAGAACACCGCACAGCATTTTAGCAAGAGGGTTTTTCTGAGGACATAAAATACAGCTGTAAATAACAACCACTGTTGCCAATCTCCTATTGATTTGGTCCCACAGTGAATACATAAATTTACATGAAAAAGGAGGCAGTTTTTACTTTCTGAAGTATTTTGAAGCTGATTACAAGCTTAGGCTTCAAGGACATTAAATGCAATAGGCATGACAGATAATGAACATTTCCTGAGAGGATCAGCGGGAAGCAGAACGATTTTTTTAAATGCAAGATGACCAAACCAGAATTGAGGAAACGGCTACATATGGGCCAGGACTATAAGGGGACCAAAGATTCTATGATACGCAGGGGAAACCCAGGCCTCAGCTTTGTTAATGAAGGGGGTAAACTGAGGGTTCCTGGTTGAATGATAAAATGAAGCTGGAGGCCATACCAGGAGAAGTTAACTCCAACGTCTGGGTGATATTAAGAGTTTTAATGTGACCACTGTTTTTATTTTCACACTTTTTTAAAGTAAAAATGACGAGGTTAATATCAAGGTTTCATGGAAGAAAAAAATCACTTAAGTAGAGGTGAAAAGGCAGGAAAGAGCCTTACTATCAGTAAATGTTTTGTGATGATGTATTTATGCATTTAAATGAAAACACACATTATTAATAGTGTGCTGAGTAATTAATCTTTGTTTGAATTCACATGTGCATAGTGACATACAACTTTGCAGTTGAAACAGAATTGCTACGTCCAGTTAAAGTGTGTTTTCCTGGCTTATGCTACTAGGCCACAGCTAAACCTTAATGCCATCTTGTCTAAAATGAATATCTCATCTGGTTTATTCTGCTTGTACTTCATGTAGCTCAGCAAGACGTGATTTGTGTAGTTCGGAACATCATTTATCGAGGAAGTCTTCTAGTTTTGTCACATGTTCCCATAGATCTTCTGCTTGCACGTGGTAATGCATTCATTCAATATGGTTCAATGTTGTTTAAATATAACTGGTTAGTTCTGGTACCTCCGGATAACCTTAGGTCAGAGAGGCTGAATCAATATTCACGGAGTGGATCAGTGCTAAGGGTAGGGATATGTGATGTTTTAAAAGTCTGTAGTCTGGTATGTTGGAAAAGTATTTCTTTGCTCACATCACAATGAGTTTGCAGTTTTAATGTTCTCCAATTGGCTATATGAACTCTCCATGTGGGTGAAACAGATTATTTTTGGGTTCCCGAATTTCTTACTGATTTTGCTGCACATTTGAGACTTAGCTTTTTATTGATTATGCCTATTATCCTGCACTGTCTTATTACAGAGAGCCTTCATGGAAATTACTTTATGCATTTAAAAGATTCCACCTTAAGGTGCGCCTGCATTAGAAACGACGAGACATGGGTTTTATACATGCATGAAATCCTGGCATGACTAGTTTTCTGGGGACAATGAAATGCAATTTTCTTTAGGGGTACTTTTAATACTAGAAAACTTGATTTCTTGAGGCAATGTGTGAGGGAAAGCTGAAACCTAAACCTATATAATTGGAATCATTAAACGAAAAGGATTAAACAATCCCACAGAAAGGTAGAAATAAAATACCAGTTGATGCAATGAGTCAGTTTACTGAATTACAGTGGTCCAATCAGTAGGGGCATGGAGAGAGGATATGGTAGAAGGGGTGAGAGTTCTACCTTTAACAGTCACAAAGTCAGACACAAAGAAAATTAGATTTCCAAAAACATGAGACAAAACTAAAATAAGGATGTTGATTCAGATGAGGAGGGCAATTTTCTCAACAACCTTTTGGGTTCTAGACCTCCTAGTTACACAGATGATGGTATAGACATATTGACCTTTCATACCTAGCACGGGTGGGAGTGATGAGCCAAGTACAAGTACACAGAGAATATTGACTCTTACAGTAGCAAATGCGAGTACCACTGCAACTGCAAATGCTCAACCAGTAAGCACACTGGCATTTTTACCTTGTCCTAGTGGGATTGCAACTGGAGCAAGTATAGAAACAGTAGTTTCTGGCAAAGTTTCTGTTGTAGAAGAAGTAGCTACTACACCTCCTGAGACGAGAGAAGTAAACATTGCTAATTTGAAGTTGAATTAGGAGAACATTTTACAGTGAATAATTGGTTTAGATGGAAACATGATTTATATTTCAGATGAATTAGGATACACAATTAAAGAAGTAGCAAGGTGGGCCAAGGAGGCACAAGACAATCGTAAAGATTTAGCTGAATAATTTGGAGTCGATATACGCAGATAAAATGGTCTGAAGAAATATTATAAAATGGAATTGAATGAAGCCGAAATAGTGAACATTAGACTAGTAACTTTGCAAGCTCCTATCAGACTCTTACTTAAGCACATAAAGGATTGGAAAGATTTCAGACAGTACAGAGACAAGTAGAAAAAGAAAGGTATTTTTAAAAAGAAGAATAATGACATGGGAAAGAAAGCAAATGTGGTCATGATGATCCAGAGTCCGTGACAGAATTCCAGAATGAACATGGAGGGAATTATGTGTGTATTCCTTGTTTCAGAGGTAAACTCTATGCTTTTTCAACAAATTTTCCAAAACAGAGAGAACAACCTGACAAGTGGCGTAAGGAGTTTCAGCATTAATAACAATTTCAAAGATCATTTGGACTGATTTGGATACTATGGGGGTTATTCTAACTTTGGAGGAGGTGTTAATCCGTTCCAAAAGTGACGGAAAAGTGACGGATTTACCACCAGCCGTATTACGAGTCCATTATATCCTATGGAACTCGTAATACGGCTGGTGGTATATCCGTCACTTTACTGTCACTTTTGGGACGGATTAACACTCCTCCAAAGTTAGAATAACCCCCAATGTTTGGAATTGTTGTTCTTAGTGATGTGTGGGTTGAGTGCAAAGCAGCTGTTTGGCCAGCACAAGAACCAAAAAGGGTTCAGCCTAATAATGCAACAGCTAATTTGGTTATGGAGGATTACAGAGAGGTGCTCCAGCATTTGATAAAGAAGTTGCCAGAAAAGGAAGTAAACTCTGCAAAGGTAATGAGAGCCACAAAAGAGCTGAAAGATTCAGTGCATGCTTATTATGAAAGGCATATGCAGATTTATTGTAAGTATAGCAGAAGATGAAGAACCAGAAAGGGGAGAAGTAGTGGATGTGTATCAGCTTCCGTTTTAGGTTTGCTTCTGGAGCTAAGTTCTCATGTTCAGAAGAGTGCATTCTGTTGGTAGACCTAGAGTTCCAACAAGATATGGAAATATGGCAAGTATTGCAGAGACTGTTTTATCACAAGGCAGAAAAAATGTCGAAGAAGTTGATGATTCCACAGATGAAACAGATTCAGAAAACCAACAAAAATTAGATGATGAATTTTGATTCACAATTCATGCCACCCGGAAATTCTGGAAATCCGGGCATGAATGGGATGCAGGGAATTCAAGGAGTGATACTGGGGAATGATGTGGTGCAGGTGCAAGCTAGGGGTCGAGGTAAAGGGTTTAAAAATAATTCTGGAATTAATATGAATGTCAGCTTGCTGAAAAAGAGCACTGCTTGGCACATCTGAGCTATTGGAAGCGCAAGTGTTGACTGAACCTAGATCGACTTCAAAATGATTTTGTTTGCCAAATGCAGCAATATGCACACCAAATGCAGACACAATTTGCAACACCACCGCATCCCATAAACTCCTAACTAGAATGTGCAGAATCAGGGAAAGTTCCATACAATAAACAAGATGCCGTACCATCCAGGGAACCAGCAGAATCCATTGATTCTGAGCAATGATTTTCCCCAATTTTCATTGGCTGTGACAAGTGCAGACCTAGCGGTAGACCAAAGTGCATCATATGTAGATGGTGAGGTGAATGGCTACCCTGTATCACTTCTAAGTGATACTGGTGCTATCTATTCCATGGTTCTTTTCATAGAGTTCCAAAGTTACCCCTCTCAGCAAAAGAGGTCCAAGTTGAAGGAATCAGATTTAAATAGATTATTTATCAGGTCACAGTTGATGTGCTAGTTAATGCACACTGGATGAAGATTAAGGTTCTCATTTCGATTTTGGCGGTCTTTTTGTAAGACCGTCAAAGCAGCAGGCGCCAAAACACCTGAAGACTGACATATTACAATGTTGTGCTGCTTTCTGCCTGAATTCGGAAGGAAAATCGACACCGTCGGCCTGGTCAACATCGTAATACAGGTGGTATCCACCGCCGCCACGCCAACAGGACATACGGCACAGCAGTTTCCTGTACATCAGGGGAAAGTGCGGGTACCCATCCCCTCTCAGACGACCACCTCGCCAAAACAGGTAAGTTGATCATCCGAAAGGGGAGGGGGTGCAGTCTACCTGTGTGTATGAATCCGGGGGGGAGGTGTGTGCTGTGTGTGTATATGTTTGTGTGAATGCAGGGGGGCGGGGTGTATGTCTGAGTGCGTGCATGCAAGTGGATGTGTATGTTTGAGTGCATGTGCGAGTAAATGTGTGTATCTGAGTGAGTGATTAGGTGCGAGCGTGTGGGGGTGTTTGTAAGTGTATGCGTGGGTGAGTGGGAGTGCGTGAATGTAGGTGTGTGGTTGTGTGGGGAGTGTGTCTGTCAGCGACAGGAATGGAGATTCCTGTCACCTGGGTGCATAACCGTCAGCATTTTCATGGCGATTTGACCTCCACAAAAATGCTGGTAGTCTGCCGAGTCGCAATGCCTATGGCAGTATTGCGGATGGAGGTGCTCAGCCGAGTTTGTAATATCACGGCAAGTCTGGTGGTCCAAATGAGGCTCCATATGAGGGCCTAAGTGTTTAAAATACAATCTCAAGAATTGCCTCTTGATTTAAGGCATACAGTGAAAGAAGCGGTGTGGGATTTCACAAGGAAAGAAACAGGAATCATAAAAAGTGCAAAGACAGTCAGAAGATAAGTCAAAGCTAGTGCAGTTTACCCCAGAACTCAACAATATAAACTTTCCAAAGGAAGCAAAGGAGGGAATGAAGTCAGTCATAGAAACTATGTTAGAACAGGGCATTCTACAAGAGATGCTTGGTTGTCCTGGCAATTCCCTTGTGATGGTCATTAAAAAATTAAGTGGTAACTGGAGAATAGGGTCTAATAGTCTTAGAAGAATCAAACAAATTGTAGTTCCATATTGTTAGAAATGGGGTCTTTGGTTGGCAGCGAGGTTACCCCCTGTCCAAGCAAGGCCCCTCACTCTAGTCGGGGTAAATTCAAATGATCCTATGCCCACCCTCTGGTAGCTTGACACTGAGCAGTCAGGCGTAAATTTGAAGGCAATGTGTAAAGTATTTGTGCAATAAATCATGCAATAACACAGTGTAACACCACAAAAACACACCACACAGTGTTTAGAAACATAAAGAATATTTATCTGGATAAATGCAAGACAAAACAATCAAGATTTGATAAGAACACGTTGAACTATCAATTTAGAGAATGATAAAAATAGTCTTTAGTCTTTAAAAAGCAACAAGTGTCTCTTGCAAGCACAAAGTACCTGTTTTGTGTTCAAATTCTCCAGAGGGAACCGCATAGAAGGAGATGCGTGGAAAACGGGGAGGTGTGCGTTAGTTTCTCCGGGCGCACACAGATGATGCATCAATAATTTTCCACGCAGGGAAGGCTTTGCATCGATTTCTGGCATGCTGACTTGTATCCTCTTCGGGTTGCAGGTTATTGGGATGCCCCAGGGGTGATGCAAAGAAATCCTGGGCGTACAGGACAAGAGTCAACAGGAGCTGCGTTGATCTGGTGGGCAATGCGGGGAAATGTCTGTCACACGGCAGGCGATGCATCGATTCTTCTCGCAGGAAGTTGGGCTGCGTCGCTCCGGCTCGGTGTCAATCCCGTGGGCCGTGCGTCCAAGTTCCAGTTGCAACGCTGGTGCTGCATCAATCTCCTCTCAGGGAGCTGGGCTGCGTCGCTCCAGTTCGGCGTGTGGTAATTTTTTCACTGCGATGCAGGCTGTGTCATTTCTGGCAGGCTGTGAGTTCTTTGCAGGATGAAGTCTTTAAGGCCCTGAGACTTCAAGGAACAGGAGGCAAGCTCTAACCAAGCCCTTGGAGAGCACTTCTCAGCACAGCCAGAGGGCAACAAGGCAGCAGGGCAACAGAAGGGCAGCAGTCCTTTGCAGAAAAAAATGCAGGTGAGTCCTTTGGGCAGCCAGGCAGTTCCTCTTGGCAGGGTCAGGTTCAGTGTTTCTTCACCAGTGGTATCTTGTCCAGAAGTGTCTGAGTTGGAAGGGTCAGAGGCTCTGTTTAAATACCCAAAGGTGCCTTTGAAGTGGGGGAAGACTTCAAAAAGTGGCTTAAAAGTTCACAAGTTCCCCTTTTAGTTTCATCCTGTCTGCCAGGGTCCCAGTAGTGGGTTTGGCAGTCCATTGTGTGAGGGCAGGCCACTGTCCTTTGACATGTAAGTGTCAGGCCCTCCACCCTCTCAGCCCAGGAAGACCCATTCAATATGCAGATGTGTGCAGGTGTGACTGAGCATCATGTGTTTGGGTTTGTCTGAGTGAAATGCACCAGAGAGCTGTCAAGTAACCCAGCCAGACGTGGATTGTAAGGCAGAGAAGGATTTAAGTGCAGAGAAATGCTCACTTTCTAAAAGTAGCATTTCTAAAATAGTAATGTTAAATCAAACTTCACCGGTCAGCAGGATTTTGTATTGCCATTCTAGCCATACTAAATATAACCTTGTCACTCCTTTCAGATCAGAATCTACCACTCAACAAGCATATGAGGGTAGCCCTAATGTTAGCCTATGAAAGGAGCAGGCCTCACAGAAGTAAAAAACAAACTCAGGAGTTCTAAACTACCATGACATATAAATTACAAAGGTATATGTCCTGCCTTTTACCTAAAGCACCACGCCCTATGTGTTACCTAGGGCCTACCTTAGGGGTGACATATGTAGAAAAAGGGGAGTTTAAGGTTTGGATAGTACTTTTAAATGCCAAGTCGAATTTGAAGTGAAACTGCACTCACAGGCCTTGCAGTGGCAGGCCTGGGGCATGGTAAAGGGGCGACTTATGTTGGTGGCACAATCAGTGCTGCAGGCCCACTAGTAGCATTTAATGTACATGCCCTGGCACATGTAGTGCACTTTACTGGGGACTTACAAGTAGATTATATAAGCCAATTGGGTATGAACCAACGTCACCATGTTTTAAGGGAGAGAGCATATGCACTTTAGCACTGGTTAGCAGTGGTAAAGTGTGCATAGTCCTAAAACCAGCTCCACAGTGTCCAAAAAGTGGAGGGAGGCAGGCAAAACGTTAGGGGTGGCCACCCTAAGGCTGTCAGGTCTGACACATATCGTCAAAGTGGTACCAAATCCTGCTATAATTTTGTTCCAGATTCTTGCAAATTCAGAATGGTACTCAGTAATTGCTTTGGGTCAAGCATTTTTCTACATTCCTCTGCAGAAGATAACCAATATAATTTCACATTTCAACCCCAAAACAAAGTTTGCATTTGGTGCCAAATCCTACAACGGAATATAGAAAGTGCCTCAATATTTAGTCAGATTCTAAAGAAAGATTTACCCTGCAAGTCAGTGCTAGTATAATACATTGATGAATTACTGGTGGGATCAAAGACTAGAGAAGATTGCAAACTAGGTACATTTAGCTGACAATGGGCAAAAGTCCCCCCTACAAAAATAAAGTACTGTAAAAGAGAAATAATTGACCTTGGTCATCACATTGAGAAAGGGGCAAGGAAGTCTCCAAACAAAGGCCCTCATTACAACCCTGGCAGTAAATCCCACTTTCCGCTGTGCAGAAGACCGCCAACGTACCGCTGCGGCCGCGGAATTCTGCTACAGGTATTACGACCCGCAGCTCGGAATCCGCCACAATACAGACACCCACACAATTACAAAGAAAGGGAGCACACTGCCTAAACTCCAGCAACAAAGTCCAACCCCAATGCATCATGGTAAATGCAGTCAAATTCGTAGTCCATTCCGAAAGTAATAAAGTCTTTCACCTCTGTAGGCGCAGCAAGTGCTGTTTATCCCTGTACACGTGTTTCTGGGTTTAGCCCATCATCAGCAGGGAGCAGCATGGTAGCATTTCAAGCAACCCCACAAAATATGCTGCTCTCTGCTGATGACGGGCGAAACCCAGAAACACGTGTCCAGAGATACACAGCACTTGCTGCACTTACTAAGGTGAAAGACTTTGATTAGTTTTGTTAATGTGAAAGAATCTGACTACATTTACCAAGATGCATTGGGGCCAACTTTTTGCTGGAGTGTGAGGCAGTGTGCTCCCTTTTTTTTTGCACTGTTGGATGACGGCTCCCTTGAGCTAACGGGCTGACGAGCCTTGGTGAGGCACCTGCGCACCAGAGTGGTACACAAACCTGAGAAGACGTTTGGTGGCATTTCAAGCAACCCCACAAAGTATGCTGCTCTCTGCTGATGATGGGCGAAACCCAGAAACACGTGTCCAGAGATACACAGCACTTGCTGCACTTACTAAGGTGAAAGACTTTGATTCGTTCTGTTAATGTGAAAGAATCTGACTGCATTTACCAAGATGCATTGGGGCCAACTTTTTGCTGGAGTGTGAGGCAGTGTGCTCCCTTTTTTTTTGCACTGTCGGATGACGGCTCCCTTGAGCTAACGGGCTGACGAGCCTTGGTGAGGCCCCTGCGCACCAGAGTGGTACATAAACCTGAGAAGACGTTTGGTGGCATTTCAAGCAACCCCACAAAATATGCTGCTCTCTGCTGATGACGGGCGAAACCCAGAAACACATGTCCAGAGATACACAGCACTTGCTGCACTTACTAAGGTGAAAGACTTTGATTAGTTTTGTTAATGTGAAAGAATCTGACTACATTTACCAAGATGCATTGGGGCCAACTTTTTGCTGGAGTGTGAGGCAGTGTGCTCCCTTTTTTTTTGCACTGTCGGATGACGGCTCCCTTGAGCTAACGGGCTGACGAGCCTTGGTGAGGCACCTGCGCACCAGAGTGGTACATGAACCTGAGAAGACGTTTGGTGGCATTTCAAGTAACCACACAAAATATGCTGCTCTCAGCTGATGACGGGCGAAACCCAGAAACACGTGTCCAGAGATACACAGCACTTGCTGCACTTACTAAGGTGAAAGACTTTGATTAGTTTTGTTAATGTGAAAGAATCTGACTACATTTACCAAGATGCATTGGGGCCAACTTTTTGCTGGAGTGTGAGGCAGTGTGCTCCCTTTTTTTTTGCACTGTCGGATGACGGCTCCCTTGAGCTAACGGGCTGACGAGCCTTGGTGAGGCACCTGCGCACCAGAGTGGTACATAAACCTGAGAAGACGTTTGGTGGCATTTCAAGCAACCCCACAAAATATGCTGCTCTCTGCTGATGACGGGCGAAACCCAGAAACACGTGTCCAGAGATACACAACACTTGCTGCACTTACTAAGGTGAAAGACTTTGATTAGTTTTGTTAATGTGAAAGAATCTGACTACATTTACCAAGATGCATTGGGGCCAACTTTTTGCTGGAGTGTGAGGCAGTGTGCTCCCTTTTTTTTTGCACTGTCGGATGACGGCTCCCTTGAGCTAACGGGCTGACGAGCCTTGGTGAGGCACCTGCGCACCAGAGTGGTACATAAACCTGAGAAGACGTTTGGTGGCATTTCAAGCAACCCCACAAAATATGCTGCTCTCTGCTGATGATGGGCGAAACCCAGAAACACGTGTCCAGAGATACACAGCACTTGCTGCACTTACTAAGGTGAAAGACTTTGATTAGTTTTGTTAATGTGAAAGAATCTGACTACATTTACCAAGATGCATTGGGGCCAACTTTTTGCTGGAGTGTGAGGCAGTGTGCTCCCTTTTTATTTGCACTGTCGGATGACGGCTCCGTTGAGCTAACGGGCTGACGAGCCTTGGTGAGGCACCTGCGCACCAGAGTGGTACATAAACCTGAGAAGACGTTTGGTGGCATTTCAAGCAACCCCACAAAATATGCTGCTCTCTGCTGATGACGGGCGAAACCCAGAAACACGTGTCCAGAGATACACAGCACTTGCTGCACTTACTAAGGTGAAAGACTTTGATTAGTTTTGTTAATGTGAAAGAATCTGACTACATTTACCAAGATGCATTGGGGCCAACTTTTTGCTGGAGTGTGAGGCAGTGTGCTCCATTTTTTTTTGCACTGTCGGATGACGGCTCCCTTGAGGTAACGGGCTGACGAGCCTTGGTGAGGCCCCTGCGCACCAGAGTGGTACATAAACCTGAGAAGACGTTTGGTGGCATTTCAAGCAACCCCACAAAATATGCTGCTCTCTGCTGATGACGGGCGAAACCCAGAAACACGTGTCCAGAGATACACAGCACTTGCTGCACTTACTAAGGTGAAAGACTTTGATTAGTTTTGTTAATGTGAAAGAATCTGACTACATATACCAAGATGCATTGGGGCCAACTTTTTGCTGGAGTGTGAGGCAGTGTGCTCCCTTTTTTTTTGCACTGTCGGATGACGGCTCCCTTGAGCTAACGGGCTGACGAGCCTTGGTGAGGCACCTGCGCACCAGAGTGGTACATAAACCTGAGAAGACGTTTAGTGGCATTTCAAGCAACCCCACAAAATATGCTGCTCTCTGCTGATGACGGGCGAAACCCAGAAACACGTGTCCAGAGATACACAACACTTGCTGCACTTACTAAGGTGAAAGACTTTGATTAGTTTTGTTAATGTGAAAGAATCTGACTACATTTACCAAGATGCATTGGGGCCAACTTTTTGCTGGAGTGTGAGGCAGTGTGCTCCCTTTTTTTTTGCACTGTCGGATGACGGCTCCCTTGAGCTAACGGGCTGACGAGCCTTGGTGAGGCACCTGCGCACCAGAGTGGTACATAAACCTGAGAAGACGTTTGGTGGCATTTCAAGCAACCCCACAAAATATGCTGCTCTCTGCTGATGATGGGCGAAACCCAGAAACACGTGTCCAGAGATACACAGCACTTGCTGCACTTACTAAGGTGAAAGACTTTGATTAGTTTTGTTAATGTGAAAGAATCTGACTACATTTACCAAGATGCATTGGGGCCAACTTTTTCCTGGAGTGTGAGGCAGTGTGCTCCCTTTTTATTTGCACTGTCGGATGACGGCTCCCTTGAGCTAACGGGCTGACGAGCCTTGGTGAGGCACCTGCGCACCAGAGTGGTACATAAACCTGAGAAGACGTTTGGTGGCATTTCAAGCAACCCCACAAAATATGCTGCTCTCTGCTGATGACGGGCGAAACCCAGAAACACGTGTCCAGAGATACACAGCACTTGCTGCACTTACTAAGGTGAAAGACTTTGATTAGTTTTGTTAATGTGAAAGAATCTGACTACATTTACCAAGATGCATTGGGGCCAACTTTTTGCTGGAGTGTGAGGCAGTGTGTTCCCTTTTTTTTTGCACTGTCGGATGACGGCTCCCTTGAGCTAACGGGCTGACGAGCCTTGGTGAGGCACCTGCGCACCAGAGTGGTACATAAACCTGAGAAGACGTTTGGTGGCATTTCAAGCAACCCCACAAAATATGCTGCTCTCTGCTGATGACGGGCGAAACCCAGAAACACATGTCCAGAGATACACAGCACTTGCTGCACTTACTAAGGTGAAAGACTTTGATTAGTTTTGTTAATGTGAAAGAATCTGACTACATTTACCAAGATGCATTGGGGCCAACTTTTTGCTGGAGTGTGAGGCAGTGTGCTCCCTTTTTTTTTGCACTGTCGGATGACGGCTCCCTTGAGCTAACGGGCTGACGAGCCTTGGTGAGGCACCTGCGCACCAGAGTGGTACATGAACCTGAGAAGACGTTTGGTGGCATTTCAAGCAACCCCACAAAATATGCTGCTCTCTGCTGATGACGGGCGAAACCCAGAAACACGTGTCCAGAGATACACAGCACTTGCTGCACTTACTAAGGTGAAAGACTTTGATTAGTTTTGTTAATGTGAAAGAATCTGACTACATTTACCAAGATGCATTGGGGCCAACTTTTTGCTGGAGTGTGAGGCAGTGTGCTCCCTTTTATTTTGCACTGTCGGATGACGGCTCCCTTGAGCTAACGGGCTGACGAGCCTTGGTGAGGCACCTGCGCACCAGAGTGGTACATAAACCTGAGAAGACGTTTGGTGGCATTTCAAGCAACCCCACAAAATATGCTGCTCTCTGCTGATGACGGGCGAAACCCAGAAACACATATCCAGAGATACACAGCACTTGCTGCACTTACTAAGGTGAAAGACTTTGATTAGTTTTGTTAATGTGAAAGAATCTGACTACATTTACCAAGATGCATTGGGGCCAACTTTTTGCTGGAGTGTGAGGCAGTGTGCTCCCTTTTTTTTTGCACTGTCGGATGACGGCTCCCTTGAGCTAACGGGCTGACGAGCCTTGGTGAGGCACCTGCGCACCAGAGTGGTACATGAACCTGAGAAGACGTTTGGTGGCATTTCAAGCAACCCCACAAAATATGCTGCTCTCTGCTGATGACGGGCGAAACCCAGAAACACGTGTCCAGAGATACACAGCACTTGCTGCACTTACTAAGGTGAAAGACTTTGATTAGTTTTGTTAATGTGAAAGAATCTGACTACATTTACCAAGATGCATTGGGGCCAACTATTTGCTGGAGTGTGAGGCAGTGTGCTCCCTTTTTTATTTGCACTGTCGGATGACGGCTCCCTTGAGCTAACGGGCTGACGAGCCTTGGTGAGGCACCTGCGCACCAGAGTGGTACATAAACCTGAGAAGACGTTTGGTGGCATTTCAAGCAACCCCACAAAATATGCTGCTCTCTGCTGATGACGGGCGAAACCCAGAAACACGTGTCCAGAGATACACAGCACTTGCTGCACTTACTAAGGTGAAAGACTTTGATTAGTTTTGTTAATGTGAAAGAATCTGACTACATTTACCAAGATGCATTGGGGCCAACTTTTTGCTGGAGTGTGAGGCAGTGTGCTCCCTTTTTTTTTTTTTTAGACACCCACACAAGTCCGCCACACCAAAGGTCAGTGATAAACTGGCGATACCAAAATCTACACCCTCACACCAACAGGAATACGCCCACACTATCACGACCCATGAATCAATGCGGCGGTCTTTCAACCGCAGTAATCCATTGGCGGTACACACCGCTGCGCTCAAAATACAATCACATTGGACAATTTGAAATACACACACCTGACACACATACACACACCACACCCACAAACCCAATCCAATATAAAACACACCCACATCACCCAAAAACCCTTACAACCAAAATTTTGTAAGAAGGCCAGAGAGAGACACTACCTAAAACTACACCAGCATCCACAGACACACAACACCATCACTTACACAACATCCACGCACCTCAAACAACACACAGCAACACATCCCCTCACACATCACAACCGACACCAGCTCACACATCACCCACACCACAACATGGCACCTCGAAGACACCCTAGGATCTCTGAGGAGGAGCTCAGGGTCATGGTGGAGGAAATCGTCCGGGTAGCGCCACAGCTATTCGGATCACAGGTGCAGCAGACATCAATTGCAAGGAAGATGGAGCTATGGCGTAGAATTGTCAATAGGGTTAACGCAGTGGGACAGCATCCAAGAACACGGGATGACATCAGGAAGAGGTGGAATGACCTATGGGGGAAGGTACGTTCCATGGTATTCAGACACCAGATTGCTGTACAGAGGACTGGCGGTGGACCCCCACCTCTTCCCCCACAACTAACAACATGGGACGAGCAAGTCTTGGTGATCATGCATCCTGAGGGCCTCGCAGGAGTAGATGGAGGAATGGACTCTGGTAAGTCATATTTAAACTACTTTATCCCCCCAACCCCACCTGCATGCCATCACATCCCGCCACCTTTACCCTCATACCCATCACCCCAACAACCCACAGATACCCCACTAACACAACACACACATCCCAAAACCAAGCCCTGCATGTAATAACAATGCATGAACACCCATCACCAAAGCATGTCCAGTAGAGAGACTCACTCATGCCCCAAAATCACCAATCACACAAGGGCCACAGCAATAATGCAAGCACAGGAGTAGAGGGTCACTTACCCATTGTACAAGATGGCACACACAGATACAATGACTATGCATTTACATCCAAACATGACCCCTACCCAACGTCACTGGACAGGAGGTGCCAGCCATATCCAGTCCCCCCACAGAAGAGGCCCACAGCGATGAGAGCAGCTCTGCATGCCTGGATCAAGATGACCAGCCCGGCCCATCAGGGACCTCGGGAATGTCGGTTCCCCTGACACATTCATAAACTACCACTGAACCTCCCCCCTCAGGAAACACCACCACAGCACCCACCCAGTGGGCCCATCCCTCTGTACCCAGGACATGTCAATCAGCAGTGTGTCCACCACTACAGGGAACCCAGGCAACCCCACTAACACAGGACGATCAGGGACCTGGGGGCAGTGGGCACACGGTTCAGGGAACAGAGGCACAGGATAGCAGGGAAGCTGAGAGGACTGCTGTGCGACAGGGGGAGGACAGGCCCAGGGCACCGACACTCCACAAGGCACTCTCCAACATCATGTGAGTTTACCACCATTCCCAGGAGACCATGGGCACGGTACTGGCCAAGTTTTAGGAGACCCAGCGGCTGCAAGAGGAACACTACCTGGGGATCGGGGAGGACTTAAGTCCATCAACAAAAACCCTGGTCACCATTTCAGGGGTGCTGGCAGACCTTCTCAACACCAGGAGGGACACAGTGGCACACCAACGGCCCCCTGACACTAGCCTGGATGATGAACAGACCTCCACCTCCACCGGCGCTAGTGGACAGGAGGCCCCGCCACAGGAACAACAGGCCACCAGCACCCCACCCCCTGCAGATGGAGAACCACCCCGCAAACGGTCCCTGAGATCCAGGAACAAGACAGAGAACATTGCCAAGACCCCGCCAGGAAATAGGACCCCCCTGAATGTCACCCTTCTGTCCCACTTTGTCACCCTGTTCACCTTAAACTGCCATTGCTCCACTTCCTATGCCCCTTTGGATAATGCACCTGTGAAACAAATAGACTGGACTCTGCCATGGACATTCCTCCACCATCACCCCAGCCCATTTCACAACCCCATCCACTTATTTGCACAGAAATAAAAACACTTCAATCACAAAACAATCTGGAGTCAGTCTGTGCTTTCACAAATGTGTAATTGCAATTTCTATGGAATATAGCAATGTCAATGTACTTGTTCACATACCAATGTAACAAAGCTGTAGGCCAGCAGTAAGCATAGCAGAGGGCACAAAGTGGGACTCAGATCTGTGAAATGGAAAGCCAAAGTGACAAGTCAGTGTCCATACACTGAGTGAAAATGACAGACTTATGCTAGCTCCAACAATAGTATGAGATTTGGGAAGCAGTTACATCTTCTTACCTGTGTCTCACTGGAAGTATTGCATGATGATGTTGTTTTGGTTGTCCACATCCTCTTCTTCTGCCTCCTCTTCTTCACTGTCCACAGGCTCCACAGCTGCCACAAGACCACCATCTGGCCCATCCTCCTGCAGAAAAGGCACCTGCCGTCGCAAAGCCAGGTTGTGCAGCATACAGCAGGCCACGATTATCTGGCACACCTTCTTTAATGAGCAGTATAGGGATCCACCTATCAGATGAAGGCACAGGAATCAGGCCTTCATGAGGCCGAAAGTGCGTTCTATAATCCTCCTACTTATCCCATGTGCCTCATTGTAGCGTTCCTCTGCCCTTGTCCTGGGATTCCTCACTGGGGTCAGTAGCCATTGCAGGTTGGGGTAACCAGAGTCACCTGCAAATGTCGAGGGACAACTGTTAGACACACACTAACCCTTAGGGACAAGCCCATACCCAGACACCTATGTCAACTGTATTGGGACCTTGGGCTCACCTATTAGCCAAACCCGGTGCCTCTGGAGTTGCCCCATCACATAATGGATGCTGCTATTCCTCAAAATGTAAGCGTCATGCACTGAGCCAGGATACTTGGCATTGATCTGGGAGATGTACTGGTCTGCCATACACATCATCTGCACTGTTAGAAATGGGGTCTTTGGATGACAGTCAGGTTACCCCCTGTTCAAGCAAGGACCCACACTCTAGTCAGGATAAAAGAGAATCACCCTCAGCTAACCCCTGCTTACCCCCTTGGTAGCTTGGCAGAGCAGTAGGCTTAACTTCAGAGTGCTAGGTGTAAAGTATTTGTACCAACACATACAGTAACTTAATGAAAACACTACAAAATGACACAACACCAGCTTAGAAAAATAGTACATATTTATCTAAACAAAACAAGACCAAAATGACAAACATCCGACATACACAAGTCAAGTTCTGATTTTTTAAAGATTAAACACAAAAATAGCGCTTAGAAACACAAAATGCTTCAATGAGGTGTTAACACGGCGTCGTGACAGAGTCGTTCCCAACAAGCCGACACCAGCGGCGCTGGACATGGTGTCGCATAGACCCCAAGTACAGTACCTTTGGTGAAGAGTGAAAACGAGTCGATGCGCGAAGTCGGGGATCGCGGCGTCTGTGCAAAACATTGAATGCGCGCACTTCGAGCGGCGTCGGTCACGACGTGGTGCAGCGACTGCCACGGAGTTGCGGACTTCAGCGGGGCTGCAGCGGTGTCGGGCCTGTGAAGGTCGCCTCGTTCCAGCGAAGATCACGGAGTTGGTTGCTGGCGTCGTCACCGGATTCAGCAGCGTCGTCGGTCCGAAGTCATCCGAAGTCGATTTCCTTGGATTTCCACCAGCTTTCCTTTCAAGGGCCCAGGGACTGGATAGGGCACCACTTGTCAGAGCAGGAGTATCTCCAGAGACTCCAGGTGCTGGCAGAGAGAAGTCTTTGCTGTCCCTGAGACTTCAAACAACAGGAGGCAAGCTCTAAATCAAGCCCTTGGAGATTTCTTCACAAGATGGAAGGCACACAAAGTCCAGTTTTTGCCCTCTTACTCTGGCAGAAGCAGCAACTGCAGGATAGTTCCACAAAGCACAGTCACAGGCAGGGCAGCACTTCTCAGCTCTTCAGCTCTTCTCCAGGCAGAGGTTCCTCTTGATGTCCAGAAGTGATCAAAAGTCTGTGGTTTTGGGTGCCCTTTTTATACCAAATTTCCCCTTTGAAGCAGGCCTACTTCAAGGTAAAGTCTCTTTTTCAATGTGAAATCCTGCCTTGCCCAGGCCAGGCCCCAGACACTCACCAGGGGGTCGGAGACTGCATTGTGTGAGGGCAGGCACAGCCCTTTCAGTTGTAAGTGACCACTCCTCCCCTCCTCCTAGCACAGATGGCTCATCAGGAAATGCAGACTACACCCCAGCTCCTTTTGTGTCACTGTCTAGTGTGAGGTGCAACCACCCCAACTGTCAAACTGAGCCAGACAGGGAATTCACAAACAGGCAGAATCACAGAAATAGTATAAGCAAGAAAATGCTCACTTTCTAAAAGTGGCATTTTCAAACACACAATCTTAAAATCAACTTTACTAAAAGATGTATTTTTAAATTGTGAGCTCAGAGACCCCAAACTCCACATGTCCATCCGCTCCCAAAGGGAATCTACACTTTAATCAGATTTAAAGGTAGCCCTCATGTTAACCTATGAGAGGGACAGGCCTTGCAACAGTGAAAAACGAATTTAGCAATATTTCACTGTCAGGACATATAAAACACATTACTATATGTCCTACCTTAACCATGCACTGCACCCTGCCGTTGGGGCTATCTAGGGCCTACCTTAGGGGTGCCTTGTATGTAAGAAAAGGGAAGGTTTGGGCCTGGCAAGTGGGTACACTTGCCAAGTCGAATGTACAGTTAAAACTGCACACACAGACACTGCAGTGGCAGGTCTGAGACATGATTACAGAGCTACTCGTGTGGGTGGCACAGCCAGTGCTACAGGCCCACTAGTATCATTTGATTTACAGGCCCTGGCACCTTTAAGAGGGACTTACTAGTAAATCAAATATGCCAATCATGGATAAACCCATCAACAATACAATTTACACAGAGAGCATATGCACTTTAGCACTGGTTAGCAGTGGTAAAGTGCTCAGAGTTCAAAAGCCAACAGCAACAGGTCAGAAAAAATAGGAGGCAGGAGGCAAAAAGATTGGGGATGGCCCTGCATAAGCAAACAAAGTCCAACATGCACATTCATCGAATGGTAGTTTTGTGGTTTCTGTACACCTGTTCATTCCTGCGGGGGCGGGGTAAAAATGCCACATGTGTTCCATCAATGGCACCAATGATGTTGGGGATATGTCCCAGGGCATAGAAGTCACCTTTCACTGTGGGCAAATCCTCCACCTGAGGGAAAACGATGTAGCTGCGCATATGTTTCAGTAGGGCAGATAACACTCTTGAAAACACGTTACAGAACATTGGCTGGGATATCCCTGACGCCATGGCCACTGTTGTTTGAAAAGACCCACTGGCCAGGAAATGGAGTACAGACAGGACCTGCACTAGAGGGGGGATTCCTGTGGGATGGCGGATAGCTGACATCAGGTCTGGCTCCAACTGGGCACACAGTTCCTGGATTGTTGCACGATAAAGTCTGTAGGTGATTATGATGTGTCTCTCTTCCATTTTCGACAGGTCCACCAGCGGTCTGTACACCGGAGGATGCCGTCATCTCATCACCTGCCCCAGAAGACGTGCCCTATGGAGAACAACGAGCAGAGAGTCATCCAACACTGAGGTATCACAATGTGTTATTTGCAGAAACTTTTGTAATTCGCAATGTGCCGGTATCTGTCTGTATTCCCGGCCTAGATAGGTGTGATGCAGTTTTTATCCATCCCATGTGGCCCCCTGCAA
Organism: Pleurodeles waltl; assembly: GCF_031143425.1. Taxonomy (NCBI): domain Eukaryota; kingdom Metazoa; phylum Chordata; class Amphibia; order Caudata; family Salamandridae; genus Pleurodeles; species Pleurodeles waltl. Next base: position 805,604,867 of record NC_090446.1, read on the forward strand.
TGGCGGCTGCCTGACCTGTAAGGGGAAATGAGGTAACTGCGCTGGCATTGTACACCGTCACGGGGGGCGGTCAAAGACCGCAGCGCAATTCTGCATTGGTTAACATTGGCCCCTATGGGTCCCAGGAGCCAATGACGATGTACGCCGGCGGTGACGGTATGCACCGCCGCGGACGTGACCACCATTTTCTAGCTGTTCACTCACTTGATACCTGACCTTCAACAGGAGAGGACCTACACTGCAAATGCTGCTGTGACCTGTGTCTGGAAGCGACGATGGCTACAGTGTCTGGGGAAAGGGCCCCTGCCTTTACATCGGAGGAATTGGAGAAACTAGTGGATGGGGTCCCCCCCCCTCTACATGCAACTGTACGGTCCTCCAGACAAACAGGTGAGTACACTTTGAGCATGCTGCGTGGGCAATGCCTGTTTTGAGTGGTGTGGATGGAAGATACATGGGGGTGGCTGAGGCCTGCATGTGCGGATGGTGAGTGTATGTGCATCAGGGCAAGGGTGGGAACTGGTGGGCAATGACTATGACAGTCCGGACGGGTGAGTAATTTCCTTTCCCCCTGTACCATTCCTCTAGGTCAGCGCCCACCAGAAGAAAGGTATTTGGTGTGCCATCGGCAAGGACATCCGGACCCTGGGGGTCTACCACAGATGGAGCACCCACTGCTGAAAAAGATGAGAGAACCTGCGCAGCTTGAGCAAGAAGATGGCAGAGGCCCAGCTGGGGATGGCCTCCCAACGTGGAAGGGGGGCCCGTCGCACCATGATCCCCCTGATGTACTGGATCCTGGCGGTGGCCTATCCGGAGTTGGATGGGCGCTTGAGGGCATCACAACAGCCACAAGGTGGTGAGTACACTCTCATTCAGCTGACTCTGCGCGCATTACGAGGTGTCTGGGTGGGAGAGGTGGGCTGTGGGTTCCCCTAGGCCAGGGCCAACTTGGTAGGCAAGGTCCCTTGTTAGGCAGGCTCTGTGGCACCCCAACCCCACTAGTGGTAAGAGCCATCTACACCTAGTCAGGCTCCTGTGACTTCCAGGTGTGCAGCAATTGGGCTTAGGCCTCGTACCCCATGGGCATGTGAATTTTATAGGAACTGTTAGTGCATGGCGTAGTGCTGAGGGCTGCTCCCTGTGTGCTGTGTCCGCCAACGGTACTGGTGTTGCATGCACTGAACATGTTTTTCTTCTGTCTTCCCCCTCTTTTTGTTGTCTCCCTGTTCTTGTGTGCAATAGCATCATCAGGCGGAGGAGCAGTGGCACCGGCGCAGGAATGAGCTGCAACCCACTCGACCCTGGAGGGTGAAGCAACGGAGTCTGAAGCCACCAGTGGGACGGAGGGCGAGGGGAGCTCCACGACAGGGACAGGAGCATACACCAGTGACAGCGACTCCTCCTCTGATGTGAGTTTCCTTTCGGTGGCAGGCACCTCTGTGCCCCCCGCATCAACAGGTACAGCCTCCACCCCCCTACCAGCACCATCCTCCCAGAAGCCCCTCAGCATGTTTCCCGTGCCCGCTCACCCAGGAGGGTGGGCATCTCCTTCGCCCCAGGCACTTCAGGCCCTGCCCCAGTCAGCCATGCTGCCCTCAGTGAGGAGGCTATTGACCTCCTGAGATCCCTCATTGTTGGGCAATCTACCATTTTGAATGCCATCCAGGGTGTTGAGATGCATTTGCAACAAACAAATGCATACCTGGAGGGCATTCATTCTAGGCATGCAGCCCAACAGAGTCCATTTCAGGCTCTAGCCTCAGCACTGATGGCAGCTATTGTCCCTGTGTCCTGCCTCAACCCTCCAACTTCCACTACCCAGACCCAATCCCCTGTACCTCAGCCTATCCCAAGCACACCATCAGACCAGCATGCACACTCATCAACACATGACATGGCAAACATAAGCACCACACATCCCACAAGCACTCACACAAGCACCATCCCCGAGCAGACACAGCGACATCCACTGCCTCCACTGTGTCCCCCTCCCCCATGTCCTCCTCCTCCCTCCCAGTCTCGTCTCCACTCACACCTGCATGCACTACATCTTCAGCCACTGCCTCCATCACCAGCACGCCCATCACCACACACCGCTCACGTGCAATCACCACCCCCACTACCATGCACACATCCCCTGTGTCCTCTCCCAGTGAGTCTGTGAGCCCTCCTCCCAAAAGTACACAAACGCAGGCACATACCTACCGAACAGCCATCCACCTCACAACAGCCTCCGGCCCATACACCTTCACCCAAATTCAGCAAACGTACACCTCCTTCAACTATTACCTCTTCCTCCACTCCCAAACCCCCTCCATCTACCCGTCCCAGTGTATCTAAGAAGCTTTTCCTGGCTAACACTGACCTCATCCCTTCACCTCCCCCACCCGTCCTCCCACTAGGGCCAGGCTTTCCAGGTCCCAGCCCAGCACCTCAGCCACCAAATCCCCAGGCACAGTGGTGCCAGCAACTGTGGGGTCATCGAGTGCGCCACCCATCAGGACTGCCAGTGTGCCACGTAGCGAGGGCAAGGACATTTCGCCACCTACCAAGGTGAAGAAGGTGCCCACATCCCGGAGGGAGAAGCCGCACCAACCAGCCACCAAGGGATCTGTAATACAAAAGGGGATAGTGGCAAGACACCTGCAGCACCATCAAAGGTGGGGGAGGGACAAAAGCAGAAGAGCAGGTCAGGACAGGGCACGGTGGCACCAACTGAGGGACCAGTGTCACCACTTCTGTCCACAACAACACCAACCTGTTCGGCGGCAAACACCACAAGCTGCACCGCCACCTGCACGTCTGCAGCCTCAGCAACAGTCCCCAGCATCTTCCCCAGTGGGCAGCCGTCCGAGGCTGCAGGAGACATCCTGCTATGTCCCTCAGCAGGTGCTGACCCATGCACCACCGCCGCCACAGACACTGCCGCAAGCACCGCCACCAGCCCCGCGACGTGCTCGGACAGTGGTACCACCGCTGACATGGCTACCATCCCCAGTGGTCAGTCATCCGAGGCTGGAGGAGACTTCCTGGACCCTGGCCAGCTTCCATGAGGCATGACTTCCATCACTGTTTGCACCTGCAGGTGGAAGGCGAAGCCGCAGCAGTGTGGGGTATGTTGCTGCCTCCATGGCGTATCATGCTACCTGTTCCTCAGAAATCTTGTGGCACACACACCCAGGTGAGGGAATGGTACCGGCCACACTGCACGTGGAGCACTCTGGGCACCAGGCCCCCTCCAGAACCAGTGGAGAATGACATCCACTACCTCAGTCCTTGGCAGGATAAAGCACTCTGGGCACCAGGCCCCCTCCAGAACCAGTGGAGAATGACATCCACTACCTCAGTCCTTGGCAGGATGAAGCACTCTGGGCACCAGGCCCCCTCCAGAACCAGTGGAGAATGACATCCACTTGAGAGACTGTGGCTTTGCACTCCCCAGGATAAAGCAGTGGGCAAAACTCCCACTGGGAAGACTTGAGAGACTGTGGCTTTGCACTCCCCAGGATAAAGCAGTGGGCAAACCACCCACTGGAGAGACTTGAGAGACTGTGGCTTTGCACTCCCCAGGATACAGCAATGGGCATGGAGCCCCCTCGTGCAGCAGTGGCATTGTGCGTTCATCTGGCTGAGGTGCCCCCTCCCCCTCCCTCTGAGGTGCCTCTTTATTTTCGATTTGATGCCCCAGCAGTGTTATCTCCGTTTCCAGTCAGGTTTCTTGTGTGGGCTTCGCCCATGCATTTTGGGACCAGTGGTCCACGGACAATGATTGGTACACTATCCGGACTTGTGTAGTTGGTGTACATATTTGTATATACTGAATTTTGAACTTTGACTATCAGATATTTCATGAATACAATTGTTACAATCATTTCATTTTGTCCTGCGTTCTTCCGGGGGGTGTATATGTAATGTTGCTGCATGTATTTGTGTGTATGTTGTTGTGGGTGAGGGTGGGGATATTGCGTGTGTGTGTGTCACTCTCTTTTCCCTCCCCCCATTCCCTGTGTTGTAGGTGCAGTACTCACCGCGGTCGTCAACGACATTTGTCCTGCTCCTGATAGAGCAGGAGGAAGCGCAGCATAGGCAGGACCTGTAGTTCGGGCTCCATGGCGTACTGGTTCCTCGTTGGGTGTCGAGAGGTAAGTGGTTTCCCTTCTGTGTACTGTTTTCGCCGTGCTTTTCATAGCGTTGGTTCCGCCCACCTGGAAGAGGTGGCGGATAGGCCTGTTGTGATAGGGTGGGCGGTACATTGTCTTCAGCCTTGCTGTTGGCGGTTACCGCCGCGGTGTTTGTTTCTACCGCCGTGGCGGTCGGAGAGCTAAAGTGGCTGTCTGTGTTGCCGGTTTCCGCCATGGTCGTTATTCGAATTTTTTTCCGCCGGCCTGTTGGCGGTATTACTGCCGCTTGAACACCGACCGCCAGGGTATGACGGCCAAAGTGTTTATGCAATCCTGAAGATGAATCCTCCAACAACCCACACGGAAGTTAGTATGTTTTGAGGAATAGATGGCTACTTTTGTAAGTAGGTTTCAAAATTTTCCATTTCTGTGAGGTCTTTAGTGAGACTTGCTCACAGTGATGTCAAGGATCTGATACCATTTGATGGAGAATGCATGAAGGCCTTCTGAGATCTCAGACAGAGCCTTTGTAGCACACCTACCCATGGAATGCTTTTTTATGACAAGGAGTTATTTCAGTTCTGCCACGCAAAGAACAGGTGAGCACTTTTTATTTTGGTTCAGAAGCATGGTGACGTAATATGTCCTGTTGCTTACATGTTACATTAGATTCAGTAGCAGCAGCTCTTCCTAGCTGCCCAAAAGTGGTTACAGTTGCTTGCTTTGCCACGGAGCAGAGTGAAGGAATTGTCATGGATCATACACTCACTGTGTTTGTCCCTCATTCAGCTGAAACTTGTTGAACACAGCACAAAAAGGCTACCTCACATAATATGGGCAAACAATACTGGCAGCTGAAAACATCATAATTAAGAGATTCAATATTTTACACCCTGAAATGCTGCTGCTGATTCCAACCAATGATGAAGACTATGATGAAGACCTAACTCCAATTATGTTAATCTAATAGAATTAAGTATCGAGCTAATCTGACTTTGTAAATGGTTTTTGTTTGAGAGACCATCAAGCAGTACTGAAAGCATCAAACGCAGTCCACTCCATTTCTGAAATCATTGATGCATCCAATGTGTCTAACATAACTGTAGCACAAGTAGCAGAGGTGACTCCTCTGACAAGAGTTGGCTGTCTAGGAAATTAATTGAGTGAGGCAATTTACAAAGGCAGCCTGTCTGGATTTGGAGTGGTCCATGATTCTGGGCAGCTGCGTCATAAAAGAGCTTTGTGGCGTCCTTTTATACTTCCCATTCGGATTGGTTCACATAGTCTAGTATTATTAGAAGTGAATCAGCAACCTAAACAAATTTCAGTGGTCACGTGTACAGCCCACAAGTCTGGTGATGACAGTCTCAGTGGGCAACAAATATGATGATGACGTTGCAAGATACTGTGCCCTTCGAAGTGTATCTATATGAGATCAAATGAGAGAAACAAACACACGAATCAGAACAATTTGAAACAGATCTAAAGACTGATGATGAGATAAATAATGGCAAGTGTCTGTTGTAGAATCTAATACCGGCAACGTTGAGTGAGTTACGAGAACTGGAGGAGGAATTACCAGAAGATGAAAAGATAATATGGGAATTCATTCATTGGTTATAAGAAAACTTTTATTGATTTGTGGGTTACTCCAGATGACCGATATATTTTGCCAGACTTCATGTTATATTCCATGGAACCAGAGCTGGCTTAGAATTGGTGATTTCCAGTGCAAAAATATTCTTTGGTGCCCCCCCATGACCTCCTTCTCCACATACTTCCTCAGTAGTAACACACTTCAGCAGTGCCCCTCATCTCTTAGTAGTCCCTATCACATTTACTTATTTTATAGGCTACTCATTCCAAAGTAGGGTGTCGGAGCACTTTACATTTCATACTCAATAAGAAGAGACAATAAAACATGTGTGTAAATTAATAAACAGGAAATGTTACATAAGGCAAGTAAGATAACAAAATGTACATGTCATGTCATTCATACCGGTAGGAATCATATGCTAAGAGTGCTTGGTCTGGAGAAACACAAATTTAGGATTTAAACTGTAAGACAGTCGGCGCAGTTGTCTATACTAACAAATATAATACTAACCAAAGAAACCCATTTTAGCAACCTTAGCATGATGAAAGATTGAGATTTTTTTTTTAAACCTGTGCATTGCAGTTTGCATGCAGCTCTTTGATGCTGGTTCATAGCTTACTGTGCTGTATTAAAAGGACTGCTACTTAAGCAGCAAGTAACAACAGGATCTCTACAACAAAAGAAGTAACCCATTGAGCTTTCTACATAGAATACAAACCTGTGAACTGCATGTTACATGTTACTCTCTTTGCTAACATATAAATCACCATTGTCCACACAAGATCTCTGCAGCAGGTGGCTTTAACCTATATTTTAAATGGAGTCGGTTTATGAAACAATTAGGTAAGACAGATTTCTGCCTCAGCCTATATGGGCTCACTGAGGGTCAGGCAGCACTGCTCACAGAGAAGTTGTAGAAAGGCTTCGGATGCTTGCTCCCCAGGGTGCAGCTAAAATGATCACTGAGGTAGTTTGTTTCTGTGCAGTTGTGTAGCAAGTGTGTCATAGGCCCTAGTGCAAGGAAGGAAATGGGCCACCGACTGCTTGTGAATTATAAAATGCAGCAATAAGCAGTGTTCAGTGGGACTCTCAAACTGTTGGGCCCAGTACCACTGCATCTGCTGGCCCAATATAAGCTACACCTCTGCCTCAGTGAATGTTGCCTTTACTGGTTAAAGGAGCATTTCTGGGCCAGTCCTCTGAAAAAGGTAGCATCAAAACAGGGCTAGAGTTTTGGTTAGCGAAGCAGCTGCTACTCACTAGCACTATACGTAAAGGTTTCACATGGAGCGCTTGTTACCAGTCATGGGCAGTACTGTGGGCATGAGTGATCACTTTGAGTGTTTCAGAAACGTTCCAAGAAGTTTGCCTTTGGTTTTGCTTGTGGCCCTCTTTTCCAGTAGTAGGGGTGTGAGGGCTGTTCCTGCTGTGCAATCTGGCTGTTGCTACTAGTTCCATTGAGGCTCCAGCTGCCCCCATTTGTGCCAGGTGTAATTGAGGGTAGGCGGGGGGAATCTCTCCGAAATGAAAGATGGACAGTGGTGCTTGCAGTGGAGGCATTAGGACTATGCAACTGCACTGCTGTCTACATTTGACTAGAGGGCACCTAACGCCTCTAATAACTTGGTGCCTGTTGCAGTGAGACTGGTAGCACTGTCCTAAAGCAGTCACTGCAGGAACTGTTATCCCCATGGGCATATTCATGAGAGGAGGGATGTTGTGGCAGGACCTCAAGAACTTCAGGAACAAAACAAAGTTCAGAGGAGCAGCAGAAGATCTGTGTCAGAGATGTATTACTTGCCAGAGAAATAACCAGGGAAAGCGAACATGGGTAGACGTAAGAGACACAGACAAATCAAATGCCAATTTACTAGACTACAAGCAGAATTAATAGAAATCCCTTCTTATAACAGGTTTGAAATAGGTTATTGTGATGATCTGTTTGTTTTCTCAATGGATTGATGCCTACCCAACGAGAAGTGACAGCACAACTGGACCAAGCTTCTGTTCAGGAAATCAAAAACACAAGGGTTGGTTTGCTTACTTCTTTTGAGACAGATCATGGAGCTCATTTTTTAAAATGAGGTTCTAAAATTACTGCGTACTGCTCTCCAGACTGAGCAAAGTTTCCATTGTAGTTACTGGTTGCAAGCATCTGAAATTGTTGAGAAAATTAATGGCACAATCAAAGACAAGCTTGCCAAAATATGCGTCTCCACAAATCTTAAAGGGCCTGATGCTCTTCCTTTTGTTCTCATGAGCATTAGAAGTACTTCAAATAAGAAGACTTATCTCTTGCCCCATATATTCTGATTAGCACAGCCATGATAGTTGAATATATCCCTTCAGCAACACTTGTATCAATAACTGATGATATGATATATTAGATTACTGCAAAGGTCTGGTTGATTTTGGCAATAGCACCGACATTTGAAACTCAAAGCCACAAAATTAAACCAGGTAAGTGCATCCTGATAAAGAAGCAAGTCTGCAAAAGCTGCTTGGAAGGGGTCACATCTAGTTGTGCTTGGGACTAACACTTCTGTAAAGTGTGCTAGAGTCATGCAGTTGGTCCATCTAGGTCACATGACACAAGTGGAATGGCACATGAAGTGGCGACACTAACCACTGATTTACAAAGTCAAGCTTAAATTTGCTGCATTGACCCCAGGGGGGGAGTAAATCCTGAAACTAGTGAAGACAAAGGTGAAGATGATCCTGGTGAATAAAGTATGCATCGCCTATGTCAGAGAAAGAAGAATGAGATGTTAAAATCCAACAAACTGTTGCTAATTCATCTTCAAGGACGAGACAGTTGAAAATGATCCACCTTGATTTTTTGTTGAATCCTGATTAATTGAAATTAAGAGGTTAAACTTTGCAAGAAACTCCTTATACTGTTTTTGAGACCAAGTGTAGAACCTGAGAAAAAAAAGATTCTAAAAGCCTGATTTTGATTGTTTAAAAAAAAAAGAAGACTGATTATTGTTTTAAAAAACAAAATCTTGAAATTTGAAGTCTGATTTTTGATTCGTGATCTTTTTCATTTTTGCTTTTGATCTGAGTAGAAGATGGCATAAAGCAAATGCTGTGAAATGTTTAGTATGGTTAATTACTAGTGATACTAATAGTAGGCAATATGACCCAGCACTCTGTTTCATTATGTCAAAAGGTATTGTATGGTATTAAGGCACAAAATATTTGATAATGTCCAATTTAGTGGGTGGTGAACATTTCATATGCAAATATCAAATGAAGTGTCAGATGTCACAATGGTTTACAATTTTAGTTAACACATAAACCTTTGTAGAAGAATTCGTTTTCCAAACATAATTTCACTTGTAGCCAGAGCCAATGTGTTTAATTCACTGGGAACTTCTTCAGAGCTACAATAAAGTTCATGTATACATATATTTAGTTTATGATTGAAAACATCTATGTACAGAATTTAAACATATTATACACCCTTCCAGCATATATCATTGAGTAAACATACACATCATTGAGCATTATAAGCATGGCTCTCAAAATAAATATTCACATATCATCTAGTGACTGCCAAATTACATCAAAGGTGGAGCACTCAAAAACAAACCAAAATCATAAGCTCAGCATTTATTAATATAAAACGTTCACAGGGTTTATTGCCACTTATATATATATTCCCATAACTAGGTCTTCAAGGTCGCCTACAACTCACTATAATGCAACTTCTTCCAAACTAGCATAATTACAAAATATAGTATTTTGAAAGTACCTTTAAATTCTCGATGTCATGTACGAAGTACACTTTTTCCATAAATCAAATCATATTGTATTACAATATATATGTTGCAGCTTAGAGACTGTAGTTAAAGAAACAGTCTAGCTAACAGTCCAGATAACTCCACGGCCATACATTTTTTTTATAAATCCCACATGTTTTCCCATCAACGTGAAATATCCATCATCAGCGGGGGAATATTCGCATATTCCATCCCTCCACATCATCAAACATATATCTTAATCCCGAACTGAGTCCTCACACGTGTCCTGCCAAAACATATCTACTCAGAGCACCCCGCAGCTTAGTTCTGACAGGCGCAATTCCATATCCTATTATATGGGAGAACTTGCATAAAACCGTACAGAATCAACCCATACATAACCTATTCAAAAAATAAAATGTTCATTTTAAAAGCTACCCTTATGGTAACTCTCATAATAATAAATTATTCGAAACAAAGTCTCATATTCGATTATGTATACAAACCGTATTCCTTCATTCAGTCAACCCATACATAGTTCATTCATTAAATAAGCTGCTCCCTTTAGAAGCTACTCTTATGGAAACTCCCAGAATATAAGTGCACAGAATTCCAAAATAATTTTTCATTAAAATCGCTGCTTGGTGCACTTACTGATTTACGGGTCCCAGCTTATCTCATCACTCAGCGTGCTCTCTGCATCTAATACAAGCACCATCTTTAAGCCTCTCTTAATTCATACTTTCACACCATTCCTCAATGGGCCCAAAAACTAGAAAAAAAAAGGACTTGAATTCTATTTACAAGCACCATCTTCTAACGTTACCGACCACATTAGTCCGCAACTGTGTACTACAAATTCAAACATGCTGATATTGAATTTGTACTTTATAATTGTACTTTTACCCTTTAGCATGTCCAGGCACCCCCATTCATTCACCGCATTCTCATACGTGAGGCAGACAACGGGCCAACATTGTCATCTGAATTAATCAGATTATATGGGTGAAATTCATAGACAGTTACAGGAGGGAAGTTGTTATGAAAAACTGAATGGCAATCCCATACCATTCATCACCAAGTGCATTATGCTAAACTCACAGAACGGAAGAAGTGTGGCTTAATAGCAGTGTATGGGTACTCGTTTTTGAAGATTCACTGCCCTCACCACCTTGCATTTACATACTCACCAATATACCTAAAATGGGTCCCTTGCCACCAGGCAGGCCATTAATTCAGGCAAAAGCTCAGCGAAAGACAACTTGGTGCAATATGTGGATATGTATTTGTAACCCTTTTTCAGAATCTTTAATCATATATACAGGATAGCAAAGATGTACTTGGTTGAATTAACCACTAGGTGTGGGAAATATATTCCACTCTGCTAGAGGAAATGGCAACATTTTGCCCACTACGCGTTAAGATTGTAACGCGGAATTCTGGATAAATTCCACCCACCGCTGTGTATCAGAGTCTTGTCTCGCGTTCAACTCAAAAACAGTAAATCGGTGAGTGAGATGTGGTGTCCCCTAGTGCGCGTTTCAGTCGCTGGAAGGGCACCCGGTGACATTCATCCAACGTGAGAAGTTGCGACTGTTCACAGTCAGAAACCTGCAGCTCAAGTATAAAGTCTACTCAAACTGCATCAAAATCAGCTCTAGAAGCTCAACCCTGTGGTTCATTGCGTAGTGCAGTTCACGCTGATTTTTCAGTGCAAATGAGCTCCCGCCATTAAATCACAGTGTGGGCAGTGCAGCATGCTTTTTCCCCCATTCACGAAATTCCACAGAATCTCAAACATTTTGATTTGTAACTCCACGGAATTCCAAAGACTAAAACTCTGAGTTCCGCCCAGACCTATTAACCACAGCACATAAAGTATAGCAGATGACACTAACACATAGGGGCAGATTAGTAAATAGTTATGGGAGAACATTTAAGCAAAGTTGTTAGATGAGTATAGGGGTGGGAAATTACACAGATGAAGGTGCAACATATCATAAACTGCCATTACCATATAGTTTATCCTGCAATCTTTTTGTAAGTATATTTAATAAGCAAGAGATTCACCATATATATCGGGCTTCAATGCATCACTGAAAGAACTTCATATTTATGAAAGTTATGGGCATTCTCAGGTTCTAGGAATTCTAAATTTCTAAGTTGCCCAATGTAACTTGAACATTAAAATGACTGAAGGGGGTTATGTCTGCATTTTGAGAAAAGAGGAGTGTCAATTTATTGAAGAATACAATAAGATATGAGTGAAAATGTTGAGAGAATGGAGATATGAAAACACAGTCACAGAATAGACCCAGGTTGTAGAGGAATTTAGGAACTCAAATTTGCATCCAAGATTGAGAATAGAGCGTAAGAGAAAGGGTGTATTATGTATGTTGCGTCATTAACTAATTGCAGATATTTCACAGCAGAACAAAGACAGAGACAGTCTGAATTCCGGTGCTTGATCTGCAGTGATTGATATTTTTTTTTAAATGTTCTGAAGGCGTGCACACCTGCTTCTCTCTGCAGTGTGCCCACAAACATTTCACCACCTACTACTGCTGCACTGTTAAATTAAGTACTGCAGTCTGTAAGATCTCCATCAGCATAATTAACGTGGGCTTAAGTCTGCATACTGTCATAAACCTAGAGGATTTAGGTCAATAGAATTTTTTGGAAAATGAGTGTGAAAAGAAGTATGTTGTTAGTGATGGATTTCTGATTAATGAAGACCCAATATTTAGTGGAATTTATTTTGTGTTTGGTAAGATTGCTTTTTTAACCTCATAATTGGGTGGGTTCCTGCTATCTTGATTTCATATACCTGAGGATTTACCATGTGAATGAGATAAGTAATGATGTTGGTTTCAATTGACTGAAACTAGGATTTGGGAAAGTTATGCTGGATGTGTTCAAAGCTATGATTCCATCTATTGGAGTGGCTATCAATGATATTAAATATAAAAGATTATCTATGCTAGTAGATCGGCTTGCTTCTAACAATGCTGGGGTATTCACTGAGATATACATTTAATGGCTATGCATACAATGATTATACAGAACCGCCTTACGCTAGACATCCTTCTTTCGAACAAGGCGGAAGTCTGTAGTATTTTGAAGGTCGACAGTGCTGTACCTTCATCTCTGAAAACAGTAAAATTATAATATGTTGCTAATAATACTGATGTCTCTCATGACATCAAAGCTTTTGAAAAGTATAGCTTTGGGGAATCAGTAGGTTTCTGGTTTGGTGGGACTGGAAAGGGTTTTACAAAGGTTGGTGAGTGGTTTGACAGCTTGGGAGGGGGCATGCTGAGGGTCACACCAAAACCCATAACGGTTAATGTGTGCATTTCTTTTCTTCACAATGTCTGAATAATCATTAGGCTATGGGGTCTAATTTGTGGGTGTCAACAAAGGAAACATCCAAGAGTAGAAGGTGCAAGGTGGTAATGGAATAAGATGTCTAAAATCAAGTCTATAATGAGCTTCAAGTGTTGGAAGAATGGAGACACAAGACACAGACAGTGATGCAGACTGTATTATATATAGTCTGGGATTATTTTTTAGTGACAACAGAATCATCAGAGGGGCGAAGCTGATGACACGTTTATGCATCTGAATTAAAATGTACATTATAAATTGTGCTAAGTAATTAATCAATACTTGAATTCACATGTGCATACGAACATCAAACGTCTGCAGTTGAACCAAAATTGCTATGATCTCTTATAGATATGATATATCTTTTTACTGGATTATGCTAATTAGGCCTAAGCCATGGCACCACCTTGTCCAAAATGGATGTCTCATGTATTTATTCTGTTTATAAATCTACTGCATGTAGTTCAGGAAGACATGATTTATTAACTTCTGAATGACACTGTTCTCAAAGAAAGCCTCTAGTAGTCCTGCACTCATTCACAATGGTTCATTGTTGTTTATGAAGCTAGTTTGTTTTGACACCTCTGTATGACATCGGGTCAGATGGGCTGAAGCTATATTGATGTAGTGGGTTAGTGCTAAGGCAGTGGGTATGTGTGATGTTTTAAAAGACAGTAGTCTGATTTTTGAAAATGTATTTCCTTTGGTTATACCATAAAGGGTTTGCAGTTTAAATGTACTTGTATGGAGGAACAGGCTATATAAGCTCTTGGATTTGGGGGTGCCACAGCAAGCATTCCAAGTGGAAAAACGTTTTGGGTTTCCACTGGGAATGCTGCCTGATTTCTGATTGATTTTGCAGATTTGAGACTTAGCCTATTATTGATTTTGCCTATTATTCTGCATTGTCTTATTGATGAGAGCATTAATAGCAAATAATATGCATTTTAATGATATGATTCATGCGCATTTTAATATTTCTGCACTGTACCCTTCTACATTTTGTAATACATCTTCATTTTATTCTAAATTCTGCTCTAGAACTCATTTTTTGAATCAGTCCTTTCTTTATTGACCATATTTTGAAATCCTGTTTTGTACCTTGTCTCTGTAACACTTTGCCTCATGAAACTGAGATCAACACTGTCCCCGATCCACCAAACTCCTGGGCACTTACTAAGAAGTGACCTGAACCTCTGTTTAGTATACTTTGAGCACAGGAATATAAGTAGCATGACAGGTCAAAGTTATTCTTTCACTATGGCCAACTGCCTTTATGGAGCAAAAAACAGTGGCAGGAGAGAACAATGCGCAGATTTTATGACACATTGTTTTAGTCTTCCACTTTGCAGTGTGAATCATGACAAGGGTAATAGTGAAGTAAGTAACGTGCTGAATAAGGTTGAGGAAAAATATGTGGCAATAGTGAAGCATAACATGTGACCTGTCTCTGATGACTCCAGTCCGAATAAATACAGAAACGTGGCTAGATAGGTTTACGGGAGCAAAAAATGAGATACAATGTAAAGCTGGAAGAGACAAATTGTGTTAAAATCGCCATCTTGATTTCTGGACTTTTTGTGATTCCCACACATTTTGGTGGATAAGCACACAACATCCTGCCGCCCCGTGGCTACACTAGTCATTATAATGATTACATACCCTCACCATTCACACCACCAGGGGTTGCATACCATAACACGATAGCCACACCTTGGTGGTCATCACACACAACATAAAAATGCTTACCACACATGCTCAAAACAAAAACCACCTCTCTCCCTACCTACCACATTCCCGATGGTGAGGTTGCAGTATAACCGATCTTAATCTACAACTGCAGTAACAGGGCCAAGGCAAAAGGAGGTGGATAAGAGCGAGCTAGGGCTCCAACAATTAAAGAAAACAATTGTTGCTTTATGTATTCGAGCTTTTGCGGGGTCCTTCCCTAGCACACAGTTATGTATTAGACTGCTTCGCTATCAAGTGCATATTGTGATCAACCAATACAATTCTCTACTCCAGGATGTGTTTGGCGTTTAACAGCTTTTATAGGCCAGCTGTTTGCTGTCTTATTTTGAACATTTACTACAAACAAATTTCAGACAGTGAGGTCTTACCAAACAGTACTATGCACTTTTCCGCCGGCAAAATCTGGTAACCGCAGCTATTTCATTTTAAAAGCCATCTCTCTGCATCCGCGGCAGAGTTATCATGTTTGTGAAGTCTCTAAGCAGGCGATGCACATGGCCATGATGAGATGAGGTCATCAACCCGAAAGAGACTGGATAAACTAATAATTGAAGAGCAAGCACTACGCTGGGTCTCCCATCCAAAGATATTTAATTACAGCACTGCTGACCCTATTTTTACGATTGCTAACAGTAAATTAGAGTTTATCACTCCCTGTCAGTGAACTAGTTTCTTTTTTGACAAGAAGGAAACAGCTTGTCGATTTTAAGTGGCAATGAGACTCCACAGTGCAAGTACCAACCACATCCTTTGTGCACAAAGACGATGCACAGGATAGAGATACCAATGACTCATAGATGAGAGACGCTTTTTATGAGAAGAGAATTATTGTGTCACCTGTACTATAAAACTTCCATTTGAGCTATGCCCGACTGTGAGGTCTCCAACACATCCTCAAATTTCAGGAACTATTGCCACCAAGTTTTTGAGCCTTAGAACAAGTATTCGGAGAAGAAAATGTAACTACAGATATTTCTGTTGCATACTGTCAGAAATTGGGTTACTGGTTGACTGGGGTGTGAGCCACGGTCAAGCAGCAACCACAATCTTAGTCAGGATAAGGCACAAGCAAACCCCAAATTAACCGGTTGTCAACCTTGGCACAGAGCACTCTTGGCAAAGAGCAATCAGGGTTAAGTTAGAGGCAAAGTGTAAAGTATTTGTGTAACACTTCAAACAGTAAAACAGTGAACAAACCATGCAAAAAGTTCCTACACCAGGGTAGATATATAGAGCAAGATTTAAAGAATAAAACAAAACCAAAACAACAAAAATCCAATAAGTAATACTGGAAATATTAAAGCTCAAAGTTTTAAGTATAAATAGCACGAAGAAGCAAACAGCACTGTTGGAGATATCTGGTCTGGCCGGACCAGGAAAAAGTAAAAATGTCATGTCAACCCCAGAGACAGGCAGCAGGCACCAAATGGTAAGAAAATACCAACTTTCTTAAAGTAGCAGTTATAAAATTGCAATTTACAATCTGACTTCACCAAAGGTTTGGATTGTAAATTGAGATCCCAGAGACACCAACTTGAAAAGTCTATCTCTTCACAATTGGGAATTATGCATATAAAATATAATAAGGTAATCCAAGTGTTATCAAATGAGAGAGAGAGGTCTTGCAGTAGTGCAAAATGACTTTGGGGGGTTTTCAGTACTAGGACATGAAAGACTAATAATTATAGCTCCTAATTTTTAAATACATTGCACCCTGCCCTCTGGGATGTCCAGGGCCTGCCCTAGGGTTGTCTTATATGTATTAAAAAGGACAGTTTGGGCCTGGCAAAAGGTTTATTTTTGCCAGGTGGAAATAGCAGTTTAAACATACACACACAGGCTCTGCAATCGCAGGCCTGAGACATGTTTAGATGGCTACTTCAGTGGGTGGCACAAAGGGTGCTGCAGGCCCACTGGTAGCTTTTAATTTACAGACTTTACTAGAGCCTTATCAGTAAATTAAATATGCCAATTGGGTATAAGCCAACCTACCATGTTTTAAGGAGAGAGCTTAAGCACTTTAGCACTGGTTAGCAGTGGTAATGTGCACTGAGTCCTAAATCCAAGAAAAATGAATTCAACAAAAATCGGAAGAGTGAAGGCAAAATGTTTGGGGGTGACCATGCAGAAAGGATTGTTTCCAACACAACCCGCTTCCAGCCTAGAGCCAGGGTAGACTAATCAATACCTTGATGGACTTCCCTGCTTAGGTGATAGAAAATGCACAACCCTATACTGCAGGGGCAGTGTCAGTTCCACACCTCTCTGAACTGTTTTGGACCCTCTGTCTATACTCTCCTGAGCCACTGAACTGACCCATTGGGTACCCTTCACCTCAACTGTCGACCCAATCTGTCAAGAACCTAACCTTAATGTGCTTACAGATGCATTTGAGTAGATATACTGTACCACCATGGCTAATGAAGTGATGTGGCCCATTCCTCTCCTTGGATCGAAAGTCTGTCCCCAACCCAAGGGCTATTCTGTCCATAAGGACAGCATCCAACAGAGGCCACTGACTGCTGTCAGTGTCAGGAGCCAGGACCCAGGCAATCCAGGGCTTTCAGTCCTCTGATGTTTCTCAGAGTGGGGGGCAGTAGCCCTGGGTGTTTTGCACCCCTTCTCCACTCTCCCTCCCACCAGTACACAGGTGGAATTCTGAAACTGGCTCCTCAACCAATGGTCCATATCCTTCGGCCGAATATGTGTCTAGAAAGCCAGGACGTCCACGGGAAACCACTCCACTCCTGAAGGGAGACACACTCTGTATCATGCACAATTATGCCTGCCATCGGTCCCCAGCCCACTGTACCTGTGACAGCACAATAAGCCCCCTCCCAACCCTTGTCAAAAGTGGCCTCACCAGTGAGTCTTGGGGTGCTCTGTTCTTAGAGCAGCAACCTGTGACGCACTGGTCCTCCCTGCGTGGATTGTGTCCAACTCCTGCCCCTCCATCTGGGTCTCTGTACCCTACGTTGTGGAGTGGTACTCCCAGAAAACAGAGCTGGTAGGGCACCTCTTGTGGCTGCCCCTCACAGCTCCCCTGACACTTTGGAGCTTCCACCAGTAGATGGTCTCCTGTTACAGACCAGTTCCCCCTGCCTGTGCCCCCTGTGGGAGCAACCAAAGGTCTTGGGCTGGAAATAGGGCACCCTGGGCCTCTGACCACCAAAACGTCAATCCTGCTCTTAGAAGAGACATGTGACCCCTTTACCCCCTCACTATACTGTGACCTGTCTGGGTCACTGCATACCTCCCTCTCACTCTGATGAGGGAACCTAAGCCACCCCCCTTAGAATCACTTCTCAATACCTTTCAAGAAGTTCTGGTACTTACCCAGAAGTCTGTCTCCTTCTCAAGCCCACAGGGGTCAGTAAGCCTGCATTCAACCAGGTGTTGGCAAAGCTCTGGGAAACAGTGACTGAACATGTTTTCTCTGGCAATCACATTGTACAGCCCCTCATAGGCATTTACCTCACCTCAAAGTAACCAAAAAAATCCCCCAAAGACTGGTGAGACAGTTTCTGACTGCCCCTGAACCTCAAACTGTACTCTTCTGCAGCGAATCAATCAGTATTTTTATAGCGCAGCCCTAACAATCTGAGGTTATCTGGGAGCTGAGATTGCAGAGTCCAAGTCAAAGAGTCAGATCTTGAACTTCCTCCTGAAGTCGTATCACGGAAGGAGATGTTCATAGGTTGAGAGGCAGGTTGTTTCAGGCTTTGGAGGCAATGTAGGAGAAGGAGCTACCTCCAATGTGGCTGCAACAGATGCGGGGGACATGTGCGAGGGCCACAGAGACGGATCTCAGGTGTCTGGAGAGATTGTGGAATTTCATGTAGTGGTTGATGTAGGTTGGTCCCTGGTTGTGTTAGGCTTTGTGGGGTACATGAGAATCTTGAAGTGGCATCGTTTCTGGATAGGGAGCCATAGGAGTTCCCTGAGGTGGGGGCTGATGTGGGCTCATTTGAGTAGCTCTAGGATGAGTCTGGCACCTGCGTTCTGTATGACCTGGAGTCTCTTGAGGAGTTGTGTGGAGATACTGGCGTAGAGTGTGTAGCTGTAGTTGAGTTAGCTTGTGATGACCACCTGGGTGAAGGTCTTTCTGGTGTCCGTGGGGATTCATCTGAAGATCCAGCAGAGGGTAAGGAATTAGGATGAGGAGACTGCGTTGATTTGGTGTTGCATGGTAAATTCAGTGTTGAGGATGAAGCCGAGATTGCTAGCATGGTCTCCTGGGGTCGGTGTTTGGCCTAGCTTGGGCAGCCACCAGTTGTTGTCCCATATGCAGCTGTTTTCTTCAGAAGATCAGCACTTCTGTTTTCTCTGAGTTTAGCTTGAGGCAGTTGGTTCTTGTCCAATCGGTGACACTGCACATGGCGAGGCAGAAATTCGTTCTGGTTGTGGAGGGGTCTTCGGTGAGCGAGATGATCGGTTGCGTGTCATCTGCATTGGATGTGATGTTGAGCCTGTTTGATCTGACGATGTCCGCAAGCGGGTGTCATGGAGGTGTTAAATAGTGTAGGGCTGAGGGAAGATCCTTGAGGTACGCAGATTATATTCTTAGGTTCTGAGGTGAAGGGTGGTAGGAAGATCCTTTGTCTTCTCCCTGTGAGGAAGGAAATCCATTTGAGGGCGTTGTCCTAGATACCAATACTGTTGAGCCTGCTGATGAGGATATGGTGTGACATGGTGTTGAAAGCTGCTAAGTCGAGGGGGATCAGGGCAGCTGTATCCCTACAGTTGAGAAGGGATCTGATGTAGTCCGTGGTCACTATCAAGGTGGTTTCCATGCTGCGGTTGCCATGGATGCCAGATTGGGAGGAGTCGAGCAAGCCATTCCTTTCCAGATGTTCTGTGAGACAGAGGTTGATGGCCTTCTCCAGAACTTTGGCAGTGTACAGGAGCAAAGAGATGAAGCGGTAATTTCTGAGTTCACTGGGATAGGTGGAGGGCTTCTTCAGAGGTCTGACCTCAGTGTGTTTCCATCTGTTGGGAAAGGCAGCCGTGTTGATGGAGGCGTTGAAGATGTTGTTGAGTTCTGTGCCTCTCTTTTTAGCTCCCAGGTTGAAAAGGTGGTGAAAGGAGAGGACTCAGGGTGCCCTTAAGTGGATGGAGGACATGATGATTGTGGCTGCTGGAATGCAGAGCAGTGTGTAGGAGATGGTGGTTTAGTTGGTGTGTGTGTGGGGGGGGGCATTTGAGGTTGACTCTGGCAGGCTGGGAGTCTTAATTAGTATTGTGAATGGTGGTAATCATGTTGTGGATATAGTCTGATAGGGTGTTGCAGAGTTCTTAAGAGGGGCGGATGGTGTTCTCTGTGACTGACGGGCTGGAAAATTCTTTGACTATGTTGAAGATCTTTCTTGTGTGGTTGGTACTCGTATCAATGCAGTTTGTGAGGGCTGCTCTCTTGGCCTTCTTGATGCGTTGGTGGTAGTTGTTGATGGCTGCTTTGTATTCGACTCGATCAGCAGTGTTCTTGCACCATTGATTGATTCATCTAGTTTGATGGTTCTGAGTTGGGGGTTGTACCAGCTGGCTTGCCTTGACATTGTTGGTTTTAGTTGGCTTTGTATCTCTGGACAATGTTCTCCTTCATGGTGGGATACCTTGGCCTGTCTGCTTTCTCTAGGGAAAGTACAGCATCCATACTATTGCCAAGAATATGCCTCTAAAGGTCAGCTCCCCAATCCCTCCTCAGAGATCCTGTGCAACTCTAGACCTATTTCATATACCTCAAACCATCTGTCAATGTAATCCCCCCTTCTTGATATCAGGCAACAAGTCCATGCGTATGTGGATCCTACCTTTACCACCGGACACTGTAGTTTCACTGCCACCACTTTTGCTAGATTCTAGCAGCTGTTTGGCCTTCAAGTTAAGCTCTTTGAGACTCAGTTTGTGAGCCAGCAAGATGTTTTCCTCTTTCAAGGCTCCCTCAGCTTCCTTTGCTCTGCCTCCATGGTATGTTTCTCTTTGGCTATGGCTTTCCACCCTTGGTCCTCTCCTCCAATAGGACTTTGTCAGTCTCAGCTCTTCTTCCCTCTGCAGCCGGTTGGTCCAGCTGCAGCATCAGGTCTCTCTCAGCCTGTCTGTCCTTCATCTCTTCAAGAGACAGGGTTTGGGAGGAGACACTGCTTTCTGTATTGGATCAAGAAGGGGAATCCCTCTATGTGGGCTCCCAACTCTCCTCTAGAGCCTTTGCAAAGTCATTTTTCTCTTCCTCCTCATCCTTTTCAGGGTGATGTTCCTCTTGGGACTCTAGTTTGGAGTCCAGGGGTAACCAGAGCTCTGCATTCTCTAGCCCTATAGAGGCAATGAAGTCCTCCTCAGGCTCTTTCCCAGAGTCATCACCCTCCTGGTCTTCTGTTGAAGCCTCTCCCCAATGTGCTTCCTCAAAACCATACAGAGCTGCCTGAATATTCTGCTCCTCCTCACAGCCAGCCCCTCTCCTTGCAGAAATTCTTCAGCTCCTTCACATTGTAGAATGATAGGTAGTTGAGATCCAGGGCTATTCACATTCTGGCAAGGTATCACTGGTGCAACAAGTCCCAAGTCTATCAAGGTGAAGCAAGAACCCACATTTTGAAAAATAACCAATTGAGAGAAAAAGGAGAATTGTAAAAACAAAACTTGTAATGGTCTTAGATATAGGATGGTAGTGTACACCTAATCATAGTATGGCACTGCACAAACAAGTCCTATCCCACCCCTGCCATCAATGTCAGAAATCAGGTTACTGATTGACTGGGGTGTGAGCCCTCTTCAAGCAGCTACCACAATCCTAGTCATAAGGGACAAGCAAACCCCCAAATTAACCTGTGCTCAACCCCCTGGTAGCTTGGCACAGAGTAGTCAGGTTTAACTTTAAAGCAATGTGTGAGGTATTTGGGCAACACTTCAAACAGTAAAACAGAGAAAACACCATCCAAAAAGATCTCATATCAGGTTAGGAAAACATAGCAAGATTTATTAATAAAAACAAGATCAAATTGACAAAAATCCAATAAGTAGGACTGAAGATATTGAATGTCAAAGGATTAAATAAAAATAGCACCAAGAAGTATCAAGCGCCATTGGGGATATATGGTGGTTCCAGACTGGGCCAAAGTCAAAAGTTCAGGTAGACTGTGGTGGACCACAGGCCGGCTATAGGGACCCAGTTAGGCCTGCTGAACTAAGGTACCTTAAATCCTGGTTGTGGAGCATTGCCTGGATCCTCGCCAAAGATACACCAAGCCAGTGTGTTGGTTCTGACATGCGGCGAGGCTGTGGTGCACGGTCCTGTTGCATCGACATTAAGGATCCTGTCGACGGGGCTTGCAATGCGAAGGCCGGTGGTAAGGAAGCACTGGCAGTCAAGACAATGCGTCGGTTCCACTTAGTGGTGAGGCTGCAATGCAGAGTTTTGTGGTTATCATTGAGCCTGCCGTCATCAGGAGATGCAAGGAGCTGACACTGGGAAAAGCATCACATAGTGGCAGTTTCAAAGGTGATGCAGCAAACCCAAGATGCAGGATGGCTGGTAATGAGAGTCTGCTGAGAAGGGTCCAATCCATGCATTAGCGCTGATGCGTTGGTTCTGTTCAAGGATGCACACTCAGACAAGGAGATGTGTCAGTTCTGCTTGAGGATGCGTCACTCAGGAGAGAATGCGTTGGTTCTGCTGAGAAAACACCATAGGCCTTCTTACAAGGGTTCAGGACTGGGATGGTGCGGTAGACTTGCAGATGTCAGAGTCCAGGTGCAGAGACAGGGGGATTGTAAGCCTTTTATGTCCCTAAGACTTCACATCAGGAGGCCAGCCTACTAGCCCCTGGAGTCACTCTGGGTTAAGTGATGCAGGTCTATTCCTTCTCACCAAGGCAGAGGTCAGCAGAGCATGAGTGGATCCAGATGGTGGAGTCTCTCCTCCTCAGGAGAAAGATGTGGGGTTGTGTAAAAAGTAGGCAAAGTGATGGTTGGCCTACATGAAAAGGTGTGATGACTTTGGGAAGAAAGGAGACCCTTGTGCGTAGTACCACCTTGCCAGGATGTACAGGCAAGAATGGAGGCTTGGAAGAAAGAGCCTGAAGCTCACTCACTATGGGACAGAAGTGATAGCCACTAGGAAGACAGTCTTGAGGCCAAGAAGCCGCAAGGGACAATTGTGTAACGGCTCAAAGGGAACACACATCAAATAAGTGAGGACAAGACTGAGATCCCACTGAGGCATGATAAATGGAGTGGGAGGATACAAGTGGGTTAGACCTTTATGAAATCTACCTGCAAGAGGGGATTTGAAAAGAAGGTTGATCTGCCAATCTAAGAAAAGCTGAGACAGCTGATAAGTAGCCTTTAGGAGTGCCCAAAGCAGAACCTTGACGGGCTAGTGTAAGAATGAATATGAGAACCTCAGAAAGAGGGGCAGACAGACTTGTGCGTGCACCATGCCACAAATTTGTGCCAATGGCAGGCGTATACCGTTTTGGTGGAGGGACGTCTTGCTGCCAAGGTAACAAAGCAGACTTCGGTCGGAAGGTCAAAAGCCGTCAACTTCCACCTCTCAATCTCCACTCAAGAAGGCTGGCCCTGGACAGGTTTGGATGAAGAACCGTCCCCTGCTGCTGCAACAGAAGACCCTTCTGAAGAGGGAGTCTGATTGGAGGATCCGTGCCTATGCTCAGTAGCTCTGGGTACCAAACTCTTCGTGCCCAGTCTGGAGTCACAAGAATGACTTGGGCCGGTCGTTCTTGATCTTATTGAGAACTCTAGGCAGAAGTGGTATTGGCAGAAAGGCGTACAGGAGGCCTGAGCTCCACTCAAGACAAAAGGCATCGCTGAGCGAGAACCGCCTTGGAAACTTCAATGCACAAAACTGCAGACGTGTGTTCTCTGCGTAGGTGAACCGATCTAACAAAGGCTCTCCCCACTGTTGAAAGAGACCTTGCGGCACCTCTGGATGGAGACGCCATTCATGATCGACTATGCAGAGTCAGCTGAGTTAGTCTGCTCTGGCGTTCAGAGAGCCTGCCAGATGTTGAACCACCAGAGAAATTCCCTGATGTTCCAGCAATGTCCAAAGGCGAAGAGCCTCTTGACAAAGTGTCCACGACCCCCACTCCATCCTGCTTTTGGCAGTTCCACATGGCAGTGGTGTTGTCGGTGAACACCTGCACCGCATTCCCTTTGAGAGAGGGAAGGAATGCTTTCAATGCAAGTTGAATTGCCCAGAGCTCCAAAAGATTGATGTGGAGCGCAGACTCCACTGGAGACTAGAGGCCTCTGATCTCTGCATCTCCCATGTGGCCGCCCCATCCCAAAAGTGAAGCATCTGTCATGACTGAGATCTGGTTGGGAAAGGGAGAGGGATCTGCCGTTGACCCAATCCTGAACAAAAGCCACCACTGCAGATCTTTCGCAGTCCTCTCCTGTAGGAAAGTGTCATCTTTCTTGGCATGGTTATCTCCACTTTCTGCCTGTTGTCAGTGTGTTTGACTGTGTTCACTGGGATCCTGCTAACCAGGACCACAGTGATTATGCTCTCGCCTCTAAATTTGGTTGCTACTAACCTTTTCACCCAACAACAGGCATACTGGTGCCACCATGTACGTCCCTAGTATATGGTACCTAGGTACCCAGGGCATTGGGGTTCCAGGGGATCCCTATGGGCAGCAGCAGTTATTCTGCCACCCATAGGGAGCCTATGCAAAGGGTTCTGCAGGCCTATCATTGCACTCTGCGTGAACGGGGTGCACGCACCCATGTTCACTACAGGTCACTGCATGTCACCCCTAAGGTAGGCCTTCTCAGCCCAGAGGGCAGGGTGCAGGTACCTGTGTGTGGTGGCACCCCTGCACTAGCAGAGGTGCCCCACAACTCCAGCCCCATTTTACTGGACTTCGTGAGTGTGGGGATGCCATTTTATGTGTGTACCGGACCAGCTACATAATGATTATGTCCAGCTACATAATGATAACTCCGAACCTGGGCATGTTTAGTATCAAACATGTCGGTATCATACCCCAACACTGTTACAAATATTGGAATTATGACTCTGGGGGCTCCTTAGAGGACCACCAGCATTGCTACCACCAGTCTTACAGGGTTTTCTGGGCAGCCCAGCGGCTGCCACCCCTCAGATAGGTTTCTGCCCTCCTGCTGCTTGATCTGATCAAGCCCAGGAAGGCAGAGCAAAGGATTTCCTTTGGGAGAGGGAGTTAACACCCTCTCCCTTTGGAAATAGGTGTGACTGGCTTGGGAGGGATAGCCTCCCCAGGCCACTGGTTTGCTTTGAAGGGCACATTTGGTGCCCTCCAT
The DNA here is from genome assembly GCF_031143425.1 of Pleurodeles waltl. NCBI lineage: Eukaryota > Metazoa > Chordata > Amphibia > Caudata > Salamandridae > Pleurodeles > Pleurodeles waltl. Next base: position 805,629,775 of record NC_090446.1, read on the forward strand.
GCATAAACCAGTCCACACCGGTTCAGAGACCCACCAGTCCCTGCTCTGGCACGAAACTGGACAAAGGAAAGGGAAGTGACCACTCCCATGTTCATCACCACCCCAGGGGTGGTACCCAGAGCTCCTCCAGAGGGTCCCTGGGTTCTGCCATCTTGATTCCAAGGTTGGCAGGGAATTCGGAGAGCATCCGAGTGGCCAGGCCAGGCACGTGACCTCTGAGGCACGCTCTGATAGGTTAGGTAGCCAAGTCCCCTGTTTGGGCAATGTAGGGTCTCTTCCTCTGGGGTGGTTCCTCAGATTCAGCTTGCAATCTCTGCTTCAACTTCTGGGCTCCGGAACCATGACTGGACTCTCCAGGAACCTAGAAGCTGCAGATCCATGAGGAAGATTCTTCTGCAATATTGTATACAGAATTCCTGCCAGCTTTGCAACATCTCCCTGACTGTGCATCCTCAGAAGACTGCAACTCTTCAGCCTGCATAAGAAGAAGGAGGAATCTCCCTTGGGGTGAAGTCATCACTCCCCTGTAACTACAGATACCTAGCTGCTACAAATCCGGCTGCGTAGAGATCTCCCCTCATCCTGAGTGGGGTGGGTCCGTCGGGCCATGGGTGGTGGTCCGGAAAGTCTCCCTTGGTCCTCCCTTCCAGCTGTCGTACTTTGGTGGTAAGTCCTTTCCACTCCACGCAAGACAGTACCTCCGTGCACTGCATCCTTTGCAGCTCCCAAGGCTTGTTTGCTTCACCTCCAAGGGAAACTTCAGGCGATGTGCAGCTTCAGCCCCCAGCACTCTCTCCTGCAACTCCTGGGCCTCTGCATGGTCCTCTGACAACGTGGGAGCAACGTCTGTGGTACTGCGTGGGCTGCTTCAGCAACTTTTCTGTCCCTGTCCCGTGGGACACTTGTGGGTGTTGCCTCTGCTCCTGTAGGCCTTCTGCGATGGGAGGGTCCCGTGTGACTCCTCCTGGGTAGAGTCCTCCTGGACCTTGCTGGTCCCCGGTAGCACCCCTTTGTCCTCCAACTGTGAGTTTGCCTTTGCCAAGGCTTGTTGGTGGAAATCCTTCACTGACACTCATCTGCAATCCAGCTTCCAGCGTGGGATACCTTTTGTATGCATCAGGAACTCTTCTCCAGCTTCTGTGCTGCAGTTCTGACCTGTCTTCCTTCTTCGTCAACCAACTCCAAAAGTTACCTCTGGGTGGGTAGTATCTCCTACTCCCCTCTGGACTCAACAGATGCTTCTGGAATTGGTCCCCTCTCTCCACAGGTGTCCATCTTCGGTAATTCATTGCTGATTTCTTGCAGGCTGTTCTATGTGTCTTCTTTTTCTTCTTTTCATCCTTTGGGGTGGTTTTGGGGAAATCCAGTGTTTTACTCCAGGTCGCTGGAGGGTACTGCATTACTTGCCTGTGTGGTTTCCTAGCACTCCCAGCTCCCCTCTACAGGATTAACTTACCTCAGTGGGGGCCCTGTGTGCGCATTCCACTTTCTTAGTATATAGTTTGAGCTCCCCCAGGGCTACTATTGCTTATTGCTATTTTACACTGTTTTCTAACTTTTTTATGTTTCTTACTGTTTATTAGTGAGTATATATATATATATATATATATATATATATATATATATATATATATATATATATATATATATATATATATATATATATCATATCCTAAATACAATATATATATTGTATTTACTTACCTCCTATTGGAGGGTTGCCTCGCTAGTATTCTCAGATATTGTGTTCCAAAAATAAAATACCTTTATTTTTGTACAATCAAGTGTTTTCTTTCTTGTGTGTAAGTACTGTGTGACTGCAGTGATATTGCAAGAGCTTTGCATGTCTCCTAGATAAGCCTTGGCTGCTCATCCACAGCTACCTCTAGAGAGCTTGGCTTCTAGACACTGCCTACACTTCACTGAGAGGGGATACCAGGACCTGGTATAAGGTGTAAGTACCAATAGTACCCACCATACACCAAGTCAGCTTCCTACACCTCCGAGATCTGGACCATGTCAGCAAGATTTCCCTGGTGCTGCGTCCACTGGAGCTTCAGGTCTCACTGCAGAGCAGCATATGCCATCTGGCATTTGGTAGTAATAGGATTCAGGAGGTCATGAGGCCCAGCAGCCTGAGTCACTCCACCGAAACCCGGGATAGAGGCTTAAACATCGGAATCCTAGCCAGAATATCCCGGACTCCCTGATCAGGAGGATAGGCCCGGAACTGCAATGTTTCCAGAATGGCTCAGATGAAAGGGAGTGTCTGAGAGGGAGTCAGGTGTGACTTCGGCATGTTTATAGTGAACCCCAGGGAATGCAGAAGGTTCGCCGTAGTCTAAGGTGGGAGACGACTTTCTGGGGCGTGTCTACCTTAAACAGCCAGTCGTCGAGGTAGGGAAAGACAGAAATTCCCAAACTGCACAGATGAGCTGCGACCACCTTCATCACTTTTGTGAACACCAGAGGGGCATTGGTAAAACGAGGGGAGCACGGTTAAGTGAAAGTGCTTGTGACCTATCACAAATTGTAGGCAACTTCTATGAGCAGGAAAGAAAGGGATATGAAAATAATCGTCTTGCAACTCTAACGCCACCATCCAGTCTCCTGGGACCAGAAGGGACCTGAACCAAGGTGAGCATTTTGAACTTCTCCTTCCTGAGGAAGAGATTGAGTGTTCTGAGGTCGAGGATAGGACGCAGTCTCTTATCCTCCTTGGGCACCAGAAAGTAGAGGGAATAGCAACAGCCGACTACTTCTGGAGCAGGAAGCCTCTCTATGGCCCCCTTGGCCAAAAGAGCCATACTTCCTTGTGGAGAAGCACCAAATGATTCCCTGTTAGAGAGCCAAATGATGGAGGCATGGCCGGAGGAGAAGTCTCGAACGGGAGGGAGTAACCCCATCGGACGATCAGCAAAACCCACCTGTCCATCGTGATGGATTCTCAGTGAGGCAGGTTATGGCTTCTCCTGCCACCAACTGGTCTGAGATGGCATGCGGATAGGAAGGTTTGGAGGCTGCATCCAGGTCGGGCGGAGATGGAGTGGGCAGACCTCTGGGTTCCTGTCTCACAAGCCTGTTGGATTCTGCGTCCCAGGCTGCGCAGGAGCTGTACAGCATGCGTGGCACAGTGGTTAGGGAGGGGACGCGACAGGGAGCCCCTTCCATGTCCACAAAAGGGGCAAAAGGTGGACTAGTGAGGGCGAGGAGCAGTGAAAAGTCCAAGGAACCGAGCCGTAGCCCGGCGAGTCCTTGAATCTCTCCAGTGCCGAGTCCGCCTTATCGCCAAAAAGATGAGCTCCATCAAAGGGCATGTCCATGAGGGTCTGTTGGACATCCTCCGAAAAACCAGAAGTTCTTAACCATGCGTGACATCATAATGCAGCCTTCAATACAACTGATCTGGCCAGAGAGCCGGTCATGTCCAGCCACATTCTATGGTGAACTTGGCCGCATCTCTCCTGTCAGCAATAGTCTGGGAGACGATCGCATGGGTCTCCTACGGGATCTGCAGCAAAACATGTGCGACCATGTCCCACAAGAGGTGTGTATAACGGGCCAAAAGGCACACGGTGTTCACCGACCACAACGTCAGACTGGAGGAAGAAATCTTCTTCTTCCCAAGATTATCCAGCCTTTTTGAGTCCCTATCTGGGAGAGCGGAAAGGAATGCGCCAGATGATGAGGGTGCCTGAGTGACCAAGCTCTCAGCCATGGGGTGTTGGGGTTGGGAATTTAGGGTTGTTCGAGGCAGGCCGAAGGCGGCGAGTGATTGTACTATTCACAAGAGCCCCTGTGGGTTGGGACCAGGAACCCAGTAGGACATCGGTGAGGGCTTTGTTAAATGGAAGGAGAAGTTCCAAAGCAGAGGCTCCGGGCTGAAGCACCTCCGTCAGGAGATTAGTTATGACCACAACAATAGGCAGCTCAAGGCTGTGGACCTCAGCCAATCTACTGAGCATCATGGAATAAGAAGCTCCCTCCGCCGTAGCCACGGTAGAAGGAGACAGCATGCCAGTATCTGGGGAGGTATCAAGACTGCTGGCGTTGCCCAATTCCTGACCCCTCCAATCCTTTCTCATATTCATAACCAAAGTAGAATGGGTCTGAATCCAACCTGGGGTGGCCAGGACCCATTGAAGTTAGAATCGGTGTCGACCAACGCCGTTCCGGCTCGTCAGGGATTAGGATTGGGTCGACATCGATTGTGGGCCCAACCAACATCAGGAGCGTTGACGACTTCACTGGTGCAGGTCTCAATGGTACAACTGGGGATGACGCATATCCGGACATGGATCTGGAGGAACCTTCCGTGGCTGGAGCCGAAGCTGACGGTGCAGAAGCCGAAGGGCCCCCCTCAAGACCTTCCCCTTGAATGAGACCAGGAACGATGTGGAGTCAAACGCCAGGACACAAGGGACCACTCCCTCAAAGCCTTCGGGTGCATAGCCCAGCATTCAGAGCACAACTTCAGGTCGTGGTCGTATTTCAGACACCACAATCAGACCCAATGCAGATCCGTCACCAACAGCATTCGGTGACAATCCTCACAAGGCTTGAACCCGGTCTTTGGGGCCATCCTAGATGCACCAAACGTCACCAGAAAATTCGACAAAAGTGTTGAGGCTGGTCAAAAAGTGATCAGGGTAGCTTTTCTCTGGACCAGTGCATGCTGCGGAAAGAAAAGAACTGACGTCACCGTGCCGAGGCGGAGCCTATATTCGATACCAACATCATCACAGTGACCACGACAACAACAACGGATGCGGAGCAGACTGATGCCACCTGAAGACATGCAAGGGTACTGCTCAGAGAAAAAATCTCCAGATCCAGTTTGACGTCTGGGGAAATTTAGGCTTGGCAAGGGGGTACACTTACCAAGTCAAATTGGCAGTTAACAACTGCATACACAGACACTGCAGTGGTATTCTTAATACTATGTTCTGTTTGATGTACTTGGACTTCTCCCACAAAAGAAATCGGAGAATATCAACTTAATTTTGAGCCATTCAAAATATTTGTGTCAGGAATCAAGCATCAACAAATGGCAGAACACAACCCTGCAGTCTCTGTTGGGCTCATGTGGTAAGTGCAATGCTTTATTCGTGCAAATGAGCTTGTCTATGGGCTAAGAAACTATGTGGTAAAGAACTCGCTTACCTTCAAAAACGCTCCTTCTGGTAGTTACTCTATCTAACGGCAGATTCCTACCCTTTTGAATATTTCCGAGGCATCAGACTGAATTGAGAAATTTAAACCAGTGCTCCTATGTCCTGGTAGGTGGTGCTTTGCAGTTCCACGCTTGCGGCTTTCTGCTCCAGGAGTGATGTGCGGAGCTGTGTAGAGGCACTGCTCACATGTGCTGACGCCACTTACATTCCAGGCTGTCCATGCCCAAAGACGCAGAGCCCATTATCAAATTGGTTTTGACTAGTGTGAGACCTTTACAGATGTAAAAAGAGCCCAGTTCCCAGATCGGGGGGGCAGAAGGGTCAGTGAGGAATTGGCAGCTAGAAAAAGTATCTACCAGAAAGAGCGTTTTCAAATCAGTACATGCATGTAGTGGGTCTGTGAATTGGCCCAAACTAAAAGCTCCTGTACGACCAAGGGAACAAAGTGCCCATCTGGACGAACCTGGCTATCCAGACAGTAGTGGAGTGAAGCACACGTAGCAGTTTGACAAATTTCTACAGGTATTCCATGTGCCAATGCAGTAGTAGCAGCCTTGAATCTAATAGAATGTGGCCGCAAGCATTCTTGTAGCTGTTTATTGGCCAGTGTGTAGAAGATTTTGATATAGTGCATGATCCAACAAGATGGTACTCTTTTGTACTGACTTGACCAACTTTCCTCCAGTGAGCCCAATAAAGAGCTGATCATTTGCACAATGTTCACTAGAATAATGGATGTAAAATTTGAAAGCTCTTTCAGGATGCAACTGATGGAGTCTCTCCTCTTCCTCAGAAGGTGGAGGTGAATCAAAAAATTTTGGACAAGCGATGTTTTGTCCGACGTGAAAAGGAGCCACTATTATCAATAGGAAAGAGGTGCAGGTTGTCAAAACTAGTTTGTCTGGGAAAAATGGAGTATACGGCGGGTTAATGGAAAGGGTCCTTAGCTCACTCACCAGCTGCGCTGATGTAATGGTGATGAGAAAAAGTGTCTTGAAGGTAAGAAACTGTGGAGAACAGCTGTGCAGCTGTTCAAAAGGGATACACATTAGGAACTTTAGAACCAAACTCCACTGAGGCATAATGAACAGATAAGGGAGAAGGGTATGTTGCAAAGCTTTCAGAAAACACATCACAACAGGGGATTCAAACAAGGAAGGCTGATGGGGCAACCATAAAAAAAACAAAGAGCCTATATCTACTCTTTAACTAGGCCCAAGGCAAGTCCCTGCAGAGCCAAGGACAACACAAAAAGCAACACTTCAGAAAACTTGGCGTGAAGTGGGTCAATCTGTTAGGCATCAGACCAGACCTGAAATTTGTCCCGATAGGCAGATAATGATTTAGTTGAGGGAAGCCTAGGTGCGAAGATGACATCGACAAACTCACGAGGGAGGTAAAGTAGTTAACTGCTGCTACTCAATCTCCAAGCATGGAGGTGGAGACTGCACAAGACTGGATGAAGGACAGCGCCCTGCTGCAGAGAGAGAAGACCCTTCCAAAATGGCAGCCTGATTGCAGGATAGATGCTCATACCTAGGTGTTCTGGATACCATAATCTACGATGGCAAGAGGATATCCCTGAGTTCCGCTCTAGGCAGAACGTGTCCCAGAGAGAGCGTGAAAGAGAAACAGACCATTCAAATTTCAACATGCAAAGGTGCTGCTATTGCACATTCTTGGTGGTGATAAATAGATCAAGAGTCGTTTCTCCCACTCGCAGAAGAGACCCTGCATCACCCCCATGTGTAAGCACCATTTGTGATCTGCTAACCGTTGGTGACTGAGTTAGTTTCCATTTGCCTGGCACTTAGGGATCCTTCCCAGGTGGTGCAATCCCAGGAATATCCCTGATTTTCCACCCACTTTCAAAGACATAGTGGCTCCTTGCACAGGGTCTACGACCCCACCACACTTGTTGAGATACCACAGGGCTGAGGTGTTGTCAGTGAGCACCTGCACCAATCTCCCTTTGATGGATGGTAGGAAGGGTGTCAACACCAAGCAGACAGCCCACAGCTTCAGAAGATTCATGTGGTGCCAAGCGTCCGCCGGAGACCAGATGTTTCTGAGCTCCACCTCTCCCAAGTGGCCACCCTAGCCCAGAAGCAATGCATAGTTTACCACTGCTGGCTCTGCGTGGGGGCAGAAAAGGGTCTGGCACTGATGGTGTACCATCACTGCAGGTCTTATGCAGCTTCCTTTGACATTTGCACATGATTCTGTGAACAATGGGACTTCAGATCCCAGGTGGAGAGCCAGTATATGCCACTTTGTGTGCTTGACCAGCAGGACGCAGGAGGCCATCAGACCATGTCAGCCTTGGATTCATCCTCACTGAGGTGGAAGTCAGAGGTTGAAACATCACGATCATAGCCCAAATGTACTGGAGTCTGCACTCCAGGAAAGGCACAAACCTGCACTGTGTCTACAAGGGCTCTGACATATGGGAGCATCTGTGAAGGGGTTATGTGTGAGTTTGGCACATTTTTAGTGAACCCCAAAAAAGTAAGGCGGTTTACTGTGGTCTGGAGGTGGGTGACAATGGTTTGATGTGAGCCCACCTTCAGTAAACAGTCATCCAGGCTGGGGAAGACAAGAACCACTGACCTCCAAAGATGTGCTACAACCACTGCCATCATTTTTCATAATATCCGAGGGGCACTGATGAGGCCAAAGGGGAGCACAGTAAACTGAAAATGCTCCAGTCCCACAGATGGTGCCTGTGGCCCTGCAGGACAGGGATGTTGAAATAAGTATCCTGCAGGTACAGTGCTACCATCCAGTCTCCAGGGCTGAAGGCACACAAGTCCTGGGCCACAGTGAGCATCTTGAACTTGTCCTTTAACAGAAAGGCATTAAGAGGGCTAAGATCTAAAATCGGATGAAGGCCTCTGTTTTTATTAAAAACAAGAAGTAGCAGGAGTAATATTCAAAGCCTAGCTCTAATACCAACATTCTCTCTATGGCTCCTTTAGCAAGAAGGGCCTACACTAACTGATGCAAGAGGAACAGATGGTCCTCCTGTAACTGATCTAAGGATGGTGGAAGTTGAGGCAAGATATAACGTGTGCTGGACAATTTGTATGGCCAACTTGTCTGAAATTACTGCCTGCTACCCAGCAGAAAATGTCATATCCTGCTTCTGACAAGGGTGGCAGTTTGTTTTGAAGGACCCTCCAAAGAGGTTTTGATCCTGCAGCAGCTGGAGGGGCAGAAGACTGGGCTGCACGCTGACCCTGTTGTGCATGTGATCTTGGGTACCGCAGACTCTGCTACAAAAGGGCTGGAGGATTTACCGGGGATGCTGCACTCGTTGCTGATATTGGGTGCCCCAACTATAGCTAGAGGTGGTTGTTGTAGGGTCAAGGAGCACATCCTGCCCATACTGTCTTTAAAGCGCTCAGAGGCCATAGGCTCAAAGACAACACTGGTTCCAATGGCCCTCCCTAGTCAATCTGTGATGTCCAAGCCACAGCAGATGGTAAACTCTGCTGTATCCCGACCATCCTGAACAACTTGCATAAGGGTGGGATGCAAGTCATCATGGACACCAGGCAAGGCTTGTGTGACCGAGTACCAGAAGGAGTGGGTATATTGCCTCAAGAGGCAGCAGGCATTGATGAAACCTAGCATCAAACTGGTTGATGAAAAAACATGCTTATCAAATGTTTTGGTGTGCTTTGATTCCTGGTCCATTTGTCTTGTAACAAATGCATTTGGGTTGACCTTGCTCAATTAGGCCTGCACGACAAGGCTCTCAGGCACGGGAGGCTGAGCAAGAAATCTGGATCATCTGGGATGGACAACTGCACCATGCTATCTGCCTGTCACCAGAGGCAAGGAACAGGTTGTTGCCCACAACCCAAAAAGGCACCTGCGAGAGCTTCATTGGAAGTAGAGGCTCAGCATTTGTTCTATCCAAGTGAAAGCACCTCAGTGAGCAAATTAGTTTTTTTTCTCATTAGTGGGTAACTGGAGGTTGAAAACCTCGGCCAACTTCCACGTAATTAAGACATAGGATGCACCTACTGGTAGGACCTGGGGTTATGACAAGCCCATATCTTATAAAATGTCCAGGCATCTCACATTCTGAAGGTCCTCCTACCAACTGTCATCAGTATGTGGTTGGCCAATTCATCCCACCATCATTATCAGAGTCTGTTACAAAGAAAGTGTAAAGGGTTTGGGCCCTGCCTTGAGGAAAGGGCAAGTTATCATAGTCTGATGATTGCCCAAAATGCTGCAGCCCTAGTGAATCATGAAGCTGCCCCAGTCAAGGTCGAAGAAGCGCAGACTTGGAAAGCACAATCAGTTATACTTCATCGTCTGCACCAGCCTCAGTATCCCAGGGTTTGGCATAGGTTGTGGCACTATTATCGCAGTCAGCATCATAGACAGTGCAGAGCCTGTACCAGGTCCAGCTGGTGCTGAGGCGGGGGTTGGTTGCATGGCCCTGGCCAAGTCTTGATAACTGGCTTAAATTGACCTAATCACTTGAAGCTTTGCAATGACAAGGGTTCATTATTTTGTAACTTTAGTGCAAAGAGGTAACAACTGGACTATGAAGTGCTACCTTGGTGACTTAAAAGAGCTCTGATATTGTAGGGGCATTATGTGCAGCCTAAAACGATTTGCTACTAAATAATGTAATTATCAGCATTGTGTTATGTCAGAGTATTAATTAAAGGTGGGTGTAGGACTGATCATGGTCATGAATAGAGTGGATTAGAGTATTATGTCAGGTGAGCAGTGGCTTTATCAATGATCTGGCCATTAAATCTGGACATTATCTGTTTCTGTGAGGTAGTCCGAGCCTTACTGGTTATGTGAGAATATGGCATTTATAGCTCTGGGCTGTGAAGTGCATGCTTTTAATGGTAATTGTATTCATATCACACTTAACACACCTGGAAGTGTTGAATGGACAATAAAGTAAAAAAATGCATTGCGTACACTCTGGGTATTACTGAAATAAATATATTTTGGAAGCACCATTTTATCTTAAACACTTTGAGCATTTTGTAGCAGTTTATCTTATACTGCGTATAATGCAAGTTTAAAATACCGAATTACGTATTCACAGTGCTTTCTTTCACAGGCTGTGACCTCAAACCCCTACAAATACACAAGTCTTTTTTCTCCACTGCACAAACCAAGACTTCATTCTGTGGCTCTCTGGTTACACACAGACCTCTGCAGCGCATAAACTAATAGGGGGTTTCATAATGTACTATAGTGTATTTCCCAATGAGTAACACCTTTTTAAATGTATTTTTCATTTAAACTGCATGTTTTATAATATAACGTTCACTGACCCTGCCCTCTCTTTATGAAGTATCACAGTTCACATAATTGTTTTAATGCAAACCACTGTTTGTAGCCCTTTTGGGCTATCTGGGACCGCGGGGGGCCTCAAGGCCTCTCCAGCGGTCCCACCGTCTCCTGCAGGAGCCAGCCTTGCTCCAGCAGCACCCTGCTTGCTGGAGCAATATTTGTGTGTAGGGAAGACAGATAAAAACTCCACTTTCTGGCAGCAGGACCTGTTTGACAGATACTGCTGTCAGAAAGCAGACTTTGTTTGCGTTTGCTTGGTGGGAGCAGTCAGCATGCCCCCTGCATGTAATTTCATTACAGCCTGGGGGAGGTGGTGGTTCCCGGGGCTGCTGGGGGGAGAGGGAATACCCCCCTCCCCCAAGTTCAATTACATCTGTGCTGTGCGGAGGTGGCGGCCCCCAGTTCTGTGGGTTATTCCCCCATTACATATAATGAAAGTCCCTGGGAGGGGGCGGTCCCCAGGGCTGCAAGGAGGTCAGGTGCACCAACCCCCTGCATTACAATGAAAAATGCCCCCGGGACTTGGCCCACCCGCGACCTTCAGATTAAAGAAGTGCGGAGCCCATGCTTTGTTTTTTAAACAATTTGCCGGATCTGCCACGAATCCCAGCGAAAAATAACAAAAAATGCTTTTTAGCCCTTGGGTCTTTTTTGGACACAAACACCATAGCTAAGGGGTCAAGGTGTCTCTACCCTGGCCCCTTTTCTTTTTTTCCCATTTTCTAGTGGGACTCTGCTGAAGCTGAGTCCCAAAATAGCTGCCAACACTTCCTGGTTTAAAGTGTTGCAAGCCAATCCGAGCTGTGCAGTTCCCTGCACGAACTTGTCATTATTGGTGAAGTAATTGCAGCCAGAGATATACAAATCTGGATTTTCATTAATATCTCAAAAACTACTGAACGGATTTACACCAAATAAGCAAAAGAGTAATCTGTGTTTCAAAAGCTAGCTTTCTGCCAAATTTGGTGTAACTTTCCCTGCGCAATAAGAATCACTGACACACTTTTTTCTCAAGAGTCAAATAGAAACATGGTCCTAACTAAAACTACCTAGTGGCGACCGTGTCTAGGTTTTTATATATATATATATATATATATATATATATATATATATATGTATAAATATAAAATCTAGTGGCGCTTGCCACTAGGTTGTTATAGTTAGGACCTAGTTTCTATATAAAAAGCCTTTTTTTCACTTGCCTATATCTTTGGTGACGCTTGATGAATCTTCACGAAACTTTACCAAAAACATTTGCCAGTCACGTCAGTTGCTGTCTGGAAGGTTTCGGGATGATCTGTTCAGGGGGGGCTGAGAAAAAGGGAGGGTCCCAAAACACGTTTTCCTCATGTATTTTTCCATGGGGATTTTGAACAGCGATAGCGCCAAAGCTACTCAGCTGAATTACACCAAATTTGGCAGAAAGGTAGGTCCTGGTTGAGAAAGTGACTTTTTTGTTTTGGTGTAATTCCATTAAGTAGTTTTAGAGAAATTACAGAAAATCCTAATTTGTATACAGGGACGCAAATGATTTTGGACCCCTCCTGATCTCTTGCAGAGATTTGATTGGCTGATAACACTTCAACAACAGAAGCCGTTGAAGTGGTTGCAGCCATCTTGGGACTCGCCTAAAGCCGAGTCCCCCCTCCCAAAAAAGTAAAAAAGTAAAGGTGCTGGTGTACGAACACCCTGACTCCTTAGCTCTGGTGGATGACAAGTACACTTTAAAGTGTCAAATTCAATCTATGAGTAACAGAAACAGGCTGCAAGAGAATCCCGTGAGCATAATGTCAAAGCGCACAAATAGAACAGCTATGTTCTTTGTTTTTCATACAGAATGCCTCTATGGAGACCACATTGTCAAAATAAAAACTACGTTCGCAGGTTCAAAGACAGAACTTGGAATAGTACCTACTTGACCTCTCAAAAATACAAAACATGTAAACTTGCGGAACTGAGCAAGAGACTTGAAAATTTCGCTCCCAGTGCAGACATAAGACTGGGGCGGTGCACTTCCGCAGCAGCGCAGTCTGATTCTATGGTTAACACATGCAATGAAATAGCAGTGGTTACTACAGTCATAACAACTTAACAAGAGCACAGGAGCCATTCTCACGGCTGCTTCTGAGGAGCAGCACCCATTGACAGGCACCAAACCCCGATTCTTTGGCACTGATTCCGATGTTCCCTTTACATTCAGTCTTCCACCCTTGAAATCGACCGTTGTTATCCAAACAGCAGAAAAAAAAGGATTTGTGCTTGTTAAGTGAGAAATCCTTGAAAGGGCACTCCTTTAGGTCCTAGAGATGTACCCAAACATAGGAACTTTTCAGAACTGATTCCGATCCTCTACCTGTTATTTTCCGTGACTTACAAGATGCTAGTGACTTTCATACCTATCACGAAGTATAGCCCATGCCCCTTTTGGCCGCCTTCAGATTGTCGGTTCTTTCACCATGATGATACAGGATACAGAAAGCCTCAGTAGCCGTGGAAACATTCCTGCCCACCACGGAGGCAAGGTCGAACTGTCACCTCCCCGGTCTGTCGTGGATACTTAAGGAGTGTCTCGATGCTCTCAAAGTGCCCCATTTCAGCCTCACGAAATCTGCTTTACTTGCCACTAAGATGATCAGAGCTGCTTGTTGTGGGGAAAATGGTTTGAAAAAGCAATTACAGGACAGAGCTCTATAAGAGATAAAGAAGAGCTTTAGATTGCCATATAAAATAAGAATCGGCACTAAGAATTTACTCATAGACAGCAAGTTCAATAGTTCGCCTGCATTCCTGACTCTATTTACCCCCCTCAGACGTAAGGATATTGTGAATTAAACAAACTCTATTCAACAGGCAACAATAGGATTACTTGCAAGCAGTGCTTGAAAAGGAATCATACAAGTGCAGGTACTCTATACCAAAGTACCTGCTTATTTCTTAGAAGTGGCAGTACTCTCCAATTAAAAATATTGCGTTTTTCTTGAGAAGTGCTGGTACTCTCCCTCTTAAAATACAAAAGTGCCGGTACCATCCCATTTAAAGTACTGCTTGCAAGACGCTCTTCTTTCTGAACTCAGTAATTTTATGTACTATATTGAGCTCCTTGATCAATGAAACTTGTTCCGTGTGTCAAGAATTGTTTACAAAAATGTTTCCAGTATTCTCCAGAATTTCAGCACTCAGCTATGCATCTCACCATATTAATGTTTTTGCCAACAAATCTTTTCTGCAATTCATGAACCTTTTTTTATTGTTCTGCGCATCAGGATTCATACGTACCTTTGTGAGGGTACTCTCCTCAGTATAGGCTCAAAATAATGTGGATTAGTTCCCTCTTTCAAACTACAATCGAACTTTAGAAAAACCATTTGACTTCAGCACTATTTCCGGAAAAAGCTTCCAGTCCTTCAAACTAAAAAAAACAAGAAATATGTCAGAGACGCTCCTACCAGTTTCTGCTATACTCAGCACCAGGGTTTTCTCCCCATTCCTTGCCTTTCTGGAAGATTCTGTTTTAGCTAGACTTCCTCAGCGCTCTTGTTAAGATCTGCTCCTCGCCTCCTCCAAGCATGATCTGGGTTGTAGGACATACACGTTCCTTCTGCCCAATAATCTAACACCCGTTTCTTCACCCACAGGTCAGGCTTTGAATATTGAGCAGTCATGTTTTAGTCATGGTACCCTTTACGTTTGGACCACATCCAAGACGTCAATGGAACTCAGCCTTCTCGGACTTGTAGTCCTATTGTCGATACCCGCTCCTGCCACAAACCCATCAGACTTTTCACCATCTTTTAGACCAATTACCTTTGTGATAGCTATACCTTACCACAGATTCCTCACCTTTTGAATGCTTCCCAGGCATCAGTCTGGATCTGGAAATTTTCATGCAGTATCCCTGCCCTCTGATAGAATGTGCCGTGCAGCTCCACACCAATGCTGGCCGCTAGGGAAGCGACATGCATAGTCACTTATGGATGCAGATGGCGTGCACTGAAGTCATTTGCTTTCTTTCTGCTAACCAGACACTGATCCATAGCTTACCCCTCGTCTCTTCAAGACATTTACCTAAAAAAAAAAAAAAATAGTTTAAAAACGCATTGTGCAAGAGAAAATGTCACCTCCCAAGACTAAGGGGTATAATCCTTGTAGGGGCTTTTGCAAGCAAACGTGTTTCACAGATCTCTACAGGTTTGCTTGAGGTCAGGACACAACTCCATTGCCTACAGTACTGTGTACTGATGAACCACAAGGCTGTACTGGACCATGAGGAAAAGCTGTACGTCACCAAGTACTGAAACACTCCCCAACATGATAGTTAAAGTTGAAGGGAAGGTCCCGTTCCTGCTCCTGATGTCATTCCTGTGGCCAATCATCGTCACGACTGAAACCTTCCAATAACTTGATGAAAAAACATTGATGGTTGGATTAACGTACAGTAATTACAACAAGCTTACATTAAAAAAAAAAAAAAGAAAGAAATTCACTGAAAAAAACCCAAAGGTTACAGGGACGTTATAGTTAGCATAAAACATTTTTTTTTTAATCTTGGAAATTCACTGGAAAAAACAAAGGTTACAGGAACATTATAGTTAGGTTCTGAATTAATTCATACAAAAACATAGAAATACAGCAGTTTTAGTTCTTTCAAGTAGCTATAACTCACACCCTAAGGTAACTATAACTCGCACCCTCGCCTTGCACTGCTAATTACCCCACATATTACAGCATTCATGCCAACTTCTATAATGTCATAAAAAATATAAATAAAATATTACTACTCAAATTATTGAAGAAAAAAACTGTGCATGGCGGGGCAGCAAGCTATAGTTACTGTAGGGTGAATTATAGTTATGTGAAAGAACTCTAACTGTAACTGCTAAATTTCTATGGTTTTGTTTGAGTAAATTCAGAACCTAACTATAACGCCCCTTATACCTTTGTTTTTTCAGTGAAATATATTTTTATATATACACACACACACACACACACACACACACACACACACACACACACACACACATATATTTATATATATTTTTCACTTAAAAAACCAAAGGTTATAGAGAAGTATTAGTTACAAAACAACATTCAAAAACCTTAGAAATGTACTGAAAAACCCAAAGATTACAGGGACGTTATTGTTAGGAAACAGAATAAAAAAAAACAAAGGTTGCAGGGACATTTTAGTTAGGCTCATATTTCACCCGTACACAACCAGTAAAATTCAGCAGTTATACTCAGCTGAGCTAACTATAACTTACACCCGCAAGGCACTGCTTATGACCTCACATATTACATCACCCATGGAAAGAAATTGTATATCTAGGGACATGAATCCTCCACGGATTTAACAGATCTTCATTTGAGATCTGATTGCCAGCCTGCACTTTAACCAGTAAGTGCTAGCAGCCATCTTGGGACTTGGACTTAGCAGAGTCCCATGAAAAAAAGATTTGTTTTTAAAAACCAGAAAGGGGAATGGTAGTAATACCCTGACCCTCTAGGCCTGGTAGAGGAGGGCGCACAGGGAACCTGCTGTGGGAAAAAAACGTTTAAAAAGAAATAGGTGCAAATTTGCTGTGGATCTGCAAATCCCTGGCAAACATTTTCTTTAAAAAAAAAAAAAGCACAGTGTCCCACTCTTGTTTTCATATTTGGCTGCCAGGTAGGCCAGGTTCTGGAGGGAACTGAGTTACCAGGGCCAAGTTTCCCCGTGCTGCTGCATTGCTCTTGTCGATTCCTTGCTTTTTCTCCCATTATTGAGTGCTTTCTCCTTGCTCTTCCTCGTTCTCACTTCTTTCTACTTGCATTTTCCATTTTTTAGTGTGCCCGTTTCTTGCTCTGCTCTCATTTTCAGAGCTTTCTCCTTGCTTTTTCAGCCATTTGTGTGCCTTCTCCTTGCTTTTCTCTCGATTCACAATTTTCTCTTGCTTCTCCCCATTTTTTGTGTACCTTCTCCTTGCCTTTCCCTTATTTTCACTGCTTTCCCCTTGTTTTTCCCCAGTGTGTGGGCTCTCTCCTTCCTTTTCCCCCATTTTGATTGCTTTCTCCTTGCTTTTTCCCAGTTTTTAAGTGCCCGCTCCTTCATTTTCCCTCGTTTTCAGTGCTGTCTCTATGCTTTTCCACCCGCTTTTTGTGTGGCTTCTCCTTGCTTTTCACTGCTTTCTTCTTGCTTTCTCCCCCATTTTTTTGTGTGCCTTCCCTTGCTCTTCCCTCATTCTCATTGCTTTCTACTTGCTTGCCCCCCCAATGTTTGTATGCCTTCTCCTTGTTTTTACCTCATTTTCACTGCTTTCTCCTTGCCTTTTCTCATTTTATGTGATCCCGCTCAGTGCTTTCCCCTCGTTTACCCTGCTTTCCTTGTTTTTTGTGTGCCCTCTCCATGCTTTTTCCTAGTTCACTGCTTTCCCCTTGCTTTTGCCCCGTTTTTTGTGTGCCTTTGCCTTGTGTTCCCTCATTCTTACTGCTTTCTCAACATTTTTTGTCTTCTCGTTGCTTTTTCCTCATTCTCACTGCCTTCTCCTTGCTTTTACATCGTTGTCACTGCTTTTCCTTGCTTTTTCTGCCATTTTACGTGTGCCTTCTTGCTTTACACTCATTTTCACTGCTTTCTCTGGGGCCTGGAAACCCTGTTGGGCCAAAAGCAGCGCTTTACAAATCCCGAACTATTATAAGGGGAGGGGGCACAAGCAGTTATCTCACCGGGAACACAATATATTGCAAAGGGGAGACGTCCTTTGTATACAGGATATTATTTTTAGAGCATTTTCTGTCAGGTGACATATCAAGGGAGGAAGTTCTGGATCATAGTTGAAAGGCACAGAAAAAAGGAACTGATGTCAACACACGCATGTGATAGTTGTAGTAGCCCCAACATTACTTCCAGCACTGAATTGACTCAACCCAAAGCCGCACAATGCCACCTACTGGTGAACAAGGGAATTGTTGAGAAAAATGTCTGCATCCAGTCTGGCTCCTAGGCAGTGATTCTCAAACTGTGCGTCACGATTAACTTGTGGGTCATGGAAGTCCAAGCATTAAATAAAGATGTTTTTAAATTCTGTATTTATTTTGTCCCATTTGTTGTGCTTCAAAGACAGAGGTCAAATATCAGGCTATGTCTTCTGATAAATTGCTGCTTATTATTTTTACATGGGGATTAGTGTTTACAAACTCTTTTCACTTTGCAGTCATAGAAATAAAAATAAAGTCAACTACATGACAATTTTGCTGGAGTACAGAAAGCGTAAAAGGAAAGGCTGTAGGATGTTGTTTTTTGTAACATACAACAAAATGCAAACACCTGTAAATAAACTGTAATGTTCAGCATTTGAGAAATAAAAAATGAAGCACATTTTTAATCATTCTGAAGTGTGATGGAAGCAAAGCTTTTAAGAGGATCACAACAAATCAAGACACTAATTGGAGATGCAGAAATAAGAAATATTAACTGAAACCAGATTACAACACATTATCATTTATGCACAATATAATTGTATACCTAAAACTGTATGTCTGTGCAAATTTTGGGGGCATTTCACTTGAAAACGTGTTTGTAAATGACAGTGCGCTACCACACAATGCTTTAGTTCTATTAAAAAAAAAGATGCACCTACATGTCTATTAAACCTCGGTGGGCAGAAGAAGGTTGACCCCAATGCCCACTTTAATTATACTGTAAGCAAAAACGTTGTTGGATAGCTCAGCTGCCACGCCAGACCTAAAAAGGTGGCTACTTTGAGACACTCAGGAAAGCAGACAGCCCTTTTCAAGGAGCATTTCCTTATTTTAAAATTGAGGCAATCCTATGCAAGTGCCAAGGTAAGCATACTGCAAAACTTCACACTGCTTTGCTCTTTAATGAGTTCCAATTCTCATTTGAAATACTCAGGAAAGCAGACCGGATTTTTCAAGGGACATTTATTTATTTTTTCTAACATTGATGACATCCTCTGCAAGTGCCAAGGTAAGCACACTGCAAAAAAAAAACTGTTTTGTGTTTTAATGAGTTCCAATTTGGATTTCTATATAATATCAAAACATATTCAACCAAGCCACCTGATTAGATTTCAGAGAACATTCTAACAGCCAAACTTTGTGTGTTGCACCTTCCCCTTTTCCTGAGGTACGACATCGACCACGCATAGTATCCTCAGAGGCTGGCATAAACTTCCAATACGAGATTCGTTTAGCCCAGTCTGAGGTCGGATTTACTGTGAACCTTTGAAGAGCCCTCTGGATAACGGGTCCAAGCAGAAAAACATAATATATTGCCCAACTGACTGTGAATGTGTTACGAAATGACACCTAGAAAGTAAGAGAACCAAACAGTTTGAAAATACTATGGATGAGATCGAAAACAAACATCAGATTTTGGCAAGTCCCAACACAGTCGAGAGAACCGCGCTGTTTTGCTCCCAATCGCAGTCAGTTTTCACTCTGCTAAGGGAGGCTCCTTTGGTACTTTTATTTGTTGTTTTATACAGCATGTACTAACCCAAGATGGGAAGCAGCTTTCTTTACAAGGATACTTTGCTGAACGCATATAAGTAGTGTAAAATATATATATCACCAACACAGAGACTACAAAGCATAAATATTTAAAGTATTAAAAAAACAATGAAGAGAATCAATGTTAACAGGCCTTTATAACAGGGTGTCATCAAGCACTAACCTTGCAATCCAGAAACAAAGGTAGCAATGACTGTTTTGTCACCTTTCAGAATCCACAGCCACTCGTGAACAAAAGGAATATGTTGGTTAGTCGTAGACCAAGGGAAGGAGAACAGGATTAAAAAAATGGGACACTGGATATTGCCTATCGAGTCGCCACACAGCTGCAAACCAAATTCTAGTGAGTCATTACAACTATCTAAAAAATGAAGAAAAAAAAAAAAGATTACGATGGAGTGGTTTCTTACCTGTAATCCTAGTTCTCCTATAGTGAAACTCCATCAAAATCATAAGAATTATCGTACCCATGTGAAGGGATTCCGGAACAATGTTTCCAATGTCGCATTATGTGTAACATCTTCGCCTTACTTTGGAAAGGCCAGGAAATACACGTGACAAAAATGTATAATTTATCAGCCGAAGAGGTTACACTGCCAAGTCAAATAATTTACTTTATAAAAAGGGAAAAAGAAATAAAGCCTTGAAAAGGAAGATAAGTGACATTTCAAAAATATCCTTCACAACCCATTTTGATTTTTTTTTTTTTTTAATCAATGAAAGGGAAGGACAGGGCAATGTAGCTCTGTAGGTTGCAGGTATGTTAGAATGACAATAGGCACTCCTCCTTTAAGGGCATCTACAACTCCCGTTTCCCATCATGCCCTGAAGGTAGCAGTTAACACAATTCTTTTTTCCGGTTCCTGATGAAAAGATCTTGGAGAACAGAGTTTAGCCCCTTTAGGGCTTATTTTCCTCACAAAAACCTTTTGCAGGAAAGTGGAATATTGTGCAGTAAGGATGGGTAGGTCTCATTATACAATACACTCACAACACTCCCCAAAATGGGTTCTTTGGATTCACACTAAAATCCCTAGCTCACTCCTGGGAGTGCGGTTAAAAGCAGTCAGGCTTCACTAGAGGAACATGAGCTAAGCAATTCAGAGTACCATCGGGGACGATAAGTAAATGACAACTAAAAAGAAATCAGACACCAATTGAAAAAAAATAGCGCTAACGTATATATTTATTTAGACAACGAAACAAAATCAATCAGATATATATAACCAGAGTTATGGATTTTAGAGTGAATAATAAATCAGTACTTTACAAGCTGTCAAACTTTACCTTTGCGGTCAATGGGAAAAATCACTAGTGACAGTCACTTGCAGGGTGAGTTTAGGAAAACCCACTTGAAATTAAAGTGATACGGGTCACAGGACCAAGCTTTGACAGTCAGATAAATTTTACCTGGCTCGTGGGGCCTGTGAGCTGAGGTGTCCTGGCTGTCCTTGAGGCTGAATGCAGGAGCCACAGGTGCGAAAAATTACACTTGTGACACTCGGTCACTTGCAGGTCGAGTTCAGGAAGCACACTGGGGGTTAAGCGTGTGTGGGCCACCCGGACCAGGATTCACCAGACAGAACAACTCCACCTAGTTCGGGCATCTCAGGTGCAGAGGGGTGCTTTGCTATCTTTGGTGCTGAATGGTGGCTGCGGATGCTGGCCTTCTGGGTCTGTATGCCTCCTGACTACCTAGTGTTCCCACCTGCAAATGTGCATGGGGCAAGGGGATTACTTTGTCCTCTGGAGGGCAGCCCACTTGTATATCAAAGTACCAGTTCACTAGCCCTCCAGCCAGGCTACCAGGTTGGCAAACTCTAAGGTAGCCACCTGGGTGCATGTCACATTAAGTCTGACTTTGTATTCAAGTCATGTTTAATAAGACAACGTGTTTGATACCAAACTCAACATACTTCAGTGGGACCATTATGGAGTTGACATTCTCGTGAGTGCCCTGGTGCCAACCCAGGTTATCCTATTGACAGATGATCACTTATTGTATTCTTTAATCGAAAAGGCTACTACCTGGACATACATACTTATACTTACACTTACATGCCCATGCTTTTAATATAATGCACCCTGCCTCCTAGGCTCATGAGGCCTATCTTAGGGGGTGTCTGTCATAAAATAAAAGCAGGGCCTTGACCTTGCCACACATGGTGTGGGCAATGTGGAGTTCAAGCTGTTACACTGCTCCAGCAGTCTGCAATGGCACAGCTGCTGACATCTGTTTACTCGGGTCACTCATGGTGGCACAATCAGTGCTTCAGACCCCGGTGACCTCTTTAACACCCATGCCCTGGGTATCACTGGTATCACGTACTAGGGACTCATAATGGAGCTAAAGTCCTTCCATTTGGAGATACCATTTTACACATATCAAATTTTAGGAGTGGTAACCAACAGCATTGGGGCACAACTTGTGGGGGTAACCATACAAAAAGGGAAGTTTCCTAAACCTTTCAGAACCTTTTTAAATTGTCTCACTCAAGGTCCTTTAGGACGGAAAGTATTTTTCAGTTTTTATTCCTGAATTTTAGCAAAAAATCCATCTTTTTTCCGAAATGCCTAGAATATGGCACAAAAATGGCTAAACAGGTCCCCACAGGAACTATGGGTCACATGTACAAAGGTAAACGTTTACTATTACAAAATAGCGAATGTTTGTGATTCGCTATTTGGTAATCACAAAGACCCATGTACAAATGTGTGTTCTACACATTTTGTGAGTCCCAGTGGGTTGCAAACACATCTACCTCATGATTATTAATGAGGTAGGTCTCTGTCTGTATGCGATCCATTAAGACTCTCAAAAAATCAAAGGGATGGTGGACTTCTGGGGTCAGCAGATCACAATGTCTGATTGCTTTTCAATAAAAATTTTTTTTTTTTTTTTTTTTTTTTAATGCAGCCCATTTCCCTTAAAGGAAAACGGGATGTGTTTCAAAAAGAAAAATGAAAAGTTCACTTTCATTTTTAAGAGCAGGTAGTGTTCTGTGGGACCACTGTCTGCTCTTAAAAAATGTTTTTACAAACATTCACAGAGGGGGAGGGGGTCCCTTCGGGAATCACTTCCCATTAGCAAATGGGTTACCACAAACCTAAATTAGGTGGTAAAATGTGAATGTTTTGCAACCCCATTTCTGTTGCACAGAACAAGTCACTTACCTTTGCTAAAGCTTTTTTCTGGTGGATACAGTAGCTACCTGTGGATTCCTCATCTTATGAATTCTCCCAATGTGCCAGCATTCAACGGAAATTTTCTTCCCAGCTCTTCATGTCGACAAGGGCGTCACAATTGCACGGCTCCGCACACGACGCAGTCTGACATCATGATGGCAGTAAGAAGTCCTCGCCAGTGTGCTGATGTTAGTTTCACCATATTTTAAGTGCCTTTGAGGCGAACAGAACAATACATATACATATATATACATAGATATATACATATATATCCACCAATCCAAATACAAATATAAATCATAATATTTGTTTATAAAAACATCACAAACGTATATACATTTATAGCAAAATAAGTCTTGGTATGACCAGACAGGCAACGGGGACGCGGGTGGGACTGTCAGGAATCCACAGGTAGCTACTGTATCCACCAGAAAAAGCGTTACCGAAGGTAAGTAACTTGTTCTTCTAATGGATACAACTACCTGTGGATTCCTCACCTTATGAATAGAATCCCAAAGCAGTCCCGCACTCGGAGGTGGGTGCCTGAACGGTCAAACCAAGAAATCCTGCAACACAGAGCGAGCAAAATGGCCGTCCCTCCTAACTTCTGAGCCCAAGCAATAATGCTTCGCGGAAGTGAGGAGGGAAGCCCAAGTAGCGGCCTTACAAGTTTCAGCCACTGGGTCACCTCGAGCCAAGGCAGAAGCAGCAGACCTTCAGGAGGAACCTTCTTTGCCAATGAATAACAAATCTTTATGCAAAGAATGACCCACCTAGAAAGTGTTTTCTTGTGGACGGCTTTGTCCTTCATCTTGCCCACATATCCAACGAAGAGTTGATCATCAATACGAAAGTCTTTTGTCCTTTCAATGTAAAAGCTCTGAGCCCTTCGTTGGTCTAGGCGATGAAGTTGTTCCTCCTCCTTTGAAGGATGGGGAGGTGGGTAAAAGGAAGAGTGTTACAGATTCCCTCATATGAAAGGGAGTGACAAAAGCCACCCTGGTTCTCAG
This sequence comes from Pleurodeles waltl, assembly GCF_031143425.1. Classification (NCBI taxonomy): domain Eukaryota; kingdom Metazoa; phylum Chordata; class Amphibia; order Caudata; family Salamandridae; genus Pleurodeles; species Pleurodeles waltl. Next base: position 805,652,993 of record NC_090446.1, read on the forward strand.
CACCACCTTAACAGCATGAAAGGATGTAAAAGGATGTTTCACACCAAGAGCCTGGAGCTCACTCACATGCCTAGCAGACATGATAACTGTGAGGAAAACTGTTTTCAAATCTAAAAATCTCAACGGGTAAGAATGCATGGGCTCAAACAGTTAACCCAATAAAAAAGTAAGAACCAAATTCAAATCCCACTGAGGCATGAGAAACGGAGTGGGAGGACACCTGTTCGTCAGGCCTCTCAAGAACCTAATAACTATGCGGGACTTAAATAAGGATGGCTGATCACAAAGGCACAGAAAGGCCGACAGCGCCGATAACTGCAACTGCACATTCTCTCTGTGTCAAGGAAAGGGCAAAAAGCAAAACATCAGACAAATGGGCCCTTAAGGGATCAATTTGCTTCTCTCCACACCAAGCAACAAAGTTTGCCCATCTGTTAGAATAGACAGTCTTGGTGGAGTGTCACCTGGCCGATAAGAAAATCCACCACTTCTGGAGGGAGAGAAAAGGAACTAGGGTTGCCCCGTTCAATTTCCAGCATGCAGGTGCAGGCTCTGGAGGAGGGGGTGTAGAACCTGCCCCTGTGACTGCGAGAGGAGGTCTGCCCGGAGAGGGAGACGGAGCGGAGGGCATAGTGAGAGTTGGAGAAGGTCTGTGTACCACACCATTCTTGGCCAATCCGGGGCTATTAAAATGACATGAGCCCGATCTTCCTCAGAACCCGAGGAATCAAGGGTATGGGAGGAAAGGCGTAAAGTAACTGGTTGCACCAAGACATCTGAAACACGTCCCCCAATGCTCCCTGCAGAGGATACTGGAGGCTGCAGAACGACTCGCAGTGCGTTTTCTCCCGAGTGGCAAACAGGTCTATCTGTGGAAATCCCCACATCCGGAAGATGTGAAGAACCAGGTCTGGAAGGAGACATCACTCGTGATCGGCCGAGAAATGCCGACAGACTGTCCGCACATACGTTGAGAACTCCGGCCAGATGGTTTGCTAATATGCAAATCCAATGGCCCTGAGCCCAGGACCAGAGCCTCTCTGCAGAGAAGATATGACCCTACTCCTCCCTGCTTGTTGATGTGCCACATCGCGATAGTGTTGTCTGTCAAGACTTGAACTGACAGACCGCAAAGTTACAGGAGAAAGGCCTTGAGAGCCAGAAGTACTGCCCGTAACTCCAACAAATTGATGTGAAACATCTGTTCTACCGGAGAACAGCAACCTTTGATCACCAGGTCTCCAGATGAGCTCCCCACCCAAGAGTGGAAGCATCCGTTATGACCCTGGCCACCGGAGGTGGGAGGCAAAACAGCCCACCAGTGTAGATCTGCTGCAGCGTCTCTGGAGATAGTTATCGACTCCTCGAGATCCCCTTTGTGTTGAAACCACTGCTTGCGGAGGCACCATTGAAGAGCCCTCATGTGCCACTGCGCATGAGTGACCAACAGAACGCAAGAAGCGAACAGACCGAGCAGACGTAGGACCTCTAGGACCGGAACAGCCGCTCCCTTTTGAAACATTGGAATCAATGCCTGAATGTCCTGAATTTGCTGAGGTGGAGGATAGCCCGATTCAATGCTGTATCCAGTACTACCCCTATGAACAGGAGGCGCTGAGAGGGCTCCAGGTGAGACTTGGGCACATTTACCATAAAACCCAGGTTGAACAACAACTATGTTGTCATTTGCAAGTGATGCAGCACAAGCTCTAAGCTTTTATCAGCCAATCGTCCAGGTAAGGGACTACAGATACTCCCTTTCTTCTGAGGTCCGCTGCAACCACCGCCATCACCTTCGTGAAGACCCGAGGTGTGGAAGTAAGATCAAAAGGAAGGACCGCAAACTGGTAGTGTTGCGACCCTACCACGAACCGGAGATACTTCCAGAGCGTTTTCAGAATGGAAATATGAAAATAAGCATCCTGCAAGTCAACAGACACCATCCAGTCTTCCTTGTTCAACGCCAGAAGCACCTGTGCTAGAGTCAGCATTTTGAATTTCCCCTGTTTGAAAAAGCAATTCAAAATCCTAAGGTCCAGGATAGGTCTCAATCGACCATCCTTTTTGGGAATCAGAAAATATCACAAATAGCATCCCTGACCCCTTTCCTGCTCTGGAACCAACTCCACTGCACCCTTTAACAAAAGGACTTGCACCTCCTGCTGAAGCAACAGGAGATGATCTTCCGAGCAAAACAAATGATGGGGAAGGAGAAACTCCCGAAAAGGAAGGGCATAACCTTTCTCCACAATATTCAGCACCCAAGAGTCAGATGTGATTACCCCCCCACTCGTGGAGAAAATGAAACAGCCTTCCCCCTACGGGAGAAGCATGATCCAAGATGGGGAGAAAACTAGGGATGCTTTACTTGTTGGGTTCCCCCAGAGGAAGAAGATGAGGCAGGAGAGGCTGCTGGGTGGCTCCTCGTGTTCTAACCCTCCCCCGCCCTCTAAAAGACCTATAAAGAGGGTTGGCAGGCTGCTGCCTGCTGGACTCTGGCCTTCCACGAAAAGAGGACCCACGCCCAAACCCCTGGAACCTCTGAAAAGATCTAAAGGGTGTGGACGCTGAAGCTGTAGCCCCAAGGATCTTGCAGTAGCCCTGCTGTCTTTAAAACGTTCCAAAACAGAGAGTCGGCCTTGGACCCAAACAACTTCTCACCATCAAACAGAAGGTCCAACAAAGTTGTTTGAACATCCGTGGAAAAGCCAGAAGACCTAAGCCACGCTGCTTCCTGGTCGCCACCTAAGTGCCCATTGCCCTGGGCACTGAATCAGCTGTATCCAAACCTGACTGGATAATCTGCTTGGCCACCGCTTGAGTGTCCAAAAGGAGCTCATCAAACTGCCCCTGCACATCCTGAGGCAAGCTCGGCACCACAGCTCTTGCCGTGTCCATTAGGGCATGAACACACCTCCCAAGCACACAGGTAGCACTGACCAACGTCAAGGCCATACTGCATGAGGAGAAACTTTTCTTGGCTGCTTGCTCCATCCTCTTAGACTCAGACTCCCTATCTGACGGGGCAGCAGGAAACAAGCCAGGTGCAGATCGGGCAGAACAAGATACTTGAACCACTAAGCTCTCAGGTGTTGGATGCTGAGACAAAAATTGAGGATCCCAAGGAGCAACTTTATTCCTCCTAGCCACAGTCCTGGAAACCGCTGAAGTTGTGACAGGCATCTTCCAAATGTCTAAAATGGGCTCAGTAAGGGCATCATTAAAAGGGAGTAGGGGCTCCGCAGACGTAGAGGAAGGATGCAACACCTTAATCAAGATGTTTGTCTTCACCTCCGATGCTGGCAACGGAAGTTCCAAGAATTCAGCAGCCTTTCTTATAACACTGTGGTAGAATGCTACCTCCTCTGTGAATTCGCCCGGGGATGAAAGATCCCACTCAGGGGATGTATCCAGTCCACTTGCAGAGTCCAGACCCTGAAATTCCCCCATAGGCTCAGGAATCTCTCCTTCCTCCAAAAGCTGTTGCCGATATTCCTGCTCCTCTAAGAGCCTCAACGCCCTTCTCCTTGGCCTCAGTCTGGCCTCCAATCTCGGCGTCGACAGAAAATCCGCCGACGTCGCCGGTTTCAAGGCAGATGGACGCACTGACAGAGGAGATGGTGGAGATATACTTCCCGATTGGGATCCATCCGGCGCCAGCATCGACTCCTTTGGCGCTGTAGGCAACATCAGAGGGTGATGACGTTATCGGCCCCGAACCAGCACCTTCAGCTGGATAGAAGGGTACAAACGGAGACTGTTTGTAGGGCACAGGCAAACCCAGAGAGAAAGCTAATGGACCTGTGGGACCAGCCGGTGCACCAGCAGGGGCCATAGCTTTGTTGAAAATGCTAAACATAGCATTAAGGAACGCCGCTAGATCTGCTCCAGGACTCAGGAAGGCAGGAAACCTCTGCTCATCTTGAGGCGCTTGGGTTGAATCCGAAACGTGCACCACCAGCTCCTGAGCTAACACAGGTGAAAAGTGAATCAGAGGACTCGCCGGAGACTCGATGACCTCAATCGACGGCGCCATGAAGCCTGTGGACTCTAAGGCTGAGGAGTGATCGTTCGACTGACCTCCCACGCCGGAAGGGACCGAGACCGATCTCTGGAAGAACGGCCCCGAGAATCATGCAGGTGCCGTTTCTGATGAGATCTAGAGGGCGTATGTGAGGAAGAATCCCTCGCCCTAGACCTTTGATGACCCTTATGCCCCCTCTTTTCAAGAAGAGCTTAGATCCTCTTTCTTTTAAGGCCTTTGGGTTCATCCGCTGGCAGGACACGCACCCCTCCACGTCGTGGTCCAACCTTAGGCACCACAAGCAGTCATCATGAGGATCTGTGACTGACATGCGACCCCCGCACTCATGACAAGGATTAATACCTCATTACTTCGGCAGAGACATTGTAACTAGTACAACAAGAACACCTTTGAAACAGTAACTGTTCGAGAGCTAGGAAAAAAACGTTAGCGTTGAAGGTGATGGAAAAAAAGGAACTGACGGCAGCACGCCAGCAAGGATTTCTTATTGCCACTATGACGTCAGACGGAGTCGCGTGCGGAGCTGTGAAATTGTGGCGTCCTCGTTGACGTGAAGAGCTGGGAAGAAAATTTCTGTTGAATGATGGCACATTGGGAGATTTCATAAGGCGAGGAATCCACAGGTATTTGTACCCATCAGAAACATTCTTACATACCCCTACGATTCGGTATTAGGAAGGGACACCCTAAACACGTCCCTTCCTAATACCAAATCGCAAACCCAATTTGTGATTCGCTAATAGGTTACTGAATCACAAATAGAGCTTTGTACGTTTCATAAAGCTTTTTTGCTTTCGCAAATGGGTTGATTCTGCGAATTGGCCCATTTGGGAACATAAAAAAACATTGTACATATATCCTGTGCTTGTCAGAATATCAAAATCCTAAAAGATGTCATCACTCCAGCGCATTCTCCAGGTGCATCATGAGATTGCCTGTGAAAATTCACCTGCATGGCCAAGAAGAAAGGAGAAAGGAGAAAAGGCACGTCCCTCCTCCTTTGGGAAAGATCTTAGGGTGAGGAGAGTGCCCGCTTTACGAGTTCTACTATCTCAGTCTCTGAGGACGCTAGCAGAGGGAGATCCAAAAGGAGAGGCAAGGAAAGAACTAGGGACCTTTTTCAATGTTGAGGATGTCAAGTAAAGATATAGTACCTATACAACGTTTGTTGAGGGCTGGGTTAATGTTAAGGATACATGCGTCAAGCAGAAGGAGACCAGCCACTTTCTTACCCTATGATAGAGAGACTTTGTAGTATTTTCAAAGATGAAGGCACCAAAACTACCCTCTAACTCAGACTCTGGGGTTCCAGGGAGCAGTCACTTTCTATACTGTCTTTTCCAGTCCTCATACAGGACTCGCCTCCTCCACCACCATCAGCTCAACCTCCACCACTGCCTCCACCGTTAAGTCCTGTGGAGCTTCCTCCACCTACAGTTCCTTCAACAGTTCACAAGGCACTCCGCCTGAATCTGCTCCAGTGAGACCCTCACCACAACATTCCAAATCTTCTTCTAGTCATTCCGTACCTCATGATAGATCTAGATTAAAGCCATGATCTCACCATCATTTGCATCATTCCAGCACTAATGTTCTGTCTCAAGATCTTTACTACAAATGGTCCAGGGTCTCATTAAAACTGCCACGAAACTGGTTTTGACTCCGACTGTATCAAGAAAGCTACTTCTCATCTTCAACAGAAGTACAGGCCGACAAACCAGGATCCACTGTTCCTCTGCATGCATTCTTCTCCCAATTCCATTATTCCTATCAGCCGCTCTCAAACTTTTAACCAATGCTCCTTGGTCTACAATATCGCCAGGCAAAGGGAACAAAAAGCTGGACTGAACAGGCAGGAAGGTATGCAACACATCCAACACTATGAAAAACCGATCTCCACATCCCTTCTACAGTAATATGAAAGGCCACTCTGGGTCTCACTCCAACAGTTCATGGATGATCTTCCGAAGGACAGATGTGAAGACCTCAGAGAAATCATATTGGAATTGATTAATGTCATCTGATCAAGTCATCAGTGCACAACAGATGCATCTTTTTTTGCAGCCCATTGATACTGTCATCACCTGGCTTTACGCTCTTTTTCCTGGCTAAGACTATTGGGTTTCAAACCTGAAGCAAAATGTAGCATTCTGAACCTCCCTTGTTTGTAGAACACATTATTTGGATCATGTCGATGATGAGATGTCTCAGATGGAAACAGTCAATTTGGAGGAGAGAAAAAAAAAAAAAGAATGTTGAAAACGTCCCTATGAATCACATGTCCATTGGTATTACCCTCAGAGTTCAAATTCCTCAGTTTCTTCAAAGTTAACACCATGACCACCAGAGAGGCCAATAGAGACGCAGAGGAGGACACAATCAATCTGCCCAGCCATTAAGTCTTCACTGGTGGCAAGCAATGAGTTCCCAATTCACGCTCCCTCTTGTTCAATTACCTGTTCCGCTAGGAGGAAGCAAATAACCCTACCTGGAAAAGTGCAAATCCATAATCAGCAACTGCAGGAAATTGCCCTTATGACATGGCTAACCCCACTTTTTGCCTGGTATTCGATGCAATTTTGACCGAAAGTGCACTGGGTTCCTGCTAACCAGTTCCCCAGTGCCAGATCTCGTACCAAAGAGGTTCCCCGAGGGCTGCAGCGTGTATGGTGCCATCCTCAGAGACCCCCTCACCTAGCACACCCAGACTACTATTGCAGGCTGCGTGTCTCAGTGCAGCTAAAAGTGAAAACACGACATGGCACACCGCCTGTGCGCCATGTACCCAAACACTACGCGCAATACATGTAAGTCATCCCTACAGCAGGCCTAACAGTTCTAAGGCAGGGTGCATTATATTACATGTGAGGACATATCTGTGTGAGCAGATATGCCCCAGCTATGCCTTAGTTGATTCATAGACATGGTGAGTGAGCAGAAAAGTCATTTTAAGTACATGTGCTGGAAACTGGTCAATACGAGTTCCCCATCTACGTATAGCTTCACTGAAAATAGGGATCTTTGGTATCAAACATCTCATATGGATACACCCTCACTGATGCCAGTGGTGGATTTATCAATACATGCACCCAGAGAGCACCTTCAAGGTGGCCCTGAAAACCTACCAACTGTCCATGTGGGGACTGACTGGTTTTAGCCAGTATGCACCACCAGATATGAGGTTGATCTCCTAGGGCGAGGGCCTGTGCTTTTGGGCGGTCAACCACAAAGCCTGCTCTGGGAAAGGTGTTTTAAAACCCCCACCCAAAAGGATGACCTGTAAATCTGCATTCCAATTTGGGGGCTTCAAAGAGGCCCACTGCTCTTGGTATGCAGATCTGGCTTTGCTCACAGGAGCGATGCCGACCCCGGGTTCATTTGGCATCTGGACAGGCGGGAAATTCAGAATTCAGGGAGGTGTGCCCATCATCTCAGGTCAGCCCCTAAAACTCAAGGTGAGCTGCCTGATGTGGACACATCTTTTTAAAAAACTGCCTTCTTGGTGTTGGCAGACTTAGGAACTCTGTGACACTGTTATGCCCCCTTCCCACAGTAAGTGGTCATAAAGGGGGTGTAGTGACTCCAGGGGTAAGTAGCACATTGGCTACCACACTACATTCCTCAATGTGCCCCTAAATGCAGTATTTAGAGGAGCCCCTGGCACCAGAAAAGTAGATTCCTGACAACCTAAGATGGAGGACACTTAACAACCGACAAAAGCAAAGTAAGAAGAAACTGACCTGGAACAAGCCCTGCAGGCCTGTATGCAGCTCCTGCCAAATTGCACCAAAGTCGACCTGTCCTGCAGCTCTTGTACCTCCAAAGCCTAGGAGGACTGCCTGCCTCAAACAAAGACCCAGGAACTCCCATGGAGCAGCAGAACTGCTTCTCTGAATTTTTGCAGGCACCCTAAGACAAACTGCGAGGACTCCATCCCAACAAAACCCCAACTCCTGTAAACACCACTGCACCTGTGCTGCATTGCCCGAGTTCAAGTGGACCAACGGTGCCAGCATGGTCCACCAGACCTGCAGAGAAAAAGCCCACCATGGAGTTGCCCACTGTGGACCCCCAACAAGACGACTGCCACCTCTGCACACAGGCTCCCTAAACCATAAGTGCTCCAGTGAAGAAAACCCAACATCTCAAAGCACCTCTGTGCCCCTAGCACATAGAGAAGAGGTCCCAAGGTGTACCCACGTCCACGGAAATCTCAAGACCGGAACCACTTTGTCAGTTCCTTCTGACTGGATCCCCAGTCCTCACCTGCAGCATCTTCTCTGCCGGACCAATCTTTACTGCTTAACATTGGGTACCCATGCCTCATTCTGCAACTCTGCATGCGGCCACTGCAGTTTATTTGCAGATGTCTCAAACTCTTCAAACCCATTTGTCGCTGTAGAAAGCTGGCTTTTTATATGAAAATGAGATATATTGTGCAAAGAGTCCAGGGGTTCCCTTACTAGTGGGTAGGGGCTTGCTCTAGCAATCTCAAGGTGGTACTGAGAGGGTTGCTAAATCAGATACTTGATACAGATAATTGTCTTTTTTGGGTCCTTCTAGAGATTGTTTCATTCAAAATTGTAATGCCGCAAAAGATCTTGCAGTGTCAAGAGTCACCGTTGACTGCTTGCAAGTAGCCATCAACATGCATGGCATACAGAGCGCCGGCATCGTACCATAAAATATTAGATATATTTATACCTCAAATGTTTAAATGTTGTGGCCTTGATCCGTAATATCCAAGGACCACTGATCCTGCAAGTTGTGGGAAAACTATTGAAGCATTATCTACAGCAGAGTCTATACTGACATTTCACTCCACTACAACAGCATTTTATTTTTATTTCCATCTTCCAGCAAACATTTTATTTATGTGGCCATGTCTGCCCTGTTTTGTCAGTGAATTGGCATCCAGTACAGTACTCTGGACCTAGATGAGAACGTGTCCTTGCTGGTTAGGCGGATTATGAATGACAGGGTTTTCCATGATTGTAATTCCTCCTCCATATATATGAGCAATTGGAATAGGTTTTACAGCTTTCCTATTAAAATTCATAAAGAAAAAACAAACTAATTTCTTGTTTGCTATAGAAAACTGGAAGTGTTTGGTCGGTCGCTCCAAAGGGTATGGAAACCCCCAAAATAAATCTGGTGGGGAAATCCACCAGTTGCAACTGTATTATGCTCTGAAGCTCTAGTATGAGACAAATGGACCTGACCCATGCTCTGCAGTTGGAGGCAGAGTGGTGTAATTGCTCCATATATTGCCCCTCAATATATTGACTGTTGAAGACATGCTCATGTTGGTACCTCAATGCTTGACACTAAATTATTCTGGATTATGTGTGTTTTGCTCTTGTTGACAATAACGTGCTTACATCTTAATTTGTAATTTGATCAAGTTCGACAAGGTGGATGTAAACGACTAGGCTCATGTAGACAATGTTTGTTGTTGACGAGGCCTTCGCTGCAGATGAGGCCTTCGTAGAGAAAGCAGTCATAGACAAGGCCGTCGTCAACAAAGCATACAGAAACAAGGCCATCGTAGATGTGGTTCCAAAGACTAGGTCACTGTAGGCAAGGCTGTAGTAGTAGACAACCATCAGAAGAGGCTGTCGCAGATGAACATCGTGGCTGAGACTGTCACAGGTGACTATCATAGAAGAGGCCGTCGTATATGACAGTCGTAGACGACCATCGTAGTTGAGGCTGTCGTAGACCACTATAGATGTGGTTGTCATAGACAACCATCGTAGATGAAGTTGTCATGGACCAGCATCATATATGAGGTTGCCGTAGACGACCGTCGTAGATGATACTGCCATCATATATGAGGCTGTTGTAGCTGGCCATCATAAATGAGGCTGTCATATAGAACCATCACAGATGAGGCTGCCATAGACAACCATCATAGATGAGGATGTCATTGACAACCATTGTAGATGAGGATGTTATAGACAACAATCATAAATGAGGATGTCATAGACAACCATCATATGTCATAGACAACCATCGTATGTCATAGACAACCATTGTAGATGAGGATGTCATAGACAACCATTGTAGATGAGGCTGTCGTGGATGACTGTCGTAGAAGAGCATTGTAAATGAGGCCGTCGTAGATGAGCATTGTAGATGAAGCTGTTGTAGGCGACATTGTAGATGAGGCCATCGTAGGCGATCATCATAGATGAGGCCTTTGTCAAAACGACCACTGTAGATGAGCGTTGTAGGCGACCACTGTAGACGACCATCTACGTAGATGACCGTCGTAGACGACCACTGTAGACGACCATCTACGTAGACGACCACTGTAGATGACCGTCGTAGACGACCACTGTAGATGACCATCGTAGACAACCACTGTAGATGACTGTCGTAGACGATCGTCATAGATGAGGCCATAGTAGATGACCATCATAGATGAGGCCACCATAGATGAGGCCACCGTAGATGAGGCCATCATAGACCACTGTAGTTGACAGTCGTAGACGATCACTGGAGATGACAGTCATAGACGATCACTGTAGCTGACTGTTGTGGACGACCACTGTAGATCACTGTCTTAGACGATCGTCATAGATGAGGCCATAGTAGATGACCATGGTAGATGAGGCCCTTCGTAGAGGAGGCCATTATAGACCACTGTAGTTGGCTATCGTAGACGATCCCCGTAGATGACTGTGGTAGACGATCACTGTAGATGACCATCGTAGATGATCAAGGTAGATGACTGTTGTAGACGACTGTCATAGATGAGGCCATCATAGATGACCATGGTAGATGAGGCCATCATAGACGAGGCCCTTCATAGACGAGGTAATAATAGTCAACACTGTCATCAACCACCTCAAAGTAATTACTGTGAATGATGATTTTACAGGCGGTTTTCAGACGCCCAATTGTAAGGTTAATGAGGGTCTCTCTCTCTGATGTATTGCCAGAGTTGTTGAGGGTCTTTTTCCATTTTTTTTTTCCTGTTAGAAGTGCCTTATGAAGACTCATGGTAAGTATGTTTATGGTTTTTCTGTGTGCCTTCTGGAGGGCCTGGCACAACGTCTCACTCTGACCTCTCTTGTGAAGGTGAAGGAATCCTCACTGTCCTCATTATTAGTGACAGATTTAAGATTCTGTAATCCCAGTAATAGCCTCATCTCTCAGAACGTGATAGTTTTTGAGGAAACGGTTAGACATATTTATGTAGTCTTTTACCTTGTTTACTGCTACTCTGACATATTAGTGCCAGGTTTAGAGAAATGAAACTGGAAATATAATCTTGGATGAGCCAAAAAGTAAAAGCTGGAGAACTGAGCACAGCTCAGAGAAACTCGCTTCACACGACATGCGGTGGGAAATCTGAGGGACTCAGCCTCTCTAGGGAGTGTTCTAGAGGGTGCTGTCGCCTGACTGGTTATAGTTCAAGTTTGGTCCTTTTTTTTAAAAAAGGACACGGATAGGCTATTAAACTGACCTTTTCATTGCTATTATAGCCTATGATAGTGATATATATATATATATACACACTGCTTTATTAAGTTACCAGGAACTCCCATCTCGACGACAGGGAATGATTCAAGCATGTGAATCTATGAAGGATCCAATACTGGAGAACCGCTAGTTACCTGTGGGTAAAGGGCTCTTCTCACATAGCCAAAGTAAGTTCAGTCCAGAAAGGCATTATGAGATGGTAATAATAGATTTGAAGCCAAGGACTGCAGGAGCTCAGTAAAGAAACAGATTATCACGTTGAGTATCAAAAGTCATTTTAAAAACTGCATGAAGACAGTTAAACTCTTTAATCATATGACCAGTAAAGATTGGCAAATATATTATGGGGACAAGTCCACCCCATGGTATTAAAAGCCAGCTCCAGAATTCATATGAGGCAACAAATCATCCACTATGCAAACAGTCATCCTCATCTTACACTGGTTCTGTCTCAGGTAGTTGAAGTGCATCAGAAAAATGTGAGCCACTGAGACCTTCAAATATCTGCAGAACAGGCAGATGTGCAGAAAGGAGCTCATGTTGAGAATTTGCCACTTATTTCTTTGCTCACCTCAGGATTGCATCAGACAATAAACAGTACGGAAATTGTATCAAAATTACAGACTCCAAGATCAGTACCAATACCCTGGCCAAAATATCCACTGATCTGCCTTTGATGGCTTTCCAAGTCTGCAGTAGCATGGTAGATGCCCATAACCAGGTAAACATCACCATAGAAGAAAAAGGACCGGTTTGCTATTTCTCCAAAATGGGGATTGGCTTAGAAGAGTTGTCTGAAGTCTCTGGAGATGGGCAGCTGTAACAGCAGTTTACAGCCTTGACCAGCGAGAAAGACTGCTGGCTGGTGATAAAGAAGAAAAATGCTGGAAAACAACTTAGTAGTTAAGTAACTCACTTGTCTTTAACAAAGGAATATTTAGATTCACATGCAATATTCTTAGAATATGAAAGAGCAATTTCATGGCAAGTGAGCAAAGAATAGTAGGATTACCTAAAGAGGCTCTTCAGCACCCCCTGTCCCAAACAAACATCAACCTGTTTCAGCATCCAAGAAACACAGACCTCCCAGGTTTATGAAGGGTTCCATATGGCTGCTTTGCAGATGTTCACCAGTGGTAAGTGTTGCAGCAAAACAGATAAAGCAGGGACTTCCTAATTTGAGGTGGGTAGTCATTCTTCGCTATCCCTAGCAGTTGCCCGAACTTCTGGTAGGCAAATTAAATGCAGTCTACAAGATATTCGCCTCTTTTACACTCGGCCTCAGCTTAGGTTTGCTTGAAGGCCACAACCAGCTGAGTCATCTACCTGAGTGACCTGAACCTGCTGATATAGTAGCAGAGTTATTTTTGGACATTCACTATATACATACACTTCGCAGATGTTGAAGTTGCTAGTGTTTGAAACAAACGCAACATCTGATTACGATGAAACAGGCAATATCTTTGGGAGTGAAATTAAAGTGTTTGTGGAGTGTCAGTTTAAGCCTTGTTAAGAGTGTGGCAGAATCGGATATCTGCTATAAATCTATGTATTTCCCATTCCGCTACACTTCCAGATCTCATGCCTAATTTGGAAGTGGGGAAACTGGCAAGTTTCCTAAGGTGGAGTATCAATTGGTTAGAAACATCTTGCCAACATATATCCCTGCCGCAGGGTCACCTGCTTCAGAAGGAAACTCCGAATTGACCTGCGTATCAGTTACATTGGTTTTTCAGAAACAACCCCTAGTTTGGTATTTCCTGTCGACCATTTTAATAATAATAATAATAATAATAATAATAAATAAATCTATTGCTTGGTTTGTTAAAACCATTGCAATATAACACACAACAAAACCCATTGTCAAAATACATCAAACATACACAAGTAATCATTAACATTAAAATTCCATTATTGCAAATTCTGACTTCAAAGCAGGAATAAAGGGCAGCATCCAAGGGAAGTAGCCCTGGGAGCAGAGTTAGATGACTGAGGCTTGTTCTGCCAATCATACCCATGTGCCAAAGTTAGGTGATGTAAATGCAACCACTGGGGTAAATGGGCAACTGCACTTTTGGCAAATTTTCTGCCCCACACTGCTAGGTACCTTTGAGCCAGATGTACTACGTAGGCCCAGGCACAGAAGTCCACTCCGGCGGCAGAGTTCGTGGAATTCGAGCACTTTGCGCTACGCAGATTAGTGTAGACATCCCAAATTCCAACAGTGGGCACAGAGCGGAGTTTGTTTGCAAGCACAACATTTGTTTTTGGCGCTGACAGGGGGCTCCACGATACTCTCGCTAGCGAGCATGCACAAGACTTTGCATTGCATCACGCCTCAACATTTATTTGCGTGTCTTTCAGCTGCAACAACAGCCAAAACAGTCCGGCTTGCGAGCGCGAATGCACCTTGCACAGATGTGCTACATGATCCACATTTAGTCAAAAAGAGGTTTTTCTATGGATTTTATACTCCAGTGGACCATACATGTTTTTTTTAGTGTGAAAAGCTTTTTTTCCCCCCCAAACAGGAAGGAAGTGCCGCAGAGACTCCACCTTCCTGTTTCTATCGAGCAGGCTCCCACCCCGAGCGCTTATCCATTTCCTGGTGACTTTTCACTGGATTTAGAAGTGAAGGTATCATTCGGTTTGTCTCTTGGATATCCCTTTCGATTTAAGGACTTTTGTTTTTCAGTATTCCTTTGTACTTTAATTGATTTTAAAATGTTATAGTGGTGGGTAGCCTGGAGTTTAAGTATGGGCCTAGTTATGTATTTTGCATGTTGTAAAAGGAAAATTTTAAATGTTGGCTATTGTTTGCATTTCATGGTTTTTTTTCTTCATAAAGTGTATATGTTGTAGGGTGATATTCAATGGCATAAGAGGATGTGTACTGAAATGTTTATAGTTCAGATAATTTTCGTGATTTGAATTGCTGAATGAATGATAGTGTTTCCTTTGTTGTTATCACCATGCCTCCTTATGGCCTTGTGTGTGTGTGTTTGTCATCATCCACCATTTGTCTTGGTTCTCCATGCTGTGTGACAGGGGCCATTTTGTGTAATCTAGGTCCATAGGCTTGCAAGTGTTCTTTCTTCTCCATGCCTCCTTGTTGGTGTGGTAGGGGGTCATTTTGTGCATCTAGCCAGTGTCCCTTTGCCAAAGGCTTGCACATAGTCTTTGTTCCTCATGCCTCCTTGCTCCTTTTTGTTGTTGTTTCACGATGTGGCTGACAGCCATTTTATGTATTCAGCCAGTGTCCCTTTGCCATAGGCTTGCATAATAACATCTGCAATTGTTAATCATTTGTTTAATGTAAGTTTATATTTTAATTTATAGTAATTTTATATATTTTTTGAAAATGTATTTAATTTTTTCATTTACATTTTTTTATTCTAATGTTACTTTTTATTTCATTTTTTAATTTTAATTTGTTTTACTTTCTTACTTATTTTTTTAGTGTTTTCCATTTTTTACCATTTTTATTTCATTTAAAACAGCATTTTGCTTGCCTTCATCCATCTATCCATCCATCCACCAAAGATGCACAGCAGCGCTACAGCATTCGGTTTCTTTAGGTGTATAATTTCCATTTCCTCCCGGATACCAGAGCTGTGGTGCACTGCAGACACATCAACAGCATCTCTTTTTTTTCCTAATGATTATTCCATTTTCCCTGGACCGCCTTACACCCAAGAGTTTTTTTTTTTTTTAAATATTATTTGATTTACCCATGCACCTCTCTCTAGCCATTCTCCTTTAAAACAGGTGGAGAGAAAGTAAAGAGCTATAACTACATGTTGTGCTTCCTGAATTGAAAGGCTAAGGAGGTCAGGCAAGTGGCAGCATTAATGACCATTCAGAGGATGTTCCAGGAGTATCAGGATGTCCAAAAGGTGTATACTGATCAAAACCCATTGGTATGGGAAGACGTACCAATGGTAAGTGCTCCTCAGAATGGTAATAAAGTATCTGGCTTACCCTGTAGACAGCATGTCTGCTGAACGTGTGTTCAGTGCAGCTGATGCTTTTGTAACAGTGAGAAGGACCAGTCTCTCACCTCAAAACGTGATGAGATTAACCTTGATCAAAATAAACCAGCATTTTATAACACTTGATTACACCGTCCCTGAAACACCACAGGAAGAGGATGATTGATCAGAATCAAGTGTGTTTGCTGACCAATTTCTAGGTGAACCACCAGAGTTTGAGGACGAACTCTACCTCCCGGACTGAGTATGCTAGTGCCACCATAGAACTTTTAATTATTTCTCCTTGAACTTCTTTCTTTCTTTGCAAAAATAAAAATTGCTGGTGGAATTTTATGTTTGTGTCTGATTTTTGCGGCTCCTCCATTTTTTATTCACATATATGGCCGGATTGGAGTTGGACCCTTGTGCAGTGAAGAAGCCCCCACATTCCTGTTAGGACATTGGAGACGATGACTGCCTCTCTCACATGTCAATGTCTATCCTTTTTTTTCACATCACCGAGCAGGAGGAGGAGGATGAGGAGGATGAGGAGGATATCCTGGGCGGGACTACCTCAACTGCTAGAAGAAGAAAGTTATTGACTTCAAAAAGAAACAATGATCATGGCGAACTCTAAGGCCTAGTACTCACTCAGCTGTGTGGAATGG
Source organism: Pleurodeles waltl (assembly GCF_031143425.1). Classification (NCBI taxonomy): domain Eukaryota; kingdom Metazoa; phylum Chordata; class Amphibia; order Caudata; family Salamandridae; genus Pleurodeles; species Pleurodeles waltl. The sequence continues at coordinate 805,669,168 of NC_090446.1, forward strand.
AGAAAAGTTAATTGACTTGGGAAATACGGCTGAGTATGAGTTTGCTGCATTGCCGGCTCAAATGTGAAACTCCTCTAATGTTCTAGCTCTGCCTCTAAGTACTCTTGGTACACTCTTGACTTCTCATGAAGCTTACCTTGCTTCTTTTACAGTTACTGTTTTTTTCCAATGCGCAGGCCTTCTCGTAGTCCTCTTCTGTACGAACAAAACTTGGTGAAAGCTCAACACTCCAGCTTACCTACCGGACAAGTTCAGCCAAGCATCTAAGATTGACCAACATTCTAAGAACAATGTATATACACTGGGTAATTTGACCATAAAGTATCATTTTCCTTTTAACAATCATCATTATTTGGAACTGTGGGGGTTAATTTCAATCCTCCATATTTAGTATTTTTCAAACCTAGAAGACATAACATTTAGAGATATCCCATCTTGGGTCTCTCTGGGGCAGAAGGACTGTTTGCAATGCATTGAACTGAACTGAGTAATACTTACCTCTTCATCGTTTCCTTCCACAACAGATTGATAAAGGTGTGCTACTCAGCACCCAGATTAATATTGTTGTGGTTTCTTTTGTGTAGTGTTTGTCACACCTTTACCCAAATCCTCTTTCCCATCCATTTATCGAGCTCCTAACCCTCTTCTCCGGGGCTGTGTGATTTATTGAGATGTGACTTAATTTTACTCCATAAATGGATTAAACACTTGCTGGGGCGGATGTGGTGAAATCAACACCAATTCACTGCATGACCTTATATTAACTGAGCGTCCCATGACAGAGCCCCAAAAGCAACTTGGTTGACAGTGTGCAGATCCCTTGAATTGGGATCTTATTGATGGATAGAGTCCAATACATCAACTGGAAGAATGAGACAGTCTGTGCAGAATTAGCAGATAGAGTCTCTACCAGAAAGAGCATTACCGAAGGTATGTAAGCTTGTTCTTCTGATAAAGACTTCTAGTCGCAGATTCCTAGTTTCTGAACAGATACCCTGGAAGTATGATGAGCATATTTAGACTCACTTGCAGCATACGATTTAAAGACTGAAACAAAGATCTTGCATGTGCACAGTGTGCCTGAGCTAAGAGAGGTAAAGTATGGTTTGTAAGCAATCCAGATACAAACTACAGGAAAGTTTGTTCTGATTGACAGTTAAAAATATGTGATATTCTACATTCTCAGTTTGGACGAGTGGATTTAGGAAAACGGGGGGCACTATTAATGACCCTGTGCTAGGCCGTATGGTTGTCTGCAGATAAAGGAAACATTTTCTTGATAGCATAACGCCTGCTGTGGAAAAGAGTGACAAGGTGGTTGAACCCAGCAGGTGTCCGTGCTATCATTCAGGGGTGGAATCTGGTGCAGTTGGTGGGGGACATCCTTTTCGATCACTTGACAAAAAATGAAACAGAAAAAACATTGCTTATGCTTCCAGGGAACAGGAAACAATATCACCCAGGGTTCGTTCTCTATATCATTGGAAAGTGTTATTCTCTCCTCCTGAATGCCCTTTCATCACGGCTGGTGTAGAGTCTAATGAAGTTCTGTTATAGGTTCTCATAACTCCAAACGGGCAATAAAAAGATGGTTTCCAACTTGCTCCAAATATAAGTAAAATTTAACTTTCAGTTACCAGACACCAGCCTACTGCTGTGTAACGATGTAGACAGAATTATCCACTGAAAACTGGTATCCTAATCTCTTAATGTGTATCCTTCAGTCCCAAAGTTTGGACACCTAGTCTGTCGCAGAAAAGCATGGAGATGCTTGCCAACTCTGGGGTGTACCTCTACAAGCACTATTTTATTTTCAGAAACGTAACAGATTATTTTCCTGCTAAACATTAGCAGGGCTGCATCCTGTGCTATAAGCCATGTGAACTGTTGAGTACCTCAGGGGCTTGGTGAAATTTGGAATGCAACAGTTACCAATAAGTGCATTTGGCAACAATATCACAATAAAAAGGAGCATTTCCAAACATATACGAGAGCTTAATGTACTATTAGCTTAGCCCACATCAAAGCCTTTCGAACCAATAAATGTGCCTGATCTACATTCCGACATGGGACACTGCTTTTCTTATTGCTTTCACCTTAGTCAGCAGATATGGGGACTTTCTGGCTTATTTCTTCTTAAGATCCACGCAAGTTCTTTTTCTAGGGAAGTGGGGAAAACATATAATGTTTGGCAGACGGGCAGCAAACCACTAGCATGGTTGAGGCTCCACCAGCTACACAAGATACACAAGATCTGACTGCTAAACTTAGATCAGATGTACTAAACACTGGTTACTTAATACTGGTCGGAATTGAGAACTAGTTATAAAAGAAATAGTGACCAGTTGACCAGTGTGGTATTTTGTGAACCAACCTATGTACTAAGGGGTTGGTTCGCAATTTACTGAATCATAGTGGGTCACAATTTGACCTAGCTCACAATATCAATATCACAACTGCAGCCCACTACAATTCGCTACCATCAGAGTGATGGTGGCCTACTGGAGTCAATCTGCAAGAGTAAGCAATTTTTTTTTTTAAATGCAGCCTATTTCCTTGAAGGAAAATGGGATGTTTTAAAAATTAAAAATGAAAGGTTTTACAAACATTTTTAAGACTAGCCAGTGGTCCATGGAACCACTATATGCCCTTAAAAATGTTTTTTTTAATCAACATTCACAAATGGAAGGCAGTCCCTTTGGGACTTCTTGATAGAAAAGAGATTGCCACTATTTTTGTGTAGTCTGTAAAATATTGTTTTGCAACTGGATTTCAGTTGCAAAACATTAATGTATCCAATTACGGATCTCTATGTGGAAGAAACGCCCTGAACCCACCTGTCCCAAATACAGATTTGGTATGTTGTCACAAACTCATTGCGATCCGGTAATATGTTACTGAATAGCAATTTGTGTTTGGTATTTGCCAAATAGCCATTTCTGATGGAGACGTCAAGCCACAAAGTCCTCACATTTTGAATATTCCCCAGGTGTCAAACAGACTGGATCCAAAAAATAAACTTTTCAGCAGCAATTCTGTGCCCCGGAACATAGCCTCTGCGGCTCTGCACTGACGCCGTTCTGCTCTGGAAATGCCACCTGGGGACTGCAAGGCCTGCACTAACTGCGCGTCAAAGCAGAAGGCAACTTTGCGTCAGCCTCCTCCAATTTGCAGTCCACATGCAAGGTTCAATTCCTGATCTCGTAAAAGGCCTGAGCAGGTGTGGTAGTGATTGTAGAGGAGAGAGGAAACAAATGTCCTAATCTATTTAAAAAACAGTGGCCAAGGAGCTGACGGCAGGCTTGCCTGTGGCCAAAAGACTCTGTCATATGGAACAGGAGCAGAAATTCTCTAGTCACTGACAAGTGCACAGAATAAACCTGGTACTTCAACCACTTACTCCTCAGAAGCTTCCTGTAGCTTGGAAGTCTTTCCCTGAAGAAGGCAGCCATGATGGGGAAAAAAAGAACCATGACACTTGTTGGAAGAAGAGGACTCATTCAAGGACCCCTCTGCTTAACGAACTAGATCAAAAATCAAAACACTTAAAGGATAAGCAAGTGCATGAAGATTTTGAAGAACAGAGGTGTTTGGTGAGGGGACCACTGCAGCGAAAGGAGGTACGGCTGACATCAAGCTGAAGGTAAGGCTAAGAACAAGCTGATGGGACAAACCTTAAGAGCTTTTCATTGGGCTTTTTCAATTAATATTCAAGGTTTTCTAATTTTCTCCTTACCAGCGTGTGCAGAACTTTCCAGGAGAAAGTATGCACTAAGTAATACAAACAAAAGGCTATTTAAATATAAACTTTTGGTCCATTTAAAAAGAAAAACACATTAAAAGATGGGTCTTTGATTCTAAGGGCCTGTAGAATGCTTCCTTTACTTACAACATTAATAACAATAAGAAGGGCTGGTTTTACCATGATGTTTAAACTACACAGGGTACACAGATTCAAATAATTGTCCCATTAACCAGTGAAGCACTATTTAAATAGTATGATAAACTCTAAGCTTCAAATATGATGCACTTGAAAGATTAACAGTTGAGTAGCATACCTGCCATGCCCTTGACAGACCTGTTGAAAAAATCATAATAAAAGAGGTTGACACAATTTTGATGTATTTATCTGTAAAGGCTACTGCTGGAAAAAGCACATGCAAGAGCCCAGTATCAATTTACCACCCTGCATTCATTTGGATCACATCTCTGGGAACACTGATACATAACCATGACATTTTCTATTTTCACTTGTTATAAACAGGTCTTTTAGTGGGCCAAACAATTTCTAAAAAGGTACAGGCAAGCTGTGTTGTCTCACTTCTGTGCATGAGAATCTATGTAATGTTAATTTAAGGTACCTGACAAGTCACTTGCTTTTCCTTTGCAGTCTTGAGCCTCAAGCAATATTCCCCTCTCAAGAGCTAAGGGCCTAATCTCCTAGATTTTCTTTTTCCGTTGCAATGATCATAGCTCACCTTGTTCTAAAAACGAATAGATATTTGTAGTATTATTTACGTGACTCAAAACCTTGCTGTTACAAAAATATGTCTCAGATGATCTGAATGTTAGGCCTCTTGTCCTGAAAACGTTTGCCTATTGATGGCCCATTTGCAGGCGCAATCATTGTCTTCGTATGACCCCCATTTAGCCAAAATTGCATCTGCAGCTTTGGTCTCCTGTGTTTACGGGAATCTGGTACGACTCTTTCGTATTTAAAGTATTCAACATATTGACAGATTTCCAGATGTTCTTCGTAAAAACCACTAGATTCTTATAGCTTCCTTAGCTGTGAAGACTTCTTACATGGTTATCTTGTATAAAAGGTCACTGGGTATCTGATAAATGCATGCTGGTATTACCTCAAACATTGTAATTATTTCCCTGTCACAAAATCTTGGCATGCAGCAAAGGGGAATATTCCTTGGCATGAACAAAATGTTCTTCCTCTGACAAAGTTAAAGATCTGCTACTATCTACAATCCCTCCAAAAAATACTTTAGTCTTTTTTTAACATACATTTTGACTTATTGCTAATTGTAAAACCTAGCTGGAGGAAAAAGCCATGGCCTTTTGGGTCTTTGTCTAGTAATTGGTAAGACCTGTGAATACCTCAGTCATCAAGGTAGTGTTATATATGCGGTCCCTACCTCACGAGACGTGCTGCAAACATAGAAACGTTTTATAAATACAATTTATTATCCAATCTGGTGAAACTTTAGAATGATAATGCTTTGCATCGACCATGAATCTGGCTTTGTCAGCCTAATTTGTGTGTTAGTAAAAGGTCCTCTTCCTGATCCCATCAAGTACAATTGTCCACCCAGAGCTTTATGACCATACCCAATGTCAGAAAAATAAATAAGATGGCACCAAGCACAAACAAGGATGATGCTACAGTTCCATGTCACAAAGTAGCGTCATTACAGTCACAACGATTTGTATTGGGATCGGTTTCTTCTCTGCCGTTCATGGCTTGATTCAGCCCAACCTTGAATGTTAGGGATGCCATGCTTTGCATGTGTGACTGTGAAAATAAATCAATTGGGGGAGAAGGGTGAGCAGGGAGCTCCTGGTGGGGCATTTGGACCTGTTCATATCTGTACCTTACTACTAATATGGAAGTTACCTAAAGGAAAACTGCAGTATAGCTTCTTTGCAGATATTAACAGATTTGCATTCAAATGTTTTCAAGAAAAAGCTACCAGAGCACTAGATGTGAGGAATGGATTCAAAATGTTAGTCTAAAAAATACCCAGGATAATTTTGGGTAAAAATAGTGATTTGGCTACATGTGGTGGTTCTCATGGGGAATGTTTCCGTGACACAACATATTACACGTTTTTTTTTTGTTGTTAACTTGCCATGGGATGTATATAAATGCCAATAAACTGCCACCATTAATGGCTAAATTAAGGTTATCCGTGTACACCATTGCTGGCACACAATTAAAGAAATCACCGTGAAACATTATTGCATAATACTAATAAAGGTTATTTTTTTTATTATGAAAATAAACTACATACATAACTTTAGTTGGTTATGAAACAGTTGTTTTACTTTTATGTTACAATCAGAACAGGTTTCCATTTACTAAAGCAAAGTCTTTTCCAATCACTTTTTAAGAAACACGGTCTATGTTCAATAAATGGAACGAGGCTTCGGATTTTAACGGTGCTATATATTTAAAAATATATATACAACCAAAGTAGGCTAAAATATTTTTACAATATTCGAAACAATATTAAATATCTTCATAAAGCCAGTGTTTACTAATCACTGCATTTTGAGCAATCGAGTTCACATTTTAATTTCTAATATCAACAGGTGCTCCAGCTGGTGATGCAAATATTACTTTGGAAATTCAGAACTTAAAGAGGCTTTGCAATGGTCAGTGCACCTCTGCTAGACTGGAGATGGCTAGATTAAATATTCATTTATAATTTTATAAATCAGTCCAAAACAATAATTATGAGCCATAACGGACATGTTACACTTACTGCTCAAGAGATCCGGGTTAAAACTGATGACCACGTGCCACCCCCGTACCGCGCACCATCAATACAAACGCACATAGGCATTCGGATCGTGTAAACGGACATTTTAAAATGATAAGTCAATCAAAACATCGGCAAGAGCAGGCTGGCGTTGAGTTTGTCCCACGTACCCTGTATAGCTACACTCCTTCGTCTTTGACGTCTGTGGATACTATTGCTAATCACTGCTGAGGACACTGTGTTGCAGCGGTTGGTTTTGAGGGCACGTGTATTACTGGGTAAGTTTTCTGGCACGTTTTCTTCTCTTGTCGTTTGGCAGTTATTCCGTCCTCTTCACATTTGATCGCTTTGGATTCACCAAGAGTTACTGACCTACAGGTAAAGCAGTAATTCTAATTTTAAACATTACACTGAAATACAGGTCATAATAGTACGGTGAAGTCAACAAACCCCGTGAAAAGATTGTTCATTTATATAAATAGCGGTCAACTGAAAAGCACTGTTAAAAAAAAAAAAAAAAAAGAACTGATGGACGTAATTCATGGATTTGTTCTACAACCAACAAAAGTGTGACGGCGCAAACAGTGGTTAACATTATTATTCAGGTAGATCTTACAACGCATAAAATGCTGTATCATTGGGAGACAATAGCTTCGAGTTACTGGCTGCATTCTAAACACAGGTAACCACAAGACCAACCCTTAGGTTTTAAAACAAGGGTCTGTGAAGTAATTATTATTTAGCTCATATAATTTAACAGGCCTTAACCGAAAATTATTGAGTATTAAAGGAAATCAAAACGGTTTGCGGTCAGATGAGCCATATGAATATAAATCTACATTATAAGTGCTGCAAATTAGATAAACGCATCGTTTAAAAATGGTATCTGCTATAGAAGATTTGATGTTATGCAGCAATTTAAATAACTTTACGCCAACTGAATGTTTTTGATTATACGCCGTAGGAAGAATAAAGCAGTAACTGGGTCTTGCTAAGAACGATAGTCGCTGCGAGAGGTAACAAGCAGATTTTAGTAACTAATGAACAAATAACAAGGTCATGTCCCATGGCTAACATAAGTAATGCAGGCAATTTTGCTTCTTTCACACGGTTGGTACTGAATTTAAGCCTCGAGCCTTAATAATGTGCATATAAGCGAATCACTATTCACAAAACATGCAATTTCTGAAGGTAAGGTTGATACAGATCAGTAAGCACTGAATGACTTGCATGACATCTAGCACCAATACTGAAAGGAGACTGCTTCATGTTTTCATAATGAACACATACTTTGTATTTATCTTAAAAGATATACATGCTAAGCAAGGCAGTGATTTACAATAGACATGCATGCAGAACAATAATAAGCAAATAGTACAAGAGGGTACAGCAAACAATCTCATCCATTGCTTAAAAATATCTTTAACTTGGATGCACATTATATTCCTGGAAAAAACTGTACAGTACATACTTCCCAAATCAACATTTAATATGCTATTTACCAAAATAAACATTCAATATGCTATTACAAAGTAACTTGGAGCATATAGAAAAAAGATAATCGGAAGAGGTAACCTTTCGAGAACTGATTTAGCTCACATTATTTTAACCTTAGGTCTGTTGTCCAGGAACAAAAAAAATATAACATGCAAGGTGTTGCACATAAAGGAAACGAGGGTTGCTTAATGTGGCAGTATCGCTTACGATAGGCAACATTACATTGCAAGTGTCTAACCATTAAAAAATATGGCATCAGACTACAACAGGTGTAGAGGATAAAGATTGATAAGTGGCCTTGAACAGTAGTCAATACCCTGTAACCGTCACAGCAATGTCCCTCTCTCAGTCAGTTTACCAATAACATGGTAGGTCATCAACTAAACGCAGTTGGCTAAATATAATGCTACAGTAGCAAGGTATACACATTTGAATTTGGGAGAGAGAGGGGACTCGAGATGGTGACAGCTTCTGTAAGACCAAACAACGTGTGAATCATGTACTTCAATGTAGACTAGGGGACAGATTAAAGTTACTGTCGTACAACCCGTCTCTGATGTGTAACAGGATAAACTGAAGCTTCATCATGAACAGTGAGAGCTAATGCAACTGAGTAATGCTACAAAAGCTGGTTTAACTGCTACTGAGACCCCACCACCATGCCCGGATATCTCATCTACAAGCACTTCCATGTGATGCCTGTCTAAATTTTACATGTGCAACTCTCCCTATGCCTTGGCACATAGCTTATCCTTGGCATCTCCTATGCTACGCTTCTCAATTATCCTCCATGATTTCATCCACAATGACCACACCATTGGTTTTGTTAACTCTGACATACCGACAAGAACCCCTTTCAGCCACTTTCCAGACCCAAACATGGGTACCAGAAATGTACCTCAAAGTGGGGTGCATTTGAAGGACATACATTCAAACCATTCCGGACACGCTTGGCGTTTTCTACCAGCACATAAGGGGTAATTATATATTTTTTGTTTTGTGGAGAGCCTGTGGAAAGGCTGCTGAAAAAACTGGACATAGACAACCCACAAGTCTGAAGGACCACACCCCTTCTGGGATATTTCTCAGGGTTGCTTAATTCACAGTTGCACTACCTCCTGGTCCTAGAGATCTACTCATTATTAGTTCGATCTCAGTCTGTGCAATAATCAAATTGATACTTAACCCCTAGCACATGCCATCTATGTTACTCACCTTCATTCACACAAAGAAAGCACTCATTCCCTCTCTTCCCATTGCTGCAAGACACCCAGTGGCATGTTATGCTGTATATCAAGTGAACATTTGCAAAACAATACAGTTCAGGTGAATCTTGCCTACAATCTGACACGCCATCAGAACTCTCAGTAGTAACTGTGAACGGCTCAACTACTTCTATCAAGAGGAAAAAAGTTCTAACGTACCTTCATTCTCTTTGATTTGAAAAAGCCCCCATCCAGAAGACCCACACTGATACTTGGGAAGCCAGAAATTAAAACAGAACTGGTTTGGTAAACTCAGCTCCGCTCTGCCAACCTTGCTCTCGCCACTGTCCCTCGCATCCACCGAACTACAGCCGGCGGAAGATCTTTCTCCTACCTCACTGCCAAGACCTGGAACTCCCTTTCCCGTCCACCTAAGACAGACCCAGGACCTGCTGACCTTCAGGAAACACCTCAAGACCTGGCTGTTCAAACAATAGCACTTCTTTCAGCACCTTGAGACCTTAGCGGGTGAGTAGTGCGTTTCTACAAATGATTGATTGTAAAAACCTTTAGGCTAGTAAATCTAGCCACTGTAGGACAAACTGTTTCCTCAGAGTCCACAAAGTATGGTGCTACCCCATGACCATTTTGCCCTTATCAGATCTACATAACACAAACTTTATCCATCTCTTATATACTGCAGCAGCAGCCAAAACTAAGACACTCTTAGATGGTGTCTGGAACTTGGTCTTAGACCCATTCTTGGACATATCTGATCACATGATGACCAGTCCTCACACAGACACGTGCATACTGGGGGACTTGATAAAGGACTACTGAGATTGGTGCACCCGACGGTAAGAGATTACACATTTACTTCACATACATAGACTACATTTTGACCACAGCTGTACTCCTTGGCCATGCAAAAGAAACAGCTATTCAACAGATCATGCCACCATCATGCTTTTCAGCCTAAGCGAAGCACATCTTAATGCAGAGAACGACCAATCTAGAGACAGGTCTCTTCTGCACTGCCTGACCTTTCTTCGCACCAACATACCCAAAAAAGAGTTGATCAACCACCTGGAACTCTTTGGCACAATCAAGGTAGAACACCAATGCTCTTTTTGGGCCATGGTGGTGGATTCTCTCTTCTTTCTTAGCAGGATGAGAGGGTGCCTAAAAAGTAGGCAAGATGATGGATTGCCCTACATAAAAAGGCATGACCACTTTTGCCAAAAAAGGAAGCCCTAGTGCGAAGCACTACTTTGTCAGGATAGATGGAAAGGTAAGGTGGCTAAGATGACAATGCCTGCAACTCACTCACCTTGTGGGCAGATCTAATGGCCACAAGGAAGGATGTTTTTAATGCCAGAAGCCTGAGAGGACAATAATGGAGCATCTCAAACGAAGCACACAGTAAAAAAGTAAGAACAACATTCAAATCCCATTGGGCTATTGTGAATGGTTGTGGAGGAAACATATGGGCCAGACCCTTAAGGAATCTACTGACAATAGCAGATTTAAACAAAGAGGGTTGGTCAGGAAATATCAGAAATGCAGAGATACCAGACAAATAACCTTTGAGGGTGCACCATGCCACAAATTTCTTCCATCGATAGGCGATTACTGTTTTGGTAGAGGGATGCCTGGCTGCCAAGATAACGCTACAGACTTCAGACAGAAGGTCAAAAGCTGTCCACTGCTGATGCTCAATCTCCATGCAAGAAGCCAGAGACTGGACAGGTTCGGGTGAAGAACCGTCCCCTTCTGCTGCAACAGAAGATGCTCCCGAAGGGACAGTCCGATCGGAGGATCAATGGCCATGCCCAATAGCTCAGGATACTAGACTATTTGTGCCCAATCCTTACTTGGGCCCAGTCGTTCTTGACCTTCTTGATAACTGTGAGCAAAAGTGGTATGGGAGGAAAGGCGTACAGGAGGACTTCGCTTTACTCCAGATTAAAAGCATGGCTGAGCAAGTGCCACCTTGGAAACCTGCAAAACTGCTGACACTGAGTGTTCTCTGCAGAGGACAACAGATCTAACCAAGGTTCTCCCCTCTGCTGAAAGAGACCTTGTGCCTCCTCCAGATGGAGACGCCATTCGTGATAGACCAGGCATTGTCTGCTGAGTTTGTCCGCTCTGACATTCAGAGAACCCGCCAGGTGTTGAACACCAGGGAAATGCCCTGATGTTCCAGCCATGTCCAGAGGTGCAGAGCCTCCTGACAAAGGGTCTACAACCCCTCTCCTCCCTTCTTGTTGCAGTACCACATGGCGATGGTGGTGCCGGCGAACACCTGCACTACTTTCCTTTTGAAAGAGAGAAGGAATGCTTTCAAAGGCAGTCTGATTGCCCTGTGCTCTAAAAGAATACTGTGGAGCCCAGACTCTGCCAGAGATCAAATGCCTTTGATCTCCTCCTATCCCATGTGACCTTTTGAAAGACACTTGGGTCAACTTCACAGAAGGGGAAGAGCGGTGAGGAGTCTACAGTTACAGTATCTACCAGAAATGAAGTTAAAGAAATTAAGCAACTTGTACTTCTGAAAGATATTTCCAACAGCAGATCTCTCACCTCTATAATAGATACCCAAGCATCTACTATCCAAAAGTTGGAGGATCTGAGCGGTGGACTTGCACAAAAAAAGTTCAGCAGAACTGAAAGGGTAAAAGGGCCACCTCAGTAGGCCTAACTGTTGAGGCAGTAGTGCTTCCTGAGTATTTGCATGGATGCCCTGTACAGGAGGACCTCTTGTGAATGCAGTTGAAGCATGCCTTGGCTCTGGTGAAATAAATTAGCCCAAAGCTTCTCTGGGGGCTCTTTGGTGGCCAAGGCACAGCATGTCCTCATGCATGGGACAATTCTACAGAGAGTCTGTTTTTTTAGCTGCCTTCCTTTCTCTAGCATTGTCAAACCCAGCAATGAGCTGGTCATCGAGTCAGTACTATTTTGTACCTTCAATGTAAAACCTGAGGGCTCTCCAGGGATCAAGCTGGTGAAATATCTCCTCTTCTGTAGAGGTATGTGGTACACTGAAAAAAGGAGGAAGGACAATGGCTTCATCAACTTGGAATGGCAATACAACCTTTGATGGAAAAGAATCCCAGGGTCCCAGCACCAATTTTCCAGGAAAGAAAGCAGTGTAAGGAGGTTGCACTGACCGTGCCTGCAGGTCATTTGTTTTGAAACATGTTTTGCAAACACTGAAAATAGTGTTACTCTTGCATTTGGTACTAAAGAACAAGTTATTTACCTTCAGTAATGCTCTTTCTGGTGGATACTGTACGTAAAAGCAGATTCGTTATTTTTACAATATCCCCAGGTGTCAGACTGGAGCTATATGTTAGACATCAATTGCTCCATTGTGGTAATAGGTGGTGCATTACACTCAACAATGGCCCCACACTACTCGAGAAGAGATGGCATGGAATCACGTATGGGCAGCAACCATGCACCCTGCCAGGAGTGAAGTCTTGGACTTTTCCATGTTTTTAGAAGTGGAAACAATAACAACAATGCCAATATTGTTACTGTATTGAAGGAATAATCAAACAATGTTGGTAAACATAAAATTTTTATGATTGCTTGTTTGCTACTTTGGTGCTCAAAGCTCAGGTCTCACCATGTCTGTGGCTAGACACTCAGGGGGAACAGCTGTGCTTATGAAAAGAGAAGTCAGTTGGTTGACCCAGAAAGGTTCACACTCACAAGAACACAGACCCACAAGGACAACATTGAGGAAGCCGACAAGCACAAGTGGCTCACAAAGGACCACCCTACCCCTTCTAGACCTGTCTAGTAAACTGACCAGCTAGGTGATGGCCCTTAGCACCAATGTTAAGAAACATAGGAAAACAATAGTACAAGAGTCCTCACAGTTCACTGTGCAGGATGCATGCTCAAGCTTATATTTGCACATCCTACAACAGCCCACTGTCAATCAGTCAGTTAATCTTTTTGAGCAGCTTGCTTCATCAGTGGAGCTTCTGGGAACATAACTCTTTTACCTTGCTCTCTTTCCAGAACGTACTGTTGTGGCCAAAGCCTATCTGCAAGTGGCCATGTACAATCTCGAGGGGCCTGCACTTGGAGGAAGACGAGTCCTTCTCTGTGAGCAGCGTTCATTCCCCTCGCAATCATAATTCTTTCAAACAAATATGGTCATGGTAAAATAAGGGTAACACTAACACTTCTATGTCGATTGATCACAATCTCTAGCTTGTGCTTGTGCTTAAAATAAAAACAAAAGGGCCCCAATTTGGTCTTGAATTTATAGACTGGCAAAGCCCAGCAGGAATCGACCCATGTTGCAGGTTTTGCACCCATAAATCCTTCCACCTACCAGGGACTTTCCACGGTGTAGGCATACAGGATGTCGAAGGCAAAAGATGGCTGCCCTTTTCAGGGCACAATATAAGCAGTCCTTGAGGAGCACCAGATTTTCAGTTTAAAGTCTCCCTCACATCAGAGGCTCCACAAACCATAGCTAGTACCAGTCTTGTTTGTCTACCATCTACTTCAGATTCTTCTCAAATGTTACATCCTAAGGATGACCCTTTAGTTCAGTGACTTCCTCCGTTCCAGTTGCTATATCTATTATTCAACAATGCCTTCAAATGTCAATGGATTCAGCTCATGTACAGCCACCTCATTCATACCATCTGGCAAACCTTGGATATCTCTAAAGAGTCCTTGATTTCGACTTGAGAGTAACAGGAACAACTTTATGTTCAGTGTCCACTATTTCAGTAAGAGATGTACTTTGTCAATTATCAACACTTTTTTGCTCTTAATACACACTCAATATGTAGTAGATTTGGATTTATGTATTCCCAGTATGTTGCTATCCATCAACTGTAACTCTCTTCTTGACCTTTTAGAACTCTCATGGTTATAACAGTTTCCTAAATAGCACCTTTTCATAGGCATGTATTCAGCCAATATTGCTAATAATGGTGCAAATACTCTCACTGGGGAGGGACTTCGGTCACCACGATTACTGTCTATGCACAGCTGTTTGTCCTAGAATGGGTCACAGCCATCCTCTTAGAGGTTAACTCTGCTATCCATGTGGTCGGAGGCGAGTTCAATTATGTCTTGGTCCCAGCATTGGACCGCACAAGCACCATGGTTGCTCTGGCAGGTCATACGAACTTGATGAGATTTACGGACTCCCTAGGCCTCTGTGATGTGTGTTGGCACCACTATCCCCGGGGTCAGGACTACTATACACCTTTTTTTTTGGTTTAACAGACTTCTCTCTTTATGCAGAGTGGGGGTCCAGAATAGACAGGGCAGAATATTTGGCATGGGTTTGTCCGATCATTCAATCATTTGGATTACAATGGGGGCAGAGGCTGCAGGACGGATGATGAATGCATGGGACTGGAAGGATGCGGAGGTTTCTCAGGAGATTGGTATGAAATCAGAGCTGTATTTTACTGAAAATAAAGGAACAGTGGATTTTGGAACGTTTTTACGGTGGTACTGAGAGATAGGGCACAATGTTCTGGCGATTTGGTGGTCAGAAAGCTTCATAAGCAACTTCTGGCTATGCAGCAACGTCTCTGCGATGTAGGTGACAAAGCAGGCAGGTTGCTCGCCTGGCTGTGTAGACAAGCAGTGGCATTCCTACTGGGTGCAGTGTATTGTGGATGAATCCGGGACTTCTCACTCGCAAGACGTTTCCATAGAGCATGGGTATTCGCAAACATTTTCCCAGGGGCCATAAAGTTTGGTCTGTGACGTGCCTGTGGGCCGCACTGATGTCAGGGTAGGTGTAAGAGAAGCAAATGATATACATCTAGTGGCTGAAAAAAAAAAATGGGAAACCAGAAAACCTGGATTTAATCCCTGCTTACCCACTTTTCCAAATTGTGTGATCCTAGGCAATTGTTTAGTCTCACTTTCCCTCCTTTTTCTACATTATCACATTTAAGATGACCACGAAATACATGATTCATGGTGTGTGCTGCACAAAACCTGCTTCTATGTTTGATTTATTAAACTATAATGTTGTTAATGTATGATAGGAACCCATGCCACCCATAAAGTCCACATACCAAGTGGCTTGCCTCTTTAATTTACTATTGATGGTGTTCTCAGGGTAGAGGAAAGAATTTATATTTCCAAATTTATGTATGAAAACTATCACTTTTAAATGAATACATCTCAATGCACTGATAAAATAAATTGTACTAAGGCAAAAATGTTCTGAATGTTAACTAAATACTCTTTTTTAATTTTGAAGAGACTGTCTTAGTTTTACACTTGTGCTGCAAGATGTCTTAAAAAATGAAGGCGTTTCTAAAGTTAAGTGCAGGAGTCCCTAGTTACTTCTTTTCTTTAACACCAAATAAGTTTGAAATAAATGATTGTGTGTCTATTTAATATTTTTATTGTTAGTGCGGAGTCGAGCAAACAGCTGCCCAGTGCTTCTGTTGCCCAAGGGGCTGCATGTAAAGGTCAGAGGGGACTCATGAGGCCCGCGGGCCGTACTTTGAGTATCCATGCCATAGAGGATGCTTTTGTGTGGTTCTACACCTCGTTTTACACAGCCTGGCTGCTGGCGGGCGCATATCAAATAGCGGAATACCTGGCAGTGAAGGATCTACCGGTGTTGCTGTTAGATGACTGCCTTGCACTCAAAGGTATTAAGTAACGGTGGAGGAAGTGCGGGAGGCCATCATGAAATTGAAGACAGGGATGACGCTGGGGCCGAACAGACTCATCTCAATTTTTAAAACCCTACACTGGACTTCTGGCCCCCTATATGCTTGACCTCTTTAAGGAGGTTAGGGATGGGGCACTCTTTGTCCGTCCTACAGGGTACCACTATCGTTGCAATCTACAAGAAAAGCAAGCCTGAGACTACCTACGGTTCATATTGCCTTATTTCTCTTCTCAACATAAACAAAAGTACTGGCCACGATTATGGACTCCCGACTCCTAGCGGTAATAGTCCTCTTTATTCATAGGGACCACTCGGGCTTTATGCCTGGAAGATCCACTAGACTCAACCTTCATCACCTCCATAATTGGTTGTCGGAGGTTTCACACTGGGTTGACCCCCACATATTTTTAGCATTGGACGCCAAGAAGGCACTTGACATGATTCATTGGGCCTTCCTCCACCAGAGGCTTTGTAAATTTGGCTTTGGCCCCAAATATAGGCAAGGAGTTGCTTTTTTGTATCAGGACCCCATGGCAGCAGTACCACTGAACGCCATGTCGCGTAGGCTCTCATTCTAATGAGACTACTGGATTTGTGTGGCAGAATCACCCGTGGTGTGTGGGGACTGAGTCTAACCCACTTCAGGAGACACCTGTCGGCCTAATCCAGGTTTTGCTCCGGCTAACTAGCAGTGCCTCATCTCTGCCTAGAAGCAGGGATGACTGAGTAGCCGAGTGCATGACACATTTGACTCCTCAGGGAAATCGTGGTCACTCAGGTCGCATCCGTTTCTCTCAGTTACATTAGTCTCACATATACAAGGACAAGCAGAGGCAGTATATGTTTCAATATGGTTTTAATGAAGCAACTGCATCTTAGATAATAAAGCATGTACTGCAATAACCAGGACAATGAAGCATGACAGGATTAAAATTGTGACAAGGACAGTGAAGCCTAAAAGTAACACTACCATATTGTCACTAGAATCAGTAAAGTAATGTGTACATAGGCTATGTTAGAGCACAGCATATTAAGCTCTAGTTCTGCCCTTCAGGTTCCCCTGGGAAGACATCATCCCTGAGAAAGAGGCCTGAAGTCTGCATAAGCAGCTGTATCAAAGCGTTCAGCAATCAGCATACAGTCTCGCTCCCGGTAGTGGAGCACACAACACGGTTGCCGTCGTGTCCCTTATTGTTTGACCTTATGATTGAGCCCCTGGCAGCCATGATTCACGCCAATCCTGACATTCGGGGATTTAGAATTTTGGCTGCGGATGAGAAGGAGGGAAAAATCTCCCTGTATGCCGACAATATATTGTCTTGTATCACGAGAGCGAGGCCTCCATCCCTGCAGTCTTCCAGCCCTTTGAGACCGATAGGACCCACTCTGAATACCACATCAAATGGGGCAAGTCGGTGCTCTGTCATCCTTACTGCCCATTGGATATGACTAGCCTTCACCTGGATTCTCCAGGTGGCAACTGGTGGTTTCTAATATCTGGCTATCTATATAACGCCCCACAGGGGACAGGGTTTATCTCGTAATGTGGGAAGGGCGCTATGGACTTTCCAGGAAGGAGTGGTAAGATGGTGCACACTGCCCCTCACCCTGATGGGAGGGGAGCTGTTTTAAAAATGATTATGTTGCCTAAACACCTCTACGCCTTGCAAAGTACTTACTACCCAGTCCCAGAGTTGTAACCCGGTTAATGGAGAGGTGGCACTCCCTGAAGTCAGAGCCTTCTAATGGTGAGTATACAGGTGCAGTATGTTACTCATTGCGGAGTTTGTTCCTCTCCAGTGCTGTGCCCGGTCACCCTCTGTTCGACTAGGTGAGGCAGGTGTGGGATTGTTTTGGTCACCTCTGTTATTTTTTCTTTTTGTTTTGGGTGGGTGTTATGTGCCTTAATTTATTGTTTATTCAGTTTTCTTTGAAGCAAAGATGCAAGAAAAGATATTAAAAAAAAATGTGTAAGACTGTTTTTCTTCATTGCCTTTCTTATTTTCACACTGCATACTCTCCACATGATTAAAAACCAAAGCAAACAGTGAGGTAATTAAATCAGAAACGCACAGCCCAATGAACAGGCAACAACGGAATACAGCAGAAACGTGTCAGCAGCAAGCAGGGGTGAGGGATATTGAACCAGACTTTAAACTTGAGGGGGCGCCTAAAGCCTGCTCCTGTTAATTCCGAGCTGCATCTTTTAGAAGCCGTATTACAGTGTGCATTGAGGAACATCAAGAGACAGGAATAAATGATGCTCTGTATTGCTCTGAATTGCATCCGTTACCAAAATACCTTTACAGTGGTCATTTGTTTGGAGTGCAGGAGACATAGGAGTCTGATAGAAAGGTGGACAGAGACACACCCAAACTCAGTTGAGTTTTCTTTTTACTCATCAATACATGACATGCACTCACTAGACTCAACAAGCTTTGTACTGAATATTACCAGCTTAGGCTGCAAATTTCCACATGGAGGCTCCAAAGTGAAGCATTGTTAGAGTATCTTCTGTGGGAACACACATAGATTATTATTTTTACAAAAAATAAGGGCTCTTTAGATGATGAAACCATTGTTACGTATACATTTAAAGGGGTGACAAAGAGAATCTGTAGAAAGACTGCCTATGATGCCAAGAAGACGATTAGCCTTCAAATTCAATGCTATGAAGAAACATGCAGAACTGATTAAGTGGGTATATTAATAGGGAATGTTTGGCCATATTGGAATTTAGAGGCACAAGACAGGGATGCCCACTCACAATTTTTAAAGGCCCTAGACTTAGAGACACTGGTTCCTATGTTCTGTGACACTGGCACATGAAACACACATCTCCTTATTAACAAATGGCACGCTGTTATATTTACCGGACCTTAAAATCAGATTGCTGATAATCATGGAACTATTGTCTGGATATGGTGAAACATCAGAATTGCGGGTGAGCTGAAGTACATACAGTCTGTTCCTGAAACATGCGCTAGCCGGATCACCCAGAGCTCCAGCAGGTTGATGTGGAGTCTGGATTTTGCCCGAGACCAGAGTCCTCTGATCTCCACCTCTCCCAGATGGGCACCCCATCCCAGAAGTGACTTATCTGTCACTATTATGAAGTCTGGTTGGGGAAGGAGTTTGCCTTTGACCCAACTGCGGTATGTAATCCACCAATGTAAGTCTTTTACAGTTCCCTTTGAGATCTGGACCATGTTGGAGAGGTTTCCCTGATGCTGTACCCACTGGAATGTCAGATTCCCCTGCAGAGCCCGCATATGCCATCTGGCATGATTTACCAGCAGGAGGCTATGAGGCTATGAGGCCCAGAAGCCTCAGAGTCAGGCTCACCGAAACCCAGGAGAGAGGCCAAAACATAGGTATCATAACCTGAATATCCTGGACTTGCTGCTCAGGAAGATAAGCCTGAAACTGCACTGTGTCAGGAACAGCTCCGATGACGGAGCTTCTGAGAGGGACTCGGGTGTGACTTCGGCATGTTTATAGTGAACCTCAGCGAATGCAGGGAGTTTGCCATAGTCTGGATATGAGACGGCCAACTGGGGTGAGTCTGCCTTCAACAGCTAGTCGTCAAGGTAGAGGACGACTGAAACCCTTAACCTGCGTATATGAGCTGCAACCACCGCTATCACCTTGGTGAACCACCGAGGAGCACTGTTTAGGCCAAAGGGGAGCAGAGTGAACTGAAAGTGCATGTGACCCACCTTAACCGCAGGTAACGCTTGTGGGCAGGCAAGATGAGAATGTGGAAAGATGCATCTTGCGTCAAATGTTACCAACTAGTCTCCTTGATCTAGGTCAGACAAGACCAGAGCCAAAGTGAGCATCTTGAACTTCTCCTTCTTCAGGAAGAGATTGTCCGTAAGTCTAGAATAGGGCGAAGGCCATTGTTCTTCTTGGGTAGCAGGAATAACAACCATTGCCGAACTCTGGTAATGGAACCCCTTCTATGGCTGCCTTGGCGAAGAAAGACATAACTTCCTCTCGAAGTAAAATCATGTGATCCTCCACCAGACGTTCATGTGTTAGTGGCATTGGGGATTGGAAAGGGAGGGTGCAGCCCTTCTGAATGATCTGCAGAACCCAAACGTCCGATGTAAAGGACTGCCAGTAGAGGAGATGATGTTGAATTCTCCCTCCAACTGGACAAGCAGGATCCTGACGAATCAAAGTATGAAGGCTTGGAGGGTGCAGCTAACAGGGGTTGTTTGGCAGATTACTTCTGGCTTCCAGACCCTCTAGATCTGAAGGCACCACGCCCAGTTCCTCGCATAACTTGGCGAGCTTGCACAAGATAGTGGCTGGCACAGTGCTACTACCCTTCCATGGCCATGAAAGGTGCAAAAGGTGGATAAGGGGTCACCAACAGGCCAAAGGGCTTGGTGTAGCCAGAGAGTCCTAAAAGTGCTCCAGCACAGAGTCTGGCTTGTCGCCAAATAAGCAAGTTCTGTTGAAGAGCATGTCCATAAGGTTTGCCTGGACATCCCCAAAATCCACATGTTCTCAGCCAGGCATAGCGCCGTAAGGCCACCGTCAGTGAAATCAATCTGCTCAGCAAGTCGGTCATATCCAGGCCACACCTAATGGTGAACTTTGCTGCTTCTCTCCCATCTCTCACTGCTTGGGAGAGGATGGCCCCGGCCTCCTCCAGGACCTGCGGCAGCACTCGCTCAACCATATCCCATAAGGCATGCAAGAAAAGGCCTAATGAGCATTATGTGTTCACCGACCTCAATGCCAGGTTGGTTGAAAAAGAACTTCTTCCCAAGGTGTTCCGGGTCTCTTTGATTCCCGGTTTGGGGAAGTGGACGTGAACGCACAGTGGGAAGTTGAAGCTTGGACTACCAAGCTCTTAAGGGTAGGGGTGTTGCCCGAGGAAACTAGGGTAGCTCGGAGCAGGGCTATGGCGGCAGGCAAATGTCCTATTTACAAGAGCACCTGTGCTGGGTTTGGACCAGGTTCGCAGGAGGATGTTACTAAGTGCTTCATTAAAGGGCACAAGAGGTCCAGAAGTGGAAGCCCCGGACTGAAGCACTTCTGTCAAGAGATTAGCCTTGACAGCCAGTGAGAGCAGTTCGAGGTCAAGGACCTCTGCTGCACTACGCACCACCATTGCATAGGAAGCACCATCCTCCTTAGCTGCAGTGGGGGGAGAGAGCAACCCAGAATCTGGAAAGGTGTCCAGTCCATTGACCTCACCTAATTCCTAATAGCAGTCCAATGATTGTTGTACTGTACCCTCAAGGGCCCAGTAACACCTCCCAATCTTCTCCCATGCCTGACTGTTGAAAATAAAGCTCAGGCAACGATCTGGCACCCGCGGGTGCCGTCAGAGCTGGATCGTCAGGAATCAGAATGGGGTTCCCACTGCCAGTGCCAGGAGCATCAGTATCGGGATCGGCACCGTAGAAGGTTGTGAGGGTGCGACCAGAGCCGATCCATGAGACCCCACCAGAGCCGAGGCCGAAGCCACTGGCGCAGAACCTGATGGGGCCTCTTCCTCCCACTCTGCGTGGCCCAAAGGTGTTCCCGGAGGGGTCGGGCAACTCAAATACACAGCAAATGGCCTCAGAGAAGTCTCAGGGAGTCACTCTGGCACCCGGAAATGGAGGGAAGCGCGGAGTCTGACCTAGCATTGATTCTACGAAACGGTGCCTAGAATGTCAATATTCTGAATTAATTGCGTCGGCCGAGGGACCAGGTGAAGTCGAAGTCTATTTACACTTCTTTTTCTTCTTGTGCCTCTTACCAGAGTGCCCCGAGGACCTCGAGTGGGAGGAAGAAGACTTGAGGCTTCTCGAGCAGTCCCGTGACCTTCTCCTCGACCGGGACCTCCAAAGAGTTGCACTGAATGGTGTTGACTGACGGGCCACAAGGAGCTTCTGGGACTGCTCCCTCAAAGCCTTCGGCAACGTGCTCCGGCAGTCCAAGCACAACTTCGAACCATGGTCACGATTGAGACGCCATAGGCAGACAACGTGAGGGTCCGTAACTGACATGGAGTGGTGACGGGGGCCACAGGGCTTGAATCTTACCTTTCTGGATGACACCTTCAACACCCTAACAAAATGTTGAAAAAAGCCTTTCCAAAATGCCAGCAGGGTAGCTTTCTGCGCTAACTGGTGCAAAAAAGAAAAAAACAGACGTCCGTGCGCCTTGATGGCACTCATACAGTTGACCAAGACATCATTTTCGGCACCAACAACGACAAGCAGAACCATATGAAGCACCCAACAGCGCAAGCTGTGCTGCTCAAGCTTAAGTTTCTGGATCCAGTCTGATGCCTGGGAGAATTCAAAAGTAAGGAATCTGTAACTATAAGTCTCTATCAAATAGGGGTTTTTACACTCCCCCCCAAATAAATTAATTCTTGGCTTGAGGGTTGGATATTGGGGCACCAATTCAGGTCTGTTATTTTTTTTTGTCTTATTTAAGTATGTGGATTTAAATTGCTCTTTTTTCTTTGATATGGTCCATCTTCCTCATCGGAACAGCTCCCAAACCTTGGTCATCTCATCCCTCCAACCTTCGGCATACTTCTTTTTGGTTGAGAAATTTCAGATTCACCCCTCCAGAATCTCAGTGACTAACCTATATGCCTGGACCACACAGGCAAATATATGGTACAGTATAGCATGCTTAAATCAGGTCCTCTAATGCCTGTGCTCCAGCAAGGACACATGCAAAAGCACACACCAGCAGAAAAATATTGAGCAAATTACCTGAATCATAGCTATCTTGACATAGCACTCTAGATAACATGAACTCTAAAAAGACTTTGGTCCTCCGAATAGAGTGGAGATGGTGGTGGTGGTGGGGGGGGGGGGGGGAAGGGGATGGGATGGTGAGGCTTTAGCTGCGCTTACATGTTGGCAGCTAGGAGTACATGTTTTGATAGAGCAGAAGCTCTGTGCTTCCACAAAAAATTGCTTGCGCTCCACACAGCTGCTTGAACTTTCAGCAGCGCACACATATGACATCATAAAGCTATAAAAGTGTCTTGGATATTTAGATAATTTATGGTGTTTTTTTTATCTGTCAGCAGCAAAGATGGGAGAATGGCAGTCTTTCATCTACATGCATTTTAGGTTTAGTTTGCCAGTGCAACTGTCACCTGACCTTTTCACCTACACCAAGAATATTCCAGTTTGTTTTTTGCTTCCACACAAATATATACCCATTCCAATGCTATCCACTTTTAATGATTCACATTACTACACAACATTCTTTTAAAACTAGACCTATTGTCATTGCCAATGCTTGTTCCATTTCTGTTTCCTTAGGGGGAATGTTATGCTATGCTATGCTGCATTATGCAGATTGGCCGTTTTGTTTTCTTCTTAAAGCCAGCTGCATAACACTATCTTATTCAGAGTAGTAGCAGTGAGAGAATTACTTGGTGCAGTGGCAGTGCAGTGGCAGTTCAGTGTTACTAAGTGAGTTTTCAAATTACCCAACACTTGAGGAATTCCTTCTCAGTTTAAATCTCTGAAATGTCCTTTGGTTTACAGAACCATTACAAATCACCTTAGATTCGTTACTGTAGATTTGTAACTGAACAAGCTTGTTGCCTTCTGCCACTCATAGTATACTTCCATTACAATTGTTCTCATTGCTTTATAGGCTTCAAGTGCTAAACCTCTGAGGCACTCTATGGTTTATGTGGTTTGCTCACATGTGGTTCTTTGTGCAGGACATACACATAAAAATCATTAATTTCCTTCATAGTGCAGGTTACCACATGCAGTTTGCAGTGCCACTGGTGGGTCTACATATGGCTCTGGTTAGAGGCATGAAATAATTCTTGCATTACCTGTTCAGTGCAGGCAGAAAAAAAACAACTCCGGCCGTAATTGCTTTGTGATAGGGAGTTGCTTAGAGGAGCAAGTTTTCAGAGACAGGGAATAGGGACACTGACTACCAGACTGGTCCAAACAAATGTGATCGCCTCCCGGTAGAGGTTGTCACCTTCTCTGTGTGTGCTTCTTATGATGGGAGGAACCCTAGGGGTGGTGGGGGGCAGAGTGGGATAGTGATACCCCCTACCTCTGAAAGGGAGTGGCAGCAGCCCTTCATAACTTTAAGACCATCAAACAGGCCAAATTTACTCACTCAGCAACATTGATACCGGACGTGTCATGCTTACTACTACCTGACAGGTTGCTTTTGAGCATACAGTCTAAACTAGAATACCAACATATTCTGCAATCCATAAAAGGGGCGTACATGGTTGTTCAGGCCACACTGCAGATTATCAAGACTGGTCCGCTTGACAGAATTAGCTGAGCAGAACCCTAAGGGCCTTGCACACACCGACCACCACAGCTTTCACACCAACATCACCATCCTCCTAAACGAATGGTGTCGCTTTGAAGGAGGTGATCTAATGTCAGAAAGTAGTATGGATCAACACTGTAGTCTTGGGGGAGCGCTGTATCTGGTAGCTACAGAGAGCCGAGAGATCCAGCTCCATCCGCTCTCCATCCTAGGACTGGAGAACAGGGGGAACGAACTGTGATGGCATTACAACTGAAAGAGGTCTACCGTTATAACTCAGCAGCCTTCTTATAAGAGTTATTTTGTACATACTGAAAGGTAGAGGTTGTAATAGATACAATGGCAGCCATCTTCGAATCATGCTTTCTCTAAGGCGACAGATCCACAGTAATGATGGACATTCTTAATACCTACAGCTCGCAACTTGCTAGTGCAGTTTCAGCCATCGGAGGGGGGGGGGGGGGGGGGGGGGGGAGGTAGGGCAGGGCTGACTTACCTTTAAGTGTCTGTCACCTGTCCCTTATTAGAGGATACAAAACACTGCACTTTGCTTTTCACAAGAGGAGGACTACACCACTTTGCAGAGCTTGGTGGGAATTGTCCTCAAGATACTTGCCAATAATTGGTCATTACCACCACATGCCAAAACCTATACACTCCTGGCTGATTTGTTCACAGAAGCCGTCCCTAGTAAATAAAAATCGCTGCAACCTGATCCAACCATGAGCCTCCACAGGATCCCCAGACTGAGACAAATTCTACAGTGCTGCTTTTTTTTCGCTTTCTTTTTCAGATCTGATCTTGAACCACGCATAAGAGTTGTAACGTGTCCGGGATACTTGATCTGATACATGTTGTTACAACCAAACAAATAAAAAATTGAAATATAAAAAAAGACAGTCTTTCATCATGCCATACTTTTAATAGCCACGCCAGCAGGACCTCCAAGACATGTGAGAAAATGTCTATTTTTGTGTGCCCAGCCCCAATGCTTGCTGAATTGTATTGCTGGTTTTTAGACTGCACAATGGGGAACTACTGTCCAATGCCCAATGTATGTGCTCAGACCCCTAAAACATGTAGAAAGTTGTAATACCCTAACTGGTGCATTTACCTCCCCTACAAGGCCAAAGTACATGGTGTAGAAACTGCATCCATGACGTAAGAAGTGTCACCTGTGGATTGCAGCACTTTTGTGCCATCCACCAGTGTGACAAGGGAAACATGGCAAGGCTTGGCTTCAGGTCTTCTATTGCATCCTGTCTGCTGCAGTAGTGAAACCTGTTATAACATTCTGACAGGTACAAACAAGGCTTCAGCAAAATTTAGATAATACTGAGGGAATCTGAATAATGTTAGTAATTCTGTGTTACTCTTTGACACAGAATTTCCAATAATTATGCAATTACTCTTGCTTGTGCAATAAGGCGCAATTTTGGGGGGAAAATACTACCACAAGAACGAGCATCCACTTGTGCTTGATAAGTGTGTATTACTATACTTAGTGTTAGTTCTTAGTGCAAAATGCTTTTGTGTGTCCATTTTGAACATGAAGGGGAATATTAAGCTACAAAACTAGTGCTAAATGCCGGTAGTTAGCTGAGGGAAAATCCTACCCCAAGAGCACTTTAGTGAGTGCGAGAGGCTGCTCACGCTCACTATTCTTATTCTGTTGTATTTAGTGCTATTTCATAAATCAAAATGCATCCTTGCATCCATTTTGGACATGAGGGGACATTTTGCACAGAGAAGTGGCACTAAATTCAGAATTCTGCATGATTATGCTACACAAAATTATACTAGTTCCACTTCTAGTAAACACCTCTTTTAAATATTAGTATATCACCCGTATGTAGAATTTTTAGCTTGCAAGACAGGGTGGGTGATATTTAAAAGCTGGATATAGTAAAAATAATTTTAGCAGTGTCACCACAGTGACAAGGACCTAAAAGATATTCTCACTGTGGCAGGCATGGCTGTCCTACGTACAAAATCATAGTGTTATACTGTACTCAGGAATGGACCAGGGAGAAAAATATTTAACACCACTATTTTAATATCAAAATAAATGGTGACGTCTAATAAATATTAAGGAAAATTAACTTTAAAAAAGTTATATTTTTCCTAGCTGAGCTTTTTTTAGGCTAATTAGCAGTATCCTCCAACAGTTGACAAACCTATACTTGACAAGCCTGTACTTGGCTTGAATGAGGTGTGACGAGGTCTGAAATTCCTTGCAAGAGCCACTCAATAGTCTTCAACTGTAGGGTCGACCTGAATAAGCAAGGATGAAGCCTTTGATCTCAGCTAAAGGGTAAAGGCTGTGTCCCTCCTGCTGAAATTACAGTGTTAAGTACTACATGTCAGGTCTATCTGTGACACATGTAAAACCTTTTCACCCTTAAAAGGTAGAAATCAGGATGCCAAGATAATTCTTGTGCATCCGCAGTCTAGGGCTGAGAAACCTTCTTTTTTCTTACCAGATCTCAGTTTCTTGGCTGTTGTGGGTACAGGGTCCACTTCAAACGTAATTTTAGTGTTAGTTGTGGGTGGACACTCGTGACTTCTATCCCCCACTCCGATATACACCCCCAACCTTTAGAGCCCAAGTTAAGAGTGTTTGAAGATTATGGGAAACTTAGATGTGCCCCAACACGAAGCATTTTGGTCCCGCTTGTAGTAAAGCAAACATGAACTACTGGAAAAAATTAGATCATGGCCTTGGAGCCTGTACTCTACTGGTCAGATTAGACCTAGGGCGACCCTCACCCAGGCTCCATCAGGACACTGCTGGACTTGCGAAAGGATACCTGACAGACTGAACCTGTGGCACTTGGCATCTGTGACCTGTGAGAAGGATCTGAGGAGGTTGATACTACTGCCACTTGAAATCCAAGGACAAGGATTTCCAAGGATCATAAGGCTAATTCCCCTAGGCAGCTTCAGGACCCTAAAAAAAAAGCTGGACGTTCCTGTGAAGAATCACATCTGGCCAGGGGCAAGTGGACTAAGACTTTTGGGAGCTTTTTCAAACCTTTTGTATTAGAGCTCCAAAGAGATCAACCACAAAAAGTATCTGACCGGCAGTCCCATGGTGCCAGGTTACATTTCAAGTTTGTCTCATGTGGACAAGAGATTTTTCTCTGAAAAACTACAAAGCGCTTTTTTCAGATTGGGACTTAGAAGCTCCAGGCCCTGGAGTGGTGAGGTGTGACAAAGGGGGCAAACTACTTGTTGCATCTGTTCCACGTGCCAGTGTGGTATGCCTCAAAGTGCACCCAGGTCCCAGTCTAAAGTGACCAACTGGCGCTTTGCGCTTCTTTACGTTTTTCCCACTTAACATCTTTAAAAAAAATATATATATTATCAGCAGTTTTCTTTACTGGAATTTTGCTATTTTGGTGTCATATTGCTTATCAATTTTTTCCACTATTTTTGGTTTATAAATGGGAGTGTGATATTTTTTTTTTTTTACCTGTTTTGGTACTTCTAAATGGCTTACACATTTTCTCTCACATTACACAGTCTGCTCTTTACCACAGCTATCATGGGTTGAAATCAAGGTTTAAATATTGAAAATTTTAACAGGACTGGACAGGATAGTGAAATTATTACTTGTAGTGGACACAAAATCCACCCCAAACAATAAACCACTCTCTCACATCATAGTCTTGAGTAGTGCCCTGTATGCACTCAGCTCAGGTGCCTAAGTTCATGGCGATGTTCTGCAAGTACTGAGCCAAACATGCTACAATTCCATATACACACCCATTACTAGAGCTCACCGGGTATGGGTTATGCCTCTATCCAGGGTAGTGGGCACAGGTAGTCTGTACCTGCGGTTTGTTAAGGTCATGGCTTTAGAACTATGGTTAATGTGTTCTTGCTTCCAACAACACACAATGTAAATTGCAACTTTAGGAATCAGTCACACTTAAACCCCCCTCACCGGCGACAAGATACTGCAAAGTAAAGAGAACAAAATCTACTTTTGACATTTTTTTGTGCAGACTCGCCTAAAGGGGTCAAAATTATGAGTGTTTCATGTAGTGCTTCACCTTTGATTTCTTGCAATACAAGGGATATTGCATGACCTGGGCACAGTACTCACTAGTAGAAGTGCAAACGTGTATGAATGCAGAGTTGTTATGAGCCAATTCAAACTAAACTCAAATACAACTAGTAAATAAAACTTTTAGTTTACATTATTTGTGTCATGGATAGAAACATATTTTCTCAATAAAGTAGATATTTGTGCCAAGACAGTAAAGCAGATTACCATTAATAGGTAATGTATTTCTTTTCTTCACCAAGGAAATAATGCACAGTAAAAAGTAAGATAGAAGAAATGGCTTTACCACACCGGCTTTGAATAATTATGCATGTTTATAATAAGAATCTATGCAATAGCGGATCAAGCACAGGGCTCTGTACAATACCACAAAATTAAAAAGAAAAAAAAGATACAGAAACTTCAGGTCTTGAATCACTGGCATTGATGGCACTTGTTTTTCTTTTGTATACATTTGCATGGAAAAATACCTAGGGCCCGCCACGTATTGTGGGTACAGAAGGCAGGACTACTCCACAAAGGGCATAGCCACTAGCCATGCCTTGTGCATAGGGCATGTGTGACATTGTCACAAGCCTTACTTTGAAGGTACTGTGGGTAGTGAAACTTACCACAAAGCATCATTAATGGGCATGCAAGGAAGGCAATTCCCACAGAGCTTGTCCACACAAAGTTCTAGTATTATTCTGTTGTCGAGGGCAGTGGTATAGTGCGCGTGATGCAACTCAGGCAATGCCTTAATGTGCATGGTCATAGGCCATGCACATGGATGTTGTGAGCAGTGGGTATAAGTTACCACTGTAAAATCCAGACCTTTCACAGAATAAAACTTTGGCTAAGAAACATGAAAAAAAAAAAAATCACAATTACGTTTTTACCTATGTTATCAAATAAACATTCCAAATTGAATAGAAACAAAACTTCAGCTGAAGCAGTACTGTAGTGAGGAGCAAAATACCAAAAACAATAACATAGACTGTAATGGTTTGCAAAGGAGTCTAAATCCCTTTCACCCAAACGTTCTACTCGTGAGTTCACATCTATGATGGAACATTCTAGTCATCGTGACCATGTGGAATTTTTCAGTGACTGCAGTTTAATGAAACAATATTGATATTGATTACAACATCTCATGATTTTCACATTCGTCCTCTACTCAACCCTTGCCTTCTATTTCCTTACCATGCATTGTCTTTCTCGTGCCTTCAAATATCAAAAGTTTTTCACTTTCTCCTGTTCACTCAACATTCTCTTCTCTACTCATCACTTGCACTGCTCTCATTGTTTACCTATCCCTCCCCCTCAACCACTCTCAAGTACCTATTTTACTATCTTCCTCTCTTCATCCTTCTTGCTCTTAATCCATTTCACAGATTTATGTCTTTGTCTCCATCGGTCTTGATATGTACCTACCTTGGTGACTTTCAAAATCTAAACTTTAAAATATGGCCTTTCAACAATACTGCCGCCAAGATTTCGACCTACAGAAGATCATCTAGTTAAGTAGATGTGTAACAGTAAATATATATTTCCCCAAGATAGGATGATATTTTGGAGTCTAAACTGTTTCTAGTCTGTATCTCTGTAGCAGATATTTAGACAAAGTACTCTTTTATTTTTCGTCTTTCTTTTAACTTACTTTCTGCTCTTCTTCCCATTGTCCAGCAAGTTTCCTTTTCACACCCCATCGTTACCACTACCTTTGACTCTACTTGCCTCTAAGCCCTTGAAGCCCTGCTGCTCGTCTTTCTCATCTCTTCTGCAACTGTTGCAGTTATTGATGCGCACAAACTGTGAGCCACCTATGGATGATTCTGAAGTGGAGCACCGCAATCAGCAGAAAGATACCATATCGGTGCCTGGGGAGCTCCCAGGCCCTCATAAAATACTAAATAAATAAATATAGGGATAACGTTACTCACCCAGTAGACATCTGTTTGTGGCATGTAGTGCAGCAGATTCAGATGATTTGCATATGTCCGCTATCTAATATTGGGCTCAGAGTGTTACAAGTTGTGTTTCGTAGAAGAAGCTTTTTCAAGTCACGAGATCGTATGACTCCTCTTCTCGTGATAGTGTGCATGGGCATAGAGTCCTTTGTTAGATTGTTTTCACGCAGGAGGGTTAAGTAAAGAGTGAAGAAATGTATATGTACACACATTTATTAAGAAAAGAAGATCTCCATGCAGTGTATATACATAAAGAAAGTACTATAGCGGCTACAGGCTTTCGGGGAGGAGTGAGGGCGCATGCGAATCTGCAGCATTAAATGCCATGGACAGATGTCTAGTGGATGAGTAACATTTTCCATTCAATGGCATGTGTAGCTGCAAATACATATGCTTTGCATAGACTTAAAAGCAGTCCTCTCCCAAAATAAGACGTGGCTAGTCTGTAGGAGTTGGAGAAGTTTGAAATAGTGTTTTGAGCACTCCTTGACCAACATTTGCTTGTTGGCGGGATAACACATCCACACAGTAGTGTTTAGTAAATGTGTGTGGTGTGGACCATGTAGCTACTTTGCATAACTCTGCCATTGGCATATTTCCTAAGAGTGCCATTGAAGCTCCTTTCTTTCTAGTAGAATGCGCTTTAGCAGTTACTAATAGCTGTCTTTTAGCTTTAAGATAGGAAGTCTGAATACACTTTACATCCTTGTACTGACATAGGATTACCCTTATGAGGCTGTTGAAAAGCCACAAAAAGTTGTTTAGATTTTCTGAAATCTTTTGCTCTATCGACATAATGCATGAGAGCTCTTTTAACATCAAGAGTGCGAAGAGCTCTTTCAGCAACTGAATCTGGCTGTGGAAAGAAGACCGACAATTCCACTGACTGATTGATGCGAAATGATAAAACTACTTTAGGTAGGAATTTTGGGTTTGTCCGAAGTACTATTTTATTTTTGTGAATTAGGAAGAAAGGTTCTTCTAAAGCGAATGCCTGAATTTCACCAACTCTTCTTAAGGAAGTAATGGCTACTAGGAAAGCAACCTTCCATGAGAGAAAATAAAAAATGCAAGAATGCATGGGTTCAAATGGGGGACCCATAAGCCTTATGAGCACAATGTTGAGATTCCAGGCAGGACCTAGTAGAGCTGTAGGTGGAATAATTATTTTAAAGCCTTCCATAAAATCTTTTGACAGGGATCCTAAACAGAGAAGTATGTTGTCTGTTTTGGAGGTAAGCAGCTATTGCTTTTGAATGAATTTTAATAGGTGAGTATGCAAAATTAGCTTTTTGTAAAGGAAGCAAATAACAGACAATATCCTGTACTGATGCTTTAAGAGGATGAGTGTTTTTGGGTAGACCGTAATTTACAAAATGTTTCCATTTAGCTGCATAGCACTGTCTGGTTGTACGTTTGCGTGCTTCTTTTTCGAATGTCCATGCATTCTGTTGGAAGCTGTAGATATCCAAACTCTACGAACTCAGGAGTCAAATAGCCAGGTTGAGCATACTGGGACTGGGATGCTTGATTTGACCTTTGTTTTGAGTTAATAAGTCCGGTCTGTTTGGAGGTTTGTGATGTGGAACTACAGACAGATCCAACAGTGTTGTGTACCAGTATTGAAGTGCCCACGTGGGAGCTATGAGTATGATAGTGAGGGAGGTGTGACGGATCTTATTGACCAGAAATGGAATTAGTGGGCGAGAGGGTAAAGCGTAAGCTATTATCCCTGAGCAATTGATCCATAGAGCATTGCCCTTGGATCAAAGGTGTGGGTACATGCATGCAAAGTTTGGGCATTTTGCATTTTCGCTTGTTGTGAAGAGGTCTATGTCTGGGGTGCCCCACATGTGGAAGTATTGTTGAATCACTTGTGGGCGTAAATCTCCCCGTGTGTAATTGTTGCTGCATCCTGCTTAAGAGGTCGTAGTTGAATGTGATTGTGAATTGCCCATTTCCAAATTGTCTGTGCTAGAAGGGACAATTGAGATGAGTGTCTCCCCCTCTCCCCCTGTTTTTGAAGATAATACCATTGTGGTCATGTTGTCTGTCCTTATCAACTGTTTTGTGTGTGCTCTGTGGTTGGAAAGTTTTGAGTGCTGGGAACACTGCTAGCAGTTCCAAATGGTTATGTGATAAGTTTGTTGAATTAAGTGCCCTTCCCCTTGTATGGTAAGGCTATTGAGATGGGCTCCCCAACCGATCATTGATGCATCAGTTGTGATTATGACCTGTGGCACAGGGTCCTGATATGGCCACCCTTTTGATAAGTTGGTGTGATTCCACCACTGCAGAGAGTTATATGTTTGGCAGTCCAACAACACTAGATCGTGAAGTTGACCCTGTGCCTGAGACCATTGCTGCGAGAGACACTGTTGTATGGGTGTCATGTGTAGACGTGCATTGTGTACTATTGCTATGCCCAATGCCATAGTTCTCAAACGTTTCATGATACACCTTACTGTGTAAGTGTGATTGTATTGTAGTTGAGTTATGAGATTGCGAAAAGCTTGAATTTTCAGTGGGTTTGGGTACGCTGATGCTGCTTGAGTGTTCAGAATTGCTCCCAGATACGGTTGTATTTATGTTGGTTGCAAATGAGATTTCTGGTAATTGACTGTGAACCCTGGATTGTGTAGGGTATCCACTGTGTGTGCTGTTGACAGGTTTGAATGGTGCTGGCTTTTATGAGCCGGTCGTCCAGATCAGGAAAGACATGCATATTTGCCTTCTGAGGTATGCTGCAACCACTGTGAGGCATTTGGTGAATACCCTTGGTGCTGTTGTTATCCAAACGGTAGTACTTTGAACTTGTAGTGCTTGCCTGCTATCACAAATCTTAGAAATTTGTGATGTGCTGGACATATGGGATTGTGGAAGTAAGCATCTTTTAGATCTAATGCTGCAATGTAGTCTTGTTTTTGTAGCAGGGGAACGATGTCCCGAACAGTGACCATGTGACAGGATGTACCGATCGAGGGGTCTGCGATCCAGGATTGGTCTGAGAGTACCATCCTTTTTTTATATGAGGAAGTATACAGCATATACACTCGCCCCTTGTTAGGATAAAGGTACCATCTCTACTGCACCCTTGAGTAGAAGTGATTTTCTGGTTCAGAAAAAGCCTGTGCGAGCGTGGGGGAATGTTTGGTGGAGAAGAAATTAGTTCTAGGAAATAACCATTCTGGATAATTGACAGCACCCATTGATCTGTTGTAATGTTGTGCCACTGTTGGTAGACGTTTCCCAGTCTTCCTCCCACAGGAGTTGTGATCTGTGTGGGGTTGTGCAGAAAGTCACTGTTTGGTTGAGGAGGAGGAACCTCATGTGGTGGTGGGTTTACCTCTAGTGTTATTTCCTTTGTAAAATCTCTGAAATAACCTATGTTGTAAAATTGTTGTCCTTGTTTCTGTTGGGATGTGGACTGCTCTGAGGTTGATGGTTTAAAACCACCTCTGAACTGGGGCCTACGAAATGTTCCCCGAGTAGGGGTAGTGTAAAGGGTACCCACAGCCTTAGTTTTATCAGTCTTTCTTTAGTTTCTCTATGGTGGTATCTACTTCTGGGCCAAATAAGTATTGGTTATCAAAAGGCATATTGAGTACTGCCTGTTGTATTTCAGGTTTAAACCCTGAATTTCTTAACCATGTCTGCCTTCTAATAATCACACTGGTTTTGATACCCCTTGCTGCTGTGTCTGCTGCATCTAAGGCAGATCTAATTTGAATATTAGAGATAGCCTGGCCCTTAGTAATGTGCCCTTTTCTGGTGTTCTGGTGGAAGGTATTGTAAGAACTCCTCCATTTCACCCAATGAGCTCTATCATATCTGACTAACAGAGCTTGAGAAATTGCGATTCTCCAATGATTAGCAGCATGAGTTGCAACTCTTTTCCCTGCTATATCAAACACTCCTGTGGATTAGCTATGTGCCCTTTTCCTTGCTGCACTGACAACTATAGAGGCAGGTGGAAATTGTTGTATAATGAAAAGTGGATCTGAAGGTGAAGGTTTGTGCTTTCCGTCTACCCTTGGTGTGATAACTCTAGCCTTCACTGGTTCCTTGAAAAGGTTGTATGCATGTTTAAATATGCCTGGGAGCGTGGGTAGGCATTGGTGCTCCTTGTGAGTGGATGTTAATGTGTTGAATAAAAAATCATCCTCAATGGGATCTGTATGCAACTGCACGTTGTGATATGCAGCTGCACTAGCGATGACCTGATTGTAGGCAGTGGTGTCTTCAGGTGGAGATGGCCTAGCCAGGTATGAATCAGGATCATTGGAAGGTATGGGATCTGAATCATAAATCCCAAGGATCTACGTTGTAATGAGTATCACCTAAATCATTCCCATGTGTAGATATAGGGGATTGTGGAGAAGATTGTGTAGGTGAATGTGGTGGAGTATCTGATGGTGGAGAAGCAGTAAGTAAACGAGAATGTGGTGGTGAAGGCTGTTGTAGTGCTTTTGGTTTTTCTTTATGCTTAAATATTTTAGCAGGTGGCGGTCCAGCTTCTAGAGTATCTTGGAAAGTTAACTTTCTCTTTGTTGTAGGAGGAAGAGAAACGATAATCCTTCCACTGTCTTTGTGTATGTGGATTTTGCACTGTTCAACGTTAATTACTTCTAATATGGGCCTTATTTCCGAAGACTCCTCAGCAGTTGGAGCATATTTTCCACACACAGGTTTCAGAAAGTATGGACACCGAATGTTTCAGTAGGGCCGAGAATGTCTGCTCTGAAGTGGATGGCAGTTTTTTTGGGCTCGGAGGTGGAAGGCTCTGCTTTTCGACTCGATCACGAAACAGGTGTGACACGCTGTTTGGTCGGCGCCAGATGCACTTTGGTCTTAACTTTCTGTGCCAAACACGAAGGTTGGTCATCCGCATGCATTTTTTGGGTCCGATCAAGGCCGGCAAGCAGTGGTAGTCCCAAGACCAGTGCTGAAATCCTTTTGGTTGTGTTTGGATGATGGGAAGGGGCTGATGTACTTGTGTACTGCGCCACTAGAAGAGACTGGCTGTCCCCTTCCGAATCTCGTTCCGAATCAGAGTCTGCGATGGAAACTGCAGCTTGAGCATATTCTTCTCCGAAAATGTCAGGCGTTTGTTCCGGCGACATGGACGCCATCTCCAACCGGTGTGCTCTTCGATCCCTAAGAGTTTTCTTCGAGTGGAAGAATCAACACGCTTCACAGCTTTCTTCTCTGTGATCCGGAGAAAGACAGAGGTTGCACACCGAGTGATGATCAGTATGTGGGAACTTGGTGTGACACAGAGGGCAAAAACTAAATGGAGTCCATTCCATCAGCCTGACACCTTTCAACAATCACAGGTCAAAGTAGACCCAAGAAGGGCACAGTCGCCAAAAGGGCGTTTAATTGACCCAGACATTTTCAATCAGTTCGAATCTAAATGTGAAAATGTGATCGAAAACTATACCGATGTTTATAGAAAGAAGAGAGAAGTTCAGATAGTACAGAACCGAGATCTACCAGAGCGTGAGGAAACTCGTCCAAGCCCGACGGCAGAAAGAAAATCTAACAAAGGACTCAATGCCCATGCTCACTGTCACTGAGAGGAGGAGTCACTCGATCTTGTGACTCGAAAAAGGTTCTTCGAAAGAAAACAACTTGTAACACTCTGAGCCCAACACCAGATGGCAGACTTATGCAAAGCATGTGTATCTGCAGCTACACATGCCATCAAACGTGTGTGTGTGTGTATAAATATATATATATTTTTTAAAGACACATATCCCCCGTCCCCCACCATTGCAGTGAAGGGCATAATTTTCTGTGTGCATTACAGCACTGTACATGGGCAGAATGTGTCACTCACACAGAAAGGAACCACTGGTAGAAGTTAGCTGATCAGTTACCCTATGTTGTGATGTGAGGAAGAAAATATGAAAGACACTACAACACACTACTGGAAGAAGAAAGTTGACTGAAAGCCTCTTTATGTATGAATGGGATTTTTCTAATATATATTTTCAAGGATTCCATTTCTAAAATTCAGAATGTTTTGGCTAATGTCAGACCTAAACAGGCAGAACATTAGGCTAAAGAGTGCAATGCATGAAACCACCATTTAGTGGCATTCTCACACAGCACAGAAACTGAAAACGGCAGAAAGTACTTAAGTTCACATTCACCAAAGCATGGGGCACAAGGTTAGCTTCATTTATAATAAATTACTGAGTTACCTAGGGAGGTAAACAATGCCACTAGTGTCAAATAACACAAAACCAAGGGTATCAAAATCTGCCAAAACCTCATTTGGACTTCCACAATTTCCACAGTAACAATAACGCTCTAAATCTGTCAAACCTAAGTTAAAACCTTACAACCAAAGGGAACTACAGTCCTCTAGAACAGAAGTTGCTTTATGAACGAGATACTTTCAATCAAGAATTGATGCCCCAGCAGGTTTAGTTAGTGTAGCAGTGAGAACAAAGCCTTAGTCAGGGTAGTGATAACGCTGTCTTAACTCCCCCCTGGTCCAGGCTGAACTGGGAGCTAAATGTATCCCTGTAAAACGTATTAAAGCTAGTACCATTTTAGATGAAACGTGCCCAAGAAAATAGCATACCAGATCCAATCCAAATGTACTGGACAAGGAAGGTTTGTTCTGTAGCTAAAAGATTAATTTAATTGCACAACTGATCAAATAAAAAAAAAAATGGAAGTAGCCAAAAACTCATTAAATCGTCCAATACCGCATGGTCTGCTGCAGCACTAGGGATCTGTATTTTTGTAGCACTCCCTGGGTCATATTTCACTTCTGGATGTGGTTGAGTAAGCCTTTCAAGACTTAGCCATGAAGGCAGTTTCTCCCCCCCCTTACTTCTGGGACTGCCAATGATTTTTTAATGTGTAGCCAGTCCAGCACACCTTTTGGGATATTACAGTTTTTTGTAACTAGGATTACTCTGTGTGTCTTTCCTCAAGTTACACTCATACACTAAGGTCAGAATGCTTTACAGACCGACACTGACCTGCACCCACCTCTCCCAATTTTTAATACATGCTATTTGCAAAGTTGCATAATCAGCGTTTAATAGATGCTGCCTCAGGTGACAGATGTGAAGACTTCTCTAAGGGGTCTCAGGAGAAATAAAATACCTCAGTGGTGGCAACAAGACATAACCCTCTTACCTTCCAAAGGTGAGAGGTGACACTGCATTAGCAAGCTTGCATTAGGCTAGCAGGACAACAAATTAAATCCTCATGATGTTTGTTGGCAGTCTGTATAAAGAAAATATTAAAAACGAAGGACTGCCTTAAAAAAATAAATTAAAAAAATCAAGTTTGTGAACATAGGCAATCCACTTTTAAGCCACGGTGTGTTTTGAATTGTGTACTCATGCCAAGTCCTGTTGGTTCTTACAACTGACAGAGAGGAATGTAAAGGTGCTTATCAATCATAGGATCACAAATGCTATACATGTTTAAACCCATACCATAGCTTTAGTTTGAGTTCAGCAGTCAGCATGTTATATATGACATAGCATTTCAACTGCTCCTTGATGGTGTGAGGTTTGCTCTGCAAGACATGCCCTTGGCGAGTCCGGTTGTGCACATAACACCACAGGTAAAATTACATTGCTTTCCCATTGTATAGAATGAAAACTAACCACAAAGCAAGAGAAATAGTGAAAAACCACATCCCATCTAGAAGTAGATAGAAGAGACCGTCTTTCAGCATAAAGCAGCAATGCAGATTCAATAGTCAAGCAGAAAACGAGTTGATTTTGGACCCCTTGAAGTTTCATTAAAATGTGAAGTTGAGTGTTCTCATATGTTGCATGCAGTTACCTAAATCTTTTGAAGGGTCTACGGAATTTAAGCGTCGGCAGGCGGATTTGAGAAACTGCATTGCATGCAAAACTGAGAAAAAAGATAAAGAAACGAATAGCACAGCTCATGCAACGAAAGAAGATAGATGATCTTTCTTCAAATCCTTGAACACAGGTGGGAGCAGACACTGACCTTGGGGAAGCCGGCGTTTTGGAGTTTTCACACCTGTTACTTTCATTTAAAGCTTGTACATCGCTTCTGTCGTCCACAATTCTCACTCGCTTTCGTTCCTTTACAGGCATCTCTGTGACTAAGTTGTCTTCTTTAAGAATTAGCACATTTCCTGATGCTCCCCCAGAAATGCACTGTTCTGAACAGGTTTCCACCGAATTTTCACTTAAATCTCTCATATGCAAAAAAAATTCGTCCACGTTTCCAGAAAGCTTCTTAGAATTTTCATCCACTGAAACACCGTCAATTGCCACAGCGTCAGAAACCGTGTCAACAGGAAGAACCTCTTGTTTCCTTTTCAGAGTGCGCAGTTTTGCCATTTCTAGAAAAGAGAGACATTGTTCATTCATATAAAAATGGCTGATGTATTATAAAAACAACCCCATAACTATTACCTGCATTGAAGAAACAGAAAAAAGGAACGAGAAATAATGAAGTGTCCCGCAGATGTGTGTATTTTTTTTCTCTTTTGAAAGAACACTTGTTAGTTTTAGCCTTTCCAGAGAATGCATATAGAGAAAGTATACCATACACAATTTGTCACCATAACACATACCATGAGTTCAAGGCAGTGTGATGACTAGAACGTGAGGTGAAAGGCAAGACACATTTGATGCTGTGTATAAAGAAACATGACTTGGTATGTGAATGTATGAGTTGCAACACTTTACTGAGAAGTTGTTGTTAAATAAAAAAAAACCCAGTTTACTCTGCATGTTGTGTGAGGTCAGGTGTCTAGGAGCACTAGTAAAGGCCTCTTGGTTTGGAAGACCTAGAGCTGTAAACCCCAAAGAGGACAGGCAGTCAGACAGGTTTAGAAGGCTTAGGAACTAAGATCATGAGAAGACTGTACACGTTTAAGGCCCAGGGAACAGGAAGCCTTCCTACAGGAAGCCTCACTACATGACACAGATAAGCCCAGAAATGAGAACCCAGGTTCCTGAGCTGTATGAGCTCAAGCTACCCATCGTTAAAAGGACTAAGAAAGTTTAAATGTGGCAGACATCCTGATTGTTTTCCCATTGAAAAGAGATACATCCATATTGACAAATCCTGCAACTCTATCATGATAGAGCAACAAAGCAAGCTTAGTGATGATCCTAAACAGTTCAATACCCTCTTTCGTCACTGGTGACAATGCAACATTTGATGCAACAACATGGTAAACCTCTTATCCTGCTGTCATAGTACAGGCTCAATGTAAAATATGAATGCACTTGAATGCAATGTAACCATTACAATATAAAGTAATGTATTGTAGGAAAGTACCCTCTTTTGGCATTTACTCCCACCTTTGCCTGTTGTCAGTGTGTTTTGACTGTGTTCACTGGGATACTACTAACCAGGACCCTAGTGACTGTGCTCTCTCCCTCTAAATTTGGTTGCTTAGGACACCCCACAATTGGCATGCTGTTGTCCCCATGTAGGTCTCTAGTATATGGTACTTAGGTACCCAGGGCATTGGGGCACCAGGGGTTCCCCATGGACTGCAGCATGTATTGTGCCACCCATAGGAGCCCATGCAAAATGTGTCTGCAGGCCCGCCATTGCAACCTCCATGAAAAGGAAAGGTGCATGCACCCTTTCACTATAGGTCACCGCACCAGGCCACTGTAAGTCACCCCTATGGCAGGACCTCCTAGCCCAGAGGACGCGGTGCAGGTACCTATGTGTGAAGGCACCCCTGCATGAGCAGAGGGGCCCCTCCGAACTCCAGCTATATCTTCCTGGACTTCGTAAGTGTGGGGGAAGCCATTTTACCTGTGTATTGGACTACCTGTGTCCAGCTACATAATGGTCACTCCGAACCTAGGCATATTTGGTATCAATCATGTCGGAATCATACCCCAATACGTTTGCCAATATTGGTTGTATAATTCCATACACTCTGGGGGTTCCTTAGTGGACCAGGATTGCTCTGCATTGTTTACTTCATCTTGTGGCCACCGGTACTGCAACTGGACACCCCAGGAACTGACAATCTGCAACTCAAGCGATGACTCCGCTCTGCAACATTGTTTCTCCGGCTCCTTCTAGCAACTCAGCAACTGCAACATTTCCCTGTCTGTGCATCCTCTGAGGGCAATGAGTCTTCAGCCTGCACAAGAAGTAAGAAGGAATCTCCCTTGGAGTGAAGGGGTCATTCTCCTGCATCCGAAGGCACCAACTGCAACAACATCCAGCTGTGTGGATCCTTATTCCTGCTAAACTGTGTGGATCCTGCAACACAGGGTGTGGTCAGGAGTGGTCCCCTCTGTCCACTCTACCAGCTGTCCAACTTGGGAGATGGTAAGCCCTCGCTTCTCCATGCAGGGCAGTACCTCTGTGCACTGAGACCCTTACAGCTACCAAGTCTTGTTAGTTCCTCCTCCAAGGAATCTTCAGGCTCCCTGTGGCCCCGGCCTTCAGCTCTCTTCCCTGCAAAGCACAGTCTCCTGCCTGGTGCTCCAGCGATGTGGGAATCCTCTCTAGGTGTGCTGAGTGGGCCTCACTGCAACTCCTGTGCCTGTGAGTTGCCTGTGGAGGGCTGCATCCTCATCTTCTGACTTTCCTCACAGCTGGGGGTCACCTGGGAAGTTGAATTGAGTCCCCCTGGACTTTGCTGGTCCCTGGCAGCTCTGCAACTCCTCATCTGTGACTTTTGCCTTTGCCAAGGCTTGTTGGTTGTTTTCCAACACCACTGACTGACTGCAACCCTTCGTCCGTCGTGGGACAACGCCTGCATCACTTCTGGAGCTCTTCTGCTCTTGTGCTGCACAGCGGACTCCTTACCTCCACCGTCAATCTGGTCCTGCATCTTCAGAAGGGTGGGCAGTGGCTCCAGCCACAACCGGACACTCCAACTTGAACTGGACTGGGTCCCCTTCTTTTGCATGTCCACTTCTGTAAGGATACACCTTTGGTTTCTTCCAGTCTTGCTTGGGTCTTGCACAGTACTTTTCCAAAGTTTACCTGTGGGTTTGGGGAAAAAACAGGTACCTATCTCTTCTCTTCTGGTCGCTGGGGGAGTACCTTGATACTTACCTTTTGGGGTTCCTATTTCCTCCAGCTTCGCTCTACAGATTCCACTCCATCGGGTGGTGGGACTACCTTTCACATTCCACTTACTTAGTATACGATTTGGTCTCCCAAAGGTCCTTCACTATTTTCTATTGTGTTTACTGTTAGCTATTTCTTTCTATGCTAATCACCGACTTCCAATGTGTGTATATTAGTGTGTTTACTCACCTCCTAGTGGAGTATTACCTATACAGTATTTTAGTATTTGCATTACCATGATAAAGTACCTTTATTTTTAACACTGTGTGGCTCTTTCATGTGTGTAAGTGCTGTGTGACTGTAGTGGTATTGCATAAGCTTTGCATGTCTCCTAGATAAGTATTGGCTGCTCATAAACCGCTACCTCTAGAGAACCCTGGCTTCCTAAACACTGCCTACACCTCACTAATAGGTGACCTGGTATAAGGTGATAACACCATAGGTGCTCACCACACAACAGGCCAGCTTCCTATAACCATGTAATGCAAGAAGCTCAGTCCAATTCATAACGCACTGAACTGTTAAAAGATGAAACTGGGAAACATAATTAGACAGACCTTCCCGTTCTGATGCTGTGTTTTGCGAGTGTGTATAATCAGATGCGTTTTTTTTTTTCCCTAACGTTAGATTTTGGAATGGACATTGTGTGTATGTTTTTTAGGGAGCAACCACAAGCCACACAAACAAACAGAGATTTGTTGTGGGCATGACGAGCTGAGTGCGTGAAATATTTTTTGTAGCACCTGGATGGGGTGAGTGGATGGTGGAGTGGGTGTAAGCATTTGGACTGAAAAGGATGGAATAAAGGGCCATCCTTCAGTATACCAATACTGCTCAAGAAATGTGTACATAATAAGGAAAACCACATCAGCATGTGCTAGTCCCTGAGAGAAATTTAGTCTACATGCTTGTAGGAAACTGGGTTATCAGTTGTAAGGCCTGCACAAGAAATAGGTACAAAATTTCCCATTACTAGGTAGGTAGGTAAAATACTTTATTAGTTAATAAAAGCCGTTCAACAAAATCTAAAAAATACAATAGCGGGTTTTTGGGTCCTCCCATATGACGTGCTGGGCTATTGTGCTGAGTAGTCTCCAATGTCAAGTAATCTTAAAACATGTACAGACAATAAAAAGTACACAGAAACTAAAAGAAGCTTTCATAATTAGGACACAGAAAACCCAATTACAATTCTAAGGCACAAACACATTGTTTGAAGATACATTCAAGATAATCAGATCCTTCACATTAGGGACACCTAGGGCCTCAGTACCTTTTTCAGCAATGCAACCTGTTATTGGAAGTGCATTAAAAAATGAACAAGACCCTCACGTTGGAAACACCTAATATCTATAGACTAGGCTGAGGCGTTAACAGTCCCTTTCTTTACCTAGAGCGAACTGGATAAACTGGGTAGGACCACCAGGATGGCAAAGATTCTCAGAAACTGAATTAGTCTGATATTTAACTTTTCATTACTTGGGTCGAGAGCTGCCATAACAGCCGACCTGCAGGATCGAACTCCTAGGGTATTAAATTCTCCTTTCAGTAGTTCCCTTCTCTGGTTTGGCAGAGCTGGACATATGCAAACCACATGGATTAGGTTCTCCCTGGCCTGATTGTATAGTCTGCATACCTGTGGTTGCAACCCGGCCTCTCTTTTCCATTTTGGTAGTAAGTCAAGAGTTTGTATACCTCCCAACCTCAACCGTCAGAAGCTCAGTTTACAGATTTTCAGGCTAGTGCGGTGGACCGAATAAGTGATTCCTTGTCCAATGCATATGAGTTTCGAACTAGCCATCCTTGTGATTGTTTCGATAGAGTTTCTATATCTTCTAACCGTCTTAGAATCCTAGTTGATTTGTTAACTGCTTTTCTAAAAGCTGGCGCTGGCAGTGAGCTTCCCCAGAGGTCGCCCAGCTCGAGCCAGGGTATGCCTTTTCCCCCAATAGTCATTAAACATATTATTGCCCCTCTCGAGATTGATTTCCTGCCAGACTAAGGGGGTTATTACAACTTTGGAGGAGGTGTTAATCCGTCCCAAAAGTGACGGATATACCACCAGCCGTATTACGAGTTCCATAGGATATAATGGACTCATAATACGGCTGGTGGTATATCCGTCACTTTACAGTCACTTTTGGGACGGATTAACACCTCCTCCAAAGTTGTAATAACCCCCTAAGTTTGCTAAAGTCCCTTTAGGAGCTAGATGTCGTTTCTAACAGCCCTTGACAAATATTGCCAGCCTTGCCCAGGATTGCTTTATTAGCGAATATTCCAATCTGACTTGGGCCGGAGAAGCCGATCTGGGTAGTTGCTTATTTAGTATGGCCACCTCCGTCCCTTTCATTATTTCTGTCCCATAAGCAAGAGTCGGAAGTAATTTTGCTCCCATAACCATGGTCATTAGCTTTAGAGGCCACCCAAGGATGGACTTTGCCAAGTTTCCAAAGGCCCGATTTAAAGCTTGTGCCTTCTGCCCAATTACTTCTTTGTGGCGTGAAAATGTGCCTTTAGAGTTGATCTTGATGCCTAGGTATGTGTATGTTACTACTTCCTCAAAATGCTGCCTGTTCAAATCCCATTTAAGGTGTAATGTAGGTTTACGGTTCAGGGGGATTATTTTATATTTCCCATAATTTATCTCTAAGTCATTAGCCAACACATATCCTCCTAGATTGTTGAGGAGTTTCTGTAGGCCTATTCTGGAATTACTGTGCAGCAGCAGGTCATCAG
This sequence comes from Pleurodeles waltl, assembly GCF_031143425.1. NCBI lineage: Eukaryota > Metazoa > Chordata > Amphibia > Caudata > Salamandridae > Pleurodeles > Pleurodeles waltl. Next base: position 805,713,174 of record NC_090446.1, read on the forward strand.
CATAAAATAGGCTGGGTATTCGACGACCCCCCAAGGGCTGGTGAGTGAGCTGGCTGTCTATCCAGGGCTGGAGATAAATCCGCTACATACAGGTTAGAAAGTAGCAGAGATAGAACACAGCCCTTCTTCAGACCAACAGTGGTTTTGATGGGTCTGGATAAGTACAAGCCATCTCTCACTTTGAATTTTACCCAGGTGTTAGAATAGAGAATAATAACATTCAGTAGGTTCCCCGGCAACCCCCACTGCAGCAATTTTGTCCATAGTTTGTCTTGGGGAACACAATCAAAGGCAGCCTTAAAATCCACATGTAAAGGGGTGTCCCTGTGGCCTATCAATTACCAGACTTAATGACATGAGGTTTGTTAACGTGGCCTGTTTTTTCGTTAAACCTGTATGATTAATGGGGAGCCTTCCTTTGTCCATGGCCCACCGTTTTAAGTGCTGTAGGATTCCTATGGAAAAGTATTTTAAGTCTGCATCCAAAAGGGCGCTTAGACAATAATTGGAAGGTAGGGAAGCCTTCCCTCCCTTGTAAATGGAGTAGAATATTGAGCCCTACCAACTGTCTGGGATGAAGCCTTTTGCTAGGATGTAATTGAACATTATGGTGAAGAAAGCTGCCCATCTTGAAGTAAATTGTTTAAATAGGGGCAGTGGAAGGCAATTAGGGCCAGGAGCGCATTATCCACGTGTTTTTTCTATTATCTTGATTATATCAAGTGAACTAAAGGTAATGGGCTCCTGAAGCTCAGAGCTATCCACAGTCATCTTCCATTGGGCTGAGTCAGTATCCGTCAGAGATGTTTCTTTAAAATGGGATTTCAAATATCCCACCCATGCCTCCTCTGTGACGTTTGCATTGTTCCCAGCTCTGGGGCCTTTCTCAATGTTGTTAATCAAGCTCCAAGACAGGCTAGAGTTTGCCAATGTCGATGCATAATGTAATTTTGCCCATAATGTTTCCTGCTTTGATCTTTTAAAAAGCCAAATATCCCCCTTTAGTAGGGTTCTTTCTTTCCGTAGGTTTCTTAGAATTGATCCATCAGTTGGAAGATTCTGCAGTTGTCTCAGAAGCCTATTCACCCCTGATTTCCTCTGTTGTATGGCAAACGGCATGAGTATGCTATTTCTGTACCCCACGTGTGCCCCCCCTAAACCTGCCCCTCCCTGGAGACTGCTTAGTAAGGCTTATAGTGAAGGACTCCCATATAGCAACTGCCCTTAGTGGATCATTGGTCATGTTTTCCAATATCCCAACCCTATCCTCTGCTTGAGCTGCAACCGAATGTGAGCTCCATCTTAATCGCTTTAGATTTTCAGAACAAAGCTCCCCTTTGAGGAGGTTTGTTTTTTCCTGGATAGGCACTTGGGTCTGAATTGTAATTATTTGCGAGTTATGATCACTTTTCTGGGTGATCTTGGATTTTGAAATCCTTCACAAATTTACCAGGGTAAAATCTAGGTCAGTGGTTCCCTGCCTTTTGACTTTTGTTGACCCCCACTTTATCAATACTGGAATCCAGGGACCCCCACTGAATTATTATTGGAATCCCCCACTAAGTCAGTCAGTCAAAATTCCGTTATTCAGCAGAATGCCATTAAAGTACAAAATCATTACACATAAGATTAAAAGGCAGAAATGTAAAACAATAATAACAGAACATTATTCACATGACTGAAGCTGAATACAGTAGCTAAAGTCAGCTTATCCATGATTATACCTAAATGAATTACAGATGATATTACAAGAAATAGCGTAAAATAAGCAATACAAAAACAAGGTTAAAATCTTGTACTATTCCAGCTTGAATTAATCTACGACTGCTTCCACCAGTTCGTATCATTTCCTAATGGCAATAGCGGATCTGATAAAATTTAAGACAGAATAACAGGTTTGTATAGATGCCAGTTTTTTAACATAAAACAGTGCATCCTTGTGAGAAATAACTCGTAATTTGCGTAAAAGGGGTAATATAAAATGATGTCTAGGAGCAGAGTAAAGTGAGCAGAATTTTAAAAAAGTGAGACGTATTTTGCTTAGAAGGGGCATCACAAGGACAATTCAGGAGCATTTTGTGCCAGATGCATTGCTTTGGGAAAGCCACAATGTATCAAATTGCGTCTAAATAAAACAAGGAGCGAGTAAGATGGGGAACACGATAACCAAGTTAAATAAGGTTCCATTAAGCTTGTGCCTGAAATCTGGACATAGGGATCAAAGGTTTTTAAGGTCAAATCCCCATGGAATCCAAGATTCGAGATGTACTCAAAATATTGTTTTTTAACCAGTATCTTTGCATTAATAGGCAGACACTCTGTGTGAGTAAACATATTCTCCAAACCTAAGTTCCGGAAAGAGGTTTGAAAAAATGTGCGACACGGAATTCTATTAGAATTGGCCAGTTGTATACAAGCGGTCATGCAATCTTGTACCAATCTGGCTGCCGGATTTGACCAGATCCTCAATATGCCGTAATCCCAGTTCCTCATAACAGATAATGTTTGCTACATTCTTGGGTACCATCAATAATCTTTGCACAAATATGTTCTCTACACGTTGGAGCAAGTCTGCTTTGGTCTGACTCCACAAACCCGCCCCATGTGGCTGCTGGTACACATTTGGAATTATCAAGCAATCTGATGAACTGATCTGTGGCCTAATTTACAAGCGAAACGAAATATCGCTTCCAGGTTTCTCACCATTTGTTGGGACTTGATAGTAAGGTGGGAATTCAATGACATAGAAGGGCTTCCATGCAAACCTAAGTAACAAAAATATTTTATTTTAGTTATGATGTTCCCTCCCATAGTGAAACGTTTAGATCTTGTATTTCGGGGGCCACAAGTCATAGCATACGACTTCGTAAAATTTACTCTTAAATCTAAATCTTGCATAAAAATTAAAAAAAGGTCCAACAGACTCTGCAGACCATTTGCTGTACGAGCGATTAAAACCGCATCATCGGCATACAGAAGGACCAGGAGCTGTCTCAAACCCATCCTAGGGAAATCCTTTCCATTTTCTTTTTTTAAACAAAAAAACTATAAAGTCCGTTAATATATAACGGAAACAAAAAAGGTGCTAAAATGCAACCCTTTCTGACACCTCGCATAGATGGAAAGGGGGAACACCTCTCTCCGTGCCGCCCATACTGCACCAAAACCGTTAGGTCAGTATATAGACGTTTGATTAGCTCCAGCAAGTTCCAATCGACCCCCAGAGATTTCATAATCTGCCAGAGCTTCCCTCTATTTACCAAATCAAATAGGTCTAAAAAAGCCAGGTGAATAGATTATTTTCTAACAGTAACATATTTGCTAAGAATGAGGTGCAAATTTAATGATTGTTCGACTGTACCTAAACAAGGTTTAAAACCGTATTGGATTGGGGAGAGGATCTCTGCCTCCACCACCCATTCCTCCAACGGTGTCAAAATCACACTCCCCCAATCTCTTAGCAGCAAAATCTATAAGAGATATTGGCCTATAGCAGGTTGGAGCTTACTGTAGGAAGTTGGCTCTGTATGCACTATTTCAAAGTAAGGAATAGTATGCACAGAGTCCAAGGATTCCCCTTAGAGGTAAGATAGTGGCAAAAAGAGATAATACTAATGCTCTATTTTGTGGTAGTGTGGTCGAGCAGTAGGCTTATCAAAGGAGTAGTGTTAAGCATTTGTTGTACATACACCCAGGCAATAAATGAGGAACACACACTCAGAGACAATTCCAGGCCAATAGGTTTTGTTATAGAAAAATATATTTTCTTAGTTTATTTTAAGAACCACAGGTTCAAATTCTACATGTAATATCTAATTTGAAAGGTATTGCAGGTAAGTACTTTAGGAACTTTGAATAATCACAATAGCATATATACTTTTTACATAAAACACATATAGCTATTTCAAAAGTGGACACAGTGCAATTTTCAGCAGTTCCTGGGGGAGGTAAAGTAATGTTAGTTTTTGCAGGTAAATAAACCACCTACGGGGTTCAGTTTGGGGTCCAAAGTAGCCCACCGTTGGGGGTTCAGAGCAACCCCAAAGTTACCACACCAGCAGCTCAGGGCCGGTCAGGTGCAGAGTTCAAAGTGGTGCCCAAAACACATAGGCTTCAATGGAGAAGGGGGTGCCCCGGTTCCAGTCTGCCAGCAGGTAAGTACCCGCGTCTTCGGAGGGCAGACCAGGGGGGTTTTGTAGGGCACCGGGGGGACACAAGTCCACACAGAAAGTACACCCTCAGCAGCGCGGGGCGGCCGGGTGCAGTGTGCAAACAAGCATTGGGTTTGTAATAGGAATCAATGGGAGACCAAGGGGTCTCTTCAGCGGTGCAGGCAGGCAAGGCGGGGGCTCCTCAGGGTAGCCACCACCTGGGCAAGGGAGAGGGCCTCCTGGGGGTCACTCCTGCACTGGAGTTCCGATCCTTCAGGTCCTGGGGGCTGCGGGTGCAGGGTCTTTTCCAGACGTCGGGATCTTAGAGTCAGGCAGTCGCGGTCAGGGGGAGCCCCGGGAGTCCCTCTGCAGGCGTCGCTGTGGGGGCTCAGGGGGGGACAACTTTGGTTACTCACAGTCTCGGAGTCACCGGAGGGTCCTCCCTGAGGTGTTGTTTCTTCACCAGTCGAGTCGGGTCGCCGGGTGCAGTGTTGCAAGTCTCACGCTTCTTGCGGGGATTGCAGGGGTCTTTAAATCGGCTCCTCTGGATACAAAGTTGCAGTCTTTGTTGAACAGGGCCGCTGTTCTCGGGAGTTTCTTGGTCTTTTGGAAGCAGGGCAGTCCTCTGAGGATTCAGAGGTCGCTGGTCCCGGGGAAAGCGTTGCTGGAGCAGTTTTCTTCTGAAGGAGGGAGACAGGCCGGTAGGGCTGGGGCCAAAGCAGTTGGTGTCTTCTTCTTCTCTGCAGGGTTTTTCAGCTCAGCAGTCCTCTTCTTCTTTAAGTTGCATGAATCTAAATTCTTAGGTTCAGGGGAGCCCTTAAATACTAAATTTAAGGGCGTGTTTAGGTCTGGGGGGTTAGTAGCCAACGGCTACTAGCCCTGAGGGTGGGTACACCCTCTTTGTGCCTCCTCCCAAGGGGAGGGGGGTCACATTCCTATCCCTATTGGGGGAATCCTCCATCTGCAAGATGGAGGATTTCTAAAAGTTAGAGTCACTTCAGCTCAGGACACCTTAGGGGCTGCCCTGACTGGCCAGTGACGACTCCTTGTTTTTCTCATTATTTCCTCCGGCCTTGCCGCCAAAAGTGGGGCCGTGGCCGGAGGGGGCGGGCAACTCCACTAGCTGGAGTGCCCTGTGGTGCTGGAACAAAGGGGGTGAGCCTTTGAGGCTCACCGCCAGGTGTTACAGCTCCTGCCTGGGGGAGGTGATAGCATCTCCACCCAGTGCAGGCTTTGTTACTGGCCACAGAGTGACAAAGGCACCCTCCCCATGTGGCCAGCAACATGTCTCGAGTGTGGCAGGCTGCTAAAACCAGTCAGCCTACACAGGTAGTTGGTTAAGGTTTCAGGGGGCACCTCTAAGGTGCCCTCTGGGGTGTATTTCACAATAAAATGTACACTGGCATCAGTGTGCATTTATTGTGCTGAGAAGTTTGATACCAAACTTCCCAGTTTTCAGTGTAGCCATCATGGTGCTGTGGAGTTCGTGTTTGACAGACTCCCAGATCATATACTCTTATGGCTACCCTGCACTTACAATGTCTAAGGTTTTGCTTAGACACTGTAGGGGCACAGTGCTCATGCACTGGTGCCCTCACCTATGGTATAGTGCACTCTGCCTTAGGGCTGTAAGGCCTGCTAGAGGGGTGACTTATCTATACTGCATAGGCAGTGTGAGGTTGGCATGGCACCCTGAGGGGAGTGCCATGTCGACTTACTCGTTTTGTCCTCACCAGCACACACAAGCTGGCAAGCAGTGTGTCTGTGCTGAGTGAGGGATCCCCAGGGTGGCATAAGATATGCTGCAGCCCTTAGAGACCTTCCCTGGGATCAGGGCCCTTGGTACCAGGGGTACCAGTTACAAGGGACTTACCTGGATGCCAGGGTGTGCCAATTGTGAAAACAAAAGTACAGGTTAGGGAAAGAACACTGGTGCTGGGGCCTGGTTAGCAGGCCTCAGCACACTTTCAATTCAAAACATAGCATCAGCAAAGGCAAAATGTCAGGGGGTAACCATGCCAAGGAGGCATTTCCTTACACTTACCTGTTATCCTTTTTAAAAACGGGAATAATTATGGCCAGTTCCAAGAAGAGGGAATATTGCTTTTTACTGCACTTCTTAATACATTTGTAACTAAAGGGCCCCAAAGATCCGGCATGGACTTGAAGAGATCGACAGGGTCCCTGTCCAGGCCAGGAGCTTTCCCTGGTCTTAGTCGATTAATTGCTGTGTTTACCTCATGTAACTCAAAGGATAAGTCAATTATATTCAAATTAGATTCTACATTCATCCCCCTCAGATCGGAAATTGCTTCCACACTGAAAAACACTCGTAAAATGGTTCACCCAAACCTCTTCTGGTATCAAGCAGTCATCTTTTTTATTGACATGTAGCTGCCAAGAGCTCATCCCATGCTCTAGTTCTAATTTCAGATTTCCTCTCTGCCAGAGCTGCCTTATATTGTCCCCTTGCCATTTTAACTAGGTCACGGGAAAGGGGAATAGATCTAAGGGCTTTTTTAAATTCTTTAGGGGCAGTAGTACATGCGGAGTTAAAACATCAGCAGGCCCCAGGGCCCCGGGGAGGCCTGTCACTCACTAATGCCTCAGAAACAGCATAACTTAAATGTTCAAGTTCCGATACTAGGCAATCATGGGAGGGATGTTGCAACAGACATAAATTAATGGTCTCCAATTTTTGTTGAATTATTTTCGGATTGAAAGTCTTTGGATCTACCCTTTCCCATTTCATGCGGAGACCGGAATGTTTTTTTTTTTTTTTTAAAAGGTTTCTCTCTATTAATTAAAACTGGTTTACTATTAAAAGCAAAGTTAATACATAGGGGATTGTGATTACTGGCAGTGTGGTATAATCTTAAAACCGGTTATTAAGTGAAAATCAGAAGAGCTGATCAGAATGAGGTCGATAATACTCCCTTTGGAAGTCCCCGTGAATGTAGGTATATTTTGGTTATATGCGTCAGCCTTCTCCCTTGCATTTACAAGATCAAATTTATAAATGAAAGTATTTAAAGCTTCACCTTGATGTGTGTGAATAAAATGGGTTGACAACTCACTATGGAGTTACTGCACTGATGTGGAACTTCCTGGTTGCTCAGTGGCATGTTAAAGTCTCCTGCCCATATGATAATTAGCTCATTATCCTGGAGCTTATCAAAAGAGTCAAGAAAATCTATTACCTCCTCAAAGCTTCCCTTCAGAAGATCGCATGGGATATTGTTATAAAAGTTTATTAACAGCAAGCCTTTACTCCCCTCAATCAGTAGTAAAATGATCATAAAATATGATGAAGACCAGATTAGAGATGCCTCCATTTTAGGTAATTGTAATGAAACAAGAACCAGGAAACCCCCACTTGCCCTTCCCGCTGAGGAGGGAGTTGCAGGTTGATATACAGAAAAGTAACCATCCAAATGGAAAGGGTCCACTGACCAGGTCTCCTGCAGGCAAATGATATCATAAGTAGAAATAAAATCCTGCCACTCTAAGTTCTTAACCTTTGACCGGAGCTCTGCAACATTCCAACTAATTAACACTAAGGATTTGGAGCCCGACCCTACCACCATTTCCTCGCCAGTAGTAACAGCTGCCAAGGCATAAGGGGGGATATCAGTCTTATCAAGCCCAATCTGTGGAGCAGGAATATCATACCCAACGCCCTCCACTGACCCCTCCAGAACCCCTCTTGTAACCTGGACCTTTACCGCGTGTCAATCATTCTCAACTAGGGGAATCAAGTCCTGGTGGCAGCTGGTAGTAAATATGTTAGACCGGGTATAGGTATTGGCTGACCCTGCTTTGTAATCGCGTTGAAAAGCTTTAGATCAAGGAGGTAAAAGAGTTGGATCATAAAAGTAACTTAGTGGATACATTTGAAGCCCTTCTTCCTTCCTGGTACGATAAAACAGATCAGCCAACAAACATTTGACTAGACCAGGATTAGCAAAGTTAATCACAACACAGTCACCCTCATGTACTTTCTTTAAAGGTCCAACCCATTTCACTCTACGCGCCATAAGAATCTTATTATTAAAATCTTCTTGGTAACTGGATTTAGTCCTTAACCAATGAGCACATTTCCTCATTAATGCCTGAGTGTCTTCATTATAACAGAGGTCTAAAGAAGGCACATTCACTAGGACCAAAACATACTGGGTGCAATCAGGTGGAAGATGCAATGGTGGCTCTACTCGAGTGATAGTGGAATTGTTGTGAAGAGTGGTTGAGCAATCTGGGCAGACTACCTTACTGCTCGCCAGAGTGGGGTTGGGGTCCATTGATAAAAGGTTCAAGACTGGTTGTAGGATGATCAAGATGTGAACCAAAATCGTTAGGTTGAACATTTAGCAGTGCTTCTCCATTTTCGGGCAGTACCTCCCGCATATAAAGATTACCCAAACCAGGTAGTCTTAAAGTTGTTTGAGAAATCATACTGATCACATTGGTATGAAAAATTTTAAATTTTTTAAAGATATTATGGTAACAAGTTTCTCCTCCAAGGCAGCACAGAACAGTTTGAGAATAGTCAATTAAGTGTATGGGATCATCCCATAATGCTCCCTTCTCTCTGTTATTGAGCTTAAAATTATCAGATGACAAATCAGGAGCTGCCAAGTGACAAACAGGGTGTTCCAGATGCATATAGAATTTCTTCTTGGGCCTTGGGTCTCGTTTTGTAGTTTTGGGGCGGGCACCCACTTTTCTCTTTTTCAGTGGCGGGGATACCACGGGGAGCGTTCAATATTGGGTTCACTTATAGCTTGCGTGTGGGGATCTCCTGTTACAGGGTGGAGAGTGTCAGGGTTGGAAACTGTCAGAGGTCCCTGAACCCCTTGGTTAGACTCAATACGAACAGTCGGCTCAAGGGGTAGTCTCTGTGTGAATTTATGGGCAACCCCAATTTTTCCTTCTACCTGTACAATTTCAGATTCTATGGCCCCAATGACAGAAGATAAATAACTGTTAATTGTTGGTTGAGTTTATTGAGATAACAGGCCCTGGGCACCCTCACCCTTTTGCAGATTAATCTTCCTTTTAACCATAACAGACAATGAAAGACACACGCCCTGAGAAACCAAAATATGACAGGGCTTAGTCCTTTTCCCAGGGTAAAGAGAAGGAGGGGGGGCCCTTACCTCTCGTCTTCCCAAAAATCAGTTTTCAGAGGGGTGGCCCAGCCCAGCCTCTTCCAGACGATGACGGGTGACGGACGAGACCACCCTTGGCCCGCGTGCGTCCCTCGGGGTGGGATGTCTGGCAGCGATTTGAGCGTGTGAGGAAAGCCTGGCCCGCCCCCGGTCTCCTTAGCGGTGCAGGGGCTTAGCGTCCCCCTGGATGGCGTCTCTCTCCCGCAGTGTGAGAAGTCAGGCAGCGCTTTGAGCGTGCAAGGAAAGCCTGGCCCCGCCCCCGGTCTCCTTAGCAGTGCAGGGGCTTAGCGTCCCCCTGGATGTCGTCTCTCTCCCCACTAAGTCATTTCTGAAAGCTGGGGACCTAATCTGCTAATATTATTTAATATTCTAAGCAGTCACGGACCTCCTGAGGAGGTTTCGCCGACCCCCCAGGGGTGTCCGGGCCACAGGTTGGGAACCTCTGATCTAGGTAGGAAACCACCTTTTCAGTGGCTCTTGTCCAGACGGGGCTGAGTCTGACGGCAACTGCCCTTTTAATGCAAAGAAACCTGCTATCTCACAGCTCTTAATTAGCTGATCGCCAATTTTATCTTTCTTTTTTCTGACTGGTAGGTTTTGAATGGGCAGTGGAACCACTGATTGTACACGATCCTCACTTGGTATGTGGAACAGATTGAGATTAAAATCTCCTGAAACCAGCAAATAGGCAGAATTGTATGCATTTTTTATGTGGAGCAGATGTTTTAGAAGTTTGTTGGCTTCCAGCCTTTTCTTTTTGGGATAAATGTACACGTTGATCAGGACCAAAGGATCAGGATTGTTTTTTGCCCAGCCGTCCAAGCGAACCCACTGGAAGGGCTGATCTCCCATCTGACCTCCGGACGGTTTCGCCTCAAGCATTGAATTGATATAAATTGACAAATCTAGTAAATCTACTGCCTTGATCAAAGTTTCCAGATCAACAAAGCACATGTTAAAAACACCATAATTTTGTGTTTAAATTCAATAATTAATAACCACATGTAAATGTGCTTATTAATGCAAGTAAAGCATATTCACCTTGATAAGCAATTACTGCCAACATTATGGTATCATAATAGTTGCCCCACCGGCTCCCGTGTGGCAGCCCCTCTTCCTACTGCTGCTGGAGTCGTCAGCTCTGTTCTCCCCTGCCTGCTTTGTGTGGGCAGGGAGTTGCTGCTTGGTTTTCACACTGCTCACCCCAAGCACGGGAAGAGGGGGCAAGCATATCCGCATTGGTGGGGGTTCTGGTTGCAACAGCATGCTTTTTTCCCTGGTCTAGTCTCTGAGTGGGGGGTGGGAGGAGGGGAGGGCTGACAAGTGCTTAATTTGCAGGAGCAGCTGTAGCAGACTTCCTCGCCTCCAAAGTGGTGTAATCTACAGGGAACAGGTTCACCTGGCTCTCTGTGCTAGCCTTCCTCCTTGTCTTTGTCTCTGAGCTCAGAGGTTCAGGGCCTTCCTCTTACTGATCCTCAGGGACAGTAAGGAGGCCATCAGAAGATTCCTCCTTCCAGTTGTTCATGGCTGTCACAGTCACAGATTCCAGCATCTAAGAGCACAAAACAGCACCAACCAAGAGAGAGTCTCCTCATTGTGTAAGAGTTTTTAGGGGGAGAGGGGTTAGAAGCCAGGCATCCCAGGCCACACCTCTCTACCCCTGTCCCAACCCTCCTGCAAATCATGCTGAGACGGTTCAAGAAGGTGCAACCCAGGAAGCACTAATCACACCTGCTCCTAGAGTTTCAGCTCCCCATTTCACTGACATCACTGCCAGGGTCTTTCACAACAAAAGTTCAAAGCGGAGCCCCCTCCTCAATTGGCTCCTGTTAGCAGTGCTTCCCCCTTTGTTTACTGGGCCCGGGCTACCTCCAGCCCTGCTGCAGTGCCACAGGTAATTAATAGATGCAGAATTTTTCATTCCCACCCTTCCCTTCCTCATCTTCCTCAACGACAGGGAATGATTCAAGCATGTGAATCTATGAAAGATTCCAATACTGGAGAACTGAAAGATTCCAATACTGGAGAACTACAATTACAGGTAAGTAACTTATTTTCTTACTCCAGTATTGGAACTTCCATAGATTCACATGCTTGAATCAGAGTAGAGAGCAGTACTTATGCACATTGTACCATTGTAACCATATATGATACAAAACACACGCATATATAAAACATATGTATATACATCCATATAAATCTATATATATATTTATCTATATCTATATATTTATCTATATCTATATCTATATCTATCTATATATCTATATATATATATAGCTATATATATATCAAGGAATACTTCAAAGAAAATATGGTATGTGAATACTATTGTTAATCATGTCCACTTTTCTCTATGTTACACTGTTCTCTTTCTTTTCTTTTTTTTTTTTACAAATCATAACTCTGTAACCGAACATAAGAGACAAACAATGTGCATACCTGTTCTAAGATGGAGGGATGGAAAAAAAGATGGCTCACCTTCACCTGAAGAGATTCCCGAGAACTGCTTGACCCACTGCTATCTCTCCCTGAGATAGAGATTCCAAGCAGTAGTGCTTTGTGAATGTATGGCAGCTCTTCCATGTTGTTGCCCTACAAATGTCTTGTAGGGAAACCCCCGCGAACAGCGCTGCTGACTAAGACTGCCCTCGTAGAATGAGCATGTACAGATGAGTGCAGAGGTTTACACGCTGCTTGATGGCAGAAACGAATGGCTGAGGCGATCCATCTGGATATACTCTGCTTGGAGAGTGGTTGGCCTTTTCTAGGTGCACTGTATGCTACGAATAGCTGATTTGACCGTGGAAAAGACTTAGTTCTGTCCAAGTAGAATTGAACACACCTCTTAACATCTAAGGAGTGTAATGCTCTCTCCGCCAGAGTAGAAGGATGAGGAAAAAAGGATTTGAACACTAGAGGCTCATTGATGTGGAAGCCTGAAGGGACCTTTGGGATGAAATGTGGATTAGTACGCAGCAGTAGCCTGTCTCGTTTACACTGTAAGAACGGCTCTTGAATAGAGAGGGCCTGCACTTCGCTGACACGTCTGGCTGTTGTGAGAGCCACCAATAAAGCAACCTTCCACGAAAGGAATTTGAGAGAGGCACAATGAATTGGCTCAAACGGATGCTTCATCAGCTGTGCTAATACAATATTTAGGTTCCACAAAGGAGGTGGTGGTCTGAATGGAGGGAAAACCCTGAAAATTCCTTTCAAAAACCTCTTGATCAGACGAGAGGAATAGAGCAAGGGTGAAGCATCAGAACGTCTGTATGCTGCTATTGCCGCCAGATGTACTTTAAAGGATAAATGAGCTAGGCCTGCTTGCGCTAACTGCAATAAGTACGGCAATATTGGTTCTGGGGGTGGAGATAGTGGGTCAATCTGCCGCTGATGACACCAGACACAAAAACGTTTCCATTTGCAAGAACAAGCCTTATTAGTGCTATCCGCTCTAGCTCTGGACAAGATATCCCTACACCCCTGTGGGATATTCAGATGTGCGAACTTCCTGTGCCCAGGAGCCATGCTGACAATCGCATTGACTGCGGATCCGGGTGCCATACTTGCCCTTTGCTCATTGTTAATTGTGGAAACGGTTTCAGAAGAATGTGGGGCTTGATTGACAGAAGAAGAAGCTCCGCAAACCAGTGTTGGCGTGGCCAATACGGAGCTATTAATATCAGAGTGCACTGCTCTGCCTTCATCTTTGTGAGGACTCTTGGGATCAATGGAATTGGAGGAAAGGCGTAAGCAAAGATGTCTGACCAGACTATCGAAAACGCATTCCCCCAAGATCCCTTTTGGTGATGCCAACTTGCGAAGTACTGGCATTTGGCGTTCTCTTTGTTGGCAAACAGGTCTATTGTTGGTTTCCCCCCCTGGGAAAAGATGTAGTCCACTATCGACTGGTCCAGCTCCCACTCGTGGCAGCTCGATCTTTGTCTGCTGAGCGCATCCGCTGTCTTGTTCTCTATTTCCGGCAAATGCACAGCTGAGAGTGTGATGCCTTGCTGCGAGGCCCAGTTACAAATTCTCTGGGCTTCTCTGGAGAGAGTGAGAGATCTTGTGCCTCCTTGTTTGTTGAGGTAATGCATCGTAGTGGTGTTGTCTGTTCTTATTACTACGTGCGATCCTGATATTTTCGGGAGAAAAGCCTCTAAAGCGAGGTACACTGCTCTGAGCTCTAGCCAATTGATATGCATCGCTGTCAATTGCAGTGGCCACTTGCCACTTACTTGATGATCCTGTAGCACGGCTCCCCAACCCTGTAGAGGTGCATCCGTAGTGATGGCCCATGGAGCCTGATGATGTAGAAATGAAAGGCCTATGGATAAAGCCCTTGAGACCACCATGTCAATGCTCTGAGTATTGCTGGGGTTACGTGTATCCGATCTTTGAAGCCTCACGAAACCTGGAGCCATTGACGATTTAGTTGATCCTGTAACAGGCGCATCTTTAGTCGGCATAGAGGAACTAGAGGTATGCATGATGACATCATGCCCAACAGCGACTTGAACAGGCGGACAGAAACACAATTTCTTTTTTGTATAAATCTTGTAAGTGTCAGTAACCTTTGTTGCCTGTCTAATGTGGGACATGCTATGGTGGATTGCGTGTCCAGGTTTGCCCCATAAAAGGTGATACTGCGTGCTGGCCGAGGTTTGGACTTCTCCCAGTTGATGGTTAGTCCCAGATTGGTTAATAAGGAAACACATCTTTTTGTTCATCTGCGCGCTCCTGCGTAGGTACTTGCTTTTATCAGCCAGTTGTCTAGATATGGAAAAATTTGGTGTTTCCTCCTTCTGAGGAAGGTTGCAATTGGCACTAGACTTTTGGTAAATATCCTGGGAGCTGATTTTAGCCAGAAAGTAAGGACACGAAATTAAAAATGGCTGCCGGCTACGGTGAATCTCAGGTATCGTCTGTGGGCAGGGTGGATGGGAATGTGGAAATATGCGTCTTTCAGGTCTAGTGTAGACATGAAATCTCCCTGGTTGAGGCGCAGGAGGACATCTTGTAGGCTGATCATGCAGAACGATTGCTTTTTTAAGTAGATATTCAGTTCCCATAAATCGAGGATTGGCCCCCAATCTTTCCACTTTTTTCGAATGAGGAAGAACCTGGAATAAAACCCTCTACCTTGCTGTGATCGAGTACCTTCTCTATAGCTCCTTTTAGGAGCATTTTTTATTGATCTCCTCCTTCAGTTGTTGTGGGTATCTTGAAGGAGTCCTGCGAGGAGGATTGGAGGGAGGCAGTTGGGTCAATTCTAGAGTGTGGCCCCGTTTCACTAATTGGAGAACCCACTTGTCTGATGTGATGACTTGCCATTGTTTGAGGAAGAGGGATATCCTTCCACCTAGAACTAAAGGAGGAGAGTTGGGTGTAGCCGGCGCCTCAGATGCATCAGGCTCTCTGAGCCGAGTCTTTAGCAGGGCGAGTTGAGTGTCCTCTACCACCAGATCTAACGTAAGCTGCTTGCGGTGGCTGCCTCTGGGGGTAGTACTGACGGTACTGTTGAGAAGAGGAAGGATAGGTGGAATATCTGTACTGCTTATATCCTCCTCTATATGAAGGTTGGCCACGCCCTCTAGCTCGAAAGGAGGGCTTTCGATATTGGAGGGTCCCTAATGACCTTGCCGTGTCTGGGTCAGACTTAATGGATTGTAAAGCCTCATCTATATGTTTTCCGAATAACGCATGGCCATCAAAAGGTAAGTCCAAAATCTTATTCTGCACCTCAGGTCGGAATGAGGTAGCCTTTAGCCAACCTTGTCTTTTAAGAATGGCTGCCCCTGCGAGCTGTCGAAATGCAGTCGTGGCTATGTCCATTGCACAGTCGATGAGTTCTGCTGACGTGCGTTGACCCTCTTGCAAAGTCTTGTTTGCGTCTGATTTTGAGTCCTCCGGCAACTGGCTAATATGTGGGGGATGTCTGCCCATAGCTGCCTGTCAAACCTAGCCAATACAGCAAGTGAGTTTGCAGCTCTTACCACTAGGCTAGCCATAGAGGAAAACCTCTTTCCAATGTTATCTAATCGCCTAACCTCTTTGTCTGGGGGTGCGGAAATCGGGGCAGGTGGACTTTTGGACTTCCTCTGTGCCGCTTGAGCCACCAGTCTGGATGAGGATGTCCAGTTAGACATGCTGGTGCATTGTCCGGTGCCTTGTTCTTTTTATCTAAACGAGGCAGTACTGCTGTGACTGTGGCAGGATTGTGCATGACCTTTAGACCTTCTTCCCACAGATAGTTAACCAGCGGAATAGAGCGCACAGATTTTTGGAACGGCTCTTTACAGTCGTAGAGAAAACAGTCTGTTTGTTTAGATGGCATGGGCAAAGCGAAACGCTTAGCAGCTATTTCTAGGAGATTGTGAAATCCTCGGATGTCGTCTGGTGGGGACTCCACCTTTGGTTGAGAAGGAGAAGGAGGAGCAGGGATGATGTATTCATCCCACTCGGAATGAGTGTCCAGGAGCTCCCTTTCTTCATGATCCCCTTCTGACATGTCAGTATCCTGAGGCAGAGTTATATCCGGAGTAGCCACGTTCGTGAGAGGTAAAGAAGCTGGTCTTTTACGTGGAGTGGTAACCCCAGAGACGGGTGATGGAGGACGTTGCTCCCTTTGAGTAGGAAAACGCCTGCTGTAATCAGCTAACATTGCTCTGAGGTCAGACAATAAGGAGGATGGAATATATGCCCCCTGTTGATATTGTTGTTCTTCTCCATAAAATTGAGGGTCATAGGATTCATCATACTCATCCTCTTCTTGGTACTTAACATTCAACTGTGAAGGACTATGGGCTGCTCCGAATGGCCCCTCGTCGTCCGAGTCTTCATCTCCCTCTAACAGGTGTACTGGAATAAGGGAGGCCGCCTTACTAGGTGAGGTATGTTTTGGGGTCAGTTCTTCCCGGAGTTTTGTGATGTTTTTCTCTCATCGACTGTGTCGTCGACGGCGCATACATGGACTTCGTCGTCGGCGGTGTCGTAGATGCTGAACGCATGGAGATCTTGATGGAAGACAGCCTCACCGACGAGTCTACCGTCGATGACGGTAAAGCTGATACCGTCATAAGCACTGTTGACGATAATGATGTGCAGATGTTCGTCGACAATAACGTCGATGCCGTTCTCGTCGAAGGTGGGGTACTCATCATCGACGTCGGAGCTGTAGACGGTGGAAATGTAGAAGTCGTTGTTGCCGTCGGAAAAACACTCACCGACGGTCTCGTCGACGATGAATCGGTCGTCGGCTGTGCCTTTTTTGCAGAAATAGAGGATGGTTTCTTGAAAGGCACAGATGGAGGGACGGATGAGGATTTTTTTTGCTGGAAGATTTCTGAGGTGAAGATGATGGGCTGCGGCCCTTGTAAGACCCTGAAGCAGTCTTTTTGTGGGCTTTCCTTGAGTGTTGGGAGGGAGATCTTGTGTCTGATCTCGCCCTCTTTGATGACTTTTTAGATGTTGAAAAGTCATCACTCTGAGTCAGAAACTGGATTTTCCCTGTATTTTAGTTTCTGCAGCCATATCAATAATCTGCTTCCCTATCCTTAAGAGTCTTAGAGGAAAAGGTACGACAAACCTTACAGTCCTTGGCTGAGTGGTCTGGATAGAGGCAGTATATGCAATCCTGGTGAGGGTCTTCAGAATGAAGTCTTTTCTTGCCACAAGTTTTACAATTCCTGAATAGACCCTTCTTCTCCTTATCAGACATGTTGAAGATGATTTTCCAATCAGGTCAGATAAGTTTTTCCTGAGAGAAAATATGTTGAAAAGGTGTGAAGAAAGAGCAGAGCTCTGAGGAGACTCCCTAGCACGACATGCGGTAGAAAATCTGAGGTGCTTAAGCTTCTCTCAGGAGGATTCAAGAGGGTGGTGTTGCCTGATTGGTGGATACTCAAGTTTGGTCCTTTTCCTAAAATGACTCTGATAGACTATTGAAGTGAAGAGGCCTAGGGCCTTTTTGTTAATATATTTTAACACTATTTGTGTAATTTATACCGGGGCTCCCATCTCGACGACGGGGAATGATTCAAGCATGTGAATCTATGAAAGTTCCAATACTGGAGTAAGTTGCTTTGTAGTTACTGCCCTGAAGCATCAGGACTAGTGGAACAGATGAATGGTACCTTGAAGTCAAGAGTTGCAAAGATGTGTGCGTCCACGAAATTGAAATGGCCTGACCTACTGCCTATAGTGTTGATGTCAATGAAAAACACACCCGACAAGAAGACAAGATTGTCGCTGCATGAAATCCTTATGGGCCGAGCCATGAGGTTGCCAGCGGTGCCTGCAAATGCACATGTCAACATTACAGATGATATGGTGTTGGACTACTGCAAAGGTATGACTGATGTGGTTCGGTCTTTTTCTCAGCAGGTTGAAGCCACCACACTGCCACCGATCCATGACCCAGGGCACAATCTGAGACCTGGAGACTGGGTTGTGGTCCGGAAACACGTGAGGAAAATGTGTTTGGGGCCTCATTGGAAGGGACTGTATCAGGTAGTTTTGACAATTAACACAGCTGTCAAGTGTGCTGGAATTCCAAACTAACTGGATTCATCAGAGTCAACCGAGGAAAGTGGCATGTCCACTGGATCATGAGGAAGAAGAGTTGTTGAGAGTACCAAAAACAACAAAACAAGTCTCAGGGCTGGAAAGAGAACAGAGACAAAGAGGAACTGAGACCGGATCGGAGGCCGCTGAGGACGGTTCAGTCACTCCTGTGAGAGACGAAGGAGAAGACCTCCAGAAGGGTGACGAGAGCCTATCTCAACTGATGCAGCAGGAGAGCCTAGTCAGAGGAAGGCTTTCCCAGAAGCAGACGATCTTAAGCGACACACCAATCAGTTGCCAGACCTAGAGGGGAAAGGAGTTGAGGTGGATCAAAGCCTTTGTGATCTGTGTTCAAGTTCAAATCTGTAGAGAACACTGACAAAAGGTCCACTGAAAGGAGACAAGTGGCCGGAGTGGCAAGTCGAAAGAGGAAAAGAAGTGGTTGTTGAGGCAACAATCAAGGAAGCAGTAGATACAACAAGGAGAGAAGATCTAAGTGAAGGAGAATTGAATGGTGATCGAAAGTTGAAGAGAAAGAATAGCAAGTCCAAGATACGCAGGTCGTGAATGGGCGTTTGCAACTACAAGTGAGTGGCAGCAAGAGTTTTTGTCTTTTTGTTTTGAGGAATTGTTGTGTGTACGCAGATTCCTTCATCAGTTGAGGAAGGAGTTACTTATCACAGCTTGCCACTAACTTACGTAATAAGTGCAGTCTGCTACTAACAAGATTTTATAACAAGAAGTACATACAGTACTTTTAATCAAACTATGATTATGGTGTTTTCGTTTGTCCCTATAATTAGGTATTGGATTAGAGTAGCTAGGGATAATGACATAGTGATAGAGGTTTCTTTGAACCTACATTGACATTTGGCACAGCTTATGCGCCAAGAAATAATTTAACATGCTTGCTTTCACCTTTAGAGAAAAGCTTCTTAGATCACACGGATGACAGGAGAAAGGCATTGAAGGAGCAGTTGGAATAGGCTTAGAGAAAAGGACATACAGGCATGAGTATGCTTATAGTGCAATTAAAACGCAAGGAAAATTAGCTTTAGATGCTCAACACGTAGGGAAACTTTGTATATACAGGCCTAAATCAGGCACTGACACTTTGTTTGTGGGAATGAGTGAATGTAAGCATGTGTTTTTGTTTCAGAGTAAATGGGCGTTTATGTTGAGTGGACAGGACCCAGCGATTCCCGGAATTTATTATATCTGCGGTCTTCATGCCTATTACCGTCTTCCAAGAGGATAGTTTGAAACATGTTATTTGGGGGGTAGTTTTCCCAAAGATTTATTAGATGGATGATTTAATGTAGTTTCCGAAAGTGACTGAATTACATCATATGAGACAGAGGAGGGAGTCCTTTTCTGGTATAGTGGGAGATATATTTGGAGCAGTGATTCCTTTAGTGGGAGTCATTCTGAATTTGATAAAGATTCCAAAGTTGTCTACTATTAGATAACATCCTGACAAATTTTTCAGGAGCCATACTCCCGATAGATACTGAGTTAGCTGCTGATAGAGCTATGACTCTTCTGAATCGTCTTGCTTTGGACATTCTTTTAGCGAAGGATGATTGAGTCTGTAGGATGATTAATTCTAGGCACTGTTGTTCGTATATATTTCTGATAACAGTAGAGGTTTGCTTCAGTGGGAAATTGGGTCAGCAACATTTGGAAAGGGATTCTATTGAAAATCTTGCAAGGGATATTAATTATTGTGATTTGTCTAATTGGAATATGGGGATTGTGTAAATTATGCAAAAGGATTGCACTGAAGAGTTCAAAGAATAATCAGAGGAGGGAATACAAGAAAAGGCAAAAATTGTACAAAGAAAATTCTAAAGAGAAACAAAAGTATGAAGAGATAAAATTGACAATTTTAGCTGATGCAAAAATTTGTGGGTGGTAGTTAGTGTGATGACATTTAGTCATCAGAGGAGGGATTGCTAGCGCAGGTGTATTAATAAAAATTATTCATGAGTGTTCATGTATTCTGAATAAGTGATTTGTGTAGAAAATATAATAACGTAGAAAAATGTTCACAAAGTGTACTTACTAGTGGATTAATATTGTGAGATGATGAATATATGTTTGACTAATGTACCAATATGTCATATTAAAGGTTATGCATTATGCTTTAGTTTTATTAATTGTAGGCCTTAACTTAGCGAGTGTCTTGGCAAGGTTGCCAGTCCTCATGCCAAAGCTGTATTTCTCAACGTTTAATAAATGGCTGTCCTAGAAAGTTAAAAATGTGATTTTCCATTTTGCATTGTTAAAATGTGCTCATAACTAAAGGTTCTCATGAGAACAGACTGCTAGAAGATGCTGTTCTTACTAATGTGACTTTTTGTGTGTAATACGTGCTTTGCTAATGGACTGATGTCCTGAGGGCAAATATTGACTCTGCTTGCTGATCTACACTTAGGATAGGTATTATGAATTAGACTGTTGATTATTAAGTCTATTTTTTTTTCTTTCTTTCTAGGTACCAACTGCACTGTTTTGATAGAGCCATAGTTAAATGTTTTCCAAATTTGTGCTACTAAATTGTTTTGCATGAAGCCCAACATGCTGATGCTAATCTGATGTTAGTTAGGGATCCTCACTAAGGAAATTATGCTAATAGGGACTAATGCTTGACAAATTTCTATGCTGAATTTGAATGTATTTAATCACTATGATGCAGTTGACTGTTATTAATTTGCACCTTAACCTTAGAATGTGTTGTAGTTCAAGCTTTGATTAGATTATGTTACTTCTGCCGCTTTGGACAGCCAGTATTGTTTCTGTATGTGTTTCATTTGATTTTGAGATTAATCTACATGACCTTAGCATTGTTAATACAGGGAAATAAATATTCTAACTTTTACCAAAGGGTGTGGTTACTCATGACTGAAAGTTCATGGTGTGTGACAATTACTGACTCTATTGATTATTACTGTTATTGACCGTTGTTGATTATTGATGTTGTGCACTGGTTAATGATTACTGATCTGCATGTACTGGAGCTATGGTAAGAACATCTTAATTGCGAGTCAAAAGGTTCATCGACCTGTTCACATCCCCTTGAAAATGTACTTATTAAGGTCAGACGTTTTAACATGATGCAGATCCTGGAGCCTCTTGGTGCTTCTGCAGTTCGTCTTCCCACACTGAGCTGTTTCATTGATCAGATCCTCTTCAGGGACTACACATTATCAGATGTCGATCAGGCCATACCAACCATTTCTCAGTTGTACAGGGACCCTTGTGAATCTTCACCCTGGTTAAGCAGAAAGAACAGATAGCTGCTAGGATCAGGAGTGAGCTCAAACAGGAGTCTTGCTGTGTCAGCAACATCCACAGGGGCTCAAAAAAGATAATCTGCTTCGCCCCTTGTCAGATACACCACAGAATCAAAGACCTTCACAACCTCTTCACTGGTGGTGCTCAGATTCACGAGTACCAAAGCTGGGGTCGCATCTCAGACTCAAAAGTCATCAACAAAGCTACTAGACCATATTTCCTCCCATAGCCAATTCTACCATTCATCTAAGAACTAAACTCTAAAAAATTGCCGTTCCGTCATCTTCTTTGAGTAGAGTAACAAATTAATTTGTGGACTTCTGTGCCTTTTCTTTATTTGGTTACTTCTCAATGACAAACTCTTACTATAATTATTTAAATTAAATAATACATAAATATTAATTTGTACAATTCAACTGAGGGATTGTGTGATTTTCACTGGGCACCTTACCAATTTCATAAAGGGGTGAGGTTAGTCACATAGCACAGGTGCACAGTTCAATTCTATTCAAGAATACGCACAAGAAAGGCCTATGGTTTTTCAGGAAGGAGACACTTGAATGAGGTCTAGAGAAAAAGGCATTCTCCTAAAAAAATTGTCTTTAACAGCCCCTTTCCAGTGCATACCTAAAAAACATGTGTTGACATTCTGGTTTGAACACCGTGTTTTTTTTTTTTTTTTTTTGGGGGGGGGTGGGGGGGGAGGAGGGGGGAAGAGGATCAACTGTTCTAGCGAAAATTGGTTACCTTGCCACTCTGCTTTGCAACAGATCTCTAAGAGACTGATCCAGTAACTGGTTACAATGTGCGCTCACAACCTCATATTTCCCAAGAGAGGAGGAAGTCCACATGCATGCTCCAAGTGCTTTGCCTGTCCCGGGAACGTCACATAGGCAGTACTAACATTTGTTTCTAAAAGGTTTACCCAACTGGGAGATCGAAGAACAAATGCAAGAAAGGATTTTGCCAATAAATCACAATGTTTGGTGTTTTTGTATTATTTTGATCACCTTTGCTAGTATTTTTCTTAAAATTATGACAATTCTGTTTTTTGTATTGTTGGAGGATCATTACATCTTAACTAACCCACTACAGAGAATGCTTGAGTGTGTGTGTCTGTATTGATTTGTGTAGGGTCTGGGAAAGGAATCAGTCCCTTACAAGTCCTATTTGTTCTCTGGCAGATCTCTTGGCCTCCTACAAATGTGTGTTGCCCAAAGGGATGGGCTTGAGATACATGTCCTTTTTTCTCTTTTTCCGCAGAGGGATGCTATACTCAACACTCTGGTGGCAAAGGAAATGTAACTGGTTGTAGCCCACAACAAATGGGAGTTACCAACAAAGTTACTTTGTCAAAAACTCATTCATAAGGGATGTGCTTGAACCGAATGCAGCTCCTATTAAGCACTACTCTGAGGAGTCTTGTTTTGAGGCAGAGATGATGTGCCATGGTTGCTTTAGGTCACTATGACGAAGAGTGCATTCAGCTACAACGTAACTTAACAAAAAACAATGACGGGCTGAAGTATTTGCACATCGATAGCAACGAGTGGGGCTTTTCACACAGTACCACTCACCAAATTTGGCCTCAGTTAGCAGACAATGTAAAGATAAGCACAAAAGAGGAGGTTTAATTTGCAGTGCAAATTTATAAAAAATAATTTGTTAGCTTAATTGTTATGCAATGTCAAGTGAACATTCTAAAGACCAAAACAGCTTACCGTCAGGCTCATATTTAATTTTCAACTCATCTAAATTTATTCGCAGTTTCATGTTTTCACTCTGGCAAAGTTTAAGGTGCCTCTCGTTAGTAAACAGTTTCCTTTCAAGTTCCAAGACCCGCTGGCTTTCAGCTAAAGCTTTCATCCGCTGTAATGACAGCTCATCTCTTATTTTTTCAATCTCTTTACTGTGAGGCAAAAAGGAAAATAATAAGTTGAAATAAAAATATCCATCATTGAGTGCTAATAAGTTTCCAATTGGTGGATAAAAGAGCGTATGTAGACAAATATCACTTAAGTTTCTAGATGGTAAAGTGATTTTTATTCCATGTTAAAGTTAATAAACAAACACTCCATTGCATTTTTCCTTGAGGATAGAATTCTTTGATAAGATGAACAAACTTCTCAGAGAGCTGCAGAATATTGGAGCCAACATAAGAAAGGTGGAAATCAACAGCTTAATGTTTGAGGAGACAAGATTAAGGGGTTTCTGGAATCATTTATTTACTTGGTTAAATTTTATCAAGCGCGGTATTGAGCTACAGCAAACCAAATGAAAGGTTGGAGTTATGCGCTCCCATTTCTTGACTCTAGGTGCAAGATTTGTGATTGGATTGTCTAGGAGTTTGAAATGATTGATAAACTGCTTTTGGCAGGCCAGTCCTGCTTCTTCTGTAGAAATTTAGCTGACTGGATAGACAGCTTGTCATTAGAATACCCAAGTCGGACATATCACGAAAACCAGAACACATTACTTACCTTCAGTAACACTCTTTCTGGTAGAGACTATCTAGTCGCAGATTCCTGACCTCTTGAATACTTTTCCAGGCATCAGAATGGATTTGGAAACTTTTTTGCAGTACCTCTGCGCACCGTTAGGTAGCACGGCGCGATTCAGCACAGACACCATTCCACTCCGAAATGATATGCCGAGCCAATATAGGCACCAATCCTGCGTGCTGACGTCATTTGCTTTAGAGTCTGTCTGCTCTCCCAGACGCAAAGCCCCCAGCATTGAATTGGCTTTGACCAGTGTGTAGATTCCTAAACTTGGAATCCTTTTAAAATAGGCAATACCTAATTCACAGAACAGAGAGGATGGGAGGGTCAGTGAGGAATCTGTGGTTAGAGTCTCTACCAGAAAGAGTATTACCGAAGGTAAGCAACTTGTGCTTCTGATAGAAACATCTAAACACAGATTTCTCACCTTTTGAGCAGCTACCAAAGCAATACATGGGTCTATGAATTGTCTCAAATCAGTAAGTCTTCGATGACCACGTTGTTGAAATGCCAAGGTAGACAAACCTGGCTGTCCTAAAAAAAGAAATGCTTTGTGAAGGTATGGAGGGACACCCTCACAGCCACCTGAATAATGTGAAGGGTTGGAACCCAGCACTGCCAAACAGTGGCAGCAGTCTTGCTCTCATGAAATGAGCCCTTTGCCCTTCCAGGGGCTGCTTCTAGACCTGAGCATGGCAGATCTTGATGGACAGCACAATCCAGCCAGAGGTGGCCTTTTACTGGACAGTTCTGATCTTCGTACCCACAAACCCCACAAAGAGCTGATCGTCCACTCTGTGTTCTCTGGCACGATTGATGTAAAAGGTCCCACTCTTTTGGGGTCTAGGTGATGGAGTCTCTTCCCTCTTAGAGGAATGAAGCGCAGCATAGAATGCCAGTAGGGTGATTGTGTGACCGAAGTGGACAGTGTTGCTACTTTTGGAAGGAATGATGCTAGAGTTCGCAGAAGTAGTTTGTCTGGGATAAAGAAAATGTACTGAAGGTCAACGCAAACAGCTTGGAAATCAGTCACCTAATGCATTCATGTGATAGCAACGAGGAATATTGTCTTGAGAGTGAGAAGCCACATAGGACAGCTGTGCAGCAGCTCAAAAGGAGTACACATCAAATATGTGATCCACAGCAGCTTAATAAAGGGAGGAGGACACAAATGTTGGGAGTCCTTTTAAAAAACACATCAGAACAGGTGATTTAAACAATGAGGGCTAATCCGGCAACCACAAGAAGGAAGAAAGAGCAGACAGATACCCTTTAACCCCTTCGCTGCCAGGCCTTTTCCCCCCTCAAGTGCCAGGCCTTTTTTTGGCTATTTGAGGGAGTTCGCGCTTAGGCCCTTATAAGCTACCCACGCCAAATTTGCATCCTTTTTTTCCAACATCCTGGAGGGACCCAGAGATTGTGGGTTCCCCTGAAGGAGACCAAGAAATTAGCCAAAATACAGCAAAAATGTTGTATTTAAAAAAACAAAAATGGGAAAAAAAGGGCTGCAGAAGAAGGCTTGTGGTTTTTTCCCTGAAAATGGCATTAACAAAGGGTTTGCGGTGCTAAAATCACCATCTTCTCAGCTTTCGGGAACAGGGAGACTTGAGTCAGAAAACCACATTTTTCAAAACAATTTTGGCATTTTACTAGGACATACCCCATTTTTACAATTTTTTGTGCTTTCAGCCTCCTACCAGTTTGTGACAGAAATAGGTGTGAAACCAATGCTAGATCCCGGACAGCTAAACATTTCTGAAAAGTAGACAAAATTCTGAATTCAGCAAGGGGTCGTTGGTGTAGATCCTACAAGGTTTTCCTACAGAAAATAACAGCTGAAAGAAAAAAATATTGAAATTGAGGTGAAAAAAACCCAGCAATTCTTCTCCACGTTTTACTCTGTAATTTTTCCTGCGATGTCAGATTTTTTAAAAGCAATATACTGTTACATCTGCTGGACTAGTCTGGTTGCGAGGATATTTAGGGCTTGTAGGTTCATCTAGAACCATAGGTAGCCAGAGCCAATAAAGGAGCTTCACCTTGCATTGGGTTTTCATTCTATACTGTGTATACAGCAATTCATTTGCTGAAATATGAAGAGTAAAAAAAAAAGTTATCAAGAAAACCTTTGTATTTCCAAAATGGGCATAAGATAAGGTGTTGAGAAGCAGTGGTTATTTACACATCTCTGAATTCCAGGGAGCCCATACTAGCATGTGAATTACAGGGCATTCCTCAAATAGACGTCTTTTTTTACACACTGTCTTACATTTGGAAGGAAAAAATGTTGCGAAAGACAAGGGTCAATAACACTTGTTCTGCTATTCTGTGTTCCCCCAAGTCTCCCGATAAAAATAGTACCTCACTTGTGTGGGTAGGTCTAATGCCTGAGACAAGAAACGCAACATGGACACATCACATTTTGACATAAAAAAAGGAAGTTTTTTTCGGAAAGTGCCTAGCTGTGGATTATAATCTCTCTCTACCTACGCCGGTACCTAGGAAACCTACCAAACCTGTGCATTTTTGAAAACTAGACACCTAGGGGAATCCAAGATGGGTTGACTTGTGGGGCTCTCTCCAGGTTCTGTTACCCAGAATCCTTTGCAAACCTCAAAATGTGGCCAAAAAACCCACTTTTTCCTCACATTTCGGTGACAGAAAGTTCTGGAATATGATAGAAGCCACAACTTTCCTTCCACCCAACATGGTACCTCACTTGTGTGGGTAGACCTAGTGCCTGCGACAGGAAATGCCCCAAAACACAACATGGACACACCACATTTTCCCAAAGAAAACAGAGCAGTTTTTTGCAAAGTGCCTAGCTGTGGATTTTGGCCTCTAGCTCAGCCAGCACCTAGGGAAACCTACCACACCTATGCATTTTTTTTCTTTTTTAAACTAGACACCTAGGGGAAACCAGGATGGAGTGACTTGTTTGGCTCTCACTAGGTTCTGTTACCCACAATCCTTTGCAAACCTCACAATTTGGCATAAAATAAACACTTTTCCTCACATTTCGGTGATAGAAAGTTCTGGAATCTAAGAGGAGCCACACATTTCCTACCACCCAGCGTTCCCCCAAGTCTCCCACTAAAAATGGTACCTGACTTGTGTGAGTAAGGCCTACTGCCCGCGAAAGGAAATGCCGCAAAACACTATGTTGACACATCAAAATTATCAAATACAAAACTATCTGTTTTTGCGGGGGCACCTGCATTTTTGGTCCTGGGCTCAGCAGCCACATAGGGAAACCTACCAAACCCAAACATTTCTTAACACTAGACACCCGCGAGAATCCAGGGAGGTGTTACTTGCGCAGATCCCCCAGTGTTTTCTTACCCAGAATCCTCAGCAAACCTCAGATTTAGCTTTAAAAAAAAAAAGAAAAAAAAAAAAAGAAAAAAAAATTCCCACATTTCTGTTTGGGATCACCGCACCGGGACAAATTTCCTACTACCCAACGTTCCCCTCAGTCTCCCGGTAAAAATGATACCTCACTTGTGTAGGTGGGCCATGTGCCTGTGACAGGAAAGAGCTACAAACATGCCGAAATTGAGGGGGACCCAAAGCGAGTCCAAAAGGACAGTTTGAAAAAAAATAACTTCAAGGCTGACAAGAGGGGCAAAATTTTTATCAATATAGATGTGACATCGCTGAGTGGTAGGAACTTTGTGGATTCCTGCAGATTCAGGAAGGACCCATTACAAAAATGTGGGAAAAATGTGTGATTTCCAGCAAAGTTAGAGGCTTGAAGGCTATTCTCTTGTAGATAGGCAGCCAGTGCAGGTCTCTCAGAAGGGCGAAGGTGTGACTGTGTGGTAGGGCATTCTTGATGAGACGGGCGGAGGCGGGTCTTGGTGGTGGTTCCGACGTAAAGTGCATTGCTGTAGTCGAGGCGGCTGCTTACGAGGGCCTGGGTGACTGTCCTTCTGGCTTCGGTGGGGATCCACTTGTAGATTTTTCGAAGCATGCGCAGGGTGTGGAAGCAACCCGACGGCGCTCACCTGTCGGTCCATTAAGAGAGATGAGTATAAGATGACGCCGAGGTTGAGGGCTTGGTCGGTGGGTGTTTCCAAGGGCGGAGGACCACCAAGAATTGTTCCACAAAGAGGGTGTGGAGCAGAGTATGAGGACTTCTGTTTTGTCTGAGTTCAGACTGAGGCAAGTATCTTTCCTCCAGGCGGCGACTGCTTTCATTCCTTTGTGGAAATTGTTCTTGGCAGTGGTCAGGTTGTTGGTGAGGGAGACTATCAGTTGGGTGTCGTCGGCATAGGAGACTATGATGAGTGCTTGGCTTCTGACAATGGTGGCCAGTGGGATCATGTAGATGTTGGAGAGTGGGACTCAGCAAGGATCCTTGGGGGATGCCGCATCTGATCTTGGTGGCTTCCGAGAGAAAGGTGAGGAGTCGGACCTTCTGTGTTCTCCCAGTGAGGAACGAGAAGAGCCACTGCAGTGCTGAGTCTCGGATGCCGGGGTCATGGAGACAGGTGCGAGCGTGTCGTGTGAGACTGTGTCGAGGGCGGCAGAAAGGTCCAGGAGGATGAGGGCGACTGTCTCGCCTCAGTCAAGGAGGGTGTGGATGTCATCTGTGGCGGGGAGGAGGGCGGTCTCGGTGCTATGGTTGTTTCTGAATCACCAACAGAGGGGTCCAGGACGTTGCTGGCTTCCAGGAAGGCTGCAAGTTTGTTGACTGCCTTCTCGATGACACTGGTTGTCAGACTTTCGCTTTTGTCAATGCGTGTCTTGTTTTAACATGGTTTTTGTAATACTTTTTTGTTGTGGGAGCTGCCTGGCTCTCATCATTGTAACAAACATTGGGAAAAACAAAAAACTTTTTTTGGGCTCAAAAAGCACACATTGCCACAGTAGATCCTGGCATTAAACAAAAGTAGTTTGTGTGCCATTGTGCTCCTTGTGGAAGAGAAAAATGCCATCCCTTACCGCAAATCAAGCTGATAGGTAAATATAATTTCAATAAAAGCAAAATGTCTTGGTTAGTGCCAGACCTAATTAGGGGCCAAGTTCCTACAGAAAGTCACACAAGTGCACCCATGATGTATGTCTTTCACAAGAATTTACAGGAGGAGACCAGGAAATCATACCAATACCAATAGAACATATTTGTAACTGTATCTTAGCACAAGCAAATATGCATGTGCAGAATTGCTCATACGAAAATCTATTGAGTGTTTACAAGTCCACTTTAACTCCAACTACTTTTTTCCCCAACGCTAGACGAACTTCTACTTCTGCTCTTGTCAGGAGTTAATTTCCAACCTTTCTCTGTATGGGAAAAGATTGAACTGGTAAAAATCCTTAAAACATGCTAGTTAGTAGGTCTGCACAGACTCAAAAGCGTTCCAGCCTTGGAACTAGTGCTTACTGCTTCCTCCAGCCTCAATATGTAGATCTGTGGAAAAGTGGCAAAATAATGATATGAAATATTAGGGCTTGGAATTGCTAGTATTCAAGCCCTACTATAGTATTAGCCTTGGCATAATCCGAGCGGCTATTATTATTGCTCTTACATAATGTTATTGCTGCCATAATTTGTTGGCGCACTACATGGCACTAAAAAGACAAGTCGATTTTTTTTTACAGGACAAGTATATTTAGGAAGCAAACTGTCTCATTGACAAGTAGATATTTTATTAATCTCTACACCCCTGCTAAACAGACACAAACAAAATAAACATGCCACTCTTCACAACGCACATCTCCATGTCTACTACACCACAAGGCTACTCTACAAAAACAACGCAACTCACCATCTCACTCTCAACCACTATCTGCACCACCAACACACCCAGACCCTACAAAATACCTTCTATGCCTACTGGACGAGGATTATGATATAGAACAACAACACTATATATAGTTAATACCAGCACTAATTACGCACCTGCTACATGTTCAATATGTACTGCTCACTCTTCTAGAAAACAAAGTCACACCACCACCAAAACACAATCTCTAAGCAGCCTACTAATAAATGCTCAGACATTCTGTAAAAACAAGAACCACATCTAGGACCTAGTCACTGACAAACTGACCTGACCCGCACGACCCCAACAACTACAGACCAAGTACAAATGGACCTTTTCTGGGCAAACCAATAGAAGGACCAGCATTCATTCAGAGTACTAAACTGGATTTGGGCCAGGAAGAAGCACAGAATCAACCCTCATTCCCATTTGGGATGCCCTTAAAAACACAGTAAACCACAATGGAGTTGCTGCACTACTTCTCTTGGACCTCTCAGCTGTCTTTGACACAGTTGACCACCTTAATACAAAGAATCTATGAAGTCGGCATAGAGGGGACTGCTCTCAACTGGATCACATCCTATTAGGGTGTTTGTGGTATGTTGTATGAGTGCATCATTTGAGCAAGCTTGTGAACTATGTTCCTATTGCCTATACTGAGACCCAGGAACAGCTATACTGTGAGGTATTTTTTTCTTTCATTTCTGCTGAACTTGCACCAATGTTTTATTTATTTTTTGTCATCATAAATAAAAATGTAAACCTAATATTGATTACCCAGTGCATTCAAATAAACAATAACCAAAATCAGGTCATCCAATTAAGTGTGAAAAGAAAAAGAAATGCCAGGATTGCCAAATATCCTTTAAATGTTTATTTGTTTATAAAGTGCTGGTCCACTCACTAAAAGTCTCTTGGTGCTACATCAAACACCATAGTTCCTTCTAACAATTCAAATTCACTGCAGGTTTACGCTCTTGGGAGAAGAGCGATAAATTCAGTCTTTTCCTGAACGTAACCCTTTCGCTGCCATGCCTTTTCCCCCTCAGGTGCCAAGCCTTTTTTTGGCTATTTGGGGCAGTTCGCGCTTAGGCACTCATACCTTTTTGTCCACATAAGCTACCCATGCCAAATTTGCATCCTTTTTTTCCAACACCCTATGGATTTAAGAGGTACCCAGACTTTGTGGGTTCCCCTGAAGGAGACCAAGAAATTAGCCAAAATACAGCGAAAATTTCGTTTTTTGAAAGAAAAGAAAATGGGGAAAAAGGGCTGCAGAAGAAGGTTAGTAGTTTTTTCCCTGAAAATTGAATCAACAAAGGGCTTGTGGTGCTAAAATCACCATCTTTCAGGAGCAGGCAGACTTGAATCAGAAAACCTCATTTATCAACACAATTTTGGCATTTTACTGGGACATACCCCATTTTTACTATTTTTTGTGCTTCAGCCTCCTTTCACTTAGTGACAGAAATGGGTGTGAAACCAATACTGGAACTCAGAAAGATAAACATTTCTGAAAAGTAGACACCATTCAATTCAGCAAGGGGTAATTTGTGTTTCCTACAGAAAATAACAGCTGAAATAAAAAAATATTGAAATTGAGGTGAAAAACCCAGCCATTTTACTCCACGTTTTACTCCTGCGATGTCAGATTTTTGAAAGCAATATACTGTTACGTCTGCTGGACTCTTTTGGTTGCGGGGATATATAGGGCTTGTAGGTTCATCAAGAACCCTAGGTACCCAGAGCTAATAAAAGAGCTGCACCATGCAATGGGTTTTCATTCTATACCGGATATACAGCAATTCATTTGCTGAAATATAAAAAGTGAAAAATTGGTATCGAGAAAACCTTTGTATTTCCAAAATGGGCACAAGATAAGGTGATGAGAAGCAGTGGTTATTTGCACATCCTGAAATTCTGGGTGCCCATACTAGCATGTGAATTACAGGGCATTTCTCAAATAGACGTCTTTTTTACACACTTACATTTGTGAGGAAAAAATGTAGAGAAAGACAAAGGGCAATAACACTTGTTTTGATATTCTGTGTTCCCCTAGGTCTCCCGATAAAAATGGTATCTCACTTGTGTGGGTAGGCCTAATGCTCGCGACAGGAAACGCAACATGGACATTTTTACATTGAAATCTGACATGTCATTTGCAAAGTGCCTAGCTGTAGATTTTGGCATCTAGCTCAGCCGTCACCTAGGGAAACCTACCAAACGTGTGCATTTCTGAAAACTAGACACTTCGGGGAATCCAAAATGGGGTGACTTGTGGGGCTCTGACCAGGTTATGTTACCCAGAATCCTTTGCAAACCTCATTTGGCCAAAAAAACACTTTTTCCTCTCATTTCGGTGACAGAAAGTTCTGGAACCTGAAAGAAGCCACAAATTTCCTTCCACCCAGCATTCCCCCAGGTCTCCCGATAAAAATGGTACCTCACTTGTGTGGGTAGGCCTAGCGCCCGCGATAGGAAATGCCCCAAAACACAACTTGGACCCATCACATTTTCCCAAAGAAAACAGAGCAATTTTTTGCAAAGTGTCTAACTGGATTTTGGTCACTAGCTCAGCTGGCACCTAGGGACACCTAGCAAACCTGTGCATTTTTTAAAACTAGACACCTAGGGGAATCCAAGATGGGGTGACTTGTGGGGCTCTGACCAGGTTCTGTTACCCAGAATCGTTTGCAAACCGCAAAATCTGGCCAAAAAAAACACTTTTTCCTCTCATTTTGATGACAGAAAGTTCTGGAATCAGAGTAGCCACAAATTTCTTTCCACCTAGCGTTCCCCCAAGTCTCGCAGAGGAAATGCCCCAATAGACTATCTCGACACATCAATGCAGCAGAATTATCGGGATAGATGAGACAATGTTGGGTGGTAGGAATTTTGTGGATTCCTGCAGATTCCGGAAGGTTCCGTCACAAAAATGTTGGAAAAATTGTGATTTCCAGTAAAGTTGGAGGTTTGCAGGGCATTGTGGGTAAGAAAATGGTGCGGGGGCATGTGAAACGCACCACCCTGGACTCACCCAGATGTTTAGTTTTCCGATGTGTCTGGGTCTTGTGGATTTTTCTACACTGTAGACTTCCAAAGTCAAAAAAATGCAGCCCTCACCATTCCAAGTGGGACGATTTTGAGAATTACCAAGCTCTCATGGCCCAAATGTCAAACCAAAACCGAAAATAATCAAATGTATTCTTGCTTGCCGTGGGATAAGATGTTTTAGTGTGAGGGGGGAGAGCTGAAAGACTGTTACCCCCTTGAGTTGGGGTGGGGGCATAACCAGGCCCAAACCGGTTGGTAGCCACCACCCCACTATTTTTTTCTTTTTAATTCCATGCCATCTAGTGGACTTTCTGTGCCCTCCCCCACCCCCTCCGGGGTGTGGATTGGGGGTAATTGTCCCATCTGCCCACTGGTGGGCAGAACAACTTTGGCCCAATTTATTTGGGGTAGGGGTATGGCCATACCTCTTATTTTGGAGAAGAAAAAAAAATCTTCCCTGGTCTCTGGTGGGCTTTCTGGGTTTCGCACCCATTTCTGTCACTAACTGGAAGGAGGCTCAAAGCACAAAAATAGTAAAAATGGGGTATGTCCAAGTAAAATGCCAAAATTGTGTTGAAGAATGTGGTTTTTTGATTTAAGTCTACCTGTTCCTGAAAGCTGAGAAGCTGGTGATTTTAGCACCACAAACCTTGTTGACGCCATTTTCAGGAAAAGAAAAAAAACACAATCCTTCTTCTGCAGCCCTTTTTCCCCCTTTTTTTTGCTCAAAAAAACAAAAAAACAAAAAACGTCGCTATATTTTCAGGGGAACCCCAAAGTCTGGGTACCTCTAGAATCCCTAGGATGTTGGAGGAAAAGGACGCACATTTGGCATGGGTAGCTTATGTGGACAAAAGGTTATGAGGGCCTAACTACGAACTGCCCCAAATAGCCAAAAAAAGGACTGGCACCTGAAGGGAAAAGGTTTTTCATTGTATGATAAACTTTAAGGTTCCCTTTACTGCCACTATTGGGACCACAGCCCTAGCGGAATAACGATTACCGCAGGAGAATTCGGCATCAGTGCCCTGTCATTCGGGCCAGCTTGCGCTGTGAAAAGATCATACTGAGAATATTTAATAAATACTCGGGCTGCCTTCTACCCTTGGATGCAATAGTACTTTTGACGTATTAGGAACCCGGATAAATAAGGAGACGTTTCAGAAGTTCTGTTATGGCCATATTTGAGCAGCAAGAAATTGAACCTTATGGTAGCCAGCAAAAAAAAAAAAAAAAAATGTAGGAATATCATACATGTCCCTAGGAACACTTTTTAACACTCACATTATGTACCCTGAGGAAGGTGAGTGACCCAGAGGGGTCGTTATTCACCGAAGCGTACGTCGGCACTGGCTCATACATCCAGGACATTGCACTGGATTCAACCGGATATAGATACACAGGACAATATCACCGTATCGAGCAATACTCCCCTCCTTTATACATAAGGAGGTGAAGAAGGCTGTATATCGAAGACCAAGATGGACAGTCAAGGAGTTTTGATGGAACCAGCAACAAGATAGAAGACTTTAAAGAACATCTCTCAATAGATGACAGTTTGAGGACTACAGAAGCTGGGTATATGAATTGTTTGTAACATTGTTAACCCCTCATTTTTATAAGGATTGGTCGACTTGACACCATTTATTTAGCTGTGTGAGTTATCCTTTGCTGTTATGGAATGTTTTGTCCTTCAAGTATGTATTTTTTTTTAGGTCTTGTTTGAATGCAACGGAGTGATTGTGTATTTTTCCTAGGGATGACCATTTATTATTATGTTATTTGTGCTGATTAGTTATAGAGTTATTTTGGTTAGTATTTAACTTATCAACATATATTTTTTATTAAATAAACATCACAATTCTTTTTTTGTTTAGATAATATTGTGGATGATCTTCTGAGCTTGGGATGTTTTTTGATTTGGGAGGTTGGGATTCAGACTTTAGGAACCCCTTTTTTGATCCAGTAATTATTGCTTATTCTCTTTGTCAGGAGGGATTCCATGTGGTTTTGACCTGAGGGGAAAAGGCCTGGCAGCAAAGGGGTTAACAGAAAAGGTTTTGTCTTCTTTGGCAGAAATAGACTTAAAACCTAAAGCATTATCTTTACTTAATTCAGCTATTCTTCCTACATTCTACCACTGACCATCTGACACACGCACATTACCTCTCACCTCGATAAGACTGACAGGGTCTCTACACTTCACAGACCCCCTCCCTTCCCCCTCAACCCACCCCCATTCCCCCTTATTTTTTTTTTTTTTTTAAATCAGAAAAGGAGCCTTTATATGTATCAGGTCAGCTATTTCAAACTTAATTCTTTTGTTGGAGTTTCCTTTGAGCCCCATATTTCTTTGACATCTAGCAAAACCGGATTCACTCATTTTAACCTTACCACTAGCTGCAACAACCTTGACCTTTCATCTCCATTATCTCAAATGGATACAAAGAAGAAACCACCTAACTACCCCTCATAAGTTCAAATAGAACTTTCCCAGCAACTAAATTAGGAATAGATCTAGATGCCCAAACAAGGTCCCTGATGGCTGCCTCACATTTCACCTTGTATTTAATGTCACCCTCAATACACTCCACTAAGACCCTGTTAACCCCACACCCTTTACCATTGGCATGAGGGTGATAAAGTAAAGTGCATAGATGTCCTACCCCAAATTTCTTTAAAAATTGTCATAATGGAAGATGTAAACTTAACACCTTTGTCTCTGGCAAACACTTCATGAAAAAGACGAATAACAGCATTAGTATTGGCTTTTGTCACATCACGTACCTCAACCTAGAAAGATAGTCAATCATCACTATGAAATACCTCATATTATGGAGCAATACATGAAACAGTTCTAAGAAAATCAATGGCAATCCTTTGCTATACCTTTTCTGTTTCATCTTTTCGCATCCTTCTGGAAGCAAAACCCACAGTAACTTATTCATTGCGCTCTAACTGTGATAGCACAACACGCATGCGATAAGCAATGGTATCTACGGTTACAAAAGTCTCCCTCCATTCAACTGAGTTGAACAAATGGAGCTAAAACAATGGTTTATTTGATACGTTGAAACTTTATTGACATTCAGATGACCACTCAAAGACATATGCCGGTCGGTGCCTGCAGCTGCAGAGGTATGGTTCCTCCACCCCAAGGAAGATGCTAACTGGTTGTCGAAGTGCTGGGAAGACCTCCAAGCATTGGAGAGAATGCATAGCTTTTGGACGAGGTGGGCCTTTGCAAATTTCGAGGTTCCAGCAGTCAGGCAGGGTTTTGTGCCACTTTTGGGGTCAGTCCTCAGTTCTCGCGATGACTGCACTTTTGCCATCTTCAGTTTTCAGGAAGTCAAATTTGAGTTACTGGTGTCTGGGCCACCTAAATACTGAATTTAAGGGTGTTAAGGAGAGTGTAGGTAGTAGCCAATGGTCAACTTACCCTGAGGGAACTACACCGCCTATATGACTACATCCTGTGGGTAGTGGGCATAACCTTGCCCCTGAGTTCCTAGTTCCACCACAAAAAAAAAAAAGATGGCTGAACCCTTTCTTCGTGGAGCACATCTGGAAGCACACCCCAGGGGTGTGACTAGCCTGAAGGTGCAACACGCCTACTGCATAGCTACTTTTCAACCTGTCCTGGTGCCAAATGGGCCTCAGGACAGGGGTTTGGCACTCTCCAATTCAGGGGGAACCTAGGGTCACATTTCAAAGGGCGGCAGAGGCTTTGAAGCCTTTAGCTCACATATGCTGATTTACTAGCCATCCTTCTAGAGGATATGATAACACCTTCCTCCAGAGCAGGCATTGTTTTTGGTCTCTGAGAGCACAGCCTCTCACCTCCAGGGGGTCAGAAACTTGTCTGTGGTGGGAGGCTGATCGAACCAGTCAGCCAGCACACTAAAAAAGTAGTGGGTCTAAGGTGCCCTCTGGGTCCCTGTTATAATAAATCGAATACTGGCATCAGTTTGGATTTATTAAGATGAGGTGTTTGATACCAAACGCCATAGGTTTCAGTTAAGACATCATGTATCTGGAGGATTCATAATGATCGGTGCATACCTTAAAATGGCTTCCCTGTTCACTCGTAATATCTAGTAATCAAACTAGACATCACAGGTTCATATCTGCTTATGCAGATATGTCCTCACATAAAATATAATGCACCCTATCTTAAGGCTCTTAGACCTGTTGTAGGGGTGACTTACAAATATTATATGGAGTGGTTTTTTCACGGCACACAATGAGTATGCCATGTTGTGTTTTCACATATGGTTTGCACCATGTCACGTATCCTGCAATGGCAGTCTGTATGCAATTTGTAGGTGGGAGGGGACCTTTATAGTGGCATAATATATGCTAGTCTTAAGGGACCATCTTTGGTACCCGTGCCAAAAAGTACCAGGGGTGCCATTTACTAGGGACTTAGGAGTGCTAAAGTGTGTGCCGAATGTAACACAATTGGACACTGTACCTTTTTTAGGGGAAAGAACACTGGAACTGAGGCATGGCTAGCAGGGTCCCACTGCACTGTCAGAGTCGAAAACCAGCATATAGTAGAAGGGGGACAACCTGCAAAAAGTCTGGTTTCCTACAAACATCAAGTGTAGTAAATGCTGTGGGATGACAGCATTGTTTGTCCAACTTCACCTGATGACACGCTGCCTGAAGATCCAGTCTCGAAAACCACTTCTATAGACCCACCGCACTTATGTCTCCAAAACATGGCAATGAAAAATTCTCTACCCAAATGGAATTGCTTACAGATCTTAAATCTAGGCATCCTTGTATTATTCAATATGGAAAATGTCACTTACCCAGTGTACATCTGTTCGTGGCATGAGTCGCTGCAGATTCACATGCTGTGCACAGTCCTCCGTCTGGTGTTGGGCTCGGAGTGTTACAAGTTGTTTTTCTTCGAAGAAGTCTTTTCGAGTCACAAGACCGAGGGACTCCTCCCCTTTCGGTTCCATTGCGCATGGGCGTCTACTCCATCTTATTTTGTTTTCCCCGCAGAGGGTGAGGTAGGAGTTGTGTATATTAGTAATAGTGCGCCCATGCAATGGAATGAATACTTATGTACATAATAAAGGTTTAAAGTAATATATTTACAAATGTACAATTGTTTAAGATCTACTTCTAAACGGCTACAGGCTCCCGGGGAGGCGGGTGGGCGCATGTGAATCTGCAGCGACTCATGCCACGAACAGATGTACACTGGGTAAGTGACATTTTCCGTTCGATGGCATGTGTAGCTGCAGATACACATGCTGTGCATACACTAGTAAGCAGTTATCTCCCCAAAAGCGGTGGTTCAGCCTGTAGGAGTTGAAGTAGTTTGAAATAATGTTCTTAGTACAGCCTGACCTACTGTGGCTTGTTGTGCAGTGAACACATCTACACAGTAGTGCTTGGTAAATGTATGAGGCGTAGACCAGGTTGCTGCCTTACATATTTCGTTCATTGGAATATTCCCTAGAAAGGCCATGGTAGCTCCTTTCTTCCTGGTTGAGTGTGCCTTTGGTGTAATAGGCAGCTCTCTTTTTGCTTTAAGATAGGTTTGAATACACTTAACTATCCACCTAGCAATGCCTTGTTTTGAAATTGGATTTCCTGTATGAGGTTTTTGAAAGGCAATAAATAGTTGTTTTGTCTTCCTAATTTGTTTTGTTCTGTCAATGTAGTACATTAGTGCTCTCTTGATGTCTGATGTATGTAGTGCTCTTTCAGCTACCGAATCTGGCTGTGGGAAGAACACTGGTAATTCTACTGTTTGATTCAAGTGGAACGGTGAGATAACCTTTGGTAAGAATTTTAGATTTGTTCTTAGAACTACCTTATTCTTGTGTATTTGAATAAATGGTTCTTGTATGGTAAATGCCTGAATCTCACTCACTCTTCTTAGAGATGTGATGGCAATGAGAAATGCAACTTTCCACGTTAAGTATTGCATTTCACAAGAATGCATGGGTTCGAAAGGTGGACCCATGAGCCTTGTTAAGACAATGTTGAGGTTGCATGAAGGAACAGGTGGTGTCCTTGGTGGTATAATTGTCTTTAGGCCTTCCATAAACGCTTTAATGACAGGTATTCTAAATAGGGAAGTTGAATGAGTAGTCTGCAGGTAAGCAGATATTGCGGTGAGATGTATCTTTATGGAAGAGAAAGCTAGATTTGATTTTTGCAAATGTAGTAAATATCCTACTACATCTTTTGGAGATGCGTGCAATGGTTGAATTTGATTATCATGGCAGTAACAAACAAATCTTTTCCATTTATTTGCATAGCAGTGTCTAGTGGAAGGTTTTCTAGCTTGTTTTATGACCTCCATACACTCTTGTGTGAGGTCTAAGTGTCCAAATTCTAGGATTTCAGGAGCCAAATTGCTAGATTCAGCGATGCTGGGTTTGGATGCCTGATCTGTTGTTTGTGTTGTGTTAACAGATCTGGTCTGTTGGGTAGCTTGACATGAGGTACTACTGACAGGTCTAGTAGTGTTGTATACCAAGGTTGTCTTGCCCATGTTGGTGCTATTAGTATGAGTTTGAGTTTGTTTTGACTCAATCTGTTTACTAGACATGGAAGGAGAGGGAGAGGGGGAAAAGCGTACGCAAATATCCCTGACCAATTCATCCATAGAGCATTGCCTTGGGATTGATGGTGTGGAAACCTGGATGCGAAGTTTTGGCATTTTGCGTTTTCTTTTGTTGCAAATCGATCTATTTGAGGTGTTCCCCAAATTTGAAAGTAAGTGTTCAGTATTTGGAGGTGAATTTCCCATTCGTGGACTTGTTGGTGATCCCGAGAGAGATTGTCTGCTAGCTGGTTCTGGATCCCTGGAATAAATTGTGCTATTAGGCGAATGTGGTTGTGGATTGCCCAATGCCATATTTTTTGTGTTAGGAGACACAACTGTGTAGAGTGTGTCCCCCCCCTGTTTGTTTAAATAATACATTGTTGTCATGCTGTCTGTTTTGACAAGAATGTATTTGTGGGTTATCATGGGTTGAAATGCTTTCAACGCTAGAAATACTGCTAACAGTTCTAAGTGATTTATGTGAAACTTCCTTTGATGTATGTCCCATTGTTCTTGGATGCTGTGTTGATTGAGGTGTGCTCCCCACCCTGTCATGGAAGCATCCGTTGTTATGACGTATTGTGGCACTGGGTCTTGGAAAGGCCGCTCTTTGTTTAAATTTGTACTGTTCCACCATAGAAGCGAGATGTATGTTTGGCGGTCTATCAACACCAGATCTAGAAGTTGACCCTGTGCTTGTGACCATTGTGATGCTAGGCATTGTTGTAAGGGCCGCATGTGCAATCTTGCGTTTGGGACAATGGCTATGCATGAAGACATCATGCCTAGGAGTTTTAATACCATCTTTGCTTGTATCTTTTGTGTTGGATACATGGCCTGTATCACCTTGTGAAATGTTTGAACCCTTTGTGGACTTGGAGTGGCTATCCCTTCTGCTGTGTTGATTGTCGCTCCTAAGTATTGCTGTGTTTGACACGGCAAAAGGTGTGACTTTGCATAGTTGATGGAGAAACCCAGCTTGTGAAGGGTCTGTATGACATACTTTGTTTGACGTGAACACCTTGTTAGCGTGTTGGTCTTGATTAACCAGTCGTCTAAGTAAGGGAACACGTGTATCTGCTGCCTTCTGATATGTGCAGCTACTACTGCCAGGCATTTTGTAAAGACTCTTGGCGCAGTTGTTATTCCGAATGGCAACACTTTGAATTGGTAATGTATTCCTTTGAATACGAACCTTAGGTATTTCCTGTGGGAAGGATGTATTGGTATGTGGAAATACGCATCCTTTAGGTCTAATGTTGTCATGTAGTCTTGCTGTTTGAGCAGTGGGATTACGTCTTGTAATGTGACCATGTGAAAGTTGTCTGATTTGATGTAGGTATTTAGTGTTCTGAGATCTAGTATTGGTCTCAGAGTTTTGTCCTTCTTTGGTATTAGAAAATACAGTGAGTAAACTCCTGTGTTTTTCTGTAGGCTTGGTACTAATTCTATTGCGTCCTTTTGTAGTAATGCCTGAACTTCTAGTCCTAGAAGATCTATATGCTGTTTTGACATATTGTGTGTTTTCGGTGGGACGTTTGGAGGGAATGTGTGAAATTCTATGCAATAGCCATGTTGGATAATTGCTAAGACCCAAGTGTCTGTTGTTATTTCTTCCCAAGATTCGTAGAATTGGCTTAGTCTTCCCCCCACTGGTGTTGTGTGATGGGGTTGTGTGACCTGTGAGTCACTGTTTATTTTGAGGTGTTTTGGGACCTTGAAATTTTCCCCGACTTCTTGGGAATTGGCCTCCTCTATATTGTCCCCGAAAACCTCCCCTTTGATATTGACCCTGGTAGGTAGGTGGTCTTGTCTGTGAAGTGTTGGGTTCTGTGGGTTGACCCCGAAACCCTCCCCTAAAAGGTGTCTTACGAAATGTGCCTCTGCTCTGCGGGGAGTAGAGTGCGCCCATGGCTTTGGCTGTATCGGTGTCCTTCTTTAGTTTTTCAATGGCAGTGTCTACCTCCGGCCCAAACAATTGCTGTTCATTAAACGGCATATTGAGCACAGCCTGTTGGATTTCGGGTTTGAACCCAGAAGTGCGCAGCCAAGCGTGCCTCCGTATTGTGACTGCAGTGTTTATTGTCCTTGCAGCTGTATCGGCCGCATCCATGGAAGACCGTATCTGATTGTTCGAGATACTTTGTCCCTCTTCCACCACTTGTTGCGCTCTTTTTTGGAACTCCTTGGGAAGGTGTTCGATGAGATGTTGCATTTCATCCCAATGAGCCCTGTCGTATCTTGCCAAGAGTGCTTGCGAGTTGGCGATACGCCACTGATTTGCTGCTTGTGCTGCAACTCTTTTCCCTGCTGCATCAAATTTGCGGCTCTCCTTGTCTGGAGGTGGTGCGTCGCCTGATGTATGAGAGTTGGCTCTTTTCCGAGCTGCCCCCACAACTACTGAGTCCGGTGTTAGTTGTGTTGTAAGAAATATTGGGTCTGTGGGAGGTGCCTTATATTTTTTCTCCACCCTTGGAGTTATGGCTCTGCCTTTAACTGGCTCCTGAAATATTTGTTTTGAGTGCCGTAGCATTCCTGGGAGCATGGGAAGGCTTTGATACTGGCTATGGGTGGAGGACAGGGTGTTAAAGAGAAAGTCATCCTCAATCGGTTCCGAATGTAGTGAGACATTGTGGAATTCGGCTGCCCTTGCGACCACCTGTGCATATGATGTACTGTCCTCAGGTGGTGACGGTTTAGTTGGATATGAGTCTGGACTATTGTCAGACACTGGGGCGTCGTAGAGGTCCCATGCATCGGGATCATCCTGGCTCATTGTGGTAGGAGCTGGTGAGTGCGTTAGTGGTGGAGTTTGCACCAGTGATGCATGTGCTGATTGTGGTGGAGAAGGTGGTGGTGTTACTTTCTTTACCACCTTTGCTTGTGGTTGCTTGTCCCCTTGTTGGAAAACAAGTTTCCTTTTCATTTTGATTGGGGGAAGAGTTGTTATCTTCCCTGTGTCTTCCTAGATGTGAAGCCTCCTTTGAGTGTAGTCAGTTTCTACAGTTTGAAGCTCTTGACCAAATCTATGCAATTGGGTGTTTAGTCCTTGTTCCTCTGTATAGGAACTAATTTTCGGTTCCGAGGCTTTTTTCGGTACCGAAACCGTTTCGGTAGGCTTTTTAGGCTCCGAAGAAGATTTTTGATTTCGGCGTGGTATCTCGGTGCCGAACATCTTCGGTGCTGCTGTCTCTGCGCCGAATTGTCTCGGAGCCGGTGTCTCGGCTCCGAGGTTGCTGTGTGGCGGTATCACGACCGGAGTCGGATGACTTCGACACCAGCATGCCCTTTTTCGGTGCCTTGGCTCGGTCACCTAGTTTTTGGGTTAAGCCATGGCCTGTTGGCAGTGGCGTCCCCTGGGCTTTTGTGGACTTTTCGTGAGTCCTAATTTTCGACGTCTTACTCACGGTTGTTATGTCTTCGGCGTCGGATTCCCCCGAATCCGACTCGGGGATGGAGAACGCTTCCTCTTCGTCCTCGAACCGATGTTGTCCTGTCGGCGTGGGCGCCATTTGTAATCTTCTGGCTCTTCGGTCTCTGAGCGTCTTCCTCGACCGAAACGCTCGACAGGCTTCACACGTATCCTCCTTGTGCTCCGGGGGCAGGCACAAGTTACAGACCAGATGTTGATCTGTATACGGATATTTGCTATGGCATTTAGGACAGAAGCGGAACGGGGTCCGTTCCATCAGTCTTGAAGTCGCCGCGGTCGGGCCGACCAGGCCCCGACAGGGGATCGAAATTACCCCGAAGGGCCACCGGAGCTCTTCAAGATTCGGTGTCGATTTGTTCTAACTAACCCGATACCGAACGAAACAATACCGACAATTTTTTCCGAGATTCTAACTAACTTTCCGACCCGAAACACAGAGCGAAAAGGAACACGTCCGAACCCGATGGCGGAAAAAAAACAATCTAAGATGGAGTCGACGCCCATGCGCAATGGAACCGAAAGGGGAGGAGTCCCTCGGTCTCGTGACTCGAAAAGACTTCTTCGAAGAAAAACAACTTGTAACACTCCGAGCCCAACACCAGACGGCGGACTGTGCACAGCATGTGTATCTGCAGCTACACATGCCATCGAACATATATATATATATAAGTGTGCGTTTTGATCCAGAATCCAACAATAAAAGAATCGAAATACCATATGTGCAAGTCAAACGTCTGACTTAACAAAAATTATAATAAATATATAACTAAATAAATAAATGCCTACACAAAGGCTGAATCGGCAGGGTGGTGTCGATTACCAACTGCTAAATCCACAAATTACCACACGCTTCTGG
Organism: Pleurodeles waltl; assembly: GCF_031143425.1. Classification (NCBI taxonomy): domain Eukaryota; kingdom Metazoa; phylum Chordata; class Amphibia; order Caudata; family Salamandridae; genus Pleurodeles; species Pleurodeles waltl. Next base: position 805,756,550 of record NC_090446.1, read on the forward strand.
AATAATTTTAAGTGTTTATTCTCATATATGTTACAGACCACCAACCCATACAGGTTACAGACCACCAACCCGTACAGGCTGCTTGACCAACTGACCAATACTCAAAAATCTCTACTAAGACGTTAAGTGTATGATGCTTTGTGCTGTCATGGATGACCTAGACACTGTTCCAATCACCCAAGCGACAGTGATCCAGGTAATATTCCAGTCTCAAAATCATGAAGCAAGCAGGCATATTCATAACACCAGCAAAGATCAAACTGGGAAGGCTTGCTTTTTCTCAATGGACTGCAGGACATTGTGGAGTCAGATTGCAGTAAATTGGACACTTCCAGGTCCAACACTGCAGAAATCAGGGTTACGCAATCTCTTGGTAAAGAAAGAAACTGAAATCTAAACTAGAACAGTGACTGTACAAAAGCAATGATAACAGATACCATAGGATACATAATCAGCATCTGCATAAGTGTAAACAGATTCCCTACAGAACCATATGATAAAAACAAATAACATGAGACTCAAGGCACAATTTTTTGTGTTTACTCACTTCGAGGACTCAAGCTTCATTTTAAGTAAATCCACATAGTAGGTTTCATCTCTGTTGCCTTCCTCAGTGTTATCGTTGCAAGTGACCTCTGGTTCTTGATTCTGGCAAAAGGTAGATTAATACCATAGATACATATGTATGTTTCATTCCAGTGAAATGCATTAAACATGGTCGAAGAAAACGTCATTTCATTATTTACAAAAAGCGTACTAATAAACATACACTGATTCAATAGTACTAGGCAAAGGTCAAATTGTGTTACTTTCGCAGTACAGACTAACTAACTTGGAAAAATAGTACTATTCCACTCTGAAAATTGCACACCAAATGCCATTCTCATGACTTTAGCCTTGAAGTGACAAATGCAATTACAAAAGCCATAAATAATCTCACAAATCACAAATGAGATTACATAACCTATTACGCTTAATACTATGAAAGAGGATACCATAAATGCAGGTTTATTTATTAGTGGTGTGATATTTAATTACGTTTTGCTTGTAGGTGTTGTTACTTATTGGTATAAATATTATGAGGGAATAAGCATTGGATTTGGTGAGCAAGTTATTGTTTGCATGGCTGTTGAGCGAGTTACGAATTGTGAAACCAATTATAACTTTAAATTTCAGAGTTTTTTTTGTTTTGTTTTAATTAGGTAACCACAACTGTACTTTAACCATCATACAAGACCTTGGGCAATGTGCAGGGATGGTTGGTGGAATCCACAGCAGACAGTTGTACCTTACTGTGCATGGCCTTTGGATGGTCCAGTGGACACTGACCATCATTTTATGCATTGCCTACAGAAAGCTTTTTATCTACTGTGTACAATACAAAAACCTAAAATGGGCTTTGGATCAGCCTACTGCTCATCATTAGTTGACTTCCTTGTCAACCTCATTTGCGTGCATCGTATTCAATTCCACTTCTAGTCTTTGTACCTCCCCTGGAGCCTAGCTTATGTTGACAGAATGTCTTGTACGTTGATACAGCTCAAAAAGCTGTCTTTTTCTTAGAGCACTCCACAGAAGAGCACATGTTTTCTTTCACGGGCAGGGCAGTCCGGGCTCACAAGCCTCTGTATGAACGGACCCGAAGAAGAGGGTCTATGAGCCTTTCCAATGGATCATGGTCGTTGGCACCATCGCTGGGGCTCACAAGCCTCTGTATGAACGGACCCGAAGAAGAGGGTCTATGAGCCTTTCCAAGGAATTATGGTCGTTGGCACCTCGCTGGGGCCCACAAACCCAGCAATAAAACTGGCTTTTACTTTTTACATTTTAAATAAGGGTGGGATACCCTTAGCCTCAACTGGGCCGAGTTGAAAGGGGAAGGACTCTGCGCTGCTCAGAGAATACTCCCCCTTTCCCCCATTAACTTGTTTTAGTTTTCTTTTCAAGATTAAATCCCCATATTCTGTAATAGCAGCCACAAAAGATATGTTACTGTCGCAGCCAACTAACCCAAGGCATCAGATCTGCTGGCCTAGCTTTGGGAACGAGGACCAGAAATGGATGGAAGGACATAAAGCTCCCTCGCCCAATTATATTTGAATAATATTTTTTTATTTAGTCTGCTGATGGTCCTTCAGCAGACTAATAGTCCAGCTATCCAACTTATGAACTCTTACGAGCCCATCCCAAAGAGTTCTGTATATGCTAATTTCTCAAAAACTACTAAACTAATTCACACCAAACCAACTGCAGGCCCTTCTTTGAGTAAAGTTCTTCTTTCATACCAAGTTTGGCACAATTCTGTTAAGCGTTTCTCTGTAGTGGAGAACAAAATGTTCTATAGTAGTTAAATGGGAATAGTCACTTTTTTGACACCCCCTTTTTTGCCTGCCCGCCATGATGCCGTGAAACATGCACAAAACTGGCCCTGCCTAACCCAAATCTGATTTATTATTATTCTTTTTTTTTAAGAAAGTTATCCTGCCATTTCAAACGTTGTCAAAGTCACTGAGAAAACAAGAATGTTTTTTAATTGGAAACTCTGACCAGCTGCTGAATCACTACTGGAGTGTCTGCAGGCTCTGCCCAAGGTACCTTAATGCAAGTTATACTATGTTTTTGACTTTTTTTAGCCTCAGCACGTACCGCCCAGTCTGCATGCATGACAAGGACAGTAATTGCTAGGAGAGCCCCAGGGTATGGCTCTGTGGTCTCGTGGGGCCCACAGTGTATGCCTTCCTTATCAAGAGGGACTTTTATACTTTTTTCAGCGGGCATAAGCTTGGCTGCTTATGTTCTTAATGGCAGTCAGAGTATGCTTTTCCATTTTTCTCCACACTCGATGAGTGGCCAACTGGCCCTGCCTCTGTTGAGTTCTGCCCACATCTTATGTGGCCAGGTCCCTTGTGACAATCATTGCGCCTGAATAGCTTATGGATGTTTTCTATGGTAGTACATGCCAATGGAGTGTGTGCACTCTTATCACTGTTAGTCAGTTAAATCTATCTTGCACTGCCACTGTAAGGATATTGGACAAGACAATGGTTAGAGGCAGTCTGTCAGACTATGTAGTGCTATCATTGCTGACAATTTGGTATGGTGGGAGAGTACAAACAGCCAGCCTCCTCTGAAATGTAGACTCAGCCTTTATCCGGCCTGCCCCCTTCATAGCCACAAAGGTGCTGCTCTCAGGTTTCAAAGCTTCTCCCACTCTTTGAGCTCATATTGTGCGTTTCTCCCAGTGACGACTCCCATCGTGACTTTCTGCTGCTTTTCATCACAGGGAGATAAAAAGGGCTCCTTTGGAAGAAGTGGAAAACAAAAAACAAGGGAACAGCCTTGTACCGGTTCCTGAACAGCATCCATGTAGACACAAACCATGTCTGAAGGAACAAAAGACTGAAACTGTCAATGTTCCAAGACTCTTCTCCGACTGCTGAGGGTGACAATCAGCATGTGTTGGAGAAATGTTCGAGATTCACAGCTGGTGTATTTGCCATCCTGTCTCCTATAGGTGAGGGGACTTGTCTACTGGAAGAAGTGAGTCTCCATTGTTAAGGAAGTCTGCCTGGCCTACCAAAAGAGAGGTGCTGGAGGCATCATTGCATGAGCTGTTTAGCATAAGGAAGAAGCCCAGCTGCAAATGTTTGATGGAGGAACAGACAAGCAGAGAGTAGAAGACTGACTCCTCCATTGAAGAAATTGCCAGCACACCCTAAGAATATGATAGGTGCTGCACAGGGCGGTGCTGAGCTCCCTGCCGCTGCAGTGTATATCGAGATTACCTGCATAAATGTTCGGAATGTGTCTTGGCCCCTCCTTGGCATGGGAGTGACTGAAGATGAGGCTGGCATGGATCAAACAAGGAGTACTACAGGAGATAATCCTAGTACGACTAAAACAAAACAACTCTCCCTGGGCCTCAGCTCGAAATGTATTGTGCTAAGAAGTGCAACTGTATCCTCTGGGTGCTGATGAGAACTGAACTGTGTGCAAAAGGCATGCAACAGCACATGGAATCCACAAACCTCTATCTGCAGGTGTCAGCGCAAGCCAACTGCACTGATTTTAGTCCATGCACCCTGTGCCCTTCACTTCACTCTAGACCCATTCATCATATGCAAGGGATCCTGGAGGACGGACTCCTGAGACTGACTGTCCCACAATTAACTCTTGTGAAACTGCTTCCCCATAACCAACCAGAGACTGCAGACATTAGCCTAAGACTGAAAAGGCCACTAAATCACGACATATGCATTCTAGATTAGTACACAGATCCCAGAAACAGAAAGCGGAGAGCCTTCATCTTTTCAATCATTTCCACTTTGCCCTACATGCAAAATCATATTAGTAGACCCTCTTTTTCTCAAGACCATATTTTTGTGCAATACTGAAGATGTTGTAATGCCATACTTCCTTTTTAAATAAGTTAATGCACTGACCGGGCATTCCTTCATAGGGTGATATTATATTGACTATTGAGAGCTGAGTCTGTAACTCCCACACCACCTACCAAAGTAAGCCTATCAGTTCTAGACTTGGCCCTTCAATGTAAACCATGACCTAGCCAAAACAGAGTTGTGATCACCAACAATGTGTTATATATTTATGAAGCATATTACTAAAAGCAGAGAACTGTCATCTTTTTAAGAAAAGCAACACGTTACGTTACACAACATTTATTTTTTTCGTATATGGGTGGTATTTGAGTAAATCTAGGCAAAACGTAAGGCAAATGTGCTACTAGATAACATTTGAAAAAAACATTAAAATAATCTATTTCCTTAGGATAGACATTTAGCAACTAGTGGTGTCTGATGAAGTTACATGTTAATACTGCTATTGCTTACTGGTGTTTGCCATCTTTTGCTGACTCCCAGTGTCAACAGGAATTATACAAACATTTGAATGCATTAAAAATGCGATACTGCAGAAGAATCATAATTACCAGACACTCTGTGAAAGGGATGTGGGCCTATCTGTTGGTTATGAGACGTCAGTTGGGTTCCTGCACCTGATACAAAAGAGTGTGAGGACAAACTCTTAAGCTCGCATCAATGTGGAGCTTATGTTTCTTGCGATGTGAAGACTGGTAATACATACATGTAGGATGC